>NC_080094.1:22495000-23095000 GCF_950005125.1 Chionomys nivalis | reverse complement strand
CCATTTGAGAGCCACAAGCCTCTCCAAATGGGCACAATTTTTGTGATTTGTTCTTTAGAATTTCGTCCCAGAGTTCTTAGAGGGTTTACCAATGTGGTTGTAGATGCACTGTTAGTAACCTCCAGGGTAGAGACAAGTAAAGCAGCCACAATTCACCCCTTAAAAAGTGGAGGCTGGTCCGTAATTTGTATTCCAATTAATCTTCTAAAATCTAGTCATCATTTATGAACACCTAGAGAAATGTGAACTATAGAAACGAACCAGCGTGAACTAAAGCCAGCCACATCAAGTAACCTGCATTTCCTCGGCTGCTGTGGTGGCGGAAAGCCAGATGAAGCGCATCCTCCAGAACCTGGACAAAATTTATGTCAAGGGCATGTGCTTGGTCTTACCACTTCAACATCTTTTTTATTAATATTGAAAATAGCTTCTTCTCTCATATAATACATCCCAGCCACAGTTCCCCTCCCTCCATTCTTCCATGTTCTCCCCCACCTCAATTTCCCTTCCCCTGGATCCACTTTCCATCTATTTGGGTAGCCTGCTGTAGCCCTGTGTTATGGAGATCCTGCAGCTTTGGATTTGTGGGTTGGGTTCCTTCGTGTGTTCCAGTGGATTACAGATAGAGCAGATGTTGGGGTGGGCTAACTCATAACCCTGGTTCCATGCCTGGGCAGCTGTGTGGTTGGTCTGCCCACCAGTTCTCTCTTGTCCTCACTACCAAAGTAAGCTCTCAATTGGTGAATTGCCCCAGCCAATTTCAGCAATGAAATTGCCACAGTTCTCCTGCTTTCAGATCCTCAGGGTTGGCTCTCTCACAGCTACACCATCACACCAGCTCTATTGTGTTGCACCAGCAAAGTACAGGGGCCACTCTCCTGAGTGCTGCAGCTGGTGAGGGGCTGGAAGAGCCCTCCTGCTGTCCCATGGCCAGCTCCTCCACCTGTCTCAGGTGTTGATGGGGGAGGGCACCTCTCCCCAGTCCATGCGGTCATATGGCAGATGAGACGTGGGGCTAGATTTCTCATGATCGCTACTTTCAGGCTGGCTTACCCATACCTCCACCAAAAGGTTTGTCTCTGTTGTGTTACCCAGGTGAGGTGCAGGGCCTGCTCTCCAAGTGTTACACCTGGTGGGGGTCAGGGACAGCTCTCCTGCTCTCATGCCCACAGGGCTAGCTCTCCCACTCACCTTGGGCATTAATAGGTGTTGTTGGGGGGTTATACTCCATTTTTAATTGGATTATTTGGTTTTTTGAGATCTAGTTTCTCAAGGTTTTTTTTTTCAAGTTGTTTATATATTTTGGATATTAGTCCTCTATCTGATACAGAGATGGTAAAAAAAATCTTTTCCCATTTTGTAGGCTGTTGTAAGGAGCTGCGGGCTGCGTTCCTGCCCAGCTCCGCACGGCTAGCTTTACCCGAAATAATTACACAGAAACTGTATTCTTTTAAACACTGCCTGGCCCATTAGTTCCAGCCTCTTATTGGCTAATTCTCACATCTCAATTAACCCATTTCTAATAATCTGTGTAACACCGCAAGGTGGCTTACCAGGAAAGATCTTAACCTGCGTCTGTCTGGAGTGGGAGAATCATGGCGACTGCCTGACTCGGCTTCTTTCTCCCAGCATTCTGCTCTGTTTACTCTGCCTACCTAATTTTCTGTCCTATCAAAGGTCAAGCAGTTTCTTTATTAATTAACCAATGAAAGCAACAGATAGACAAATGACCCACCTCCATCAGTAGACTGCCAAATTGTCTGATTGACGGTGTCCTTTGCCTTACAGAAGCTTTTCAGTTTCATGAGGATCCATTTATTAATTGTTGATCTTAGGGCCTGTGCTATCAGACGATTCAGAAAATCGTCTCCCACGACAATGAGTTCAAGGCTATCCTCCACTTTGTCTTCTATCAGGTTCAGTGTATCTGGTTTTACAAGATCTCTTACTAAAAGATCAAAGAAAGCATTATAACCTATGCCTACAGAATTAATTTACGGCTCAAAAGTAGAAGATGTATCTAAAATGCTGAATAGCCAAACCAGACTGGAAAGAAATACCTTCAAAGATTAGCATTTAAGGTCCTATTTGAAGTATAATGTTTAGCTATTTAACCCCTTTGAGTCATTCTCCTCTTTGTAATATGGAGATAACTATAGTGACTAATGGTAGGAAAATAAGATCGTGTATTTTATTTAGAAGAGCCAGGAAGCTGTCTCAGTCATAACAGGAGAGCTAGGAAGATGTCTCAGTTATCTGCTTTCAGTGCAAGTAAGAAGACCTGAGTTCAAGTCCCACCAGCACCAGAGTAACAGCCAGGTGCTAGTAGTCCCAGCCCCGAGGAGGCAGAGACAGGATCCTGGGGGCTTTCTGACTAGCTAGTGTAACCAGGTTTGTAAGATCTTGTCTCAGAAAAGAAGGTGGAGTGTGATTAAGGAAGAAACCAATGTGAACCTTGGGCCTCCATACACATGCACACTCATGTGTGTGCACACATATGCCATATACAGGCACACAAAAAGAATTTTAAAATATGGACTGGAGAGATGGCTCAGTAATTAAGAGCACTTACCGCTCTTCCAGAGGACCCAAGTTCAATCCCCAGCACCCATATGGCCCGTCACAACTGTCAGTAACTCCGGTTCCAGGGAATCCAGCACCCTCACACAGGCACACATGCAGGCAAAACACCAATGCACATAAAATAAAAATAAATAAAAAAATAAAACATGGAGCTTAGCTATAGTAGCTGTGGTCAGAAGAAATGGGAGGACCAGAGATGACAGGCTCATGCCACTGTGCCCAGGTTTATACAGTGCTGGGGACTGATCCCAGGGCTCCGTGCAGCCTAGGCAAGCGTTCTTGCAGCTGAGCTCCATCCCCAGCCTTGCTAGGTATTGCTTGCAAATTGTTTCTCGCTGTTTCCTCTTCCCACATCACAGAGGCACTTGCTTATCAGGCTTCATCTTCCTTGCTATAATTGTCTTTGTTTATTGACCACAAATTATATTGTTCATACTAATAAGAACATGAATATGAGTAAGAATAGGAATTAAAATGTCTAGATCTATGTTCCAGATTTACTTTTTCTGTACTTTGAATAAAATTTTTTCCTTTCTATAAAAAAATATAAATCATTAAAAAATTCTTTCTTTGGGAAGAAAATAGATTATTTTGTTTTTATGCTATTATTTAGCTCCAACTTAATCATAAATCTAACAATGAAAAGAGAATCTTCCTGGGGCAAATAAAGTCTCCTGTCATTCCAGAAAAGTGGAGGGAATTGTAAGAACATATAATGAGAAACATTTTTCTGATATTAACAATCAATAAATCTTGGGAACATTTGTTTGGTGCCCAATTAGAAGCAGAACAATCATAAAGGGTATCTGGGAAATTTCAGAGACAAAGATGGAGTTGGTTAAAGTTCACACAGTTTAAAAGAGACCGAGTTATCCCTTGCAAGTACGCTGGGAACACATATGCAGTTGAGAGGCAGTTAACCAAAAGCAGCTCTTTCTAGACCTTACTCCCTGAAGTTAGCTTTGGGGTGAGGAGGGCAAGTGGGGGAGACAGAGACAATAGAGCTGAAGTCCCAGAGCCGGGAGGTGGTAGGAAGGGGACTTAAACATTGGCTTTTCCAGGTCTATATGTAAGATGGTCTCATGACGTTCCCTTGAGGAAAACATCTCATGCACGGTTCAAAAATCTCTATAACATTATTGATAAACACTGGGACAGCAGAATTAAAACAAAGAATAGCAACAACTACAACCTTTCTCACCCCTGTCTCACATTTGGTGACTGGTAAAACTTCTAAAGTCCCACACAAACCCTGATGCCTCAAAGAAAATGGCTTAAATAATTGGGATTTTCTTGTCCTCAGACAACTCTCTAATATTCTTCCTGAACGTCTCTGTAAAGGAAACTCATGATGGGCTGGCGCGATGCCTCGGTAGTTAAGAGCATTTGCTGCTCTTCCAGACAACCTGGGTTCTGTTCCCAGCACCCACAGAAAAAGGGGGACGCAAATCCCCCTCTACCTCCAGACAGAGACATACATGTACATATAACTTTAACAAAAGCAACAAGGAAGTTCATGTTATTTCATATTGTAGGTCTGGGTAGATACTAAATCTCTAATGTTTATTGAGATAACTCTCGCAAATGTTTTTTAAAACATATGTGGGACTGTGATGAAGCTGCAGTTAAAAAATGACTGGGGCGTATTTTAACACACACACACAAACCAATGAAACACACATACAAAATTTAAAGGTGGGGGAACACTGTCCTCTCCAAAGCCTGAAGTTCTCTTCATGTTCACCAACTTTTCCCCAGATAAAACTTTTTGCCACCATTTCCTGTAGACATTTTAAACATTTGGGGCTACCATCCATCTTGAATTGAGTTTTGCCTACAGGACACCACAAGGCCCATAGCGATCTTTCACATGGACACCCAGTTGTTACAGTATAGATTATGAAATAAGCTTTCTTTTCCCTATGGAACTGATGTGGCTGCTGGTTCATAATCATTCAACTGCATATGTGTGTCTCGCGATGAAATTGATCCTGTTCCATTCGTCTGTCTACTTGTGTAGGAATAAATCTTGAACTCAGAATCTATATTCCTTGCTGGTTTTCAGCACTGCTTTGGTTGCTCAGATTCTTCACATTTCCATATAATTTTTGTGTGTGTGTGCGGTTTTTCGAGGCAGGTTTCTCTGTAGCTTTGGTTCCTGTCCTGGAACTAGCTCTTGTAGACCAGGCTGGCCTCGAACTCACAGAGATCCACTGTCTCTGCCTCCCGAGTGCTGGGATTAAAGGCGTGCGCCGCCACTGTCTGGCTCCATATAAATTTTAGTGCCACAACTGTCAACATCTTCAAAAGAACCTACTGAGGTCTGTAGATGATATGAAATCCTAGCCCAGAGAGAATTTACCTGTGTTCCTGCCGCATAGAGAGCTTGACAACTCGGCGCCTAGTCTGGGAAACTCAAAGTTGACCTTGTAGAACTCGCTGTTGTCTGCTGCAATCCTCCTAATTGCCAGGATGGAGCCAGTCCTACTAACTGCGGATTCCTGGACACTTGCGTGGCCCTTCATCCTCTCAGCCTCTTTCTGGAGATGTCTGTCTTGTTGGTCTAGCTAGGACACAGCCAGAGCTTGTTGTGGGTTTGTAACTGTGAATGACTTTCAGGGAAAAAGGTCCCCAGACACTAGCCTCACCTTTCTTGGCCTCACTTGTCTTCCAGATCTTGAACTAGCAGATCTTCATTGCTTTGGTAGCTCCTTCTCGCCTTGGACTTGCTGTTTAAAACTCTAATTTGTCCAGCTTCTCTAATTGTTCTCAGGGAGAGGCTTTTCTGAAACCACCTAATTACCAGACTTTGCTGTAAATGGCACCATGACATACATTTCTTAAAGCTTTAAGTTCATTAAAGTTAACTTTGTTTTGGAAAAATATGTTCAGACTTCTCTAATGATTTTGGGAAGTACTGGAAATTCCTTAGAGGAGTGGGCATTGCTAGCATGGAGTTTGGTTTCGGTATTGTTAAGGAGAAAAACTACCACAGACCCTCAAATTAGAGAGAGAGGACCACAGCAGAACATGGTCTTAGGAACTGCCCACCAAGGCTACTTAGTGTGTCTCCTGGATTTACTGCTCCCTCGTCACCATTTTCCCCCAAAACAGAGGCTGGGAAAATATCTCCCTGCTCATTACCGCCGTCCAGTCCCACTGAGGCAAAGTGCGTCATCCACTCTTCAATTTTTATTACTGAGCTGTAGCCACATGTGGGTTTACAGGCTCCAAACACATCCATAGTACATGTCTAATGTATCTAGGCATAAACTCAAAGCTCCTAAGGAACGGGTCATAGAAGATCAGGAATCTAAACCTTGTATTCAACTAGACAGTGTCACATAATCCTATTGAACGTTGTACAGAAAGACCCAAATGACTCTTCAGAAAGAATGGAACCAAGGAATAAGACCCAACTTTTGTTGATGCTTATTAGGCACCAAGTATGATGCTAGGGCATCATCAAAAGTTATTATACTTACTTAGTTTGTGTGGGATAGAGGAATGCATACTTTGTCCACTATGGTGGTCCTGGGGATGAACTCAAACCATGACTTAACAACAAACACCTCGCCTTAGTTAGGGTTTCTATTGCAGTGATGAGACACCATGACCACAGCAACTCTTATAAAATATTTAATTGGGGATGGCCCACAGGTTCAGAGGTTTAGTCTGTTATCATCATGGCAGGATGCATGGTGGCATATGGGCAGATATGATGCTGGAGAAGGAGCTGAGAGTTCTACACCCAGATCGGCAGTCACCAGGAAGAGAGAGTGAGACACTGGGCCTGGCTTGAACTTCTGAAACCCCAAAGCCTGCCCCCATTGACACACTTCCTCCAACAAGAACAAACCTTCTAGTGGTGCTCCTCCCTAAGAACCAAGCATTCAGATATACGAGCCTGGGGAGCCATTCCTAGCAGCCATCATACACCTTTGCCCACTGAACTATCTGGCCACCCCTAAGGCATCTCCTTATAAAGGCAGAGAATTGAGGATCTGAAGAGAAAGCAGAATAGATTTTACAGTCACATGTTCGGTCCTCATAATGATTGTCTTCTGTTTTTTGTTTTGCTTTGTTTTGTTTTGGGTTTCTTGTTTGTTTGTTGTTTGTTTTGTTGTTTTTGTGTTTGTTTTTTTTGAGACAGGTTCTTCACAGGTAGCCGAGGTCAGCTCTGGTCACAATTCCCCTGCCACAGCCTCCCAAATACCCATTTTAAATTTAAAAACCATAGCAAAGTTCTGATAGCTAGTGCCTTGCAGACCAAAGATTCAAATGCAGTTCTTCCAGATCCCAAGCCTCTTTGAAAATGTGAGAGAGACACAAAGGATCTTATTGAGTGGACTCCTAGCACAGTCCCTGGGCAGAGCTGGAATCCCAGTGTTTACAGTTCCCTTTCATAAACTCAAGGGCGTTGTTTACTGTGAAGACAACCCGCAGAGTTCACGAAGTCTGCTCTTCTGAGGTTTTCACCAGTGAGGGCGAGGTTGGCACAGGGGTGTTGTTGTAGTTTCTTTCACTCTAGCCCTATGTTGGACACCAAAATGTTGTTGGATGTTGTTTATTTACTCTTTGCTCCTTTGGTGCTGCCACCCAGCTCCCAAATAAATTACACATGGAGACTTATTATTACTTATGAATGCCCAGCCTTAGCTTGACTTGTTTCTCAATAGCTTTTCTTAAATTATCCCATCTACCTTTTGCCTCTGGGCTTTCTCCTTCTCTTACTTCGATAATCTTACTTTTACTCCTCCGTGTCTTGCTTTATAGTTCGGTGACTGACCCATGATATCCACTCTTGTTGTATCTTGCGCCTTCCCTTTTTTCTGCTCAGATTTCTCCTATTTATCCTCCTTGCCTGCCAGCCCCACCTGTTTCTCTCTCCTGCCTTGCCATTGGCCATTCAGCTCTTTATTAGACCAATCAGGTGTTTTAGACAGACAAAGACTCACAGCTTCACGGAGTTAAACAAATGCAGCATAAATGAAAGCAACACATTTTTACATCGTTAAACCATTGTTCCAGAGCATAGACAAATGTAAATGTAACACACCTTAAAATAGAATTCTACAACACAGGGCATGTGAGGAACAAAGCCATAAACACTAGGATTCACAAACTTTTCCGGTCATTTACACATTCACAATATAAAGAAGAGATGTGTAAAATAGTTCCTGTCATCCAAATATTTCTTTTCTTTTCTTTTTGTCTTTTGTTTTGTTTTTCAAGACAGGGTTTCTCTGTGTCCCCCTTGCTGTCCTGGAACTCACTCTGTAGACCAGGCTGACCTCAAACTCAGAGATCTGCCTACCTCTGCCTCCTGAGTGCTGGAATTAAAGGCATTCACAGCAATTTTTCCCCCAAATCTTTCAACCTAGACATTCAGCAATTGTTTATGTATCGTGCACACAAAGTTGTCATTCCTGTAAAAGGTACAAAGCCTGGGCCATGAAACTCTGACTAAGGGTGAATCAGGCTCGTAAATGGATATTTTTGTTATGAGAGACCACGTTAAAAGTCAGAACAGCACAGGTCAGTGGGATGGCTCAGCAGATAAAGTCACTGTGGTACAAGCCTGACCAACTGATGTAAAGTGGAAAAAGAGAAGTGACTTCACAAGATTGTCCCCTAGCCTCCACCTACAGTGTAGCACCTGCACTGCCCATCATGTGATGAACAGACACAATAATATTTTTTATAATTTTTTTAGGGAACCAAAGTATGGTGGTTAAATGTTGATTATCAACTTGACAGGATCTGGAATGCCCTGGGAGACAAGCCTCTGGGTATGGCTGTGGGGAGTGTCTAGATCAGGTGGGCAGAGGAGAGAAGCCTCTCTAAAGGCAGGTGGCAGCAGCCTGCAGGCTGGTGTCCTACCCTGAATACAAAAAGGAAAGAGGTAAGCTAAACCTTCCTGCTTCCTGTGGCCACAGACTGCCTCAACTGTGGCCGTGACTTCTCCACCATGTGAACCAAAAGAAGCCCTTTCTCCCTAAGCGCTTCATCTGTCACAGCAGTGGGAATAGTAACTAACACACACAGGGTATCACAGAACCTGGAGAGGGACCGAGGAAGCAGGAGCAAACCACCCAGGCTCACATGGGGAGGCAAAGTGGAGGCTCTGGACTTGCCTGGCAGGAAACGCTAACATCAGCTTGGAATGGAGCCACACGAATTATACGGCACTACATACAGAAAGTCCGTTAGCGTGCTGCGACTGAGCCGGGCCATGATATCTACAGCGACTGCAGTCAGGCTGCCAGCCTTTCTTCTCTTGCCCTGGCTTCGCAACTCCCAAAGCTCTTCTCTGTTGTGAGTTTGTTTTGAGTTGTTTTGCTGGGGAGGCTGGGGTGGGGTGGAGGATTGGGGGAGTGTTGTTTTTTACTGCTTTTTAAAAAATATTTGTGTATGTATTATGTATGTTTGATGTGTGTGTGTGTGTGTGTATTTGTATGTATGTATCAATTCAGTGCACATTTGCCACGGATGCACTTGAGGCCAGAGGACAGTGTCCGGTGTTGGTCCTCACCTTCCACCTGCTTGAGACAGGCTCTCTTTGCTGTTCCTTGTGTATCGCAAGATAGCAGGCCCATGAGCTTTCACGGGTTCTCCTGTCTCTGCGCTTCGTGTGAGAGTGCCGGGGTTACAGGTTCCTGCAGCCACACAAACTTTGCTGGAGAGTTTAGTTTGGGTTCTCATGCTTGTGCAACAAATGCTTTACCCACTGAGCCATCTCCTCAGCCCTTCCTTCTTCTCTTTATCTTTTCCTTCCCGCTGCCCGCCAGTGACTGAGGAAGTCCCAAGAGGTGGAGAAAGTGGGGTAACCTCCAAGCACGCTGTGGGGCGTGAAGGAGCTGTGAGGGTATAAGCTGTTGTTCAGCTGGCCGCAGCCTTGGCCACTGTGCACACTGAGGTGCACCTACCCCTAAGTTGAAACCAACAAGTTTGTCTGCAGGCGGGAAATGGGCCGACCCTGTGTAGCTCTGTGAGAAATAAATCCAATAACAAAATAGAGTAGCGGATGAAGGACCTGGAAAACAAATAGAAACATTTAGACTTAGGGTTATTTTTTAATTATTTATTCTATGTGTCTATGTGTGTGCCTGACTGTATAAATATGCACCACATGCATGCAGGAGCCCAAGCAGTCCAAGCTTTGATTCTAAGTACCCACAATGCCTTTAACAACCATCTGTAGCTCTTGTTCCAGGAGCTCCAACCCCCTCTTTTGACGTCTAGTGGCTCCTGAACACATGGGTAGGCATATACACACATGCAGGGAAAACACTCATACCTAATAAAATTCTTTCAGCAATCTGTATGTAATTTATAAAAGTATTTAGGATGTAAACCATTTATCTTGTGAAAAGGGGATGGTTCCTGTGTGCCAGGATACCCAAGTGCAGGCCAGAGAACTACCTTCAAGAACTGGTCCTCTCCTTTTATCTTGTGGGTTCTGGGGACCAAACTGAGGTCATTAGGCTTGGTGTCCAGCGTCTTTACATGCTAAGCTACCTCACTGGTCCCACTTGAAACCTCTTCTTAAAAGCCAGGTATGAATCTCCACTCAGAACCACGGCTTAGCGGGCGCCCCTATCAGACTGTGCGACACCGAACACCAAAGAGAGAAACCCTTAGCGCGCGTGCCACAACCAGCTGGTGAAAGACGCCCAGAAGGTACCCAGGAAACACTGCAAAAACCTCCGGGTAGAGGTGAGCTGCCTCGGTGGCTGCTCTGAAGACGGGACTCGTGTCATCTGTGTGCTGTCTCAGGATTCCGGTGACCTCACCCTCCCCAGCCTTGTGACTGCAAACCCCTCTCTTCCATGCAGCCACGCAGCTCCAGCGGCTCTCGTTCTGGGAGAACAGATCACACGGACCCACTGCGTGGCTCCTGGGCCATTTAGACGCCAGAAGCTTTCGTGGAGACTTAGAAACATTCACGCCTCTTCCTGAGTGACCCTGTGGGGCTGGAGGGAAGAGGACAGTGACTGCCCAAATGCAGGGGCCTACGCAGAATGGGCTTCCTGGCAAGCAAAACATCCAGAGAGAACTTCGGGGATAGTCCCACCAGGACCTCAGAGGCAACTCTAATGAGATGATTTAGCAGTGTGGTGGACCAGCCTCCTTGGCTCCCACACTGACTTAATCCCAGTTGAAATTGCAGAAGGATGAGCTGACAGACTCTGGTTACACAGAGCAAGGTCTGACATTCATGGCTTGGCAAACTTGTCCAAGACATTTTTTTTTCTCTTTCTTAAAAATTTTTGTAGTTTCTTAATTTTATGCCTTGTAAGTCATTGAAGCTTTTAATTTCATGTTACCAACTGTATGGCGCTCAACTTTCTTTGTAGATTGGAGCTGTGTTCATTCTTACGCTCTCTGCAGCCCTAGCGTCCCACCGTTTGTTACATAGAACAGCCCTCATATCGTTGAGTTCATCTTTAGATTTCGTGATTCTATGGGCATTTTTCCAAACCATTTAGATAGCTTGTTTTAGTTTCCCTACTCAACTTAATTAACAAGGAGGATAATCAAGACATTTACTACCCACCTACCAAGAGGATTCACTGCCAGATACTTAGACACCCTCGAAACCCTGAATTCTGACCTAGAGAGCCATATCCTCAGCTGTACATCTCTGTCGGCACCTCATCTTCCTAGTTCTTGGATCCAGCGGAAGAGCGTAAAGAATCCAGAAACAAATTTGTGTGGCTACAACCATATGAGTCTCAACAAAAGTGCCAGAAGCACACGCTGGAAAAAGACAACTGGAGGTGTTAGGAAAGCTGGATTCCCCTTGTAGAAGACTGAAACTACATTCTTATCTGACCTTGTAAGAATACAAGCCCAGTAGGAGCCAAAGGCCTTAAGGAAGCACCTGGAAGCTTGAAGGTATTCAAGGAAATCATTAAGGAGTCTTGACATAAGCGATGAATTTCTGCATAGCTTAGAAAACAGCAAGGATTAGGAAAGGGAATCACATTTAAAAAAATAAAGACAACACAAGAAACAATTACCAGAGTGGAAAGACAGCCTAGTAGTAGCCTGGTCTACAAAGAGAGTTCCAGGATAGCCAAGACAGAGAAAAGTTGTAGAACTCCACTCTGGAAATCAGAATGAAGATTCTCCATAAACTAAGGTTAGAACGCCCAGAAGATTCAACTAGACCACTCCTGGATATACATGCCTAAAGGAGTCAAAGTCAGCTTCCAGTAGTGATACATATACACCCTTGTTTATCATGGTACTATTCAGAAATATCAAATCATGCAATCAGCGTAGATGTCCATAAACAGATGAGTGCATAAAGAAAATAAGGAGTGTTACTCTGCCATAAGAAAAAATAAAATTATATTTCCTATAGGAAAATGTTAAGCTAAATAAGTCAGACTCAGAGAGAAACAAGTACCACATATTTTCTCGTGTTGTTGTGGGATACCCATCAGAGAAAACTGCTCAAACATGGCCGACTACACTGGGTGTTGAGGATCCCAGTGTAGCACCAATAGGTGAGCTTTTGAGCACAAAAACCATGTTCTAGGTTGACGTACTTCAGTTAACAAGAGCAACTAGGCATAGGTAGAACTGCAGATACCAAAAAGCAAGGTCGGTGCATGTAGAGACTTTCCCAGAACTATGGGCTTTGATGGAGTAGGTCTTTGTCTTAGTTTTGACAGGTGGTGCTGTCTGTGTGCTGTGTTTTACAGCCTGAATGGTATTTCCATCATGGAGTCAGTCGTGCTAAGGACTCAGGGTCTACTCAATCTGAGGATATATGTTATTCAGTAGATTACATTATTGGGGAGGAATCGTGAGCTTGGAAAACCTGCCGGTTAATAGCAAGCACTGGAGTAAACCTGACTTTATCCCAGAGAGTAGCAATACCACACCACTCATGGGTAGACGGCAGTTAGGCCTTTGTATTCTTGGCACAACTAGAAAGATAATACTGGAAGAGTGTCTCACAATGATACATATATGGAAGAAGTGCAAAATGATACAATCACTCTGAAAAGTTGTTAGTTTCCAGTATATACTTCATATACTAACCAACCATTCCATTCCTATGGATTTGCCTGAAAGATATGCAAGTATACAAAGTCTCTTACATGAATATTAATAGCACTTTGTTTATAACAGCTAAAAAACTAGAAATGACCTAAATTTCTGTGAATAGGTGCACAGATGAGCAAACGTAATATCTGTGTGAGAGAGGACTACTTAGCCACAGAATGTGATGGATGAACTGTGGATACATGCAGCAGCATAGGCTAACTCATGGTATGTGAGCTGGATACCACTGAGCTATGTCCCCAGCCCCCCCCCAAAAAAAAACAACAACAAAAAAAAAAAAAACAGGCCGAGTGTGTGGCACACACCTTTAACACCAGCGCTTAGAAGGCAGAGGCAGGCGGATCTCTATGAGTTCAAGGTCAACCTGGTCTACATAGTGAGTTCTAGGCCAGTCAGGAGAAAGAAAAAAAAAAAAAGAAAACTTTTTAAAAAGACAGATAGAAGCCATGCATGACAAACTCCTTTAATCTCAGTGCTTGGAAGACAGAGGCAGGAGGATCTCTTGAGTTCAAAGCCAGCCTGGTCTACAGAGTGAGTTCCAAGACAGCCAGAACCAAATAGAGAAACCCTGTCTTGAAAAAAACAAAAATAAATAAATAAAAATAGTGATAAAGGAGGAACTTGGGGCATGAGGACTTGACTCAACTTCCCAAGCTGAAATTCGGAGTATGATGTTCCCCCTCTTTCTTTTTTAAGGGCATGTGTGGTGCATTGCATAGGAAGAGAATTTGGAAGACAATACACTCAAATGATTATATGATTTGTGGTAGTTATTAGTATCCAATATCTAGAAATGAATCTCCTTGACTTTTGAGCGTTTAAATAATGAACAAATATAAAATTGTTTTTCTAAGCAAAAAAAAACCATTAATTTTGTGCACTAAAGAAAAAAGCATTGAACTTCTCTCTGATTATGAAGTACTGTTTATGAGGAAAATCTCAGGGACGCTGCCTGAGTTTGAACCCAGATCCATCAGTTTTCCAGCTGCAAAGCTCTGGAGCTCTCTAGATTCCAGTTCCTCCTCTAAAATTTAGCATCCAAAGCTGCTATGGAGGTCGAGTAAGGCAATGCACAAGGGTTTATCGCAAAACCCGACATATAGTGAACTACACATTAATACTAATATTATTTGTTTATTTTCATTATTCTGAGTTTGTCAAGCAAGTTGTCTGATGCTGGCTTTTTAACAAAAGATAACATCTTATCAAGCACAGGATCTATTTAGATATTAGAGAAAACATATTTATAGTTGGACGAAAAAAAAAAAACCTTTGTGAACAAAAACCAAAAAGTCAGATATAGGGCCCATCTTGAGAATCTCAGCACGTGGATGGTGGAAACAGGAGGATGCGCTCAAGACCATCCTCGCTGCAGAACAAGTTTGAGGTCAACTTATAGCACGTGAGGCCATGTCTCAAAACAAACAAACAAATAAAAAACAAAGAAGGAATCGCTTCAACGTGAAATAGCATGCTATAGGAACAAATGCTGGAGGACCGTTCTGCCCACTATATCTATGTCTGATCAGTGCAATGTAAATCAAATTAAGTGAAGATAATTTTCATTAAATTAAAGTTGCTGATCTAAAACTTTTTAAACATGGGTACAATGACATAAAGAAAGGAAGGTTTACGGGGACTCATCTGAATCTTCACCCCACCACAATTATGTGTAATGACGGAAGAAGCCCTTCAATTCCCTGGATCTGCTTCCTATTCCACAGAAACTAAATGGTTAGACGAAGCCAACCTGGAAGTCTCCTCAGTTCTTAAACCCGACCATTCTCACGTTGCATGTTTACTCATCGTTTACTGGACATTAATTTCCCATTTTAGGGCCAGGCCTACTTTAGGACCTGGAGAATCAACATATTTATGGCCTCTGCTCCCACTGTGATATTCTAAAAAGGAAATGCAAATCTTTCATATATATAAATACGCATATATACATATATATGTAAGTATGTCTATTTAATTCTAAACAAAGTACAGATTCCATGAGAGTAAGAGGTACTCACCAGTACAAAGATGAATTAAGGTAGATGTGGTAGGAAAGGGCCACTTGTTCGTCCCAGTCACCCTGCTAGCTTAGCCCAGAAATAACCACACAGAAATTGTATTCATTAAAACACTGCTTGGCCCATTAGCTCTAACTTCTTTTTTTAATATTTGTTTACTTATTTATATGTGTATGCATATGTTTTTCATGGCTCTGACTTTTTCTATTTTTTTAAATATTTATTTATTATGTATACAATATTCTGTCAGCATGTATGCCTGCAGGCCAGAAGAGGGCACCAGACCTCATTACAGATGGTTGTGAGCCACCATGTAGGTTTCTGGGAATTGAACTCAGGACTTTTGGAAGAGCAGGCAATGCTCTTAACCGCTGAGTCATCTTTCCAGTCCCAGCTCTAACTTCTTATTGGCTAACTCTTATATTACTTTAACCCATTTCTATTAATCTGTATATTGCTACGTGACAGTGGCTTGCAGGCAAAGATTGTAACCTGCATCTGTCTCAGGAGGCAGATCCATGGCGTCTCCTGACTCTGCTTTCTTCCTCCCAGAATTCAGTTCTGTCTTCTCCACCTACCTAAGTTCTGCCCTATCAGGGCAAGGCAGATTCTTTATTCATTAACCAATACAAGCAGCACACAGAGGTGACTCCTATATCAGGTAGCAACTAGACAAACACTACTTATGGCTTATTCTGTCCCAACCAGTAACCAAGTATTCAAGTAATAAATAATAGCATTGAACCACAACACCCTTGGACATTTCCAGTAAGGTCAGGAGTTTAGAAGAGCCGTGAAAAATCCAGTGCATTGTGTTCCTATTCATTAGGCATTGCTAAATCTTTCAACAATTCATGAGCCAGTTAGGCCTATAAAAACAAGGAAATGGCGGTGGCGGGCTAATCTGTCATATGGTGTCTCAAGTCAGTGGCCACTTCTTCCAGCAGCCCCTGAGATGGCATGAAACCTTTCCCAAGCGTTTGTTCCCCATCATTGAAAACACTTTCTTTCACTCTCAGATTCTATTCAAACTCCATGAAACTCCAGGCTGTAGAATCCTGGGGCAGGCTCTCCAACTCTCCCCCCCATTGTCTCTGAGACAAAAATGAGGCCTCTGGGGTTTGTGACCCCCGGGGAGATGGGTCAGAAATGAAGCTGGGACTCGGGGCAGAGCTGGAGTCCTGGGACTGGTGTTGACTGCCAGTTCAACAGCGGAGGGACTCATGTCTTGGCCCTGACTCACCTTGTGACTCATGTCACTGCCAATCACCTCTGCTCCTCTCTGCAGTTGAAATATTTGCCTGACTTCCTACAAGAAAGATGAGCTCCTTAGAACAAAATTTACTTCTTCTGTTTTCCCTACAGGATGAGTCTAAGGTTGTACACTTAAATGTTGCTAAGTGTGTATTAGTATTTTCAGTCATTTAAACAAGACCTTTTGCTTTGATTTCAATGTTCGGTAAATATGTTTGTCTTGAAAGCATGCTATATTTTGGGTGAACTTTTTCATTCAACAAACTTAACCCCCGCTAAATCAGGTAATATGAAGTAATTCCCTGACATGCTATTGTTTTTAAAATAACAATTGGCACAGTTTTGTGAAAAGCTCCAGCACTCCACTGATGATCAGTCAAGCCCTAACCACAAATGGGCAAGATGATATATGAAATCTACAAGCAGCCGGATGTGGTAGCACATGCCTTTAATCCCAGCACTTGAGAGGCACAGGGAGGTGGAACTCTGAGTTCAAGACTATCTGGTCTACATAAGGAATTCCAGACCAACCAAGGCTATATAGTGAGATATCGGGGGTCGGGAGGATGACAAAAAAAACCTATAAGCATTGAAAGGGGAACAGTATGAATGTGTACCAAAGTAGACAGTGAAAGTGTCTATATGCAAATGTATCAATTGACTCTAAGAAGTCTAGCAAAAGAGTACTTGGCAACTCAAGAATATAGCCATCCTAGGAAGATGGTCTTACTAGAGTTAAATACCAAACTTTTTAGCATCAGAAGAAATCATCCCTTCCACTGCCATGATTTTAAAATAATCTCAGAACTGCTGGGAACCATGAGAACAATCTCTGGGATTGGCAGTTGTCAAAGTTAAACAAGAAACAGACCTCTGTGCAAAAAAGCTGGGTGTGGTGGCGCACGCCTACAATCCCAGCACTCAGCAGGTGGAGTGCAACATCCTTGCTCGGCTCCAGGGACGCAGCCTAACTAGGGTAGCAACGGAATGAAGAAGAGTCAGGAAGAAAAGCTGGGATCGACAAACTAAGCTCTCTGATGGAGAAGCTGCAACAATCAAGAAACTACCCAGCTGAACAGAGAGGTAGGGTTATTCCACACTGCTGACCAGAAGGGAGGCTTGACTAATCTCGGTAGGAACAATCTCTGTAAGGGAGCAAGTAGTCTTCAGACCATTAGCACAGGGGTTGGGGGATCTGGGGTGAGGGGACCTAGGGTGGACGTTTTCTGCACACACCATTAACATTCTCACTCACACCAGGATGCTCTGAAGGACTTGCTATTTCCCTCCGCTTAACCCCAGAGAAGGCTTTGCTGTCTTCTTATGGGTCTGAGGCATTAGGGTACTTGGCATGGCTGTGTCTATATCAACCATACAGGTCCATACTAAAACACTTAGGACTTCCTCACTTCCCACAGTAGAAACAAGAGGATCATGAGTCTGACTTCAGCCTGATACACATAATAAAACCTTGTCAAAAATAAAAATTTTTTAAAAAGAGTAAAGAAAAAAACTCCATATAAAAAGGTTTTATTGGGGAAAGAAGTAAAGAATAGTTTCACAATCCTAAATATATACACTCAGGTCTCTGATACGCCAAGACCCAGGTGCAAAGGGAAAGGCTGAGGCTTGACTGAGGAAAGAGAAAGTTCTGGTAGGAGACCCAGCAATGTCTGTGATCCCTTACTGCAGAGTCAGAAGCTTTGAAGTTGGATGCAGTACAAGGAAAAAGTACATTTACGCTGGATACGGTGCCTTTAATCCCAGCACTCAGGAGGCAGAGGCACGTGGATCTCTCTGACTTCCAGGACAGTCAGGGCTACACAGGGAAACCCTGTCTCGAAACAAAACAACACAAAAGACTAGATTTGAAGTCATAGTGGTACCAAGCCTGCCACACAATTTCTGGAGCAGGTCTTCGTGGCCTCAGTGACATTTTATTCCCGTGGCCGCAGTCATCCGGCTGGGGTCCTTTCTCTCTGCCCAGGTAAACAAGAAGCTCTATAAGAGCTGGCCTTAGGGCTCTGCTGTTTCGGCCGCATCAGAAGGCAGGTAGGAGCTGTAGCGGGCCATATCCCTTGTGCCAGAGGTCTCAAGCCGGCCTCTGGTGTTCAAACCTGTACTCTTGTCTACCTTACAACTCCTGTGTAGGTCTAGGAAGGAAGTCAGCGATCCTTAGCTCTTAACATTAGTAAGTAACTCCTGGCCTGGGGTCTAATGACCCCAAAGATGTAACAAAGCTTCTGGTGGCCAGGACCTCCAGTTTCTCTTCTCTGGTTTCCTTACAGCCCTTTATCCTTCAGTCTCAGCTCCTCAGCTTCCCTTGCCGTCCGTTTCTGCTGCTCCTCCTTCCTCGGCTGCTCCTGAACTGTTCAGCTGCTTCTTCAGCTGTCACGCAGCTGACTGCTTGGCCACTGATTGCTCAGCCATCGCTGCCACTGCCTCTTCTGTCACCACCTCCATTGTCTCCGCAGCTTCTTACTTAGTGTTAGAGAAGAAGAAAGGAGCCCCGGAGGGGAGCTTTGTGTTGGGCCTAACCGTACAATAGGAGAGGCAGCTCAGGAGAGGGTCTCCCAGCTGCTCACTAAGCAAGCCTGAGCGGTGCACATTTACAGCTGAAGAAGACGCATTTGGATCAACACAGCCTCGCCTCTTGGGAGGTTTGTGTTTGCGCCGTAGATTTTCTGGTTGCTGTGCCAGACCACCTAACAAAAGCAACGTAAGGAAGACAGGTTCACTTTGGCTCGGATGTTGAGAGTACAGTCAATCACCGCAGCAGGAGCTGAAGGCGGTTGTTCACATTCCGTCTGAAGTCGGGCAGCAGCGAGATGAATGCTGCCCTTCCCCTAGCTCTCTCCTTGTTATGAAGCCCAAGACCAGCCCCACCCCCAGTGGTTTGTTTCCGTAGTGGTTACAAATCCCATGAAACTCTTAACACCGTTGACCCATCACAGCCTTGCCTCTTTGGCGTTAGTCACAGAAGGGTCTCTGCTAGGCAACCAGGGAAAATGCTCCTCTTCTGGTTGAGGTAGAAATAACTGCAGGCAAACCAAGATTTCTCCCAGGCTTGTGGTAGCAAAAACTCCAGCAGCCCTGGCTGAGGCAATCAGCTGTGATTATCTTGCAGTTTTTCTCCAGGGGCGTTTTCAAGAGGTGTTCAAAATGGTGCTGGCATAAGGGTAGCCATTTGATTGACAGCCCTTTTGCAGCAAGGGGAAAATCTAACAGCTGCCAATTAGGGAGTCAAGCTGTCATCTTAGAAGAAAATAAACATCAGAAGAAGTACTTACAGTAGTAACATTAATAGCAATTTTAGCAGATTTAAAGAGCCTGAAAGTGACCCAGGGGCCCAGGAAGAAGTGGGTCTCTCTTATCTGTCCCATCAGGACTCGAGTTCAATGTTACAGAAATAATTCCAGTTTATATAATACATCTTCACAATTTTTTAAACTTTTAAATCAGATTTGCTAATTTTATTTTATGTGAATGTTTTGCCTTCATGTGTGAGTCTGTGCACCATGTGATTGCCTTGTGCTTGAGGAGGTCAGAAGGAAACATCAGATCCCCGGGACTGGAGTTCCCGACGGCTATGAGCCACAATTTAGGTGCTGGGAATCGAACCTGGCTCCTCTGAAAGAGCAGTCAGTACTCTTAACCACTGAGTCATCTCTCCAGCCCATGTCCTCTCAATGCTCATAGGCTTTATCCCTTTGCTGTAGGGATTCCTAAGCCTTACCCTGCTCCGGGAGTCTTTGAGATGCTTGCTTTAGCTACAGAATCCATAACCCGTTAGATGTAGAACAGAGGTTAGACAACACATTCCACAGTCTGCCTCTACACCACGCACCGGTGCAGGCACACGGTGGGAGAACTGCTCTTCGGTGTTTGAGGGGTTAACAGCCCTTGCATCTTATTTTGAAGTGCCTTGAATTTGACACCATAAAATTCCTAAGCAAATTTCAAATACATGAAGGATGATAAGCAAATACGGGGCTTGGTAGGGTGAGGCAAAAGTGAGTGAGTTCAAGGCCATCAGGAACAACTAAATAAAACCTGTCTTAAAATGAAAAGTGACCTCAGTAGGAGAGCTCTTGCCTAATTTGTTAAAGCTGGAGTGCAATCCACAACACCAGGGGGCAAAGGGGATGAAGTCTTGGGGACATCCGGGCTAGAGAGATGGCTCAGTCGTGGAATGCTTGCTACTCTTCCAGAGGACCAGGGTTTGGCTCCCAGCACCCAGGTCACGTGGCTCCCATCTGCTTGTAACTCTAGACCTGTGGCCTCCTCTCCGGGCCTCCTCTGGCCTGTGCGTTCATAAGCACATATCCACGAACAGACACACACATTTCTATGTTATTAAAAATAAAATCTTTTATTTAAACCGTTGAGAGCATCATGTTTCAGTATGATATATTCTGTGATTGTCCTGGCTTGATTGTAAGTTCTGTTCAGATTTACTTTAGGCTTTGCATCCATCTGGATAGTGAATATTTAGCATTTAGAAAATAAATCACCTTTATATCTCTGTCCTCAGTACTTAGCCTGCTGAGTAGTAGAATTTATGTAAGTGGGTTACCCAGATTTTATACTGTTGTGGCGCTTGTAAATCATACTGTGGTAATTAGGTTTGCTTCAGTATCCCCAAAGATGGCTTGGGGCTAGGATTGATCTCTGTTTCTCAACTTCTGACGCCTTTACTCTTGCAAAACCAAAATGTATTGTTCCGTTGCTGCTCCAGTTAAAACTTCTTCATTATATTTCTTGGCTTTTTCCAGTGCACGGTTGACATTTGATGTAAAGTTGCTATGTTGCATCGTGATGTTTGTTTTTAAAAATAATAAAACTTTCTTCTTTACTATCAAGATCAAAAAATACTTTGTCATCTACAAACAGGGTACTAAGACAATCAGGGTACTAAGAAACCTCTGTCATGGTAGTGCCATTTGGGGCAAGGCACTAGCCAATTACAATGTAATCTAAGCTGCCTTTAATATTATCCCTTCTCTAGAATTCCTTCTGTGTTTTATAGCCTCTGCCCCATGCCCCTTGCTTCCCTGTGCCACTGCTGATCCTTAAAGTTTCTGCCTCCATCCTGTCCCTCATGTTACCGCCGCCATCAACCCAATATGAACCTCACTCTCTAAAATCCAGAGGGTCTCTTTAAAATTCAGAATGTATTCAAACTTCAAAGTCTCTAGCATTTAGCTAAGTTACTAAATCACTAATTATTCTCTCTTACAGTTTTTCCAAGCCCTGCTTCAGTCTCTGTTTCCAACCTTCAGCCAGGGCCGGGGGGGGGGGGGGGGGGGGGGATGTGCGGTCAACACAGACTGAGTGAGTTCAAGGCCAGCCTGAACAACTAAATTAGACCCTGTCTTAATCTGAAAATCAAAAATAAGGCTTGTGGTGTGTCTCAGCAGTAGAGCTCTTGCCTAGTATGTTTGAGATCTGAAGTGCAATCCACAAAAGCAGGGGTGGGGGGGAAGCAAAATGCTAATAAAATCTTGGGGACATCAGCGGTAGAGTGCTCCCTCCTCTTCCAGAGCTCTCTGCACAGCCCAGGCCATCTTGGGACAGTTTCTATCATACTTGGAAATAGCTAGTAAAGTTTAAAACATATTTACCTTCCATTTCTGGCAGTGCTCCCAAATTAATGAAGTAAATATCCAGGGTATGAACTTAAGAGAAATACTAGAATAAGCTCAAAGGAAGAAAAAAGTAATATGAGAGAAGTAAATTAATGGAAAGAAAGGCAAACGTGCCGCCGAGGAGATGGACAAAGTCACAAGCTGATGTTATAAAAATACCTCTAATACAATTCGGTTAAAAGAGAGAGCACAGGCTACGGGGTGTGGTGCAGCGCTGCACCAGGCCCTGGTTCTGTCCCCAGCACCCCTGAAGCAGGCATGGCGACTGCCCTAGTTTGCTTTCTCACTGCCGTGGTAAACACTATGAATAAAAGAAGCTTGGAGGCGGAAAGAGTTGATTTCAATTTCCAACTCTCAGGTCTCCATTATCGAGGGAAGTCAGGGTAGAAACGAAAGCAGAAACTAGACAGAAACCATAGAGGAATACCTGGTTGGTGATTGCTTCCTCCGCCTCGTGCCCAGTTAGCTCTCCTGTCCATAGACACAGCATCATCCTCAGCGGGCTGAGCCCACCCACATCAGTCTTCGGTCAGATGGGTGTGCCGTGGACATGCGCTCATGCCGTCTAATCAAGAAAAGCTTTCAAATGAGGTTCTCTCAGTATGACAAACATGGATGATTATTGACCTATGAATCTTAATACCTATATAACTTAAAGACTAAGACTTCATAATATTAAACAATCTCTAAACAACTGTGCAACAAATGAGGACAATGATCTCAAATGTAAGCAATGTATAAGTATCTTGATCAGAGGTAGAAATGTATATTGCAATATGATAAATATAACCCCAAATTGTATCAATATACAAAATGTCTTAAGCATAGGTAGAAGCATGCATGCATACAATATGACAAAATAACTTTGCTTAGGTATACAAATATTGTGGATGAAAATAGGAACATATTCAATATAATTTAGGATTGTATTAATATACAAGAATCTATATCAATGTAAATAATAGCTCACAAGTATTCACTCTATAATTCACTGTTATTATTAGTGGAGGAAACTCACACTAATCTATTATCCCATCCAATTTCCTCTTTTTTTGTCAAAGAGATCCTTGAGCCTACATAATTTCCCCCCCAACCCCCAACCCTATACCAATTATAATCAACCCCTAAATGATGTCCCTAACCCTGAGAACAAACTTTGTTGGGAGAGGAGACATTGTCTTCTAGAATTAATTCTAGCTCTATGGGGCGATGTTCTTTCTATGGGATCCTATGAAAGTAAAATGATGGTTGAGTTCCAAGATTACTGTATGGTATAATTGCAAATAGTCTCTGAGTATTCAGTAGGATTTTTCGGAGGCTCCTATTTGGAGTTCTGGCCAGAACGTTGTAAATAAAAGGGGGGGGCACCATTTCAGCTAAGCAAGTTGGAACCTGTTGTTGAGGTTTTCTGTCCTGCCCAGTTTCCACAGTTGTTAGGTCCCAAAGAAATCACACAGAGGTCTACGTTAATTATAAACTGATTGACCCATTAGCTCAGGCTTCTTATTAACTCTTATAACTTACGTTATCCCATTATTTTTATCTGTGTTAGCCACATGACTCAGTACCTTTTTCAGTGGCATAGTCACATGTTGCTTTTTCTGTGTCTGAACAGGGCTACAGAGGGAGTTTCCCTCTTCCCAGAATTTTCCTGTTCTCCTTGACCCGCCTCTACTTCCTGTCTGGTTGTCCTGCCTATACTTCCTGCCTGGCTACTGGCCAATCAGCGTCTATTCAAAACATAATTGACAGAATATAGAAAATTGTCCCACACTACTGGAACCATCTTGAGCAGCTTGTCCCCAAAACAGGTCTTATAGTAGCACTATCAGCTTCATGATGTCATATCAACCAGCTGGAGTTGTTGTTGTGGGGCCCCATCTTCTTCCTGGAAAGTTCAAAGATTACTGCAGGAAAATTCATTGTTCATTGTAGGAAACTTAAACATTATTTATACAGACATATATAGTCAATAAAAGGTATGATAGAGACAAAATTAGGTATGAAGAAAAGTAAAATTTTTTCTGAATTCTTTTTTCTTTCTGTCCCATACCATGGCTTCTAATATGAGACAGAAACTCTGAATTTTTATTTTAACAACAATCTTGGATTTAGAGAAGGACAGAGCCAGTGTCCAACTCTAAAGCCAGCTTTGATTTTTTAATTAAAACATTTGGCATTTTGATGTCTCCTCATTCCTTTGGAAATTGCTTCTCCTACCCAAGATTCAGTACTATAGTCAAATGTCTCAATGTTCTTTGTATCCAGGATCCATTCACTATTCACCCATTGGTGCTGATCTAACCTTTAAAGGCCCAAGTATTTTTTTTGCATTCTAAGTTGGCATTTTCAATAGCCAGAGATTCAGTAAGTACAAGTCTAGCATCTGGGTCTGTTACTCCTATTTGTATAGCCTTAGTTAATCTTTGTAAAAAGTCACTAAAGGGTTCTCTCTGGCCCCATTTAACCTTGGTATATGATTCAACTTGTATTCCTAGTTCTTGAAGGCTGCTTGATGGCATAGGGACAAGATTTGTTCATCATAAAGTGCTTGAGCCTATGGGTCAGCGTAAGTGCCCTCACCAAGAATCTGACCTTGGGAAGTCTCAAGTCCTTTTGCTTTTCCCTGTTGTTCTAAAATTTTAGCCTCTTCCCTGAAATAACATTTAAACATCAGTTGAGGCCCATCATCCAGGATTGTTCAAACTAACTGAAGCCAGTTGTATGGCATAGCTTTAATGCTAGAAGTCCATGTCTTTACCATCTCCCTAACAAATGCAGAATGCAAGCCGTAAGTTACTATTGCTTACTTAATTTCTTTAAGATCATTCATTCCTATAGGTATTTATCTACCTTCTTTGGATTCTTTTGGGCCTTTAGAACTTGATGCTTTGTAAGAGTAGATTGCAGGGTAGGAAGCTAAAACCTTGGGTAAGTCATCTATCTCTGACAGCTACTGGCAATGTTAAATCCTGTCCTTGTACCTTCTTTCCCTGCTCATCAGCTCCAATAATTTCCTCAATCATTTAAAATCTTATTACTACTGTCTTTTGTAAAGCCTGGATCTCCTGGCTTGTATATACCTCTAGTGATTTCATTGAGGCACCTAGCCTCTGGTCCTCATTCTGCACATGTAATCCCAAGGTCTGAAGTTTTTCCTTTAAAGATAACATCTCATCCTTGGACATTATTTGGATAGTGTGCAGATTGCTTTCCTGGAGAGATACTCTATCTGCTAACCTATCATAACTTTTTAACAATTTTTGATTGTCAAATTCAACAGTATGAATTCTTTCAGAAAATTTCTCAGTACCCTTTGACATGGATTCAATTTTGTCTGTTAAATTAATGTTGCCCTTTTCAATAGCATTAATTTTTTCAGGTTAACTTTTGATTTTTGATGATATTAATCCTGTTGGCTAACTGCTCATTATTAGTCTATAAAGACTGTATCATTTCTAAAAGTGCCTCATTCTTGGCTCTGTTATAAAAACATTTTCTTAAGGATATAATATGAAGAAAAAACTGAGTCCCAATATCCAATAAATGGATGTATCACAATAACCATATAAGCCTTCCAGAATACAATTCATAGTATTAGCAAAAATGTTACTAAAATTTTCCATGGTAATGTTGTCTTCCATTATATATTGATTTATGTTATGATGTCCTATTTTGATTTATGTATGTATTGATATCCTGTTATGATGTCTGGTAAATTGTTTTAGGTGTCATAATCTTTATTGTCCAGCAGGTGTCATGGTTGCAGAGTTGTGACTAGCAGCAGAAGCTGGTGCCATGAACAGTCCTGAGACACTTTGGTTTTCTAGCCTTGGTGCTGGTTAAATACTGAGAAATATGCTTTGCTTGACAAATTAAAATCAAGTAAATCAATTCCATACACGGAGCAAGAAGCCCAGAACTCAGGGCCAGAAATACAATCTAGTAGCTGCTCAAGTAACCACACAGCAGGGAAAGCTGCAGGGTACATGGCGGGGCGGGGGCTGGGGGGAGGTTGCACAAGCTTGGGAAATTTCCAAGTTGCTAAAACACAGCTAGCTTTGCTGTGGCGGAGGTTATACCAAAAACAAACAAACAAAAACAAAACAAAACAAAACAAAAAAATGCTTAGTAGGTAAAAACAAGCCAAGCAGGCAGGGATGGGAAACTTTCTGTGGGGTGCCAGATGAAGACACCCCCTTTAGAGAAATCCCACACTAGCTCAGAATTGAGTATAATAGAGGATTATTTATTTAGGGGTAGACTCACACAGATTATAGTCCTCTGCTCGAATGGGGAACAACAACCGAATCCCACAGCCGGAAGAGAGGCTGGATGTACATTTTACATGGGCATATATAGCATAAGAGGCCACTCCCAAGTGGGTGGGTAACTTAAAGGCTACTGGTGGTAGAAACAGCTATAATGATTTCCAAAGTAGCTGTACAAGTTTGCACTCCCACCAGCAATGGAGGAGTGTTCCCTTTACTCCACATCCCTCTCAGACATAAGCTATCATTGGTGTTTTTTATCTTATCCATTCTGACAGGTATAAGATGGTATCTCAGAGTCATTTTGATTTGCATTTCCTTGATGGGTAAGGATGTTGAGCAATTCCTTAATGTCTTTTAGCCATTTGCAATTCTTCTTTTGAGAATTCTCTGTTCAGATCTATGCCCCATTTTTTGATTGGATTATTTGGTAATTTGATGTCTAGTTTCTTGAGTTCTTTGTATATTTTGGAGATCAGACCTCTGTCCAATGTGAGGTTGGTGAGTATCTTTTCCCATTCTATAGGCTGCCATTTTGTCTTAATGACTGTGTTCTTTGCCTTACAGAGGCTTCTCAGTTTCAGGAGGTCCCATTTATTAATTGTTCTCAGTATCTGTGCTACTGTGTTACATTTAGGAAGCAGTCTCCTGTGCCCATGCGTTCAAGGCATGGCACTTGAACAAACTTGAACAAGTTTTCCACTTTTTCTTCAATGAGGTTTAGTGTGGCTGGATTTATGTTGAGGTCTTTGATCCATTTGGACTTAAGTTTTATGCATAGGGATAGATATGGATCTATTTGCACTTTTTTACATCTTAACATCCAGTAATTATGCCAGCACCATCTGTTGAAGATGCTTTCTTTATTCCATTGTATAATTTTAGCTTCTTTGTCAAAAATCTGGTGTCCATAGGTATGTGGATCAATAGCAGGGTCTTCAATTCAATTCCATTGATCAACCTCTCTGTTTTTATACCAATAGCATGGTTCTTTTCCTTACTGTAGCTCTATAGTAGAGCTTGATGTCAGGGATGGTGATGCCTTCGGAAGTTCCTTTATTGTAGAGGTTTGTTTTGGCTAGTCTGGGTTTTTTGTTTTTCCTTATGAAGTTGAGTATTGTTCTTTTGAGGTCTGTGAAGAATTGTTCTGGGATTTTGATAGGGATTGTATTGAATCTATAGCTTGTTTTTGGTAGGATTGTCATTTTTACTATGTTGGATCCTACCTATCTAAGAATATGGGAGATCTTTCCATTTTCTGATATCTTCCACAATTTCTTTCTTCAAAGACTTAAAGTTCTCGTCACACAAGTCCTTCACTTCTTTGGTTAGTGTCATCCCAAGATACTTTGTGTTATTTGTGGCTATTGAAATGGTGATATTTCTCTGATTTCTTTCTCAGCACCTTTATCATTTGTATATGGGAGAGCTATTGATTTTTTTTTAGTTGATCTTGTATTCTGCCACATTTTATCAGCTGTCGGAGTTGCCTCGTCAATTTTTGAGGTCACTTATGTATACTATCATATCATCTGCAAATAGCAAAAGTTTGACTTCTTCTTTTTCAATTTGTATCCTCTTGATCTCCTTTTGTTGTCTTATTGCTCTAGCTAGAACTTAGTGTGCTATGTTGAATAGGTATGGATAACATGGACAACCTTGTCTTGTCCCTGGTTTTAGTGGAATTGCTTTGAGTTCCTCTCCATTTTATTCGATGTTGTCTGTCAGCTTGCTGTAAATTGCTTTTATTACGATTAGATATGTTCCTTGTATCCCTGATCTCTCCAAGATTTTTAACATGAAGAGGTGTTGGATTTTGTAGAAGCCTTTTTCAGCATCTAATGAGATGATCATATTTTTTTCAGTTTATTTATATGGTGGATTACATTGTTAGATTTTCATATGTTGAACCATCCCTGCAGCTCTGAGATGAAGCCAACTTGATCATGGTAGATGATTCCTTTGATGTATCCTTGGATTCAATTTGTCAGTATTTTATTGAGTATCTTTACATCAATGTTCATGAGGGAAATTGGTCTATAATTCTCTTTTTCTTAGTTGTATCTTTATGTGATTTGGGTATCAGGGTAACTGTAGCCTCGTAAAAAAGAGTTTGGCAATGTGCCTTCTGTTTTTATTGTGTGGAACAATTTGAGGAGTATTGGTATTATGTTCAGGGATCTGTTTCTTAAGGAAAACGAAATATTCCACAACAGCGGGGTGATGAGGAGATAGTTGTGCAAGCACAGCACCCATGTAAAACCTGGGTGTGGTGATTCACATCTGATACCCTGGTACTTTGGGAATCAGAAACAAGAGGATCCCTGGAATTTACTGACCAGTCAGTTCTAGCTGAACTGGCAAGATCCCTGTTCGGTGTCTCCAAAAAACAAGGTGAAGGGAGCTAAAGACACTTGAAGTGAGTATCTGGCCTCCACACATGTGCACACACATGCACATACACCTGCATCCATGTGCACATACTCTACACACATATACACAGTTGTTAAAGAGAGCTGGTCACACAAAAATATATTGTAGAGACAACATTTTCCTCATACTACTTATGATTATAAAATGTTGAAAGCATGCTCGTTGTTGAAATTAACACAAATACTCCATTTCATTTTAACAGCACCCTGGAAAGCATAGTCATGCCAATAAGGCAATAACAAGAAATAAAATTGTAAGGATTGTGGGCTGCAGAAATCAAGAACATTTGCTACAAAGGACCCAGGTTTAGTTCCCAACACCCACGTGACAGTTCACACCAATTCATAACTCTAGTTTCAGAGGATCTGATACCCGCTTCTGAACTACTCAGGTACCAGATGCAACATGGTACACACATATATGCTGGCAAAACACTCTTATACAGGGGGCTGAGAGATGGCTCAGAGGTTAAGAGCGCTGCCTGCTCTTCCAAAGGTCCTGAGTTCAATTCCCAGCAACCACATGGTGGCTCACAACCATCTGTAATGAGATCTGGTGCCCTCTTCTGGCCTGCAGGCATACACACAGACAGAATACTGTATACTTAATAAATAAATATTAAAAAAAAAAGAAAAACCAAAACAAAACAAAACAAAAGATTTAAAAAACAATAAAATAAAAAATAAAAAAAAACACTCTTATACATAAATTAAAATAAATTAGAAAAGTATTTTTTAAAAAAAGAAAGACGATAAATAAATGCTCAGGTCATGGGCTGGAAAGAGAGCTTGATGGATAAAGTTATCAGAGCAAATGTGAGGATCCAGACGAAAGGTGAAAATATCAGGCACGTATGATGCCATTCTTTTGCTTCCTTGAATGCGTGCGCGTGCACGCCGGAGGGAGAGAGAGAGTGGGGGGGGATCCTCATGTCCTTTTTTAAAACTCCGCTTTTAAATTTATTTGAATTTATTATTCTAGGTTCCTGGCAAATTACCTCAAATTTGCAAAATAAAAAAAAAAATTAAATCCACATCTGGCCTGCGGTGATGCCTGTATTCGCAACACGTGGGAGGTAAAGAGCAGGGAGGTCAGGAGTGAAAAGCCACTGTTGGTCCAGCCTGGGTTGCATGAGACCATGTCTCAAAAAAATAAATAAATAAATAAATAAAAATTTGAAAAATGAACAAAAAGATTCACGTCATCCAGAGGATCATAAATTGTGACCTTATAAATTCTAACTAATTCAAGGAAAAACCAAGAGAAGAGAGGCGAGCTGCAGCCTAATCCTCTACCGAGTCAGCACAGGAGCCGTTCCTTCCGCTGCTGAAAATTGGTAGACCAATACGGATAATTCCCCGAGAAACTACCAAGCGGGCAGGCCAGGCCTCAGCCGTCTGTCTTCCTAGTTGATTTAGTTTCTCTACCAAGTGCTGCTTCGCCCACCCAGAATCTCCTGGAGATGCTCAATTAAACCTTGCCATGGTGGGATTTGTTTTTCCAGGTTAAATTACCAGGCCTACATTTCTTGTGTCTCCTGGGGTTAATTCTGAATTAAAACCTCATTAACTGTGCTTTTGGAGTACCCTCAGCGCAGCCTCTTCTCTTCCATCCTCTCCTAAACCTCCGTGTCAACACCAATTCCCATTCCTAAGACTCAGGAGAAATATAGGGTGAGCAGACCACAGAACTTGTGGCCACTGGGATGAGTCTGAACCCACAGCGTTCACTGGACTGAGAGCTAAGGGGTAAGAAGGGGAAGGTAGCTAGCTACCAGGGACTTCTGGGGGCTTTAAAATGTCTCACAGCAATGCTCCTTGCTTCTGATATCCAAGGACGGGGCAGCCGGCCTGACCTGGCTTCCCTCCAGGAGACTGATTCAGAGCAGATACACTTGTACTGTAAGTAGGAGGAAACTATATTCCTTATCCTGCTGCCTTCCAGGACGCTATCTCCTTCCCTGGGGTTCCCTTTCAGACAGCCTGGGCTGCTGGAGATCTGGTTCTAAAACACACAGTGCCCTTCCTTGGACTGGCTTGCGGCTGTTCGGCTGATGGAGTTTTGCCTCTTTTCAGTGTGGACCCATCCCTACCTCGCCCTTGAGACAGAGTGAAGTCTGAAACTGTGTTTACGATACGTGCTGGTTGTTTTCTTGTTCTTATATATTAAATACCAAACAAGTAGCAAACTTCTGTTAGATGGCCTCTGCTCTTTGGGGGCTGAGGGTGTACAGATGAGTTCTGTGGGCAACTTTATCTGCTTCTAGAACAGCGAAAGAACTTCTTAGCCACCCATTTCTTGGAAAGTTAAAGTCTGTTTGATTCAGGGACGAAGGTCAGAGTTGTCAAGAGATTAAAGGGAAGGACACAAAGCTGTTTGCTGCCTTATGCTCCCCAATCCTCTTTGCCCTGCTTTTGCCACTCCCTAGCCAGTAAAAGCATAAAAAGCAAGTTATTCTAAGAAGTGCTCCGCGGTGCCTGAGATCTGGCACTTTGACCCAGAGTTCCATGTGAATGCATCTTTAGATTCTCTTCAGAGGATTGCTTGTAGGATCTGAGCTCATCCTGCTAGCAGAACTGAACAGGCAGTCACCCAAGTGCCATTGGTTCCAACCTGCCTTTTCCTTCCTATGTGTTGAACGTTTTAGAATTGTAAGCACTGAGCCAAAATGTGCATCAGATGGTAGTCGGGTGAGGTCAGCAGCTGTGCATGATCTGCTGTGCTTCACCGAGATTGGCTACTTGTTCTGCTGCTTCCTGTAGAGGGGCTGTGGGTGGCTAAATGGGTGGCACACCAATGCCACTTTTGGGTTTTTTTTTTTTTAATATTTATTTATTATGTATACAATATTCTGTCTGTGTGTATGCCTGCGAGCCAGAAGAGGGCACCAGACCCCGTTACAGATGGTTGTGAGCCACCATGTGGTTGCTGGGAATTGAACTCAGAACCTTTGGAAGAGCAGGCAATGCTCTTAACCTCTGAGCCATCTCTCCAGCCCCACTTTTGGGTTTTTTTGAGGGAAGCCTCAACAGATCAAGAGAACCTTGGCTTGCTCCAGAAAGTGTGTGTACGGTGCTTTGGGAGCCTTTCTGCTTCCTCCAGAGCCGTCTCCTATGTACTCTGAAGGTTTGCCAAGGCTACATAGTGAGTCCCTGTCTCAAACAAAACAGGATATAGGGTACACGCTGGCAACCCCAGCACTTGGAAGGTAGAGGCAGGAGGATCAGAAGTTCAAGGTTAACTACCCTTGGCTTTGAGACTTTATCTCAAACAAATAAATGGAATTCAGAAAATCAGAAGAGAAGCTAGTATGACTCCTGGGAAATGGGAACATGGTTTCTGAGGATGATGGGAGAGCAGGCTACGGGGAATTCTGTCTGGAGGTTAGTGTGATCGCTCCATCAGCTGCTGCCAGCAGCAGATTCCTTGTTCCACAGGAATGAGTGTCTGGGACCTAGGAGACAGGTGCCACACTAACAAGCTGCTGCCTGGGTAACTGGCATCATTTCAAACCTTATCTGCTCTTTGAACTCAGGGGCCTTCCAGCCATGCCTGGGCCTCAGCTGAGTCCTGAAACAGGCTATGTGCCTAACATCCAAACCACCTGAGGACACAGGGAAAAACAACCACAGACTCATTTTCTGCTCTTTGCATGCTCAAAATTCAACAGAAGACTTGAGTGACAGACGTAGGTGAGGGTCCCTCCGTACACCAGGCAAGCAACACCAACTGGGTGTCCTTTAACTCAGCTGTGACACTTTTAGAGACAGTTCCAGGTCCCACAATTAAGGGCATGTTCAGATGCCATTCCTAAGCCTCAGGTTGTTTGGCCCGGCTTCTAACCATCCATCGCTGAGCTGGGATTTTCACAACCCCCTCTTCAGAACTCAGGGGTATTGGTAAGGTATAGTGCAGTTTATTATAAAGGATATCACACAGGATACTGATGGACAACACATGAAGAGATGCATGGAACAAGACTTAGGGGTAGAGGAACACCGCTACCACACTCTCTCCAAGTGTACTGCCTCCTGGGAACTTCCATGTGATCAGTTGGACAATTCTCTGCCCCTGGGAACTCTCGTTACATTGGTTTGAGTGATTAACTAATTGGCCAGTTTCTTCTTTAGCCTTCTTCTTCTGGGGGCTGGAGGGCATAGAGCCAAAGGATTCAACACTAGACTCCTGCTTTGGTTCTTCCCTGAGCAGCCAGCATTCAGTTTACAAAAGAACAGTTCCCTCTGCAGAGTCTGAGACCTCAGAGTTATGTATAGGTAGCCAGTATATGTTTTACAACATCACTGTCAGGTTTTGATGAGGAAGAGGAGCAAGGATTCAAGAGAGAGGTGCTGAGTTGAATTGCCTTCAGACAAGAGACTTACTAATGCTGAAACTTTCAGTATAACAGGGTCTTAGGCAAGAATCTTCAGTATTTCCGGTTGGTGGTGGCGCACGCCTTTAGTCTCAGCACTCAGGATGCAGAGGCAGGCAGATCTCTGTGAGTTCGAGGCCAGCCTGGTCTACAGAGTGAGTTCCAGGACAACCAGGGCTACACAGAGAAACCCCTGTGTGTGTGGTGGGGGGAGCTCTTCAATACTGCTGAAGCAAGATGTCTACTCCTTTTGTGTGTATGTGTGGTATTTGTTTATTTGTTGAGACAGGGCCCACTGTATAGGCCTAGCTGGCCTAGAACTCACTATATAGACCAGTATGGCCTTCAACTGACAGAGATCCTTCTGCCTCCACCTCCTGGTGGAGAGATGTCAACTGTCACATGACAAAGCATCTTCTCTTAAAGGTTTCTGAAGGAAAGCGAGATCTGGCATCTTGCAGGCTGAGTAGCCTGCTTCCTACTGTGTGACTTATACCACACGGGAGAAATATGGAAGAGGATCATATGTGACTTAGGCTATATGACATGAGTCACTCTTTGTCTGGGCAGGGGCGTGGGGCTTGGTTAATGTGTGACCCATGCAATGTCAACCTTCGACTCCCAGGCAGCTAGGGAGTTCCGTGCATTTCCATCCTGCTAAAGGCCTTCTCTGATTAGGGCCTGTTCCTTAGTCTGTGTTCCCTACCAATCACACCACCCATTAGCATATCATTGGCATCTATTAGGCGCGATCATTAGGCCAGTCTGCTTCGTTACAGTTTAGTCTGGACATAGAGCTACTGCTCAAGAGACCATAAATCATTTTACTGTTGTGAAAGAGTCTAGTTTTTCCTTAAATGGTAAGAAGGAGTTTATCCAATAGTATTTCAGTCTGGACCGGGTGACTAAGGCCAATAATTCTAAATATTCAGGAAGGTAAGACAAAATGTTCACAAGTTCAAGGTTAGCCTGGGCTACAGAGTGAGTTCAAGTCCTACCTAGGCAACTGAGTGAAACTCTGTCCCAAAATAATAAGTCAAAAGAGATCTGGGTTTGCTATGTGGTAGCAGAGTGCTTGCCTGAGAGGCACAAGGCCCTGGGTTCAATGCCCAGGCCAAAATTATGGTTAAGAAGTAGCAACAAAAATAGTTTTATGGTTTGGAAATCACCACAACATAAAGAATTGTAGTAAAGAATCGCAGTCTTGAGAATAACTGCCTTAGAGGAAGCACCAGTTATAAGGGGATTCATGTGAACATATTGGAGTATTTGCTAAAGATGGGCCAAAGGGGCTTAGGAACTTATATATCAGACAGCGGATGGTTGCTAAATTGATTTAGCAGGACTCTTGCTAAAAACTGGACCAGTAGTCAAGATCAAAGCCTAGTTGAAAGCAGGCTCAGAGGAGCCTAGCTGAAGTTTGGTCAGGAAAACAGTCTTGGGCAGTATTCACAACCTTCTCCTCCTTCCCTCTCCACTAACGCCGCTCAGCTACAAAAGGGGGAGAGTCTCTGCTTCCCTCAGCCAGCCCCTTCCTTTAGATCTCCCAAGACTCTCTCCTTGTGGAGAATAAGAATGACAGATCTTTTTTTCTTTCTTTCTGATCTCTCAATGGGCAGACATATTTCTGATTCAATCTAGCCCCTGGCCAGGGAGCCAGGAAAGCTTGTTTCCCAGAAGCAGGGCCCCATCCCTGACAGCCCCATCCCTGACAGCCCGGCTGGCAGCCTTAGTCAATAGAGGCAGGACTAGAATTATTTTGCTGGCTCCTCTTCAGTCAGCTGACAGACAGCATCCACCCTATGAATGGAGCTGAAGGAATCCTAAACCCAGGCTTTAGGACGAGAATGGCTGGTCTGGTTTGGTTTTGTTTTTATTCTTCCGTAACAAGTTAGACTTGGCCAGGGCAGCAAACTACAATCCATAGAGGTTTTTGGTTGTTCTTATTCTTGAGACAGAGTCTTGTGCAGTCAAGGACGGCTTTAACTATATACAGCCTCCACGTACTGGATGCAGGGACTGCAGAGGGTTCTTTGGCGGCTTGCTTTGTTTTGCTGTGGGAGACTTTTTTTAGATTTATTTATTTATTATGTATGCAACATTCTGCCTCCATGTATGCCCGCATGCCAGAGGAGGGCGCCAGATCTCATTACAGATGGTTGTGAGCCGCCATGTGGTTGTTGGGAATTGAACTCAGGACCTCTGGAAGAGCAGCCAGTGCTCTTAACCACTGAGCCATCTCTCCAGCCCTGTGGGAGACTTTTTGTTGTTGTTGTTGTTGTTGTTGTTTTGTCTTATTTGAGACAGTTTGCTGCGTAGCTAGCTCATAATGGCTTCAAACTTGTGAGCCTCTTGCCTCGCCTCCCAGGCGCTAGGATTGCATGCAGGTGTGTAACATGACTCCTTGAGGCTGGCCTTCCTCCTTCCCTTCCACTCCAGGAAAAGTGCGGAGCTCGGGAGTCGGATCTAAGAAAGACTTCTTCCGCTGTCGTGATGCTCAGCACGGTTCCATTTCCACCACCATTGTGATAGGGAGATGTTTTGTTATAAATGTGGGGGGGGGGGCTTGAGTGTGGAGATCAGAGGATATCTTTGGGAGCAGGTTCTCCTTCTGCCTTACTGAGGCAGGGTCTCTCAGGTTTCTGCTGCTGTGCTGTGTACACTCCAGGCTTGCTGACCCCTGCACTCTGACTCCCCTCTCACTATGGGAGTGCTGGGATGACAGTATCAGCTTTTTAGAAGGGTTCCAGAGATCCAACATGGGTCTTCAGGACCATACAGAAAGTCCTATACCCACTGAGCCGTCTCTATATCTCTTGGCCCTGATCGGTAGCTTTTTTAAAAATTGTGTGTGTGTGATGGGCACCACATGTGCACAGAGGCCATAGGAGGATGTTGGATTGCCTGGAACAGGAGTTACAGATAATTGTGAGAGGAAACGTAGGTGTTGGGAACTGAACCTGATCCTCTGCAAGAGCAGTAAGTGCTATTAACTGCTGAGCCATCACTCCCAAGAGTTATACCTTTTAAAGAGGGTTAACTGTATAGAATGTGCACGCAGCAGAACCTGCCATACGGCAGGCACTCAGTGAATGGTAGCTACTGAGATTCACATTCCTATTTTGTTTTGTTTTGGTTTTTCAGTAAATAGTTTGTTCTTACAGTGGAGAGAGCAGTCCGGTGATCTGGACTCCTATGTTCCTACCCTTCTTCCTACTCTGCACTTAGGCTTCCTTATATGTGGAACCAGGGTGGAGGAACCAAACTAGTGTTTCTCACATATCACAGTCATCAGGGAGTTTATTAAAAACATGTCTCTTGAGGCTAGGGATGTTGGTCAATGGTTGAACCCTTGCCTAACATGCAGGAAGCCCTGGGTTTGATCTCCTGTGCTGTATAAACTGGGTATGGTGGTCCATGCCTGTCATCTCTGCATTTGGGGGATCTGCAATTCCAGACTACACTTGGCTACATACTGAGTTTGAGTTCTCCCTGATTTACAAAACAAGCTGAGTTGGTGGAGGTTCATGCCTAAGATTTCAGCACTTGAGAGGCTGAGATAGGAAGAGGCTGTGAGTTCAAGGCCAGCCTGGACTACTAAATGAATTCCAGATCAACCTAGGATAGAGCAAGACTCTACCTCAAAACAAAACACAGCAAAGCAAAACAAAAAATAGGGGGTGCCTCCTTGGTTATAGGGTTCAGTGATTTAGGACTCATCTAGAACACATGAAGAAGCAGCCCTGGGTTCAGTCCTTACCAAGGTGGGGCAGGGAAAGAATAGGCTGGTATAGAGAAAGAAGGGCACTTCTACATGAAATAGTCAAAGAAGGAAATGGTAAGGGGGGCAAAGTTGGCCAATGGTCCAGCCATGTGAAGAGGTGGAGGAATCAAACTCAGAAAGAACATAGAGGGTCAAGGGACTAGCTTTCAGAGTTTGGCACACACTCCCCCAACAGAAAGTACCGTATGGCTATAATAAGATGATTTATAATGATTTCAAGTGAACTCAAAGAAAGTAGCAAGACCTTACAGAAAATGTGAATTTCCTTCAGGAACAGTGGCAAGCTAGCTGGATGATGGCACCTGTAATCCCAGCACTCAGGAAATAAAACAAGAAATCAAGAGTTCAGCCCTAGTTGTAAAGGACTGAGTATGAGCCAGCCTGGGATACACAAGACAGTGTCAAAAGAATCAAAAACAGCCAGGCAGTGGTGGCGTAGATCTTTAGTCCCAGCACTTGGGAGAGAGAGGCAGGCAGATCTCTGTAGGTTCGAGGTCTACGGAGGTCTACAGAGTGAGTTCCAGGCACAGCCAGAGCTACACAGAGAAATCCTATCTTGAAAAAACCAAAAAAACAAACAAACAAAAATAACAAACAAACAAAACCCACAAAGAGGAAGCTTAAAGGTTTGTAAGCAGTGAGTAATGTGATGTGACTGTCCAGGGGGAAAACCACTATGTGGATGGATGGGGCAGGACAGAATGGAGGGTTGTTCTAGGGGCATTCATTTGTCCCAGCAACAGCGAAGGTGGCTCAGCCTATGGTAGATGTGAACTTCTGGTTAGTGGCTCAGCAGAAAGTTCTAGGATTGTGTTAACCCATGACAGCAAATCTACAAGCTCAGATGTTGACAAGTTCCTCGTGCTCATTGGGCCTTGACTTTCTAATGTCCCCATCAGTCATGGCTTAGGCTGGTTTTTAAAATCCCTCAGCATGCTGAGCTCCATGCCTTGAGCGGCCTCTCTTCAGACCCACCCTTAAGAAAGCAGTCTGGAGAAATGAGCAAAATTTATGGCCAGGGCTCCTCTTTTTCATCAGTCCCTTCTTCCTTTAAATGTTCCTTCCCCAACCTCAGCAGAATTTGTCCTCCTGACGCCATTCCTCAGAATGCTGCTCTTGGGAAAGGAGAAAAGTTATCCAGTAACACAAACTCTACCAACTTACCTGTGCCTGAAGTCATTCATTCTATTACCTTAGCGACCCGTAAGACATGCTGCAGTAACTAAGTAAATAATAGTGGGCATTTTGAGGTGGGGTGGCCTTAAATATTTTATTTTGGGGACATAGTTCAGTGGGAGGGTGCTTGTCTGGTGAGGACATTAACTAGAATGAACGTGGACTTCCGTAACTTGACTCATGGAGTAGCAGGATTTCAAACAACGTAAGTGGGCCTGGCACTCCATAGAGATCTCGGGAAAGATGGCGGGCTCCTGTCTGCCAAAGGTGAAAGCCCAGAGGTGGGCTAGAGAACTTGAGGAGGCTCCCGAAGTAGAACTTAGAGACAGAGAAAAGTCACGACTTCTTAAACAAGTTACAAAAGAATCTCGTTGGCAAATTGGAAGCTTCTAGAGCCAAAGTACTGAGTTCTGCCCTCAGCCTGTCCCTACTGCCCAACAATGGTCATAGAGAGTAATGTCATAGCCAAGCATAAGCCCACATTTGATAACTTATTCTGACCAGTGCTGACTGATCTTGATTTTTTTATTCCCCTCCCCAATTCCTTTTCTACCCGGGGAAGGCGGGACCATACTTAGGGGTGAGAAACATGAAATCACAATCCCTTGCCTTGCAGGTAGGGTACGCGGCTTCGTCTTGCTGTTGTTACATCTGCTTTCCATGTGTTGTGTTCTCCTACCCACAGATTCTGATTAACTTCACACTGGGCCATCTTTGTCTTCCACACTTGGTCGTTTCTAATTATCTCAAGTGAATTCATCTGAATTTGCAAAGATTATCTCAGGTCTTTCCCTTGCTGGTAATAAAGCTTAGTCCTTCAGGAGTGTGAATTATTAGTGTCATAATAGTGCAATTTGGGCTCTCTCATGAGTGTGTGTGTGTGTGTGTGTGTGTGTGTAGACATGTGTGTGCACATATGTGCTGATGCATGTGGAGGCTAGAAGTCAATGTCTGGTTTCTTTCTCTGTCACTGTCTACCTTAACTTTTTTTAAGCCAGGTTTCTCACTGAACCCAGAGCTCGCTGGCCAGCAAACCCAAGGGATCCAGCTGTCTTCATCTCCCCAGCACTGAGATTACAGGCATGGGCTGCCACACCTGGCTTTTTACATTGGTGTGGGGATCCAAACTCAGGGCCTTGGGTTTGCACAGCAGGGCTTTGCCTCTGAGCCATCTCCCCAGACACCAAGACAGAGTCTTCTCATGCGGCTCTGATGCTTCCTGTGTTAGCCAAGGCGTCCCTCAAAGTCAAACCAGTCCTCTAGACTGGGTAACACCACCCTTGCTGGGATCACAGGCCGTGACTCACCACTCCTGGTTTACATGGCGCTTTTTCTTGTGTAACTACTAAGTTGCCTCTGAAGACATGTCTGAAATCCAAAGATATTTTAAGCAACTTGCAACATTAGAGCAAATTTATGGCCTCCCAAGCTTTATAGTTTTGGGGGAAAAGCACTCAACTTGAGTGTCACAATTTTGATTTCATCATCTACAAATTGTTATTTCTATAATTAAAAACCCTATGATTTAGGCCACACCTCATTTTTCTAAGCAAAAACACTGCTATTTTTAACCAGAGTATTCTGCAAATCATTATCGATTTCCAAAGCTCAGACTTTTTCTCAGAGGGGAAAACCTTGTCCTCAAAAGGAAGGCACCATGATGACATCCTCTCTGAGAAACAGAAGTGCCCTTAGCCCTGTAGTACAGCAATGGGCTCATCATTATCTAACACTAACACACACAAGGGCTGTACAGGTCCATTAAACCTTTACATCCAATTGCAAAATTGCCGGTTCTAACACTGCAAGCCCTCACCCAGCTTTGGCATCAAAATCTGACCTTACCTGAATTCATTTGACAATAAAACCTGTCCTAAATCAAAGGGATTAAATTTATCATCTTTATCCTGCTTATTATAAATATTTCTGGGGGCTGGAGAGATGACTCAGCAGTTAAGAGCACTGTCTACTCTTCCAGAGGACCCGGGTTCAATTCCAAGCACCCACGTAGTGGCTCATGGCTGTCTGTGACTCCAATTCCAGGGTATCCAACACCCTCACACAGACATGCATGCAAGCAAAACACCAAAGCACATAAAAAATACATAAATTTAAAAAAAATGTTAAGACCGGAGAGATGGCTCAAAGGTTAAGAGCACTAGGGTTGTTCTTCCAGAGGACCCAGGTTCAATTCCCAGCACCCACATGGCAGCTCATAACTGTCTGTAACTCCAGTGCGCAGGGTACCTGACACCCTTATGTAGGCAAAACACATGCCCATAAATTTTTAAAAAGCTTAAAATAAATAAATATTCTCTTTTTTTCTGCTGTGGAACATCAATTATTTTGTTTAGTTTTTCCAGACAGGGTTTCTCTGTAGCTTTGGAGCCTGTTCTGGAACTAGCTCTTGTAGACTAGGCTGGCCCCGAATTCACAGAGATCTGCCTGCCTCTGCCTCCTGAGTGCTGGGATTAAAGGTGTGCGCCACCAATACCCGGCCATCAATTTTTCTTGAGACAGAATCTGGTCTAGAATTCATTATGCAGACCAGGCTGGCCATGAACTCTTGGGCCTGTCTCTGCCTCCCAAGTGTCACAGCCCAGCTCTCAATATTTTTTAACTGTGTGTACCTAGACCTTTATATGTGGTTCAATATAATATATAGATGATAATTGCTTTTCAAAAAAACCCCACAAATTAGAAATTCTGAGACCCTTATGCTTGCAGGACCCTAACACAGCCATGTGTTCTGGATCTGAATTATATTTAGCCCTCGCCCAACACCCACGTGTAGTTAATCACACTCAGGCTTTATCTTTCTCAAACTCGGCTTACGTTTCTAAATATACCAGGAGAACTTTCCTTTTTTTACGTTAGCATTCATTGTGCATCCCAAGTTTGTTTGGGCATTTGACCTGGTCAGATTGCCCACCCCTCCTGCCCACCGTGCAGTGTCTGTGACTGCTCTGGTGACAAGGTTCATCGTGTTCGGAGTAAGTGATAAGTGTACCCCCCAGGTGTTGTCCGTTACCTACTGCTCATGAGTCCCTCTGCCCCTGAGATCTGTGATATTGGATTAAACTATTCATTCAATCCCATCGTGCGTGTTCTGTCTCATGAGCTCTGTCCCTGGGTCTTAGTCGTCCCCCACGTCCTTTCCGAACTCTGATTTCCCAGCCACCGTTCCTCTTTGCGGGAATCCACAGTGAGCGTGCGCAGCAACATCCTGTCACGGTGGAGAACGCAGGAGGCCACACTGCCTCCTGCCCAGGGCTGTCACTTCTTGTGTCTCGCCCTGATCAGAGCTGCTTCCTGACTCTCCCGCCGTATATCCGTCCATTTGTTCTTCTAATTAATACCTATGGCTGCCACAGCTCTGGTCTTTGAAGGACGGGGTTTCTTTGACACACTTAGAGGTCAAAGTTAAACATAACTTGGTTTTGGAAGAGACTGGAGCTACAGGATGAAATTTAAAATATACATTTAACTGCATGCAACTAATTAAAATATTTTCAGTAGTCAGATTTTATTTGTAGTCGAAGCTTTACTAGGCTGAAGCTTTATCGGTTCTATGCAGCACAAGCTAACCGAGAGCTTCAACACATTGTGCTAACTGTTCACGACACAGACTTTTTTTCCTTCTAACAATCCAGACTCACAGTCCTGACTCCTGTCTCTAGAACCCAACCCTGCATTAATCTGAAGTCTGATACATTCATTGTTGTTTGTTTTTTACTCTTTTTGTTCTTTTGACTTTTTGGTGGGGGCTTGCCACCCAGCTCCCAAATAAATTACACATGGAGTCTTATTCCTTTTTATGAATGCCTGGCCTTAGCTTTGCTAGCTCCTAGCCAGTTTTTCTTAACTTAAAACTTATCCCGTCTATATTTTGCCTCTGGACTTTTATCTTTCTTTATTTCTGTGTTTCTTGTTTTCATTCTTATTCTGTGGCTGACTGGGTGGCTGGGTGGCTGGATGGCTGGGTGGCTGGGTGGCTGGCCCCTAGTTTCCTCCTCTCCTTGTTCTCTTGCTCCTCCTCCTCCTCCCAGATTTCTCCTTCTATTTATTTTCTGTCTGCCAGGTCTATCCTTTCCCCTGCCTTGCTATTGGTCATTTGGCTCTTTATTAGACCAACTAGGTGTTTTAGACAGGCAGAGAATCCCAGTTTCACAGAGCTAAGTAAATGTAACCTAAAAGAATGCAACACATCTTTGCATCATTAAAACAAATGCTCCACAGCATAAACAAATGCAACACATCTTAAAATAATATTCTACAACTATTAATAAGAAATATTGTTGGTTAACAATAGCACAAGTTACCTTCCTAAGATCACATCTGACTTGTTATTATTTTTATTTATTTTTGTGTGTGTGGTCCCAGAGGCTGACATTAGTTGTCTTTTTCTACTGCTGTCTGCATTATCATTATAGTTGGTGGTGATTTGTTTTGTCTTGTTTTTGACAGGGTTTCCTATGTAGCCCTGACTGGCCTGGAACTCACTCTGCAGACCAGGCTGACCTCAGACTCACAGATCTACCTACATCTGTCTCCCAAATGCTGAAGTTGCTGGTGGCTAGCACTATATAGCACCACGGCCAGATTCCACCTTAGTTTTTGAGACAGTCTCTCACTTAACCTGGTGCTTACTGGATGGCTGAGCTGGCTTGTCAGCAAGCTCTGGGGAATCTTACTTGGCTCCACCCCAGTACTTCACCTTAGGATTACAGGCAGGCTCCCCAGCTCTTAAGGGGGTGATGAGGACCCAAGCTCAGGTCCTCGTGCTGGTCCAGCGAGCACTTTACCCGCTGAGCACCTCCCCAGCTCTTTGTATGCTTAGATGTCATTTGATGATGGTGGTGATGATGGTGGTGGGAGCCCTATGTGCCACAGTACAAGTGTCTCTTCAGAGTCGCTTTTCCCCTCCCACTTTTATGTAAATTTGATTCTGAGAATCAAATTCTGGTCTCTAGATTTACAAAAAACAATCACCTACGTCCACTGACTGAACCAGGTCCCCTTTATCTATTTTGTGAAACAAGGTTGTCCTGCATTCCAGACTGGCCTTGAACTCAGTATGTATCAGAGAAAGATCTAGAACATCCTGAGTGCTGATATCATAGGTGTACATATTGATGGAGTGGGAAGTGGGGAAATGCAAACCCTATTTGTTAGACAAACACAGCTAAATTACATTCTCCCCAACATCTGCCCTTTAGTGTATGTGTGGCGGGGTGAGGGGGGTGAGCACGTGTATGCTTATGTGGTGGCAGGGGATGCAGACACACAAGTCATGGCATGTTTACCTTTCCACCTAAGACAGGGTCTTTTCACCATTGACGATACCAGACTAACTGGCCTGGGAGTTTCTGGGGATTCCCCTGCCTCCGATCTCTCCGCAGGGGTGGGCTAGGACTACTGATGTTTCTGTTTCTGTGTCTCATCTCACATGGGTTCTGGAGATCCGAACTCAGTTCGTCAGGCTTTCATGGCAAGAGCTTTTATCCACTGAGCCACACCCCCAGCACCACATCTGCTTTTGCTTTTGTGTTTTTGTTTTTGTGACAGGGTTTCTATTGGCTGTCCTGGAACTCCCTTTGTAGACCAGGCTGGTCTTGAGCACACAGAGATCAGCCTGCCTCTGCCTCTGCCTCTGCCTCCTGAGTGCTGGGATTAAAAGCGTGCACCACCACTGCTTGGCTAGTACATCTACTTTTTAATAAATAAGGGTCATCAATATCTTTACCCAAAGAGCAACCATAATTTAATAGATATTTAATAGATATTCATAGAATTAATATGATGTTCTTAACTAAGCATGGGACCCTGTCTCCAAAAAAGGAAAAAAATAAATAAATTTAAAAGAAAAAAGTGGGAAGAATGGGTTTCAGACACGGGCCAGGGAGCAGCTAAGCTTGACTGGAATGTATACTTCTGCACACTCGGCCAATCATTCAGTTCCAGTGAATGTATAGGTGTGTGTAAAAACAAACACAGGAAAAATAAGGCTGGAAAGATGGTGGGGAGCGGGCTGTAGACAGCCCTGAGCCTAGCAGCAATCGCTAATAGTTTTCCTCCGCCCCCCCCCCCATTCCCACACAGCCGCCAGAGCGGTTTTTCTACATTGCAGATCTGATTAAGTCCTTTTTCTCATCCACGACTCTTGAGGCATTTTCAGTTGAAGATAGTGTTCAAGCCGCCTAGCGTCATCTGCAAGTCTCATCCCCTTGTGTCTGCCTGCCATCTCAGCAAACCTTTGTAGCTTCTTAAATGCAGAATCCCCTCTGCATTCCTCTCACCTCATATATCTCTTAGCAACAATCCCATAATTTACCCCTCTCATCCAGATAGCCAATTGTCTTGCCATTACTTTGCAAATTTATTATTCTTTGTCTAAAGAATATAAAAGCACCGTGCTTTGGGCATTTCTTCAGACTTCATTCTCTTGCGAAGATCCCCATATACATGTAAATTTAATAAAACTTTATGCTTTTTCTCTTATTAATCAGTCCTTATACTAATTGGGTCCCTAGATCCAGCCAAGGAACCCACATAAGAACTAAGAGGGGGTCGAAGGGGCCTCTTTCCCCTCTATGCTCGTGTAGGTGGTAAGTGATGGAGTCACGTACGTCTAACCACAGATCCGACATTCTTCCAGCTTCACTGTCCTATCTTCTTTATGCAAAGAACTGTGTCTAACTTATGAGAATAGCCCTGTGGACAATTAAGAACAATGAAGTACCAAACAATGTCCATGGTATTAAATGGAAGAGCAAAGCGGGGGTTCAAGAAGGGAGAGCACACCATTTGGGCTGGCCTGGCTGAAAGAAAAAAAAGAGGGGCTCAGAACCAGCCTTTGAACAGGGCCTGGAGGAAGGCTGAGATGAACCAGGGGATGAAATGGCGGATGAGCAGGTTGATACATAAGCGAGAGAGAAGAGGAGGATGGGGTCCCTGTGAGGTTTTCTCCATCGAGAGTGAGGCTGGGGAGCCTTTAACCCAGCAAGGAGGCAAAGGCAGACGGATCGCTGAGTTCAAGGCCAGCCTGGGCAACATTGTGGTCAGCATAAGCTACGTGGTTTTTGGTTTGCTTGTTTGGTTTGGTTTTCTTGAGACAAGGTTTCTCTGTAGCTTTGGAGCCTGTCCTGGCACTAGCTCTTGTAGACCAGGCTGGCCTCAAACTCACAGAGATCCTCCTGCCTCTGCCTCCCGAGTGCTGGGATTAAAGGTGTGCGCCACCACCGTCCCGCTCAGCATGGGCTACAAGTGAGAGCTTGTTTGCAAAAAAGAAAATTCAAAACCAAAACAAATAACACCACCCCCAACATACACACACTAAAAAAGCTTTGGGTTGAGAAGAAAACTCTCAACTCATATTAGGTTAAAACAAGGGAAACATTGGTTTATGTGGAAGTCCAGGTATGAGATGGTCTTCAGGTGAGACCTGATCTGTGGTACCAATTTATTTATTTATATTTTTATGTTTTTGACTGGGGGATGGGGTCTTAGTAACAGCCCAGACTGATCTTGAACTCACTATGTAGCCAAAGATGACCCTGGACTTCTCATTCTCCTGAGTGCTAAGGTTATGGGCATACACCCCAATTTATGTAGTGCTGGGAAGTGAACCTACAGCTCTGTGTGTGCTAGGTAAGTGCTCTGCCCACTGAGCTACCCAGCCCCGTTTTACATATTCTGTCACCGCTGTTTGGAAGAGTTAGCCTGTAGATGAGCGCAAACCACTGACGGGGTCCATTCCTCTCACTCTACCAGGAGAGCAACTGGAGCCTCCAAAAAGAGCAGTTTGCCCAGAATTGTACATCTTCATTAATGCTGAGCCAAGACTAAAAAGACAGTGGTAGGGCCAGTGCCCACTCTCAACTAACGAGGCTCTGTGAAAGAAATTTGGTGGTGAGTTTATGACAGGCAGTGCTGTGACGAAAAGGAAAACACGAGGCGGTCAGGACCAGCATTAGAGCCACATGGGTGGGTGGACCTCTACAGGTCAGGACCATCCCTACAACGTCAAGCCTGGAAGAGGTGGAGGCCAATTGCTTGGCTCTTCTCCTGTAATGTAACAGACATGCAGAAAACCTGTTGCAAGTGTCTTAGTGTCTCTACTGCTGCATTAGAACACCATGACCAAAAGCAACTTGGTGAGAGAAGGGTTTATTCCAGGTTACAAGTCTCAGGTCCATCATCAGAGGAAGTCAGGAAGCTTCTGGAGGCAGGAACTGAATCAGACGCCATGGAGGAATACTGCTTCCTGTCTTGCTCTTCGTGGCTTAGTCATCATGCTTTCTTATAGTACCCAAGATGACCAACCCCGGGGTGGTACTGTCCTCAGTGAGCTGGGCCCTCCCATATCAATCATCAATCAAGAAAACGCACCACAGGCTCGCCCACAGGCCAGTCTGGTGGGGGCAGTTTCTCATTGAAGTTCCCTCTTCCCAAATGACTTTGACTGGTGTCAGTGACATAAAACTAGCCAGCACACCAAGTGGAGAGTGGAGAGGAGGAGGCTGGAGCTGGTCAGACAGCTGCACAGGGAGCCCGGGACTAGGTAGGATCAGGGTGAGCAAACTATGCTATTCTCTTCTGCCCCTCAGTATTTGCGTCTTGGGTGGAGGAAACCTTGGAAAAGCAGACCCAGGCTTTTCCAAAACCAGAGAGGGGAATGGGGGAGGGGTGGGGATCCCACAGTGACAGCAGGCATTTGAGGGAAGAAACCTGCTAAAATCCATCTGCCACTTCAAACTCCAACTAGCCAATAAAGAAATCTGTTTAGCTGATGTTGCCATGCCCTGACACATCCCTCTGGGGCAGCAGGGAATTCAATCTATTCAATGACATCCACTTGTCCTCATTCCTGTCACTGAGCTTTAACTTAACTTGTATTCTCTTCACCTTAGTGAGACCTCTGCCACCGTGAGGCAGTCCTGGGCTGGGGGGTTCGACAGCTCTGCCTCAGCCTAAGGTCTCCTGGGACCTCTGCTTATACAGGAAAAAGAACAGAAAAGAACAGAAAAGAACAGAAAAGAACAGAAAAGAACAGAAAAGAAAAGAAAAGAAAAGAAAAGAAAAGAAAAGAAAAGAAGTCAGTACTCCGCCCTCTGGACAGCACAAACCAACACAACGCATTCTTGTTCTCTTTGCTTCAATCTCCCTCCCTTCCTCATCTCTCTTCTCCCCATCTCTCCTTTTCTGTCATCTCCCTACATCAGCACCCCTGCCCTCAGGCTTGCAAAACTTCTGGTCCTTCTGAGATACTTGTACAGCCAAGCCAGCCAGCCCAAAGGCACATCCTTCCACCACTATCTTCTCACCAAACCCACCACAAGCCACCTTCTCTGTCCAATAGGCTTCTCAGGATGGATGTCACTCGCCTGCTCCTGGCCACCCTAGTGGGCTTCTTATGCTTCCTTACCGTCTACAGTCACCTGGGACCCGAGGAGACGCTCAGCAATGACTGGAGTCTGAGAAGCAACTCCTCCGTGAACTCATTGGATTTCTCTTCAGTTTCGATAGTGGGTAAGTAGCCTGGCCTGGGATCCAGCCTCTAGGCTCTGACCCATGAGAGCAGGGACAGCATGTCAAGCCTGTTGTCCAGGCTGCTACCGGCATAGCTATGGCTTTATCTTGCTCAGTCTTAGGGAAATACAGTAGCCTTGAGTCCTTGGGTTTGGGAAAGCTCTGCACGCCACTAAGTTTAGTGTGTCAGAGATCTGAAGAAGCCTCACGTCAAGATGCTTGGCGGATTTGGTCTAACTTAGCATTAATAAAACTCCTCAAGAAAGCAAATGTTAGGAAAACCATGGACTAGAACTAAGTCTGCAATAAACCAGTCCTGCATAGGCTGGGAAGTTACAAGGAGCACCGAAGTCTGGCATTGGAGATCTGGTGGACTGACCTCACCTAATCATAAAGCACATGGGCTAAGGATGCAGCACAGTGGCAGAGCGCATGCTTATCATGCATGACGCCTGCATTCAGTTCCTGGAACCAAAATAAGACATAGGTTCTGTGAAGCAGCTCTTGGCGTTATTTATATTTTACCACTGATGAGACTGGAGCTTACAGACATTAGTTCCCAATGGGCAGAGCCAGAACTCAAGCAGGTGAATTATACGTGTGCGCTCACAACTCATTGACTTGCATTTCACTGGGCACAAAGAGGGTCTAGAGCAGCCATTCTCACCCTTCCTAATGCTGCAACCCTTTAGTGCAGTTCCTCGTGTTGCAGTGACCCTGTTATCGTCATTGCTTCTTCATAACTGTCATTTTGCTACTGTTAGGAGTTGTAATGGAAATATTTTTGGACATAGGGGTTTGCCAAAGTGGTCACAACCCACAGCTGGAGAACCTCTAGTCTAGGAAGTCAAAGGAGGGAAAAGGAGAGACACCAATATTCCTTAATCACCATGGATATGTCAGACTTTTAAAAATATTTTACTTCTATGTAAATGGGTGCTCTGCCTTCTTGTATGTGCAGGCCTAGTACCCTCAGAGCCCCTGGAACTGGAGTTATAGGCAGTTGTGAGTCACCATGTCAGTGCTGGGAAGCAAACCTGGGTCCTCTGGAAGTGCACCAAGTGCTCTTAACAGCTGAGCCATCTCTCCAGCCCCATGTCAGACTTTTTGTTTTATAAACATACTTTACTTACGATAGAACCCTTTTTGTAGATGAGGAAACTGATTACCAGGGAGACCACACAGGTGGTATGTGGATTCAAGGCAGGTGTGCCTGGCTCTGTGCTTTGAGAATTATATATGTATATGTGTATATATAATGTGTGTGTGTATGTGTGTGTGTGTGTGTGTGTGTAACACAGATGTTTCCAGTAACAAAAGGCTGAGTCCACTTTCAGAGGCTCACAATGCTTTGCACCTGCAAGGTTAAAGGCTAAAACAGGGGCACCTGTGGTGATCAAGGGCCAGCAAGGTCAAAAGACCAGGTCCAGGTCTCTAACAGATGCCACAGACAGGTCCCAGGTCCCTCTTGGATTTCCTTTTTGCCTCCACTCAGAGCAGCACACTGCTCTTTAGCTCTGAAGCCAGGCTCATAAGAACCTGCTGGTTGAATTCCCATAACATGACTCATTCCGAAGTCCCTCTTTGTCCCACTCTGAGACTTCCCAGAGCCCTCTGCTCCTCCCACTTCACAACTCGGGGAGGCCCACAGTAACATCTGGCTTTGCTCCATCTGTCTTTCTTTGAAGCACTGAACAAGAAATCCAAGAGGATCAGCAGAAAAGAAGCCGAGAAACAGAAGCGATTGTCCAAGGTAGGCCTGGGAGTTCTCACAGCGGAGTGGGAGACCTGCAAGCCAAGGCTGAGAACCAAATGGAAGGTATCTCCAGGCCCACATGAAACAAAATAACTGAAAACTACCTAGCGGTTTCCTGGCCTAGAGCCTTGCGGCAGACTTCCATTCAAGCCAGAGAAGTTCACTGCTAAAAAAAGAAAAAAAAAAGTTTCCAGTTCTAGTTAAGCACTTCCATTCTTTTGGGTATTTACCTAAACCCCAACCTCCGCAGAACCACCCTTGCTGTGTATCTGAGTTTTTTTCCTCCTCCATTGCAGGGCCTTGTGCAAGCTAGGCAAGCATTCCACCACTGAGCCATGCTCTCAGCCCTAGACCAGCAAGCTTTGCTCTGTAGTCCAGGCTGCTCATAAACTAACCATCCTCCTAGTTCAGAGCTCCCTGAGTGCTGAGATTACAGATCCAGGCTACTGCGCCCAGCCTTCTTACCTGCTTAAAAATCAGAAAATGCCAAGAATAGAAAATAGAAGTCGGGTGTGGTGGCACACAGCCGCCTCCCAGTATGTGGGAGGTGGAAGCGAGGAAGATCAGGAGTTCAAGGCCATCCCAAACTACACGCCAAGTTCTCAATGAGCCTGGGCTGCAGAACTACTGAAAAACAGAAGTATGGCAGAAAACTAGTATCACTTGCTGTAGCCAGAATAAAAGACTCAATGAAAATAAAACACTGTTCGCTGAACCTAGCAGCACAGACTTGTAATCTCAGCTGCTCAGGAGGCTGAGACAGGGGGACCCCCAGTTCAAGGGTTGCTGGAGCTATCCAGCAAATTCAAGGCCCATCTGGGCAAAAAGACTGTCACAAAATAAACATTTTAAAAAGGGTGGGGGTATAGTGAAGTAGTAAAGTTTGCTTATAACAAAAGGCCTGAATTCAATTCCCACAATGGGAATATATATATATATTCCCTGTGTATGTGTATTTATATATGGATACATTTTTTCCTATGAAAAATATGGATATATTTTTCCCTATGATATGGCCATAGGAAGGGCCTTCCTTGGTGCACTGGAGGATGGTAACTCTAGAGGACAGGGCCGCTAAGGGGAAGAAGGTAATGAGTGGCAAGTGGATGACAGGGATGGTGGATGAGATTTGAAGAGAAGCCGGATGGTGTTTAAACTTGGGGCTGAGTGATCTCCCAAGGGCCAGGTCGGAGCTAGGTAAGCCTGAAGATGTAGGCGGTGTGCAGGTTGGGGCGGCGGCCAGGGACCCACCAGGATGGCCTGTGCATATGAGCAGAGCTGGGCATCAGTGCAGAGATCTCTGGTCCCAGACCTCCACAACAGATGGGGACGCATGGGACCAGCGTGGCACGCTCAGCAGCCCTCGACGTCTCTCCCCTACAGATGAACGCTTCGCTGAAGAAGGAGGCACGGCCCCCGCCACCCACGCCCTGCGTGGCCACCCGAGACAGCTGCAAGCCGTCTGCGCCCGCCTGCTGCGACCCGTGCGCTTCCTGCCAGTGCCGCTTCTTCCGCAGCGCCTGCACCTGCCGCGTACTCAACCCCTACTGCTGAACCCGCTTCCGTGCTGCACGCGCAGCCTCCGGGATGGGTGTCTGGGCGGGGCTTCCAGGCTGAGGGTCGGGTCTCTGGTGGGTGGGACTTCGTGGGTGGGCGTGGCCTGTGGTTGTAGATGCTGGGTGCTTTCCGAAGACAGATTTTCTAAGAATCCTAACGGAGGCTAAAATCAGAATACAGTATTTTTAGGCTGCTGGGAAAACGTGGCTGTTTCTTTAAAAGAGCCGAAAGCTTCCGGCCCCTTTACCGAGCTCTGGTCCTTGCGGGGACCCCGAGGACTGAGCTCGCGCCGCTCTCCAGCCGGTAGGGAAACTTGCGCGTGGTTAGTATCTCTGTCTCTTGTAGTGGGGACGATGCTGACCGACTCCTTCCAGCCTCCGGACCAGGACAAAGGAACCATTACGGAACTGTCTTGCTTGCAGTCTTTTCACCCATTCTCCTCCTGGGGAGGAGCACAAAAATCCAAGACGTGCTAAAAGTCCACGAGCAGTCTCAATCGGGTGGCGGCGGGATCGCGCGTTTGCTGCGGATTTCTAAAGCCAGAAGGCTCTGGGTTGAGGATCCCAGAACTTTTAAGAGGCTCCCGAACAAAAGCACTAATGAAATTAACTCCTCCCTGGCTCCCAAGGGCACACAGCTGTTTGGACCTTAGAGTTTTTCTTACGACAGGCATTTTGTTTGTTTGTTCAATTCTAATAGCCTAGAGTTTGGGCTCCCAAAGAAGCAAAATTTACACAACCTTCCTCGATCTTCACCCTAGTTCGTGGGCCGATAAGACAGCAGTGTGGAGGGGGGTGCTGAAAAGAAGCGGCAGTCGCACTATTTTTTTTTTTAATTGCCAAAAATGTTCAGACTGTGTCCCGAAATCCCACAGATTCTCAGTCAGTGAGAATCTGAGGTGCAACGTTGTAACTTTGGAAGAACCGTGGGAGGGAGAGCACCTGGAGAAAGGAGTCAGTCTGGGGAGCAGATTCGGTAAGAAAGGACTAGCAGGAAGGGGGCATATAGAGGAAGGGCTCTAGATAATTTAATATCCCCTACTTGTCCTCGGCTGGGGCGCCTGTGCCATTAGCACTGGGGAAACGGCTGAGAAGAGCATTCAGAGGGCTCCATCACCTAGCCTGAGCTGCCCCCACCCACAAACTACCACAGTGCAAATTACTACCAAAAGAAAACCAAGAAAAAGGGTCTTGCCAAAAAAGATTCTATAGAGACTTTAAGAGAGAAATGAAACCACCATGTAGCTCTCTATTGGTGGATTAGGAGGGTGAAGACAGGTGTGACCAGATTTTCAGGACTTTGGGTCCGTTTGCTAGTGTTCTTTCAAATGCCTTAAACCTGCCGGCAAGATGGCTCACAAGCCCGCCAGTCTAAATTCAATCCCCAGGACCCGTGTAAAGGGAAGGGGAAACAGACTCCTCAGAGTTGTCTAAGTGCCACAGTACACATGTCCTCACACACATCACACAGTCTGCCACAGTACACATGTCCTCACACACATCACACGCAGTCTAAAGTGTAATAAGTATAAGTTTCACTCCCTCAGATCACCCTCCTTGCCACAGACCTTTTCTCAAATAGAGCCCCAGGTTGTGCCTTTGGTGACATACTTACTCACCTAGTATGGAAATGACAAGGCAAACACCTCTACCCAGCCACACCTGACAGAGCACAAGAAAAGGCGGGTGCTCCAGGCAGAGCTGTCCACACAGTGCTGACACTGAGAAAATCCTTACGTCTGTCTCTCTCACTTATCTTTAAAATGAGAAGTAATTCCAGCTGTTCTTGGTAAAAGTCCAGGAAGTTGCTATTTCTCCATGCCTTAGCGCAGCACCATAACACACCCACGTCCGTGCACACCCACGTCCGTGCACACCCACGTCCATGCTCAGAAAAGCTGCCCGTTGTTTGCTTTGTTTTCTGCCACTTAGGCTGCAAGCCCACAAGGCAAGAACATTTTGTTCCTTGTACCACAGCTGCTGCTGAGTAAATGTCATCAGTAATGAGAATATTGGGAACACACTGCAGCAACTGCTCCTGCATTTTCCAGACACTGTTCACCCACCAGGTACTAGTTGGCTCGGGGCAGTGAAACTGGGATGACAAGCTGAGTACTTGGCCCATTTATTCTTGCTTTGTGTGGGTTTGTTTTTGATGTTGGTTTTGTTTTGAGACAAGACGTTACTATGTGTAGCTCTGGCTGGCAGTGAATTCATAGAGATCTGCCTGCCTCCACCTCCTACCGCTGGAACTTAAGGCATATGCCACCACCCCTGCAGTCCACTAGTTTCAAAGTCATTGAGTTACTGGTAGACAAGGTGGAAGACCAGTCCAGTGGTTCACTCATTCAGTGTGTGTACTGGCCACCTACTGTATTCTGGGTACTGTAACTACCCTAATGGAAAACGCCAATATGGGTATTGTCCCTTAATGGTTTCATGGGTCTGACCACTGATCCTCATAAGAGGTTAAGAATAATTGTTGTCGGGTGGTGGCGCACGCCTTTAATCCCAGCACTCAGGAGGCAGAGGCAGGCGGATCTCTGTGGGTTCAAAGCCAGCCTGTTCTACAGTGTGAGTTCCAGAACAGCTAGGACTGTTGCACAGAGAAACCCTGTCTCAAAAAAACCAGAAAAAATTAAAAAAAAAAATAAAAGAAGATCAATTATTAGCCCGTGGGTTCACTTCCCTCACACTTACTCTTGACTCAGACCCCTAGTTAGGAACTTACCTGCCAAGTTTTCCTTCAGCTTTGAGACCCCAAGTTGTTCTACTTTTTCAGAATTGCTCCATAAGCTTTAGAGTCCACTTTGGTGACGAGAACTGAAGCTAACATTTATATCAAAAAGTTATGATTGTATATTATGAGGATATGAGTCCTCTAGTCCATCTCCAACACAATTTTATTTTCTCCCCACTCACTCTGGGTAAACTATGTCCTGGAAAGACTTATTCTTCCATTCATTTCTTCTCACAGCCATAACCTTACATGTACACCCAAAGTTCTTATAATGTGACCTCGAACAAGGCACAAGGTTTTTCTGACATGGCAGGGGGGTGGGGTGGATATGTGGCGTGAATTCTAATTTGCCTTATCAATAAAAACCTGGAATCAGATAGTAAGGGGTGAAAGCTGAAAGACCAGAAAAGCTGAGCAGCAGCCACTAAAGTTTTTACCTTTACGAAATTCTCAGGCATAAAGGGAAAGATCCTGTCTCTACGAACTCAGCTCAGTCTGAATGCCCTGAGCTCCTTTCTCCTCCCACCCTACATTCCTCTCTCCCAGCCATATCTTTTCCTGTCTCTACCTTTCTAGTTCTGGGATTAAAGGCATCTGACTTCCAAATACTGGGATTAGAGGTGTGAGCCATCACTGCCTGTCTCTGTTTCTCTTTTAGACTGGATCAATCTCATGTAGCCCCAGGGTGGTCTTGAACTCACAATGGGTCTGCTTCTGTCTCCTAAATGCTAGGATTAAAAAGGTATGTGCTACCCAGCCTCTATGGTTAACTAGTGTGGCTAGCTCCACACTCTGATCTTCAGGCAAGCTTTATTTGTTAAAGCACAAACAAAGTATTATCACAGGGGGAAGAGGGTGTCTCATGTAACCCAGGCTGACCCCATCTAGGCTGGCTTTGAACTTATGATCCTCCTGCCTCTGTCTCCTAAGTGCTTGATGACATGCATGCAGAACCCATATGTGGTTTATGGTGTATGCACTGCTGGGATCCACTCCAGGGCTTGATGTTTGCTAAACGAGCTCTCCACAAACCTCCCTGTATCCTCAGCCCCAGAAGTTGAAGTCCTAAGTGAGAATCTCATAGAGTGCACATAAAAGTATTTTATCAATATAATGTTATAATAATGCACACGAAAACACTGAAATCCACGACTAGATGCCAACATTTGCCCTCCTCTATCAGCCTTGTCAACCAGTTTGTCCTTTAGTTTGGTTCCGGAAGAAAGTTTCGATCACCAGGAGATGTAAGATTCTAGCAGGTCACCCCTTTACCTCAGATGGTCTCCTGCTAAGTGGAAACAGCAGGGTTTAGTTCAGAATTTAGTCCAGGTGGGTTTTCAACATGTCAGACTTTCATGCATAGAAGATTTAAACATGCATGTTTTATTACATCTTTTTAAAGGCTTTGATATTTTTAAAAGAAATTAAGGCTTATGGTATCACCAAAGCAGTATACTTAAAAAAAAAAAAAAAATCAGTAGTCTCAGAGACAGAAGGCCCCAGGGCTCCAGATGCCTTGAACTGTGGACGTTCGGCATTCGGTCAATCTAACTGGCAATCACTAGGTCCTGATTCTAAACTCTTCCATCTGTTTCAAGGAGCACAGATGTGGACCACTACCCACTGACAGGAAATTACCCTTCTCCAAGAAGAGCTTCATAAAGAAGCCTGGCTCCTGGAGCCAATTCCCACATGTGGAGGGAACTCGATAAGTGAAGGTCAGAAAGTGACTGCAACCAAATTAGCCAAGCCATCTGTAGTAACTTTCCAATTCATCTAGACTTTACTCTTAGACATGTGTGTTGAAGAAAAGGCAGTTGAAAAGGAATGGGGTGGTTTTTTTTGTTGTTGTTGTTGCTTTATCAAGGAAAATATTTCAAAATCATAAAATGTTGCATTCATTCCAGAGGGAACTTCTCTCCTGATAGCTTGCAGGAAAATAGTAACTACTTGCTACCCCCGCCCCCAGGCGAATCTGGGAGTTGCATCCCAGAGTCGGCTACTGGTGCTGATGAAGGTGCTTTGCGGCCTTCTTGTTGGAGAAGCTCAGCCAACACCCTCCTCCATTTGAGTCTTAAAGGATTTCACACCTTCCAGGTGTCTCTTTAGAATTCCTCTGCCCTGTGGCTGTATAGACTAAGAGAGCAACAGTAAAATTACAGCTACGTGAGTCACATGAGTCACACTCAGCTTCTGGAGTTCACTACACCACATTTCTAGCAAAATCCCTATAGCCCTGTTATAGCCCTGTGCTTGAGTCGGGGCCAACTTGAATCACGCGCTTATTCTTTATTTTTTTATTTTTTATTTTTTTTAATATTTATTTATTTATTATGTATACAATATTCTGTCTGTGTGTATGCCTGCAGGCCAGAAGAGGGCACCAGACCCCATTATAGATGGCTGTGAGTCACCATGTGGTTGCTGGGAATTGAACTCAGGACCTTTGGAAGAGCAGGCAATGCTCTTAACCTCTGAGCCATCTCTCCAGCCCCCCACGTGCTTATTCTTAAACCAGTTTGTGGAGCTGAAAGATGCATTGATTGGAGTTAGTTGGCTAAGCCTGGATAACGCGGGCACCCCTGGTTGCTTTGCGCAGGTCTGCTGGCTTTGTCTCCCGGGATAGTGTTGAGTCTCCAGGATGAGATTCTGGCTTTCTGAAACTTCAGACCTCCAAGGCAGAGCTAAGCACCTACTACCTGCTGCCTCCTGGGCTTTAGTCTAAGCTTCCTCCAGCCAGCTAAGCTTGCTAAACTCTCGCTATTATTCCAGCTAAGATGGAGGACTCCCCCCCCCCCCCCCCCCCCCGCCAACAGCATGCCACCTAGAGGCAGGAAGTACCCAGACCTGCAAGGTGACTTCAGATAAACCTCCGAAGCTCTGGGGTGTCATGTCTCCACATCTAAACTCTGACTTCTCCTTCAGCGATGCTCTAAGGTACTTCTTACTACTGGACCTTTGCCTCCTGACACAAAGGCAAACACCACGCACTGAAATTTAAACAGGGCTTTCTTCAGAGCCGACAGTCTCTGCCGTCCACCTATCTCATCAGCAGCCAGCAGATTACACAGGAAGGGAAACACAAGCAGTCACTCCAGAGTTGAGCCTTGCCCTCTCTGTTCGGGCGGCCAGTCTCCCCAGAGATCCCCGGTGTAGGGGCATCTCTCCTTATCACCCCCACTCTGTAGCAGGGGAGGACTTGCTCTCCCTCTTTATTGTCTTGTGTACGTGGGAGGGCTGGCATACACCGAGGCTGTTTGGAAGACATCTCGGTGGAAGGTTAACTCACATTAGCAATGTGGGCAGGAGATTCCTTCCTACAGAACGGGGTACAAACGTGTGTTTATAAAACACGTTAAATATTGTCTAGATCTCAAGAAGTATTCTAAATTCCTTGCCCTTCAACTCCCTCCCCAACCCTGACCCTTAAAACTTGACACAGAACTTGAGCTTCAAGGGTCTGAGATTTTTCTGTCACTATCCTGGGTCATGAGTGACTCGGGTCTTCTCCTTAACCCCCGGATCACTGCCCCCACAATCCTCCAAGCCTCATCTTGTTTTTTCGGGATAGAGGGGAAACAGCTAATTCTTCCCTCCTGAAACTCTGACAAGGAGCCATGGAGGAGGCAGAAGACACACATCCTTTATTGTGAGTACCCTGATCATTGCCACAACTGTGACAGATAGCACACCTGAGTAGAGCGACATCTGAGACCAGATATGAAAGTGTTATTTTGAATGAAAAGGTTCTGAAAATGAGAGGATTTCTCCAAAGAAGAGAGGAAAAAGCCAGGGTAACAAAAGCCAGAATCCCAGGGAACAGGTTAGGGCTGCCTGGGACTCTCACAGGTCAAACACTTGGAAAGGCACTTGGCTTGTTTTGGGGAGACAACTTTGAGGGGAAGTGCTCACACTCAGCCGGGTCCTTTGGAGGGATCAGCAAGGCTACGGCATTGACCTTCACTCAGAAGAGCAGCTTCCCAAGTCTACTTATCAGGGTGAGGTGAAGCAACCCCCACTACTGGAACCTTGCTTTTAGGGACTTCTAGGGAGTTCCAGTTTGAGTTCCTTATTCTAATGTTAAGGAGTCTGAAGCCTTGCCCCCTTCCTCCCAACCCAGGGCCTATGGTATAGAAAGGTCTTGAATTTTAGTTCCAAGAATCCAACCTAGTAGAACCGCTAGCTCATTCAAATGGACTCTCTCAGCCTCAGAGCCAAGTCTAGTAAATTCTCATGAAGAGTAAGATCCCCTTGAATGACAGGATGCAATGGGCACTCCTCTATAATCCCAGGCAAGAGTTCTGTAAATTCAGGGTCAGCCTGGGCTAAATAGCAAGGCCATCTCAAAACCAAGGTTTCTTTGGCCCAACCTTGCACACAATTGGTGTACAAGAAGTAGTACTGGGGGATAGATCTTTTTCATGAATTAAGATTGTTTTTTATTCCAAAAGTCCAGAGTTCAATTCCCAGCAACCACATGGTGGCTCACAACCATCTGTAATGAGGTCTGATGCCCTATTGTATATATAATAAATATTTAAAAAGTTTTAGCCAAGCCGGGCGGTGGTGGCGCACGCCTTTAATCCCAGCACTAGGGAGGCAGAGGCAGGTGGATCTCTGTGAGTTCGAGACCAGCCTGGTCTACAAGAGCTAGTTCCAGGACAGGCTCCAAAACCACAGAGAAACCCTGTCTCGAAAAACCAAAAAAAAAAAAAAAAAAGTTTTAGCCAGGTGGTGGTGGCGCACGCCTTTAATCCCAGCACTTGGAAGGCAGAGGCAGGTGAGTTCAAGGCCAGCCTGGTCTACAGAACTAGTTCCAGGACAGGCTCCAAAGCTACAGAGAAACCCTGTCTTTCCCCAAGTAGCCAAGGGTGCCCTTGAACTCCTGACCCTCCTTCCCCTCCCCTGCTGCAGGGACTGCACCTGTCTTCTCAGTCTGTCCTTCCCAGTCTGTTTTGACATTTTATGGTGATCAGTTGGGAAGTGGATCCCTGGCATTTGACTTTACCGAACCTGATCAGTTATTTTTGGCAAAGTCACCATGTACACGTGTAGCTTACGCACCTCGGCTATACACACTGCGGGATGCGTATAGTTCACACACCTTCAGCTACACACACTGTGGGAAGGGGGGTGTTTATTTATTTGTTAATATTTATTTGTTATGTATACAATATTCTGTCTGTATGTCTGCAGGCCAGAAGAGGGCACCAGACCCCATTACAGATGGTTGTGGGCCACCATGTGGTTGCTGGGAATTGAACTCAGGACCTTTGGAAGAGCAGGCAATGCTCTTAACCGCTGAGCCATCTCTCCTCCCGGGGGGTGGTTATTTATGCGCCAACACCCCGAGCTGGAATGAGCATCCAGTGTGCCAGTGGACTGCTGAATGAACAAGGGTTTTGTTTGATGGAGATGAGTGCTTTGCCGTGTAAGCCTGAGAGCTGAGTGTGTCTGATCCCTGAGTCCACATGAAGATGGAAGAGAACCAATCTCAGAAAGTTGTCTTCTGACCTCTTTGTGCATGCCCGTCCGTACTTACATCACACCGGCAGGAAGATCAGAAATTGAATCACCTTTGGTGGATTGCCAGCCTGGGCCACTGAGACCATGTCTCAGAAACAATAAAACCCTAAAGCCCTCACCTGAGACCATGTCTTAGAAACAAACCCTAAAGCCCTCACCTGAGACCATGTCTCAGAAACAATAAACCCTAAAGCCCTCACCTGAGACCATGTCTCAGAAACAATAAACCTAAAGCCCTCACCTGAGACCATGTCTTAGAAACAATAAACCCTAAAGCCCTCACCTGAGACCATGTCTTAGAAACAAACCCTAAAGCCCTCACCTGAGACCATGTCTCAGAAACAAACCCTAAAGCCCTACTCTTTCCCAGCACTACCTCTTCTCCACTGGCTTTCTCCTGCTGCCAGACATGGAACCAGCTGAGCAGAAGTGGGGAGAGGCAGGGGATGGCAGAGCTGTTCCTGCGAGATCCCAGCCATCTGTGTGTAGCTCTCACTTCCATTTCGTGGCAGGCACTCAAAACATCATCCCGTGCATGCAGGTTGTTTTTAATGGACTTCAAGGTCAAACGGGTTCAAAAAATGATCACTTGGACAAATAAGAGGGAGCTCAATTTCTCATGTTTTTGTGTGATTCAAATTATGAGGTCTCTGATCTTTTAAAAGACATTTCTGCAGGACTCCCAGAAGTGATGGCTCACTGAGTAAGGCCACTTGCACTCGTTAGAAAGCCATGTTCTACTGTAACCCAGCAAGGGTGTGTGTGTGTGTGTGTGTGTGTGCGTGCCTGTGCAGAGAAACAACCCAGCTCTAGGTTCAGTAAGAAACCGTCTCAGAGGAATACAAAGGGAGGGTGTTCACACACCCAATATCCTCTTCTAGGCTCCATGAGCACAGGTACACGTTCCTACACACACATGTGCATACACCACACACACTTAAAAAACTGTCATACGTGGTAAACAATATCTTAAATATAGAATAAAGGGTCAAAATTCCCTAGGAACCAGAAATTTTATTTAATCCACCTTCCTTTATTAACATTCTAAACACTATAATCCAAATTAATCTCTTTGTGACCCAGGCTTGTGATAGGCACCATCAGTAACCAAACAGTGGCAGACCTTAGCCTATTTGTTTTTCTGCCCCTTTTAACCTCTAGCTGTCACCTGTCCCTTCTTGGTTAATTATCTCTTAATTCTAACCCCTGTGAAATAGGGACCAAAAGTACCAACCTCAGTATTCTGAGATTTAAAGAGACGGCCCAATGGTAAATAAGTCAAGCTCTGAGGAACCTTCCAGCTCCAGTGGTTCCCACTCTCTGGTAGAGCTCCTCCGGTCCTGGGCTGAGAAACCAACCACACAGCTCTAAAGACCAAGTGAGACCCTGGATGGTAAAGTGCGTGGGCTTGTGACCACCACTAGCCACATCCACCCTCAGGGCTTCCAAGGCTCATGTCCCCTGCAGATGGCTCCTGACTGGAGACTCTCAGTTCCCCTTGCCACACCTGGAACCGTATGAAGGACACAACAGAGGTCAAAGACAGAGTAACCAGCCCCAGTGAACAGACATTGGCAAAGCAACTGCGAAGTTGGTGACATGTGCTCTTGGGAAAGAGACAGGGTCTGGAACAAGGATGGCAGCTGGAAGGTGAAGGGCAGGCCTGGCTCTCAGTAACGGTAGTGATCAGGCTTGAAGGGGCCATCAGTGGGCATGCCCAGATACTGAGCCTGCTTCTCAGTCAGCTTGGTCAGCTTCACATTCAGCTTGCCCAAGTGGGCTTCGGCCACTGCCTCATCCAGCTGAAGAGAAAGAGAAAAACCTGGAGTTAATGTTATGTTCTAGTACACTTACCTGCATCTAGCCAACAGAAACTGCTGGGCGGGGGGCTACAAGTCCTCATTACACCTTGTTCTAGCCTCATGGCCAGCTTCAGTGTGATGTCTTTAAAGAGAGCCAAGCACACCCTCCCATCATATAGTACTGGTGGCATCACCAATCGCATCTCCTCACCCTCTAACTGAAGCAGCTAGCCAGAATGCATCCTGAAATGAACCGTGGTCTAGGACACATTTTATTAGCACTCTGACATTCTGCCTACAGCCCAGCCAGAGTGCTTTTACAGTCCCAAGCAGTTTTATGTTCACTGTTCTTAGAGCTTCACAAACATTCCCAAGATGTAGGAAGGGAAAGATAATGCCTACATTAACAGTCGAGGAGCCTAGAGAAAGTGCTTTCGGGTTCAAGCTAGCTGCAAGTAAACGCAAGATGGGCCTAACCTGGAGTCTCTATTGTTAGAAGCAGAACGAAGGCCTCCTATGCCTGGCCGGTCTAGCTCAGGACACCTTTCTTCTCACAGCAATCTACCAGGGGTGACCACCTGGGCAGCTGGAGCTGGATTCCCAGGAGAGCACACCAGCCTCTAAAGCTTGGTTTCTTCGTTTGGAGGGCACACATAATAAATACCCACCTTTTGAAGCTGTCACAAAGATCATGGTGGCTACTATCATTGTTAACTAAGGTACCTTACATGGGCATGCATCTTACAGACATGCCCAGCTGACCCACCCAAGGACTAGGATGCAGCTAAGGGATGTTCATGTAGCATGTATGAGAACCTGGGCTCCATGTCCAACACCACAAAATGAACAAACAAAAAACCCAAGACAATCCCAGTCTCAGGAGGCAGAAGCAGGCAGACCTAGGAGTCAAGGCCAGCCTGGTCTACATACTGAGACCCGTCAATCAGGGCAATGATAGACCCTGTCTCAAGATCAAAGATGAACAAACAAACCAAATGGGGCACATCCATTAAAAAAAAAAAAAACAAAAACAAAAACTACAATATGTTGCCTATATTTTAAAATTATTTCATATCAAGACCGTAGCATATGGCTTCTCTTCAGAGCTCAGAGGCCTTGTCCGGTGGAGCTATGTCCCGGGCTGGTGACAGCTGAGTGACAGCCACCCCTTTACTTGGAGCATATATTCTTCAACTGTTCACTTCCCACCCAGCCTACTTTACCAAGTACCCGCCCAGTCCTTGCAGACATGTGGAAATCCTCGCTGATATTCAGGAAGGTGCTCTTGCCTTCCCTTTACAACTGAGGAATGGAGACACAGCTTCAAACCTGGTGAACCACACACACTCCACAGCTCATGGCACTATGGGTGTGGCTCCAGGGAGCACTGAGGACTCTGGAGGACAACTAAGCGGCCAGACAAGCACTTAATATACTCTAGCAAACCCACACAGGGAGCCCAGGAACCACCATATAAGCCTCAAAGTAAAGTCAAGAGCTTACCTTCTTAGGCAAGAAGTGAACCCCAATGGGGTATTTATCTGGGTGGGTCCACAGCTCAATCTGTGCCATCACCTGGTTTGTGAAGGAGTTGCTCATCACGAAGCTGGGATGGCCCATGGCACAACCCAGGTTGACCAGTCGGCCTTCAGCCAGCAGGATGATTCGGCGCCCATTCTTCAGCCGATAGCGGTCCACCTGCAAGTCCCCATGGCAACAATTAGGGCTGGTGGGCACCACCCATCTCTGCCCACCTCCTACCCTGCACAAGATGGCCTGAAATGCCCCCAAACAACCACCCTACAGAGCTAACACACACAATAAACCAGTCTGTTCTGAGAACTTAATGAATTCAGACCTATAAAGCATTAGGCATACTTAGAAGGTAACAGCTATTACTGTCAATACTGCCATATAGTCTGTCCTGAATCCTTTATACATATATGACTATCATGTTTTAAAATTTATTTTTATTTTATGTGCACTGGTGTTTTGCTATGGGTGTCAGGTCCCCTGGAACTGGAATTACAGACAGCTGTGAGCTACCATGTGGGTGCTGGGAATTGAGCCCAGGTCTTCTGGAAGAGCAGTCAGTGCTCTTAACTACTGAGCCATCTCTCCAGTCCCATATGACTATCATTTAAGTGCTTCATCTCCCCCTTTTCACAAATAAACTGAAGTTTACAAGGCTGAGTCACTTGTTCAGAGCTACACACTAAGAAATGGCTGCAATCTGAGCCTTGACCATTGGAGGGAGGCCTGATCTCATGTTCTCAATTGTTACTAAAAAGCGGAATGCAGGATGGTGAGATGGCTCAGTGGGTAAAGTTGCTTGCGTTCAATCCCTGAGAAGCACACAGTGGAAGGGGAGAATCAAACATGACAGGCTCCTCTAACCTCCACGTGCAAGTATGTATGTGCTTACACATGAGCATGCACATAAAATGACTGAGTAAATGTAGCTTTGTGTGTGTGTCGATCTATATATATATGTTAGTATCAGTGTGTGTGTGTGTGTATGCACATATATATGTCAGTATAAATATATATTTGGTCGAATGCAAGGCTGGAGACGTGGATCACTTGGTAAGAGAATGCTTGCCACGCTTACATGAAGCACTGGGTTTAATCTCCAGCTCTACAAGGCAAAAAAGAACTTAAAAGCTCTTAATGTACAAATCCAAAAAGTTTTCTGGGAACATTACTTTTATAATCAGGTAAATAAATAAACCAACAATAAATAAAAGCCAAATTAAGTTGCACATACCCCAAAGGAATGCCCCACAGCAAAGCTGCCCTTTCTCTAGCTCAATTAATGGTTTACTCTGCACAGAGCTGTTCTAGATGGACGTGCAGTGTCTCTTTTCTGGCCTCCCCCATCCTGACCCTGCTGCCAGCTCAGCCCACGCTCTTCAGCTGCCAGCATGCCCGCCTGGCTGTGAGCACCCTCGGGGCCTTATCTCTTCGTCCACCGCTCACAAGCACAAGTGGGCTTTCTCAAACAGCAAGGCCACTGTGCACCGCACACATGCTGATACATTCAAGGGCAACCGAGGCCTCAGCATCAACTCTGATACCTCAAACCTAGCTCTGAAACCAGGCTTCTCCAACATACACCCACTCTCTAGGTCACACCAGCTTCTATGGTGGACAACCTACAAACTTGCTTCCCCTCCTCAGCCCTTCACTGCCAGCCCAGCGGGGAAGGCTGGGGCTTCTCACCTGGGGCTTGATGTTCACCTTCTCCACAGCATTCTCATTGAGCCACTTCACATCAATCTCCACATCGAAGTGTCCAATGTTACACACAATGGCATCATCCTTCATCTGCTCAAAGTGCCTGGAAGGGAGCCCAACCCTGTGAGGGACCGGAGACCAAGAACAGCCCCAAGCCTGGGCGCCTTTGCTCCCCAGGACTCCCACCTGGTACCCACCGGCCAAGGATGATGTCAACACAGCCTGTGGTGGTGACAAAGATGTTGCCCTCCTTACAGGCCTCGTCCATGGTGGTCACCTCATAGCCTGCTCGGACAGTGAGCATGTGTTAGCAAAGGTGGCCTCACCCTTGTTCTAGCCCCAACAGCCAACCCTTACTCTATCATACCCTCCATGGCAGCTTGCAGTGCATTGATGGGGTCAATCTCGGTGATGATGACTCGGGCCCCAAAACCCCTCAGGGCCTGGGCACAGCCCTTGCCCACGTCACCATAGCCTGCTACCACTGCCACCTTGCCCGCAATCATCACATCTGTGGCCCGTTTGATGCCATCTATGAGGGACTCCCGGCAGCCATAGAGGTTGTCAAACTTGCTCTGAAAGGAGAGGGGGCGAGGGGACAATGGGGGCAGGCAAGACCCTGAGGCCAGGCCTTAAAGCATCCCACAGGGTTAAGACTTGAGCCCACTCAGTCAGCCTGGGCAGACCCGTAAGAATCTTCTCCACTAGACAAAGCCAATATGTCCTTCCTTATCATCAGCCTCCAGACTATCTCCCTCATTGTTCTCTGCTGGTCTAGAAGTCTTTCTAGGGAATCAATGCCCAGGACAGGTTGCTGAGTCTAAGAATTGATTAACTTTAAAGCTATTGCTAACCAAAGCCACAATGTTCCTGCACAGCTATGACCCAGTACACTCACCATCCTCAGACTGTTGCCCCATCTCCCCTCCTGGCTACCCTTCTTCAGAGAGCCACTCCTAAGCTCACTGGGCAACTAACAACTGGAGCTGAGCCTCCCCCAGGGCTCACCTTGGTGACAGAGTCATTGACATTGATGGCAGGCACCTTCAGTGTCCCATTGGCCGTCATCTTGTAGAGGTTGTGGACTCCAGTCGTGGTCTCCTCGGAGATGCCTCGGATGCCTGAACAAAAGACAGAGAGCATCAGAGAACACATCTCTACCCACAACCCTTTCCACTCCCTGGCGTCCCCTACCTGACTGTAAAGTTCACCCAGTCACCATCTGACGGACTACTGAACCCTAATGACGCACGCCCAACATCTTCCACCCACCAGTGACACCACTCCGCCCAGTCGTCCTGTCCCAGCCTAGAGTACGCTCCAGAGAAGGCTTCCTTCATTTACTAGTCGTGGCTAGTTTTGTAGTCAAATCTTTTCCTACCTCAGGGCCCTTGGTATTCTCCAAACTCCATCCTCCTCCTCCCCGTCACAGTCCACAAAGCTGGTTCTCTGCGACCACTCCTAGCCCTGCCCTGCGCTGGCCGTGGTTTATGAATTCAGCCAGCTCTGCCCCCGCCCCAGTTACCCGGGCTTTACATCACACGTCAGAAAGCAGCCTCCATGCGGCAGGAACCTCCTGTCTTCCAGTCCTATGGAGAGTCCGGACGTTCCGCCAGGCCCCCTGCCTCATGTCTGTGAAGGAGCAGGCTCCTTTCAGTCTACCCACTTACCTGACAGAAGCTGTGGGTATTTGGTGTGGATGAGGTTGGTGAGGTCGCCACCATCGTCCAGAATCATGTTGAGGGGGCCATCTTTGAAGTGCAGCGTCTGCTCAATGCACCACAGGTACTCTTCATCTGTCTCACCCTTCCAGGCAAACACTGGAGGAGAGCGGCACATGAGAAGCTCCAGAAAGAAAGCTATACCAACAGTGCCAATGCTGTCTCCTTCCTAGTTCCCATGCCTAGCTACGTCCAGCCCCTACCAAAACAGCAGTGGGAAACACACAGCCTGAAGCTAAGCAGATTTAAGCTCAGAACTTTCCAGCCATGTGACCCTGAGAATCACACTTCGCAGCCTGTAATAGCATACATCAAGTGACACAGAGACCGCGCGTGGCCCTAGACATAGGTGTCCAGAAATAATTTTCCCTTTTGCATCTCCTTTTGCCTGGGCTCCATGAAGTAGGGGTACTGGCCCCTACAGAACAGGACTCCTACCCAGAGAGACGTCCTACTCACTGGGCACCAGTAAGATCCTGGTTTGCTCACTGAAAGGTCGAGGGACTGGCAGTCTCAGTGGTGGGTAATTCCAGGTTATGCCTGGTCAAAGTTGCCCGGCACACGCTACTATAGATGGAGCATCCTCTGTGCCAGGCACAGTAACTGCTCTGTGCCCGTTCTCGTGTTCCCTCATGCAAACCCCATGAGGAGGCATTGCCATCACCACTTACAAACCCCTAAGAGAGACTAGGGAACGCAGCATCTGAAGCAAGGGTGGGGGCCGCTGGCCGCTGCTCCTCCCAGCTTGTGGAACTCCACAGGTGTAGGGTGCAAGAGTCTCCTGCTTACACAGGACACTGGCCAAGTAGCCGGCTGCCTCCCTCCCCACAATTGTAGAAGATAATGCTGTTAAAGCAAGGCCTCTTCTGAAGGAGGGCCGAGCCTCGCCAAGGTGGGGGCTGCAGACAGGCACTCAGCCCTGTGAGGAACCCCTCCCACTGACCCCCTACCTACAGCTGGTTAGGATTCCTCCTGCCCCCAAATGTATGAGTGTTTTACCTACGAGTATGTCTGTGTACCCTGTGCTGAGGAGGACAGAAATGATATTGATTTTCTGCCATGTGGGTGCTAGGAATTGAACCCGGGTCTTCTCTCCAGTTCCCTGATAAAAACTTTTTTTGTTGTTGTTTTTTTTTGTTTTTCAAGACAGAGTTTCTCTGTAGCTTTTGGGGCCTCTTCTGAAACTCTACAGAAACCAGGATGGCCTCAAATAGAGATCCGCCTGCTTCTGCCTCCCTAGGGCTGGGATTAAAGGCATGCATCACCACTGCCCGGCCAAGATTCTTGTATATTTTATTTAATCACCACTGAATCTAACAGGTCCCATTAGCCCTTCCCTCCACCCTGCTGCAGTCCAGACAGACAGGTACCATTCTGCAACAGTCTGAGACAAAGTCTTTGCTCTCTGACCTGGTCCTTTCTCATGCTCCTAAACTACCATACCTCAGTCAGTGCCCCTGAGACTCTTGTTCTGCCTTACACCTCACCAGCTCCTTAGAAAACAATCCAGAGTCCCTCTTCCCACCCTCTGCTGCATGTGGCTCCCAATCTTCAGATCCTTTCCTTAGAGACCACAAGCTCAGCGGTCAGTAAGTATCTTCCATGGAATCTGAGCTGGGAGGACTATAAATCAATAGGTTAAGGGCCTCTGTTTGAACATGGAGGCCTTTAATGCAGGGGTCAGTAAGAGAACCATGAAAAAGCAAAGTGCTTTATCCACGCTCACATACCCCACAGCGAGCTCGCTCACCTGGAATGCCAGCCTTGGCAATGGCAGCTGCTGCATGGTCCTGAGTGGAGAAGATGTTGCAGCTGGACCACCGCACCTAGAAGGGCCAGAAAAACAAGGCTGTTGATCACTGGTGGCTATGAAGCATCCTGTTAGGAACAGGAAAAGGAAAGCCCTGAAGCCAAGAGTGAAAGGCTGGGGACTCTGGGCAAGTGAATGACTAGAAGCCAGAGCAGTAAAGTTAGCACTAGAGCTTAAAAAAAAAAAAAAAAAAAAAAAAAAAAAAAAAGCAATAAATCACTGAGCCAAGCATGGTGGTGTATATGTGTATAATCCTAGGACTCAAGATGTAGTGGCAGGAAGATCAGGGCCAGCTTGGGCTATATGGGGAATTCCTGGCCAGCCTGAGTTATACAGTGAGATTCTGACTCAAAACATATATAAACAACTGGAAAGATGGTTCCGCAGTTAAGAACACTTGCTGCTCTTCTAGAGGACCCTGGTTTGGTTCCAGCACCTACACTGCAGCTTACAATCGCCCATAGCTTCAGTTCCAGGGGACCAGCTCTGTGGGAACCAGGCACTTAGGTGGTACATATGCAAGCATGAAGGTGCAGACAAAACCCTTACACAACAAAATCAAATAAATAAGAAAACAGTACTCTAGTGCAATGTGAACAAGGAGACGGGGAAGGAGCTACTAAAGCAGGGTGCAGGGAAGAAATACAGCAGCAACAGTGGAAAGTGATGTGTGGCTGTCAAACACACCAGGCTCCTCAGGCACAGAAAAGCAAAGACTTCGGGATGAGGACAGAAAACTGCTAAGTTTGTCTGGACTTGCTCAGCCTGAGCTGGGTACTTGATCTCCAGGTGGCCTGTATCAATACTCAGGCATGGCAGACTGTGGGTCCAGGTCAGGCTTGTACATAATCATTACCACACAGGCAGTATTTAAAGCCGTGAGAGCAGATCACTAACAAACTGAATGTGGAAAATAAAGAGGCAATGGGGGCCGGGAGAGTCAACGGCTAAGAGCACTAGCTGCTCTTCTGCAACCCGAGTTCAATCCCAGTGCCACATGGTGGCTCACAACTGTCTGGAAACCCAGTTTGGGAAACTAATACCCTCTTCTAGCCCGCTTGGGCACTGCGTGCAAGTGGTACGCAGATGTACATGCAGGCAGACATTCATACACACAAAATAAAAACAAGTCTAAAAAAAAAGTCAGTGGAGGTGGGTGTGAGCAGGAAAATTCCAGTACGTGAAAGGCTGAGGTAGAAAGACAGCTTGAGCCCAGCCTGAACTATGCAGTAAATTCCAGGATAGCCTAGGCTACAGAGTGGAATGTTGCCTCAAAAAACAAACAGGCCAGGGCTGGAGAGATAGCTCAGAGGTTAAGAGCACTGGCTGTTCTTCCAGAGGTCCTGAGTTCAATTCCCAGTAACCACATGGTGGCTCACAACCATCTGTAATGAGATCTGGTGCCCTTTTCTGGCCTGCAGGCAACATGCAGACAGAACACTGTATACATAATAATAAAATAAATAATAATAAAATAAATCTTTAAAAAAACCAAAACAGGCTCTCAAGTATTCCTTGTGGTTCCCCTACCCTACCAGGCCCCTCCTTGGGATCTTATTCCACATGATCCAGCCTCAACAATCATGGCACTCTACTTTCTAGAAGGCACCTGACTCCTAGGAAGGCTAAGGGGAATGGTTTAGATGACCAAATGGAATATGGTTTTCTCCTACTATGCTCTCAGGCAGGAAGATGTATTGAGGAGTCAGCTACCTTCCCAACTGGAGAAAATATACCAAAGACTCTCTGCCACCACGGGTGGCAGCAGAGGGAAATGGAGAGAAAACCCAGGTGACCGGAAGAGGCTCTGCCAGCTACACCTCCCTACCAGTACAGTCTTTTCCCATGGCTGAGCCCAGAGAGGGCGAGGGACTTAGTGGAGTCACACAGCTGTGGACCTCACCTCAGCACCCAGGGCCACAAGAGTCTCGATGAGGACTGCAGTCTCCACAGTCATGTGCAGGCAGCCAGCGATGCGGGCACCCTTCAGTGGCTTGGACGCCGAGTACATCTCCCGCATGCGCATCAAACCGGGCATCTCATTCTCGGCTATATCCACGGCCTTTCGGCCCCAGGCAGCCAGTCCAATGTCCGCTGCAGGAATAAGAAGGCAAGTTCCATGAGCCACCTCCTCCCACCCAGGGCCATGTTTACCTTTGGGGAGCTCAGGTCTTCTCACTCACCCTAGGAAATGACGGGTGAAGAAAGGAGGCTGCTACAGAAATTTTAATAATTTAGCCAATAGTTAAACGGGCCAGGAGTGGTGGACACGCCTGTAATTCCAGATGGAAGCAGGAGGTTCACCCTTGACTACACAGCAAGTTCAAAGCCAACCTGAGCTACATAGCCCTATCTCAAATACTACTACTACTGCTACTAAGATTTTATTCTCTCTCTCTCTCTCTCTCTCTCTCTCTCTCTCTTTCTCTCTCTCTCTCTCACACACACACACACAAACACACGCACAAACACACACACACTAACCGCAGGCTATCAACAATGAGAGCTCCTTCAGAAATCTGAATGTCAAGCAACCGCCTCTGGTCATGTCTTCTCCCTATACATTACCAACTCCAAGAAGGAGCAGTTCAGACTCTCTAAAGCATCGATTTTATCCATTTCTAGTGTCCCTTACCCCGCCCCCTTCATGATCTCCCCTTCTTTTTCCAGTTTAGGAAACCCTGCTCTCTTAGCCTCTGGGACCTCACCTGGCGAAGCTCACACCCGAAGCTAGGTGGGTGGCTTCATACTTGGAATCCCAGCACTAAGGAAGCTGAGTACGAAGAGTGCCATGATTTTGAGGCCATCCTGAGCTTCACAGTGACCTAGTCTCAAAACCAAAGTTCCCAGCTAGTTAGAGCCAGCTCTCCACTGTATCTAAGGCCTGAACCAGCAGAATCACAGTCATGGGATGAAGGTCTTGCTTACTATGAACAAATAACTCAAGGGACACCTGGCACACCCTAGCAATCCCACTACATTTTCCTAGTACGTTCATCCCCTCCCCCAGTCATCTCTCCCCATCGCCTGATAATATCACTTCACAGTTCTCTGAGGGTACGAAATCATCTGTCCATGAACTCCACCCTCCTCTGTGATTAGACTCAGCATTCTTGGCCGTCGGAAAAGACCAGCTGTCCCTGGTCCCTGATTTTTCTCACCCCTCAAATCTCACTGTTCCATTACGGGCACCACTGAGGTGATTACTTATGCTCAGGTTTCTCACAGGAGCAGGGACCTTCCCTTGGCATCCGATTCTCTCTTCTCCCTCCTTCCTTCCTGGCTGCTCTTCACCTGACATACTCTAGGAGGCCTGGGGACCCATCATCGTTCCTCTCCAACTCCTGCCCATTAAGTTCTGTTCAGATGATTGTGAATGCCTTCCCTCCAACTCCTGCCAATTAAGTTCTATTCAGATGATCGTGAATGCCTTTCCTGGGGTGATGACTCCCACGTATTTACCTCCAGTGCAAACTTCTCCCAGGAATCTGACACTCACAAAATCCAACTGCTGACTGAGCACCTCTGAGTGTCCAACTATTATCCATCAAGGACGAGGCTTCAAGACTGCTTGGCTACACACCCTCAATCTTCCCATTTTAGGAAATGAAACCACCATTCAATCTGCCACTCTTGCCAAAAACCTGTAAGATTTCCCATTTCCATTTTTGCTTCTGTCAGCAGGTTTTTTGTTTGTTGTTCCTGCAACTCTGTGAAACTCACTATGTAGAGCAGCCCGGCCTCAGACTCACAGAGAACTATCTGCCCCTGTGTCAAGCGCTGCGGTTAAAGGTGTGGGCCACTATGCCCACCTCTACCAGCATGTTTGTCACTGAGCATCCCACCCTAGCCCAAAGGACCACTTCCCAGCTGGACCCACAAGCAGCTTCATAGTCGGTCCCTTTGTTCCCACATGTCATGCTCCTCACTTACAGCCCAGTGGGAAACTTCTAAAAATGTAAAATCCTAGTCCTTACCTGGGCTTCAGGCCCTCCCAAGTCTACCAGCTGCTTCTATCTCCACCTTGTGTCACTAGCAGCTCAGCCTTAGACTTCTCCCATCATGGCGCTTTAATACAAGCAGTTAACCTGGAAGACTAATGCCAAGTGCCAGACGCAGTACCTGGCTCAAAAATATCTGAAAATGGAGGGGCTGGAGAGATGGTTTAATGGTTAAGACCACTGACTGTTCTTCAAGGGTACTGGGGTTCAATTCCTAGCAGGTCACAGAGTGTCACAACCGTCTATAACTCCAGCCCCAGGGGATCCAACGCTTTCTTCTAGCCTCCGTGGGCACCACATGTACGTGGTACAGACATGCATGTAGGCGCAACACCCATACACATATAATAAAAATGAGAAAGCCAAAAACAAAAAACAAAACTTGAAAATGGGCCAAGCTGACTCAAAACAGAGGCATTAAGACGAGTCAGGACTTTACTCGCAGTGAGGAAAGATCCTACTGGCTCACTATAACAACATGTACCTATAAAAACAGTGCCTGGAGGATAAAGGAAGTTTAATGAGTTCAATGCCAGCCGAGGCCCAAAAATCAAGCAAACAAAATGGTAGCATGAAGACCACAGAGACCTGTGGGGAGAGAGAAGAGGGGCTGGTAGCCATGGAGAGTGAAAGGTGATAGACCCCTCCCCACACAAGGAGACTGTGCTACACTATGTAGGTCTATCTGTCTCAGCCTTGTAGCGGGGTCACTTCTCTATCTCCAGTGACCAGCAACTATGACCAGCAAAGAGAAGGAACTCGGAAAATGTTTACTGACCACATCATTTGCTAAAACTAAATGAGCAAAGATTCATAGGGGGTTGGCACAGGACAAGGATGGCAAGAAGGAAGAAGAGGAGGGAGGGAGGGAGGGAGGCAGGGAGGGAGGGAGGGAGGGAGGGAGGGAGGGAGGGAGGCAGGGAGGGAGGGAGGGAAGGAAGATGAACCTAGTCTAACTCCCAGCATGTATAGTCTCCAGTCAGTCCTGGAGAGGACAACAGGTTTTGTGCTTTCCTGCTTAAATCACCTGTCCCTCCAGCTAGAAATGATTCTTTCAATGCCCTGTGGCAGCTGGAGGAGCTAGTGTACCAAACTCTGGAGCTTAGTGCCAAGACAACCAGAGGTTGCATTAGTCCCAGGAACACGGGTCAAAAGGACCTGTGTGCCCCTTCCCAAACCTGCCTCATCAGACTGAGGATAATCAGACCAAGCCTTACTGTACACCAAGGATTAGAACACCACACGGACAAGGCCTAGAGCACAGCATGCCCTCCTTAGTGGGCCTCCACCCCTAAGGTCAAGATCCCAGCCTCCAAGTCATGTAATCTGTGGTCCTCCAACCCCTCCACAGTATGACAAGCTCCCATTCCAGCTGTTCCACCAGGGCAACACTGACTTAAACCTTTCTGGGCCTCAGTTTCAGCATCTACTCAATGGAGACAATAATCTACTCTGGCAGCTGGTTAACTATTTTAATAAGAATTTTTCAAGAGGGGGCTGGAGAGATGGCTCAGTGGTTAAGAGCATTGCCTGCTCTTCCAAAGGTCCTGAGTTCAATTCCCAGCAACCACATGGTGGCTCACAACCATCTGTAATGAAGTCTGGCGCCCTCTTCTGGCCTGCAGGCAGACACACAAACAGAATATTGTATACATAATAAATAAATAAATATTTAAAAAAAAAAAAGAATTTTTCAAGAGACTTCCTCAGGTTCCTCCTCTGTATAATGGGGTAGCATCCATTTCATGCACGTGACCCTCTCCAATTTAACGACGTCTTGAAATGACCTTAAAAGCCTGAATTGCTCTGGTTTTGTTTGATCTGTAGTTTAGTTCTGATAGGATCTCCCTGTTTTGTCCAGGTTGGCCTGGACTTCACTGTACGCCTCAGAAGTGAGCGTTGGCATTGCAAACCTGTGTCACTAAGCCTAACCTGAACTGAACTGTGCTGAAATTTATTAGGGTTGTTCCAAGTGTGTTTGTTCCCTTGCACACAGACAGCAGCGAAAGGGATGAGCCCAGAGGTCATGACGTATTGGGTCCAAATTCTAGTCAACGGCTTCCCAGTTGCAAGATTCTGGGAAAATAACCTCTATACCTCCGGAGTTTCATCGTAAAAGGAGACTCGTTCCTTCCCTAGGGAGCTAGAATAATAAAAAAGGATTAGTCTAGACTAATGCTACAAGGCGGTGCCTAGCCCATTGTAAACGCTCAACTGAACGTTTGTTTACTCGGTCATCCTTAGAAACGAGGAGAATTTCTAAGCACTCTAAATTTTCTTTTGGTCATCCACCAGATAGTCCCAGAGACTGAGCTGACCCCAAGGCACCGGGGACTGGCCTTCCGGGCCTCTCCTCACTAACAACTGAACACCAGCGCGCTCTCCGGCCCCGCTCAAGGCCCGGAAGGTGGTGGACCCTTGTAGGGCGCCACACAACCCGCCAGAGCCAGAACCGCTAGGGCCGCTTCCCCAAGGGCCAGTCTCTCCACGAGCTGCACGCTGCCTAACCGAGGATGGTAGCCCGCGCCGTGGCTCAGGGCGCCTGCTGCAGGGCACGCCGGGACTTGTAGTCCGTAGCTGCTTCCTACTCCTAGCTCTCGGTGGAACGTGGACTCCAACCCCCAGGCACCTGCGCGGCCAGGCCAGCGATTCTAAGGGTCCCGGGCGCACCGAGGCCAGTGCCTCGTCCAGACGCGGGTTGGTACGGACAACAAGCCCAGGGCGGGGAGCCGAGTTGTCACGGAGGACTGTACCCCTGGGACTCACCGACTTTGTAGGGCAGTTTTTCAGTCATGCTGGCGGCGCTTCCGCTACGACTGATGAACTCAGTGAAGGGGGCCGGACGGAGCGGGACAGGGATCTACGTCGGGCGCCGGCGGCTTTAAATATCTTCTAATTTGAATATTCATGAATCTCGCTGGGGCTGAGACTTGGGGGTGGAGTCTGGCTCGAGGTGAATAGCTGTGCAGCAGTGGGGTTGGACTTCGATCCCTCCCACAAAAATTATAAATTTTATGCTCTGTGGCCTTTGGACTCCTGGCACCCGGGTGGAAGGGAGCGTGGAGAGAGGCGGTTCTTCTCCCATTCGTTCAGTCAGTGAACCAGAGGTCAAAACGATGCAGAATTTTCAGGCCAATTACTTCACTGAGCCTTAATTTCTTCTGGTATATTAGGCCGAAGACTACCAGAACAGAGCTGGGTCTAGTGGTATATGCCTGTAATCCCAACTCTCGGGAGACAGAGCCAGAAGGTTTGTCACAAGTTCAAGGCCAGTCTTGTCTACAACTAGTTAGTTCCAGGCCAGTTTGGGCTACAGCATGAGGTTTCAAAAAGAAAGTTAAGAAAAATTACAAGTTGCAATGTGTCACTCTCTCTTCCTCCCTCTCTTGCCCACCCCCACTCCCTCCTCAACAAGTCCCCATTCCACTCTCGTGTCTTTTCGTTGTTTTTGTTTGGTGACCCCAAGCCGCCCACACGGAAATGAGTGGGAGCTCTACACAAAACCATAAACAGCTCGCCAATGGCTCAGCGGCCATAACTGCCGGTAGCTTTCCTGAAGGAACCAGGCGCCGCGTTGTGTGCAAACACCCACCATCTCTGGGGAGTTCATCTGGCCCCCTTGTGAACGGATTGTGCCAGCTGGACTTGTTTACATCTCTTCTTGGAGTAGAGAGGAGGGTCACAAGCCCTCTCCTGAGTCTTCAGTTGCACCTACTACCTGCTGTATGCAACTCTGCCTTAATCGAACATGATCTCAGGAAGGGGGCTCCAGCTACCTGGCTACTGGAGAAGCCCTCAAACCTGTTGGATAGAAGCTTTCTAGGTGTCGCCTTCAGGGGGCAACTTAAGGACCCCTCACCTGTGTTTTGTCAGGAAGCTCAGTGAAATGTTTCCCCAGAGTGATCTTTGGCAGAATCGTGACTCGGTTTATGTGGGAAGAAGAGCAGACTTTGCCTATGTCTCCTCCTGGGAAGGAAGTTTAGCAACATCTTCCCCCATCCATGGCTGAATGTTGCTGGGATCTTGTGCAGGTCCTCAGCCGTGACCCAGGGCTTCTGTATCAGTTCCTACTTCCAGGTTCCTGCCCTGACTGCTCTCAGGGACCCATTCTTACCTGGAAGTGTAAGTTGAAATAAACTCTTCCTTGGATTGCTTTTGGTCGCGGTGCTTACCGAAACAGCAGAAGCTAGGACACCCTCTCTCTCCCTACTCCATCCTCTTTCTTTTCCCCCTGCCCCATCCTTGTTACCCCATTGCCACCTCAGGTGCTGACTCTGAATAACGCACAACCTGAAGATTTAATCCCCATCTCTGCTCATTGGCCTCTCTAGTGACAAGTATCACAAAACCAGGAACCAAAATCAATCTCTCTTATACACACCACCACCACCACCACCACCACTCTTCCCCTTCCTTTCTCTCTCCTCTCTTCTTTCTTTTCTCTCGTCTGTCATCTCCTCTCCATCCATATCATTATGTAGTCCAGACTAGTCTTGAACTCAGTATGTTGCCCTGTCCCACCTCAAACTTGAGATCCTCCTGCCTCAGCTTCTCAAGTACTGAGATTACAGGCTTGGGCCACCATGCTGGGTTAACCATTTCTCCTGGTAAACTGATTGTCTGGAGTATCTTGTTATAGTTACAGAAAACTGACTATCACAGAAGTATTCTTCTATTTTCTAAAACAGACTATATAGAATGCCTATTAATTCTTATTAAAACTTCTATTTGTACAATATGTGTGCCCTTGTAAGTTATGTGCACCACCTGTGTGCAGGTGCCCATGGAGGCCAAAGGGGACCAGATCCCCTAGAACTGGAATTACAGGGAGTTGTGATCCAGCGGATATGGATCAACTTGAAAATCAAGCCTGGATCTTCTGCAAAAGCGGTAGTTGCTCATAACCACTGAGCCTTGCTGTGGGAAGGTGTATAGCTAGCAACTACCCGCCTACTGGGGCGTGGCCTCATAGACTATTTATCTGGATGCAGAAGCGCATCTAGCCCCTTCCTCTCTGCTTCCCCCTGCCCCCCTCCCCCCCGTATGCTGTTCTGTTTGCTTTGGATCTGATCTTCATCCATCGTTCAAGTAGAGAATCCTGACTTTTTAAGTTTTACCTTTTAATAAACACGGGTCTATTTCTTAGTTCTGAGCTAGTGTGGGATTCCTTTTTTAAGCGTCTGATCACTCCGCCTTCAGAGCCTTCTCTTCAGTCTCTATCAACTCTCTAATCTTTTGGTTTTGTTTTGTGACAAGGTTTCTCTAAGTAACAGCTTTGGCCATCCTAACACTCCCTCTGTAGACCAGGCTGGCCTCGAACTCACAGAGATCCACTTGTCTCCTGAATACTGGGATTAAAGGCGTGCGCCACCACCGCCTGGAAACTCTCTCATCTTTAGTTGTATTTCCCAGTGAAACTATTGGGCTTGAACATTTCTTTCTAGAGAGTGTTGAATATAAAACATATAAATATGTATTTCTGTGTGCGCAAGCCACCACAGCTCCACAGCTTGCATGTGGGGTTCAGAGGGCAACTGTGGGCTCAATTCTCTCCTTTTACTTCTGTGGGTCCCAAGGATCAGACTCAAAGCATCAGGCTGGGTGGCGAGTACCTTTGTCCACTATGCCATCTTGCTAACCTCTAATCTGAGTTTGTTTTCCCAAGACAGGGTTTCTTTGGCTGTCCTGGAACTCACTTTGTAGACCAGGCTGGCTTCCTCTGCCTCCCAAGTACTGGGATTAAAGGTGTGCACCACCACTGCCTGGCTCTTATTTTTTTTTATAACATTTAAACACTTTTATAACACTTAAATTTTGTACTCTTATTGTATACACATATGTTGTATGTGTGTGGGTACACATGCTGTAGCAAGCATATGGGTCAGAGGACAACTTCACTGGCAGGAGACCCTGGAACTGTATAAGATGAAAAAGAACCGGATATTAGCGTGTGTGCATTCATTGCTCTCTTCTCACTGTGGACGTGATGTAGTCTGCTGATACAAGCTGCCTTGACTTCCCCTCCATCGTGGACTCTACCCTGAGCTGTGAGCGAAAATGAACCCTTACTGTTTCTCTGGTAAAGATTTCTTCTATCACAACAAAAAAACAAAGGACGACAGCCCAAGATGAGGTCAATCTTGGTGCACATTTTTCAAGCACCTAAAACAAGTGTGTGTTCTGCTGTTGTTTAGTGAATCAGCTCAGTGTCAATTACATGCTGCTGACTAGTGGTGATGCAGAGTTGAAATTTGTCCTTTCCAATCCATCAACCTCTGCTTCATAGATTTTGCAGGTCTGTTCTTCTGCACCTACATGTGACATTTTAGGGATTGGCTCTTTTGTCCTTTCAAAATGGAAAGGAAACCAGGGAAGAAATATGAAGGAGCAGGGTGTCTCCCTAGTGCCAGACTGGAGTTGCTACATTGCATGTGGTTTGAAGAAAGGTGCTATTTGGGTTTCTTTTTAAGTTTCCTTAGATGTGTATGTTTTTAATGTGACTGTACACTGCTGGTGAGGCTTCAGACCTAGGGATTTAGCCTAAAGATGCACACATGTATGAGAGACAATGAAAAAGGTATGCACACCCTTCAGTAGAAGATTTGCTAAGTAACGGTGCAATCCCCAGGGAGGAGTAGGGCGGCAGCTAATTTTTAAGGTTTTTTTGTGCATTCACATGTGTGTGTGTCTGCGTCTGTGTCTGCATGCGACACAGCATTCATGTGAAGGTCAGTTTGCCAAACATTTGTCAAAGAACAGCTTGTGGTAGTGAGTCTCTCCTTCCACCCTGTGCAGCCTAGGGACCGTTAGACTTGGTGGCAAGCACTGTTACCCACTGAACTATCTTACAGAGACTGGCAGGGTTTGTTTGTTTGTTTGTTTTTCGTTATTTGTTTTTTGGTTTTTTTGTTTGTTTGTTTCTGTTTATCTGTTTTTGTTTTTTGAGACAAGGTTTCTCTGTATATCTCTGGCTGTTCTGGAACTCACTCTGTAGACCAGGCTGGCCTCAAACTCACAGAGATCTACCTGTCTCTGCCTCCCTGAGTGCTGGGATTAAAGGTGTGCACTACCAACACCCAGCTGAGACTGCCAGTTTTTAATGGGAGATGTTTATAAATATCAAACAAACTTCAAGGTATGTTACATTAAGAATTAGAAAGAAACAACATGTAGAACAATCAACCTATAATGCTATTATTTGTGTAAAAGAAAAGGGAACTGCCGGGCGATGGTGGCGCACGCCTTTAATCCCAGCACTTGAGAAGCAGAGGCAGGCGGATCTCTGTGAGTTCGAGACCAGCCTGGTCTACAAGAGCTAGTTCCAGGACAGTCTCCAAAGCTACAGAGAAACCCTGTCTCGGAAAAAAAGAAAAAGAAAAGGGAACAACTGAGCCTGGTGGCACACACTTGTAATCCCACACTTGAGAGGCAGAGACAGGAGGATCAGAAGTTCAAGGTCATCCTTAGGTATATAACAAATTTGAGACCAGCCTAGGCTATCTGAGGAAGGGAGGAGAAGAAACGGACAAACTGGAATTTACCTATACATCCACACATAAACCAGGCTGGATACAAGGGACTGCTGGCATGCCGGGGAGGTGGATACAAGGGACTGCTGACAATGCTGGGGATGTAGGACATAAGCTCTAGTGAAAGGCACAGTGACCAGCGGCTGCCAGATGCTCCTTCCTCTAGGTCCAAGCTCCAGTGGTGCCTCTGGCAGGCTGCTGAGCTTCTGACCCCTGGGCAGAGACAAGCTGCCCCTTCCACTTGCCCTTTGCACCTCCCTTCCCCTGTGTGCTTTTTCAGACATTGAGGTCCTGGTGCCAGGGGTGGGGAGAGCAGCATCCCTGCTATTGGCTGAGAACTGTTCCAGGCTGTCCGCTTCAAAGCATCCTCCCCTGCCTTCCTATGGCATTGCAGCCTCTCGCTGTGGGTTCATCAGTGACAAAACAGGAATGAGGTCCAAGTGAGGACCCCTGCTTCGGGAGATGGGGCTGGGCTCTGCCATTCTGAGATGACCCTCTCCTGCCACTCTTCTATCCCTGTCCAGAGACCTCCCTCCCTTTCTCCCATGGCCCTCCTTTCAGGGCCCCCTCCTGTTTGTAAACATCCCCTGGGGCTGCCTTGAGGTGTCTGCTGGCAGTGTAACCATCTTCCAGTCCTTGAGATAGGATTCTTAGCCCTCCTTTTCTCAGATAGCTGTAGGTGGGTAACAAGAGTTCCAGGAGCTGCCTCTGCAGGGCCTGCCACAAATGGCTGCCCTCTTGTATCCCTACAGACTCGACCACTGGGAGACAACATTCCTCACCACCTACGCACCCTCCCTGAGCTTCAACCTGTCCACCTGTAAAATGGATGGAGATGCAATGGTGTCTGAACACATATATATGGGGCATATGGAGCACACTTTCATAATTTGCACAATGATGGGTTCAACCCATTAGCAGAAAAGTCAGAAATGTGTCTAGCTTGGCCAAATGTTCAATCCCCAATGTCCAGCTCTCATATGACACACAGTGTTCATGATATGACTGCTGCCCCAGCCTCTTGACTTCAGCCAATGGTCTCAGGTGCTCCTGGAGTTGGGAATGCCTTGAATCTGAGTCTTTTTCTGGAGAAAGGAGGGGATAGAGGTGAGAGAGGAAAGGGAGAGAGAGAGAGGAGAGAAAGAGGGAGAGAAGGAGAGAAAAGAGGGGGTGAGAGAGGGAGAGAGGAGAGGGAGGAAGAGGGAGAGGAGGAGAGAGAGAGGATAGAGAATTTGAAGCCTGGTCTCCTGTAGCCCAGGGTAGTCTTCTCCAACTTAGTGGGTAGCTGAAGGTGACCTTGAACTCTTCTCCAGATACTCTGGTTCTGGCATAGGCTGAGGCTCACCCGTGGTCCGCAGCAATCAGACACTGTCCCACCGCTTCACTTCTCAGGCGACAACCCTGCCGAGGAGTGCACTGGGAATTGGCAACAAGGGGCTTGGTCCAGTCTGATGGGCAGGGCCGCCTCTAGAGCGAGCTTAGAAGGAAGAAAAACCAAGAAAGCAGTGGCTCTTAGTCGGGAAGCCTTAAAAGTATTCCCTTTCCCCTTCTCAGGCTCCTTGAGAAGGAAACACCCGGTGCTGATGGCACCCTGACTCCCTTGGAGGTCAGCCTTGGTCATACTGGAGTCGCCTTTACCCAATTCTGCCAGGCGAGGGCGCCCTGCACCAAATTTTGGCAAACCCCTCTTGCAGTTTGAACAGCAGGTAACATTAAAGCCCTGACAGCCTAATAAGGCCCGGCCCTTCCCATAGAGGAGATGGAGGGGCGGAGGAGGAGGAGGATGGCCCTTCCTCGTAAATAATCTTTAAACTTGTTCTGGACGAACTTAGCCCGGAGCCAGGTACTGGTTGCAACACTAGTTGTAACTGTCATTTGTTGGGTACATCTTGACTCTCCACAGTTTTGGGTTTTGTTTTTGTTTTTTCTTTTTGTGAGACAGGATCTCACTATGTAGGTCAGCTGGAACTGGCTATTGTGTAAACCAGGCCGACTTCAAACTCTCGGAGATCTGCCTGCCCTACCTGCCTTGGCCTCCCAAATGCTGAGTCTAAAGGCATGTACCACCAGACTCTCCTTTTCCCCCACCGTTCTAAACTCCTTATTCTGTTGGTAAGGGAGCTATGCATTCATACCCTTTTACAGATGAAAAACTGAGGCCCACAGTGGTGATTTACCCGCAAGTAAATCACATACGGGGGCTGGAGAGATGGCTCAGTGGTCAAGAACACTGGCTGCTCTTCTAGAGATCTTAAGTTCAATTCCCATAGTAGCTCACAACCATCGATAATTGTAGTCCTATAAGGATCTGATACTCTGTCCTGGTGTGCAGATGTATATGCAGACAAAACACTCATATTCATAAAATACATAAATAAAGAAGCACCCATGAATCCAGGGTGGTGGTGCATGCCTTTAATCCCAGCACTAGAGAGACAGAGGCAGGCTCTACGAATCTGAGGCCAGCTTAGTCTACAGAACCAATTTCCAGGACAGTCAGGCTACACAGAGAGAAACCCTGTCTCCACAGACCAAAATTAGTTAATTAACTAAAACAATAAAGGAGGCGCCCATGCTATTTGACCCCAGAACCCCAGCTAGCATCCCATCACAAACTGTTTATTTGAAACCGCCAGAGGCAAGAGGAAAAAGACAAAGTCCCCGTTCCCTGGACATTTAGCAAACATGTGTGTTCACTCACAAGAACACTCATATAGAACACTCACACGTTCATAAATAAATAAGGTTAGGCAAGGATGTGCCCCTTACCGTCACCTTGTTTGGTTTGCTTTGGTTTGGTGTGGTGTGTGTGATACGTGTGTATGTATGTGTGTGATGTCTGCATCTGTGGGGCTATCTGTGCGTGTCCATGTGTGTGGAGGCCGGAGAGGGATATCGAACATTCCGCTTTAGCTCCCTCTGCCTTCTTCTCTTGGGACAGGGTCTCACCTGGAGTTCCCATCTTTACCCCGCCCCCTTTCCTGGCTTGGTTGGCTAGCAAGCCCTAGCAATCCTCTCCTTGCCTTGCCACTTCCTCTGGAGTTGCTTTGGATTCTCACACGTGTGTATATCCTTTCTCTACACCTGGCACGAGGCTGATGCTGGCAGGCATTGTCCGCATCCTTAAGACTCACGAGTATCCCCAATGCCGCTTTTATTCAGTGTCGCCAGGGAAGTCGCTGATCTGCCAAAGGACTTTCCAGTAAGTGAGACTTGCCTCTAAAGACCATACTGTTGGGTGGGGTTGGCAGTGTTGTAAATTGTATTGTACAGGCCTCCGGATTCCTCGCTCAAGTCCGATAGCTCAGAAGGCTCTGAACCCCAAGTCTTGGTCATCCCTTCATCATTGCCTCCAGCAGAGCCTGACCAGGACAGCCACCCGGTGAAGGCTTGTAGATAGGAATGGATGACACAAAGGTTGATCAGAGGTCACGGCATGGTGTCTATTGGGAGGCTGGCCCCACAGTCGTTTTCTGTGGTGGGCAAATCAGTCACTATAGCTTCCCTCTTTGATGATGTATAGTGTCTCCAGGCCCACATCTGCCCCCACCCTGTGTATGCAAACATAAATCCCTCAATGTCCTCCCTGTGGTCCAGAATCGCCTTGGTGAACACAGGTTGGCACTCTCATTTGCATGGTACCAGTGGAGCTCTTTGCCCCGGTACCAGATGTCCCCACAGTGCAGAGCTTTCTAAATACTTGTGTTGGTAATGATTTGCCTATCTTCTTCTTGGACGTCACTCCTGTTATCAGTGAGTTGCCTCTCACTCCCTTCCTGACAAAGGTGAGCCTGCTCAATCAAATGTCAAGGCAAAATAAACGAGGAGAGACCACGTGGGGGAAACACCACTATTGCCAATTGCAGGAACTAAGATGATTTCTAGACTTGCTCTGGAAATATAGGCAGGGGTGAAGCTGTGATTTAAATGGTGGTCCTCTGCCAGAAGATGCTTCTAGCATTTGCGGCTGTGGCCTTGCCTGTACTCAACGACAACAACAACAAACAAAACAAACAAACAAAACAAAAACCTAAATCCAATTTTAAATGTCCTTATAAGAGAAGAAAAAGGAAAGAGTCAGAGAGTGAAGAAGGCAGACGCGGGCTAGAGTTAAGCATCTACAGACCGAAGAATGCCTATCCTATCAGCTACTTGGTGTATCTTCCTCAATTCTCTCCAATTTGTTTGTTTGTTTATTTATTTATTTATTTTTTAGGCAGGGTTTCTTACTGAGCCCGGAGCTTTCTGATTCAGCCCTTCTGGCCAGCCAACAAGCCCTGTGGTCCGCCTGTTTCTGCCTCTCCAGTGTAGGGATTATAGGCCTGCACTTTCATCCCTGGCCTTTAATTTATTTATCTTCATTTGTACAGGTGTTCCGTCTGCATGCATGTCTGTGTTCCATGTGCATGCCTGTTGCCTGCAGAGCTCATGGGGGACAGTTCAGAACCAAGCAGTAATGCCAAGGCCTGGCAACAATCATCAGAATTAGTAGGGAAGCTTAGGACCAAAGGAACCCAGGCTACCCCCACACCTTGATTGTGGACTTCCAACCTCAAGAAATGAGAAGGAGCTGGGCGGTGGTGGAGCAGATCTTTAATCCCTGCACTCTTTTGGGATTAACGAGGCAGAGGTTAGTGGATCTCTGGATCTCTGTGAGTTCAAGGCCAAATTGGTCTACAGAGTTAGTTCTAGGATGGCCAAATCTACACAAAGAAACCCTGTCTTGAAAAACAAAAAACAAAAAAAAAAGAAAAGCAGGAAGGAAGGAAGGAAGGAAGGAAGGAAGGAAGGAAGGAAGGAAGGAAAAAAAGAAAGATGTGAGGGAATGAAGTTCTGCTGTTTTAAGTCACCAGAGTCGTGGGCTTTATTTCAGCAGCCCTAGAATTCTAACGCTGTTGGGAAGTGGGAGAGATGCCGTAGACAAGACGGAAGTCTAGCTGGTGTCTGGTGACTCAGTGTCCCTTATGCTGTCCCCTGCTCCCACTTCCCTAAAAGAAAGCCAGGTGATGGGGGCTGCACTGAGACTTGCTGGGTCATGCCAAGCTCTGCTCCAGGGACTCCAGAGCCTCCGGGGCTGTGACTCACCCAGGGGCTGTGGTTTTGTTGTAAGCAACTGTGAGGAAGTATGTCATAAGGGCAGCTCTCCGAGGATGAGGAGCACAACCTCCAGGGAGGCAAATCAGGGGCGCACACCTGGCACTCCTTCCACACAGGGTGCCTGGGTGTCTTGTTGTTGCCAGGGGATAGTAAAGACCAAAGCGTAGACCTGGAAGAACAGAGAAGGCAATGAGCCTGGGGTGTGTCCTCTGAGGCAACCATGGCGAGAGAGAGCCGGATCCTACATCTACATCTGCCAGTTTTCTTTTGTCTCCCGTCTGTCTTACAGGCTCTCGTGGTCACGGGTGCTTCTTAGATGCCAGGATTGTGTTAAAATTAATATTTCGATTTCCCCTTTTATAATAGAGAAAAGCTGTCAAATGGAGAAAGGCTAACAAAAGGCTGTAGAGAAGGATCCTGAGAGGACTTTTCAGAAGACCTGGATACTGAAATGCAAACACTGACAGTCTCCTTAAATTCAGGCATCTAGGAAGATGCTCATCACAAGTGGCCAGAGCCTAGGCTCCTACGTTGTATGGAAGACGAAGCTGCCATCTGAGCATGTCTGTGTACTCTTTCTTGGCCATGCTAGGGATAGAATATAGGGTCTTTCTTTCTTTCTTTTTTTTTTTTTTTTTTTCGGTTTTTCGAGACAGGGTTTCTCTGTGGTTTTGGAGCCTGTCCTGGAACTAGCTCTTGTAGACCAGGCTGGTCTCGAACTCACAGAGATCCGCCTGCCTCTGCCTCCTGAGTGCTGGGATTAAAGGCGTGCGCCACCACCGCCCGGCTCTTTCTTTCTTTCTTTCTTTCTTTCTTTCTTTCTTTCTTTCTTTCTTTCTTTCTTTCTTTTTCGAGACAGGGTTTCTCTGTAGCTTTGGATCCAGTCCTGGAGCTAGCTCTTGTAGACCAGGCTGGCCTTGAACTCACAGAGATATGCCTGTCTCTGCCTCCTGAGTGCCGTGATTAAAAGCATGTGCCACCACTGCCCAGCCCGAATATAGGGCTTTGCACATGCTAGTCAGGATGTGACTCTATCTTTGAGGCGCCATTTAACCTTCCACAAGTCATTCCTCCAGGTCTAAGGCAAAACTGAACTCCCTGCATTTGTCTTTGCCTTTGGGTAAAGGACAGCAGCGTAGAGTCCTGTTGCTACTGAGTAGGGTACCTGAAATGATGGCTGTAAATCCTTCAGGGCCCCATGCACACTTAGTATTCCATTTGGAGTTATTATTATTTAAAGGAGTCCTGTGAAATCTCTTTATAGAGGGGTTTTCAAAAATTATGCATCTGTGGCCGGGCTCTGAAAGTAAGCGCAGGTCAGAGGACAACTTGCAGGTGCCAGGATTTGAACTCAGGTTGTAACGTTAGCCACTGAACCTTCTTGTTAGCCCTGTCTATAGGATTTTTGAGCTTCTGTTAAGTCCAGAGCATCTAGCCTCACTCAAACAGGAAGCACAAAGCCACCCTGAAGAGGCTGTCTGAGAGGCTGGATGGTAGTGCTCCAGGCCTGCCCTGCATATAGGTCCTGCCTGTGCTCCAGTGTGGGAGACGCAGGTCCTAGGGTCTGTGAAAATGTGACAGCTGGTTATTCCAGAGCACCTTGTCTACCAGACCCAAGGCCAGAGCTTGGTCCCTAGACCTACTAACTTATCTGGACTCGGTAGGTGGCAGCCAAGCTACACGACCTGGCCTCATCAACCCAGAGGATCAGAGCTCATTGTGTGACCTTCTCTGGCAGTAGAGGGAGGCCAAGAGGGGGGAAGGTCAAAATTGAGTACTGCAGGGGCTATGGAGAGGGCTCAGCAGTTAAGAGCACTAGCTTCTCTTCCAAAACACCTGGGTCACAACCATTTGTAACTCCAAAGGGGTTTGATGCTCTCTTCTGACCTCCACTGGCACCAAGCACACAAGTGGTGCGTGTACATACATGCAAAAAAAAAATTCATACACATAAAATAGAATAAATATTAAGAAAAAAATCTTGGTCAGGCAGTGGTGGCACATGCCTTTAATCCCAGTACTCAAGAGACAGAGGCAGGCGGATCTCTATGAGTTCGAGGCCAGCCTGGTCTACAAGAGCTAGTTCCAGGATTGGATCCAAAGCTACAGAGAAACCCTGTCTCAAAAAACCAAAAGAAAAAGAAATAAGAAAAGAAAGAAAAAAGTATCTTGTACTTTGGGCAGTGCCAATCAGCAAGGCTGCCTGCACCCTGAAACCTTAAGGGAGAAAAACATAGTGAAAAATAAGCACTTTCCACAATGTACGGTTTGATGTGAAATTAACAAGTACTTGCTTAAAAGTGAAAGGAAGCCATGGATGGAAAAAAGATACACGTGTTGACAGAGGTTTCTGTCCCACAGCCGTTCAGTCCCAAAGAAATACACAGAGGTCTACATTAATTATAAACTGGTTGGCCTGTTAGCGCAGGCTTCTTATTAACTCTTATATCTAACATTAACCCATAATTCTTGTCTATGTTAGCCATGTGGCTTGGTACCTTTAATCAGTGAGGCATTCTCATCTTGCGTCCTCTGTGTCGGGTGATGACTGCAGACTGAGCTTTTCCTTTTCCCAGAATTCTTCTATTCCGGTCGCCCCATCTATACTTCCTGCCTGGCTCTTGGCCAATTAGCATTTCATTAAACTAATACAAGTGACAAATCTTTACAGGGTACAAGACCATTGTCCCACAGTATACATGTATATCAGAATATCAGATAAGAGCTCAAATCTTGAATACACAAAGATTTTCTATAAGGAGATGAGAAAAAAAGCAAACACACTGAAAGATTAACGCCAGAAAGAATTGACGGGTAGCACTGGCTCTTCCAAAACAAGTGAGATCTAAGTGGCAGGATTGTTAAATTTTATTCGTTTTGTTTCTCTCTCTCTCTCTCTCTCTCTCTCTCTCTCTCTCTCTCTCTCTCTGCGTGTGTGTGTATGTGTGTGTGCACGTGTGTGAGTGTGTATGCATGTGTATGCACTGGAGACCAGAGGAAGAAATCTGATGTCTTCCTCTCTCAATCTCCTCTTTATTCCCTTGAGACGAGGTCTCTTACTTTGCTTGGCGCACCAGTTTTGCACCCAGCTGGCAGTCAGCAAGCCCCAGAAACCCTCTGGTTCCCCATCCTCAGAGTGTTGGGGTCACGGGAGCACTAGGCATACACAGGTTTTTGTTGTTGTTTAGGTGTTTTGATGCAGGGTTTCACTACGGAGCTCTGGCTCACCTGGAGCTCATACTGTCTCAGCAGGCTACATAGCTGGGATTACAGTGCGCACCATTTTACCTGACATCAACTGCTTTTCGTTCTTTAGAGGCAAAATTATCCTGATTGATCCCTTCTCGCTCTTCACATCCAAACACCAGCTCTTTTCAGGCCCATCCTATTCAGTGACTTTCCCTCCTGCCCTGCTCTGCCAGCCTCCTCTTCATTCACTGCAGACTGGCTCCTGCCCTGTGCTCTTCTTGTCCCTCAGCCCTCCCATCCCCCTGGACAATTGTCATTTCATGAGTTCGACCACACCCTACTCTGGCCTCTTGACTCCTCACCCCCTGACCATCCATGACCTTCACCACCACACCTTGGACCTATCCTCACTGGCAGGAGACAGAAGTTTGCTACAAATTGCCTAAAGTCCAGCTGTAGAAGGGCTCTGCAAACGAACAGATGTTATTATCCCTGATTTACGAGAATCAGTACTTGGTGGGCTCCAGGCACATTAATTTAGTCACTGGTCTGTACCATGAACAACTACCAGGTCCTTCTTTCTCCCTATTCTGCTACCGTCAGACATTATCTGGGTCATCAGACTGGCTTCTCACATGCTCAGCAGATGGCTCCTGAAATAGCCTATCTTTAGGACAGTGTCCAGAGGAGCAAGGGCCTCCTCTTCCTTTTGCCGCTTTGTAACAAGGAAGGGAAAGAAGCCTCCAAGCCATTGCAGAGGTGCCCACTTGCAATCCCAGACAGTCAAGAGTTTAAGGTCATTCTTGGCTCTATATCTAGTTCCAGAGCAGCTTGGCCTATATAAGACTCAGTTTCAAAGAAAATAAATTTTCTCAGATGTTTCTGGACTCCAACTCCCACTGCCTAGGAGAGGCTTCTTCGTGACCCACACTGCTCCCTGTCCTTGCCTTGGCTCAGTGTGCATGGATCAGCAAAGTTAGACTCAGCACACTAAGTAGAAAAGAAAATGGAAAAGTGTTAAGAAAGAAACGTTTCACTCGGGCATAGTGGCACATACCTGTAGTGCCATATTTGGATGCTGAGACAAGAGGATCAGGAATATTGAGGCCAGTCTGGGCTACATGGTGAGTTCAAGGTCATCCAAGACACTTAGTACGTGATGTTTTAAAAAAAATGTTTCCTAGATAAGAAGCTTTTGAGCCAGGGGTGATGAAATGCTGCTTTAACACAGTCCCAGAGTCAGACTAGAGGATCTACATGAGTTCGAGGTCAGCCTGGTCTATATTGAGAACTCCAGCCAGACCTACATAAAGAGACCTGTCTTAAAAAAAAGGAAGGAAGGAAAGAAGGAAGGAAGGAAGGAAGGAAGGAAGGAAGGAAGGAAGGAAGAAAGGAAGAAAGGAAGAAAGGAAGAAAGGAAGAAAGGAAGGAAGAGAAAAGCATTTGGAGATACGCTGTCTAGGATTGCTAAGGTAATTTCATTAGAAACCAAAAGTTTATCTTTTCCTCTACCAGTCTTCATGTAGCTTCTATCAAAGTCGCCCCCAGAGTCCACAGTAGCTTCTTTGATTCCACCCATTACACGCTCTGCCCAGGAAGAACAAAGGAAAAAAGGTGTGTGCACTATATGCCTGAGTGTTTATGTTTAATGATACATAATTAAATCAGAACTATTTACTGAACACGGTCTATTAAGCATTTTCTAAGTACCAAGCAAATAAATGACATTCACTGTCATCTTCACAAAAAATTTATGAGTATGAAGTTAGGAAAATTGTATTTTTTCTATTATTGTAATGGAATCTAGAGCCTCATGTAGGCTAAGTAGGTATTATGTATTGAATCACTAAGTCATATCCCCCCCCGATTTTCCTTTTTTTATTCATTTTTTCCTTTTAAAAAACTATTTATTTTTATATTATATGTATGAGTGTTCTGCCTGTATGTGTGTGTACCACATGTGTGCAATGCTCATCTGGACCAAGAATTACAGATGTTGTTATTGTGGGGTATCCACCAGAGGAGACTGCTTGGGCATGGGTTTAAGCCAATAGAAAGTCTTTATTAGCTGATGTGTTCGGGATCCCAGTGTAGCCCCAAGCCTTTCTCAGGGTGAGCTTTTCAGCACAAAAACCATGTCCTGGGTTGTCACACTTCAGTTAATAAGAGCAGTCAGCCAGAAGAGGAACTGCAGAAGCCTAAAAGCAAGGTTAGTGAATTTAGAGACTTTCCCAGAACTATGGGCTTTGATGGATTAGGTCTTGTTTTGTTTTTTTTAAAGATTTATTTATTTATTATGTATACAATGGTCTGCCTGCATGTATCCTTGCAGACAGAAGTTGGGCACCAGATCTTATTACCGGTGGTTGTGAGCCACATATGGTTGCTGGGAATTGCTCTTAACCACTGAGCCATCTCTCCAGCCCCCTAGGTCTTGTTTTATTTTTGACAGGTGGTGCTAAGTTTTATGGTCTGTGTGCTGAGTTTTAGGGTCTTAATGGTACTTCCATTATGGAGTCAGTGGTGCTAAGGTCTGGGGGCCCTGTTACAGGTATCAGCCACCATGTGGGTGCAGGGAACCAAACTCATCAAGTCCTCTGGAAGAGTAGCAAATGCTCTTAACCACTGAGCCATCTCTCTAGCTGGTCTCTCTCTCTCATGTAATTCAGGCTGGCCTCCAATTCACAATGTAGTTGAAGCTGACCTTGGACTCCTGATCCTCTTGTCTACCACCCAAGTGCTAAGATTACAGCTGTGATGACCATACCCAACTTTTCCCTTTGCTTCCCTGCTACAGCCAATTTTTCTAAGCAGCCCAGGCAGAGCTAAAATTCTAACTCCTCCACCCACACCTTCCAGGGGCTGAGATTATAGTCTGTGTATCTTAGTCACTGTTCTAGTGCCACCAGGTGTCTTAGTCACTGTTCTCTTACTGTGAAGAGACACCATGTCTACCAAGGCTACTGTTATAAAAGAAAGCATTTAATTAGGGGCTTGATTACAGTTTCAGAGGTTAGTCCATTATCATCATGACAGGTTGCATGGCGGCATGCAGGCAGACATGGAGCTGGAGAAGTGACTGAGATTCCACATCCTGATCTGCAGACAGCAGAGAGAGAGCCTGGGCCTGGCATGGGCTTTTGAGACCTCAAAGCCCGACGCCAGTGACACCTGTCCTCCAGCAAGGCCACACCTCCTAATCCTTCTACTCCTTTCAAATAGCACCACTCCCTGTGACTAAACATTCAATTATATGAGCCTATGAGGGCCATTTTTATTCAAACCACCACACCATGCTCCATGCCAGCATATATAAATATTGTATATATGTATATGTTTTATTTATTTATTAGAGCAAAACAAGAAATGATTAGTTCAAAGTCGTGCTAGAAAAACAGGAGCAGACTCAGGTATGTTCCAAATTCTATACTTTCAGGGAGACACTAAAATCTCCAGATGGCATATGGAAGTTTAAAAGGGCTTTCTACAGCTAGAGAGGTAATTCAGCTGGCAGAGCGCTTGCCTAACATGGTCATATTTGACTAATTAGCAGCAAATTCAAGGTCAGTCTGTGGTACTTAAGACCCTATCAAACTGGGGCTGCACAAATGTTCAGCAGTTCAGAGCACTGGCTGCTCTTGCAGTGACCCTGGGTAAAGTTTTCAGTGCCTACATGGATGACAGGGATCCGATGCTGTCTTAGGCTTTTCTTTCTGTGAAGAGACACCATGGCCACAGAAACTCCTATAAAAGAAAGCATTTAATTGGAGCTGGCTTAAAGTTTCAGAGGTTTAGTCCATCATCACGGCAGGAAGCATGGCAGCACGCAGGCAGACATGGTGCTGGAGAAGGTACCTGAGACCTCTAGATCCTGATAGGCAGGAGCAGAAAGAGAGAGTGATGCTGGGCTTGGCTTGTGCTTCTAAAACCTCAAAGCCTACCTTCCATGACACACTTCCTCCAACAAGGCCATACTTCCAATAATGTTACTCCCTATGAGTCTGTGGGGGCAAATTCCATTCAGACCACCAAGATGCCCTCTTCTGACTTCCATGAGCACTGCATACAGGTAGTGTTCAGACATACATGCAGGCAAAACACCCATATACATAAAATATAAATATATAAATCCTGAAAAAATAAACAGAACAAAACAGCAAAACAACCTTCTGGAGAAATGTTAAGCAATTTCAGTATATAAAAAGGTAATAATCCCTTAGTGGGCAGTGGTATGTGCCTTAATCCCAGTACTCAGGAAGCAGAGGCAAGTGCATCTCTATGTGTTTAAGGCCAGCCTGGTCTGCAGAGCTCGTTCTAGGACAACCAAGGCTATCGAAGAAAACCCTCTTCGATAAGATCCCTACCCAGTTATTATCTCTGAAATGCACCATCACAACCCACCCTAGGAGACCTGAATGTAGAAGTAAAGAAGTAGTGTGCACAGAGACACCCACACTAGTGACATTTTTTAAAGGGGGGATAGGTAGTAGTATAAATACTTGCCACGGAGGAAGAAATGAATAATTCGATTCTGTTTTAGAAGTCGCTTAGAAAGGTCAAAAGTGAACTCAGTTGAAATGCCGCTCCACTTACTAGTGAGGTATACCATCCTTCATTTATCTGGCAGGGTTACATCCTGAGAAACGATGCATCATTAGGCAATTCTGTCATTGGGCAAACATCAGAGGGCACTTAGGCAAACATAGATGCCATTATGGCAGCCACTCAACATGGCCTCTTGATGGAATCGGGACATAAAAGCAAGATGGAAGAGGCTGCTGTCGGTGTAACCAGCACACTTTTGCTTTTCCTGTTGTTGGTTTGTTTGTTTGTTTGTTTGTTTGAGACAGAGTATCATGGAGCCCAGGTTGCCCTGGAAGTTATGATGTAGTTGAGGATGACTTTGAATTCCTGGTCTTCTGTCTTCACCTCCCGAGTGCTGGAGTGACGGACCTGTGCCATGATGCCAGCCCACAGCATCTGTTGAGAGCACAGCATGACGGTCCTTGTTCTACAGATCTCCAGGGAAACCAGAAATGTTAAGCACACAGGACTGTCTTTCCAATGGTAAAGATGAAAAATCCATTCTTCCACCCAGCAAGTTGAGTACTGAAAATGATTAACAGCCTGGTGATCTGTCTGTGTTGGGTCAGACCATTTCAAGCTCTTACAACCAAGACCGAGAGGTGGCTAGCAATCAAATGCCTTTACTTTACAGCCAGAGGCTCCCCCAAGTGCTCACAACTAGGACCAGAGGTAACTAATAGCCCAAATGACCTCTACATTATCGCTATGACCAAGACCAGACCAGGCCCTTAGACGTTTCAGCTAAGGGTAGCCTATCTCTAGAACCCAACTTCTTGGAGGAAATGACACATACACTGTGTTGAGTTTCAATGTGATTGTGCTTCTTTGTGCAGCAAGAATTGTATTACATCAGGAAACTTTTTTTTCAAATTGAATTGAATTTAAATACATTGGGAATAAACCCCTGTTTTTAGACTCCCTGAAGTCTGATCCAGGCTGATGAAATCCATCTGCACTGGGTTTTCATTCTTATCTCTTCAGGGGTTTGCTTCCCCCGAATGATACCGGCGGGGATGCCCACAAGCATTCTCTTCCACAGTGGATCTTTGTGTTTGTTTTTGTGTTCTGAGACAGCGTTTTTTCTGTGTAGCCCTGGCTGGCCTTGAACTCACAGAGACTCACCTGCCTCTGCCTCCTGAGTGTTGAAATTAAAGGCATGCACCACCACCTCCCAACTACAGTGAACCTTTTTTTTTAAATAAGATTTTTTTAAGATTCATGGTTTATGGTCATGATCATGTATTATGTACTGTACACAGTTATACTGCTGTAATGTTGTATGATGACAATGCAGTGGATTTGCATCGGGAAGGTGATGCAGTGGGTTTGCATCGGGAAGGTGATGCTGTGGGTTTGCATCGGGAAGGTGATGCTGTGGGTTTGCCTCAGGATGATGATGTGGTGGGTTTGCCTCAGGATGGTGATGCAGTCGGTGGATTTGCATCTGGATGACGATGCAGTGGATTTGCATGGAGAATACCACAAGAACAGAATAGTGCCACAACAGTAACAGGAATTACAGCTTCCCTGGGAAATATGAATTTTTCAGCTGTTACAATTTTAAAATATTTTAGATTTGTTCATTTTATGTATACAAGTATTGTTGGTTGTCTTTTACTACTCTTTGCTCTTTAGGTCTTTTGGGGGGCCTGTCACCCAACTCCCAAATAAACCACACACAGTCTTATTCTTTCTTATAAACGCCTAACCTTAACTTGGCCTTTTTCTTGCCAGCTTTTCTTAACTTAAATTATCCTGATTATCTTTTGCCTCTGGGATTTTTCCTTCTCTTACTGCTGTGTATCTTACTTTCCTCTACTCCATGGTTGGCTGGGTAGCTAGTTGTCTGGCCCCTGACATCTTCCTCCCCGTGTTCCCTCCTTGTTCCTCCTCTTCCTTGGTTCTCGTTCTGTTTATCCTCCCTGCCTGCAGCCCCACCTATTCTTGCTCCTGCCTTGCTATTGGCCATTGAGCTCTTTATTAGACCATTAGGTGTTTTAGACAGGCAAAGAATCACAGCTTCACAGGGTTAAACAAAGGCAGCGTAACAAAAGTCACACACCTGAAAATAATATTCCCCAACATTTGAATGTTTTGCTCACATGTATATCTGTGCACCACGTGAGTGCCTGGTGCCTGTGGAGGTCAGAAGAGAGCATCAGATCCTAGGTCCTCTGCAAGAACAAATGCTCTTAACTACCAACCCGCTTCTCCAGCCCCAACTATAAATGTGATGTGCTGAGAAAAGGCTTTGCTATGTAGGTTATGGTCCTAGTTTGTCTTCTATTGCTGGAATAAACACGGTGACCAAAGGCAACATGGGGAGGAAAGGATTGATTTCATCCTTTTTGTTCATTTGTTTTTGTTTTTTGAGGCAGGGTTTCTTTATGTAACAGCCTTAGCTGCCCTGGAACTCCCTTTGTAGACCAGGCTGGCCTCAAACTCACAGCGATCCTCCTGCCTCTATATTCCAAGTACTGGGATTAAAGGCATGAGCCACCACCGCCTGGCTAGAATTTATTTAATTTTACAGCTTACAGTTCATAACTGAGAGAAATAGGGCAAAAAATCAAGGCAAGAACTTGGAGGCAGAAACTGAAGCAGAGAACATTGGGGAATGCTGCTGATTGGCTCGATCTCCATGGCTGGCTCAGCTGGCTATCTTACACCACCCAGGACCACCCTAGCGATGGCACTGGCCACAATGTACTGGTCCTTCCACATCAATCATGTTAATGAAGAAAATGCCTTATAGGTCAATTTGTCTTAATACTCAGGAGGCAGAGGCAGGCAGATCTCTGAGATTGAGGCCACTCTGGTCTATAGAGTTTGTTTCATGACTACACAGAGAAACCCTCTCTCAGAAGACCAAAAAATAAATAAATAAATAAATAAATAAATAAATAAATAAATAGTATTGTATTGCCTGTTGAACAGAGATGGAACTGCATTTCTTTTAAGTCTTTAAAATAAGTACACGGGGGTGGGGCTGGAGAGATGGCTCAGAGGTTGGGAGCACTGACTGCTCTTCCAGAGGTTCTGAGTTCAATTCCCAGCAACCACATGGTGGCTCACAGCCATCTGTAATGAGATCTGGTGCCCTCTTCTGGCACGCAAGCATACATGGAAGGAATGTTGTATACATAATAAATAAATAAATCTTAAAAAAAAAAAAAAGTACATGGGCCCCCTAAGTACTGAAATTGGGAACAGCACCCAGACCCCGTGTTGTCACTGGATTGCAGAATAAGTGTCAGAGGGGATCTTCCTCACGGTCATTATTTTGACCATGAGGGGGTTAGTAAATGTCAAATTCTTTCCCTTAACCATCTCTATCTTTGTTCCTTTGCAGGGGCTGAGTCAGCCTGTTGAGTGACCCAGGCCTGCCCTAGGGGAGGGAGGAAGCCACACAACTAAGTCCTTTGAGCCTCTCCCCTGGCCAGAGGGCATCAGCAATTGGAAAGGAGCCCAGCTTTCTGGGCAAACAATGGTGCCAGCCAGCTGCGGGTGAAGCAGGGCTGAACAGCCTGGCCTGATATGGTGGGTTTCCAGAAGGGCATCCCTCATACCTGAAGGGGCCACTTCACTTGGAGACAAATACAGATGAAGCAGGGAGAGTTCTCAAAGCACTTTGGCAAGGGCTGGGGAGAATCAGGGAGTGTGGAGAGGAATCTCTCAGCATTCATGGTGAACAACTCTAAGCCTGAAATCCCAATCTCCCTGCTAGGGGACCTCAGCAGTCATGGAATTGAACTATTCTGGCATATGGGTGAGCAAACAAAGGACCCCTTAGGGACTGAAAGTTGTTGGAGGTCCCAAAGTAAGTCAATCACAAAGCTAGAGCTAAAATCCAGGTTCCCTTTGACACAGCAAGTCCACACCATGAAGTGATGTTTGCACAACCTTTTTATGAGCATGCTCAATTCTGTGTCTTTGATAAGTGTCCATGTGACTCATAAAATAGTACCTCGTCACATGACACTGGAATCTGAAGCAGTATCTCAAGCATGGATATCTCCAGGACAGGAGCAATCAGCAGGCACTTGCTTGTCTGTCAAGCCTGTGACGTAGAAGTTACCTGAGTTCAAATCCTGCCTCTAAAGACTAGGATAATGAATGCCCAGTGGGTAAAGGGCTTGCTGTACAAGCATGAGTCTCAGAGTTCGAATCTGTAGAACTCATGGAAAAACCAGGTATGGAGATGAGCCCCTGGAATCCCAGCTCTGGGAGTGAGTAGATACAGGTGAATTTTGTGGGTGGGGCTTTCTAGCCAGCCACTCTAGCCAAACCATCCAGCTCCAGGACCAATGAGAAACCGTGTCTCAAAAATGAGGTGCAGAGGCAAGAAAGGAAGAAACTCACAGTTGACCCGAGGCTTCTGCATACACCTGTTGAACCCCAGACACACATTTGCATACCACAAACATACATGTGCACAAACCTACAAGTAACTCTTCCTATGTGTGTCCCCTTGGGTGAATTAGTGTTAGTGGCTCCTGTCTTAGAGGCTCCGAGATAGCCCTCAGCGATCCTTACCTCAGGGTATCTATCCCCTTATGTAGGCAGTTTCCTTCCGAAATGGGTGGACTGACTTCTGTAATACTCGAGGACTGCAGAAGTGAAAGCCCAGCTTTAGAGATAAAAAAAAAAAAATCACCGAAAGTTCTGCCTTGCTCTCTAGAACAACTGGCTGGGGGGAAAAGCAGGGCGTCAGCTGGCCTGGACTCCAGAGAGACATCCACACAGCTGTGTGCTGCTATAATCCCACACATTAAGTTATAAAGCAGTTTAATTGGCTCAAAGTCCCAAAGGTCAGGGAGTCTGGTACTGAGAGCCCAGCTCTGTCTGCTGAGCTCTTCTTGCTCATCCTAACTCAGCGAAGAATCATGTGGCCAAGGAACACATGCAAGGGCTGGAGACAGCGGTGGGGTGGGGCTGATCTTGCTCTTAGAGCAAACCCAGGCTTCTGGTTATCAACCCACCCCCACAATGTTGGTTTTTAGCCTTCCTGACCTAATTAACCTCTTGACAATCCCTGAACATCTCCACATTGTCAGGATAGCAAGTAAACACTGATGTGCGTTCTAGGAGGGGCATTCTGACTGTAAACAAGGATGGAGACCCCTCTAACAGTCAACTGACTTGCCAGTCATGTGCATGAGCCCCCTCAGAACTGGGCCGCCACCCCTGGCCCCATTCAAGGTTTGAGATGCCTGCGACCCTAGTTCACATCTTTCCTAGACCCTCATGCGGATTTCAGAATCACAGAAAACAGGTAAGGTGACTGTCTTACTGTTTTAAACTGCCAAGTTTTGTAATAATTTCTTACATAGAAACAATGAATGCAAACATTTTCCTTTGCTTTAAGCTTATGATCATGTGTGTATATAAAGTGTGCATATGAGTGTGGGCACATGCATGCTGCGGTACACACACTGAGGTCAGAAAGCAACTTTCAAGTGTCAATTCACTCCTTCCACCAGGTGGGTTCTGGATGTCAAACTCAGGTCGCCAGGCTTGGGAGATAATTGCTTTGATCCCCTGAACATCTAGCTCATCAGCCTTGTCCTTATCTTAGAAATGGGGATGAGTCTAGCATTTGCTTTATACACTCAGAGTGCAGATCCAATCAGATGGAGGCAATGTTGTTATATTATTATATAGAATTTAGTTAAGCTTTTATATATATATTATTGCTATTACATGTGTACACAGTGCTCTTGAGTGGGCACACCGTGCTATGTTCACTTCTCTCTCTCCTTCCACCTTAAGTTCCAGGGATAGAACTTAGGTTGTCAAACTTGCAGAACAACATGCTGAACCGTCTCACCTGTCCCATGAGAGCAGAGCATTGAGTTCGGACCAAGAGAGCAGCAGCACCTGGTCTCTCTATTTTTCTAGTAATTTCGTTCTGAGTTCAGTTCTAAAATACCTTGGCCCAAGGACAAATCATGCAGGAAATCTCCATCTCCTCTCCCTAAGGCAGTGTGGGGGATCCTGTCCTTCCTTCCCCTGAAGCTTCCGGTTTCTACCATCCCACACCACCCCGGAACTTATCAGGTAATTCTTGGCTCATCTGCTACGAGGTCTATGTTCAAAAAATTTGCTCCATCTCAGCACTTTCCAGGGACATTTCCTGACCCCTGGGAGCTGCCTACCAAAGAGTCATTTTGTTCCTTAATCCATCTCAGGAATCGAGATTAAATTTTAACTGTGTTGTGGGTCTGCACTTTGAAAAGTTTCTCAACTTCTGGAACCCCATTTCTTCATCTGCCCAGCAGAGAGAGTGAATTCTGCCTCCCGGCTGCTGGGGGAAGAAAGTAGAGTCTGGTAGGAAAACTTTACAGAGTAGGATAAACAGGAAGCCCACTCCAACTCCCAGGTACAACCCTGCCCCAGCAACATCTGCTCACAGTGGGAGTCGCTCAGTTCTCACCGCTCAGCGATTGAGATTGAGACCAACTTTGTCTTTTGATCAGGGGACATTCAGTTTCTTTATTCAGGCTTCTAGCAGAACTTGCAGGACTTTTCTTCAGCAGCTAAACCAGGTTAAGAAGAGGGGCTTGTTATTGTTTTGTTTTTTAATGGTCTCACATTAAATAGCCCAGGCTGACCTTAAACTCATGATCTTCCTGACTCAGACTTATGTGGACTACAACTGGAAATAAATTATTATTATTATTATTATTATTATTGTTATCAGTGGTGGTGGTGGTTTTGCGAGACCAGGTTTCTCTGTAGCTTTGGAGCCTATCATGGAACTTGCTCTGTACACCAGGCTGGCCTCGAACTCAGAGATCCACCTGCCTCTGCCTCCTGAGTTCTGGGATTAAAGACGTGCACCACCACCGCCTGGCTACTATTATTATTATTATTATCATCATTATCATCATCATCATCAGTAGTAGTAGTATAGTGCTTTGACTCAAACCGAAGATTTCAGGTATGCTAGACAAATATTCTACTACTTGAACTACAGTTTTTTATTTTGTTTTTTGAAACAGAGTTTCTCTGTGTAGCTCTGGCTGTCCTGGAACTCGCTCTGTAGATCAGGCTGGCCTTGAACTCCAGAGATCCGCCTGCCTCTCCGTCCCGAGTGCTGGGATTAAAGGCATTTGCCACCACTCCCTAGTTTGAACTGCACTTTTATCCCTCAAATAAATTATTTTTGACATAAGGTATGTGTGTGAGTGTGAAGGGTAGAAACTTTGGGTATCAATCCTCATGTACCTTTATCATCTTGTTAGAGACATGGTCCCTTATTGACCTGGAAATTCACCACATAGGCCAGGCTAGCTGGCTTGCAAGGGTCCAGGATCTCCTTGTCTCCATCTCATGTCTCACCATCCCTGGGATTACAAGGTGTGCCCTTATGCCTGCCTTTTTGTTTTGTTTTGTTTTTCAATACAGGGTTTCTCTGTGTCATCCTGGCTTGTCCTGGAACTCATCCTATAGACCAGGCTGGCCTCGAATTCACAGAGATCTCCCTGTTTGTGCTTTCTGATTGCTGGGATTAAAGGTATATGCTACCACCCCCTGGCTTTTTTCTTTTAACATGGATTATAGAGATCTTAATTCAGCTCTTCTTCATATTTGTAAGGCAAGCACCCTACCAATCATCACCTAGCCCCCAAATAAATTATTTGTAAGTAGAATCTTACAGGACATTATTGCTTCCTAAATTTAGATGCATGATGAAATAGCCTTAATGTAGATGCCTCCAAAGATGAAATAGCCTTAATGTAGATGCCTCCAAAGATCCAGATTTAGTTGTCTATCTAGAATGTGGCCTGGATGTTGAAGATATTTTAAAGCCTGTTCCCCTGAGGGTCAAGGTTTTAACCTAGCCATCTAAAAACAAAAATGGGAGTAAATAAAACAATTCAAAACAGGGATCAAGCAGTGAAGGACAGTAACCCTGGGATTGAAAACAAATGGGACAAGACCATGTAGATGGATTTTTCTTTAGGCTGCCAGCTCACAAAAAAATGGCACAGAGACTTATATTAATTATGAAAGCTTGACCTTAGCTTAGGTTTGTTTCTAATTAGTTCTTATACCTTAAATTATCCCATTTCTATTAATTTACTTTCTTCCCCATGGCTTTATTACCCCATCTGCATCCTGCCCACTTTGCTTGTTCTGTGCCTCTTGTTGTCTCCGCCTCATTCTTTCCAGCATTCTCCCTGCCCGGAAATCCTATCTAGCTATCGGCCATTCAGCCTTTTATTAAACCAATCAGAGAGACACATCTTCATAGTGTGCAAAAAGATGATTCTTACAAGACCAGGATTTTCACAAACTACCGGCTAGACAGTTTTCAGGGAAAGAACAGGGAAAGGAAACCCAGTGGAGTCCGGCAGACTCTGGGGAGAAGGAACTGAATCTGTGGAGACCCGGGAGGTCGGAGTTTCTGGAGCAGAGTACTCAGGAGCACTGCAGCACGGACAGACCATTCAAGCATTCGGCTGCACAGATGGCTGGTATTAGTATGGGCTTGCAAAGAAACTACCTTAAGATAAGGGGAATACCCAACTACAGATAACATTACTCAGGGCTCACACAGGCCCAAGAATACCATCTGGTCTGTCCGTGATGACTAAGTCGCTTGTGATTCTCCAGACAGTTGGTGGAGTACACAGAAGGGAACCGCCTCAGTACTGCAGGAAAGTTAGCCCAGGACCAAGAAATGCCTTGGCCACACTTAATATTAAAATCAAGACCCTAAAAGATCAAACCATTTCCAAATAACTGAATTGCATCTCAGAAGAAACTAATACCTAAAGGACTACAAAATTATCTAGCAACTGGGTGGTGGTGGTGCATACCTTCGATCCCAGCACTCAGGAGGAAGAGGCAGGTGGATGTCTGTGAGTTTGAGGCCAGCCTGGTCTACAAAGCAAGTTCCAGGAGAGCCAGGGCTGTGAGAAACTCTGTCTTGAAAAACAAGCAAACAAAAATCTAGCTCTTAACTAGTAGAACTCATATATCCAGTATCCAGTTAAAAATAAAAAAATCAGGGGTAGACTTAGTGGGCAAAGACTCTCACTGTCAAGCCTGATGACCTGAGTTCAGTCCCTGGAACCCGCATGGTGAAAGGAAGAAAGTTACTCTGGCAAGTCAAGTCGTCATCCTCTGACCTCCACCTCTGTGCTATAGTGTGGTAACATGCACACACACATTGAGTAATTTGTTAAAATATGCTTTTATGCTTTTTCTTCTTCCTTCCTTCCTTTCTTCTTTTCTTCCTTTCTTTTCTTTCTCTCTCTTTCTTTCTTTCTTTCTTTCTTTCTTTCCTTCTTTCTTTTTTTTTTTGTTTTTTCAAGACAAGGTTTCTCTGTGTAGCCCTGACTATCCTAGAACTCTCTCTGTAGACCAGGCTAGCCTTGAACTCACAAAGATCCTTTTGCCTCTGCCTCCCAAGTACTGGGATTATAGGTGTACACCCCCACGGTCCAACTTAAAATATTCTTTTTCTTCAATGGTGTTTTATTTTGTTTTGAGACAGGGCCTCGTGTAACTAAAGCTGGCCACAAACTCACTACATTGCTAAGAATGACCTTGAATCACCTGTGCCTACCTCAGGAGTGCTGAGACAACAGGCACGGGCCACCATGCCTGATTTATATGATACTGGAGTCAAAACTAGGTTTTGCTCAAGCTAGGCAAGTGAACATCTTTTGTCCTTAAAATGTAACTTTAAAGGATTTCCTAAGGCCAAAATTTAGTGCAACAATGTAAAACTTGAATGAATTATTTGTGTCTAAACAAACAAGCCTTCTCAAAAGTATTGCCCTTGATTCAGTGATAATTACAAAAAAGGAATTAGCTTAGGGAGCAAATTTTATATTTTATTACGTCAATCGCTTACGTCAATCGCTTATGTTTTCTGCTGATTTCATCTGGTTTTTGACTGCCTAGGAAACAGAGTATTAACAAAAGCAAGGTTCATTCACCTACTTAAGTCAATGTCTTTTAAATAACCATTTTAATAAACAACTGACTTCAAGCAATTTTATTTTTATATTTTATGCATATGGGTGTTCTACCTGATGTATGTCTGTGTATCACATGTGTGCCTGGTGGCTGAAGAGGCCAGAAGAGGGCACCTGTGGGTGCTGGGAATTGAACCTGGGTCTTCTGGGAGAGCAGTCAGTGCTCTCAACCCCTGAGCGAGGTCTCCAGCCTTTGTTTTAGTCTCTATTACATTTAGTGGGTTTGTGCATTTCACACACCCCCCACACACACACGGCATAATTGAGGTCAGATAACAACTCATGGGAGTTGGCTTCTCCTTGTACCATCTGGGTGGTGGCAAGGATCAAAGTCAGATCCCTAGGTAAGCGCATGAATGAGCCATCTTGCTGGTCCCTTAGGTGATTTTAAGACATTTAAAGCCCTGTGTTTCTGCAATGTCTAAAGCAATATGTCTAAAACCTACGTATATATTACGAAACACTTTGAGGAATTAAAGGCACATCTTCAATACCTACAAGGTGACCAATCAGTGCAGGGCTCACTGTTATTCGATGTGTGTGCAATATATCTGGACTGTTGACACATAAAATGGCCAGTGAAAAATTTAAAAGCACTTCTGCTACTTACAACCCCAACCATTCAGATAAAAACTCCCCTTCTATGCTGGGAGTGGGCACAGGCCTGTACTTCCAGCCCTTGGGAGGTGGAGACAGGAAAGTGACAAGTTCAATGTCATTCTTGATGAGGAGGGAGTTTCAGTTCAGCTGGGCTACAGGAAACTCTGTCTCAGAAAGCAGAAACAGCTCACCACTGGGCAGTCTTCCTATTTTAAATGCGGCCTACTTCTGCTTGGATTGCCTAATTGGCGGCGTGTTCATATTGAATATGTGAAGTGTGTTTGTGTTTGTTATGTGTCAGAGAACAAGTCTGGTATTGCAGGCATTGCTTCCTAAATCTGTAAAAGGTCTAAAGTACTTGCTTTTGTCTGCATTAGAGACCTATTATCCTACCCAGCCAAGATTCCAAATTTTGCTTCAGAAGTAGGTAATACAGTAAGATCTCGTGATGCTCATTGCATGGTGGCACACGTGTTTAGTCCCAGTACTTGAGGGGCAGGGATAGGAGGATCTCTGTGAGTTCAAGGCCAGCCTGGTCTACAAAGAGAGTTTCAGGACAGCCAGGGATACACAGTGAAACCCTGACTCAAAAAACAAAACAAAACAACAACAACAACAACAACAACAAAATGAAAACAAAGAAAAGAATAAAAACTCCTCATGCTGCCTGTGGCTGACTTCTTTCTTTCTGTGGTAACTGAGAGGGCTGGGAGGGGCGCAGACCAGAGCCAACAGATTAATCCCTTCTCCCTGGAATTCCCCTAACTGCACTTAAAAGGAGCTTGTAATCTTCTTTGGGGGTCTGCATGTGCCACCCCAACGTTGGAATTAATAAAGCTCTGTTGTTATTGCATATGTGGCTGTTGGTCTTTCCCTGGGGGTTTCTCTCGGACCCCAATAGTGATTACTTTTATGCTCCTCTACTACTATAGCGGCTTCCAGCATGTGACGCTTCAAAGAGCCCTTTCCCAAGCTGATGCCCTCTGAACCAGAACTGCTAAGGGCAATAACCTTGACTAGGGTTACTGTTGCTGTGATGAAATGCCCTGGTCAAAAGCAAACTGGGGAGGAAAGGGTTTATTTGGCTTACACTTCTACAGTACTGTTCACCATTGGAGGAAGTCAGGTTAAGAATTCAAGGAGGGAGGGCCTGGAGAGATGGCTCAGAGGTTAAGAGCACTGGCTGCACTGACAAAGGTCCTGAGTTCAATTCCCAGCAACCACATGGTGGCTCACAACCATCTGTAATGAGATATGGTGCCCTCTTCTGGCCTGCAGGGACATATGGAGGCAGACCACTGTATACTTAATAAATACTTAATAAATAAATAAATCTTAATAAAATAAAAAAAAAAGAGGAACCAGGAGACTGGAACTGATATAAAAGCCATGGAGGGGTGTTGCTCACTGGCTTGTTCCTTATAGTTTGCTCAACCTGCTTTGTATAAGAGCTGGGGACCACCAGACCAGAAGTGGCCCCACCTACAGTGGGCTGGCCCTCCACCATCAATTACTGATTAAGAACATGATCTAAAGGCTTGCCTACATCACGATCTTATGGAGATACTTCCTCAATTGAGGTTCTTTCCTCTCAGATGACTCTAGCTTAGGTCATGTTGACATAAAACACACTAACCATGTACCAAATTGATTATAGCTATAATCTTTATGTGTGTGTGTATATATATATATATATGTGTGTGTGTGTGTGTGTATGTATATATGTATGTATATGTATACGTATATGTATGTATTTAGAGGCAAGGTATCCCTCTTCAGCTGTTTTGGGCTGGACTGGACCTTCATGTGTAGGCTAAATGCTTCAGACTTTTGGAGCCCCTTCTCCCACATCAGCTGGGATTATAGGCTTCAGCTGTCATGTTCAGCATGACTATGCTCCTTAACCAAAGAACAGTAAATGTTAAAAAGTGAGGAACTGGCCCACCTTATTCCGTGTTTTAAAGTAATAACATGGAAACTGTAAAAACCCTCCTCCAAGACAGAATTCGAAATATTGACAAAAGCCTGCAAGGAAGCAGAGGCCTCTTCCTCTGCACTTGTCTTCCCTGTGGAGGTAACTGGCCTAGATCCTGTGCTCAACATTTCCTCCTTCTCGCTGCAACTTTCTGCTAGTTTATAACTTATACACTGGATAGGAAGCAAATATTAAGCATACAATTCAAATGATTTCTTGATTAGATTTTGTGTAACCAGGACAACACACAGAACATCTCCCGTCCCCTGATGACGCTCCCTTTGTAGCCCTCTGGGTCAGTTCCTCCCTTTTATCACTTATGGTTCCCACCATCAACACCTGGTACTTGTGGTTTCTGGAATTCTTGTTGTCTGATAAGTTGTGGGGTTCTGGTTTTTGTGATAACTGTTCTGATGGGTGTAAAATGTCATTCCCATAAGTGATTTTTGTTTGTGTTTTATTTATGACTAAGGATGTTTTCCCCTCTTCATGTACTTACTAGTCTTCCTTATATCTCTTTTGGCGAATTGTCTTTTAAAATCTTTTGTATATTTTTTAATTGGATTGTCTGTCATGTTGTCATGAGTTATAAGTGTTCTTTATATGTTCTGAATATAGTTCTTGCTGAAAAAAAAGCAAGAAAGACTACAGGACAGATAATATATAAATGCTGATCCATCACCTATGGAACAGCTCTGAGACTGGATGAGACATGATCAATCTTGTTGGCTATGGAGTCCTCATGACTTATTATCACATGCCATCCTTTCATATGGCGTGGATAGAGGTTTGGTTATACAGTCCAAACAGACTTAGCAGATGCCTTTTATCTGCTCAACATAGAACAAAAAATATCTTTAACTGACTTGTGCATACTGTACATTCCATACTTGTGTTAATGCAGATACATTACTTTTAAAAGTTTGTGTGTTTTCAGAAAGAAAAAAGGACAAGATACCAATAAAGACAAGTAGCCCAAGTGATCCAGCCTCTTTTTTTTTTTTCTTCGAGACAGGGTTGCTCTGTAGCTTTGGAGCCTGTCCTGGAACTAGCTCTTGTAGACCAGGCTGGCCTCAAACTCACAGAGATCCGCCTGCCTCTGCCTCCCGAGTGCTGGGATGAAAGGCGTGCACCACCACCGCCCGGCGATCCAGCCTCTTAGAATGCCTCTGTTGCAGTTTTCTCAAAATTCTGCATCCCGAAAAATTTTGAAGGTGCTAGCTGATAAGGTCCAGTCTCACAGACTATCCAGTCAAATCCTCAGATAAGCTCTACACTTTTCTATCACACTGAGACTAAACAAAATATAAATAAATAAAAATAATACAGCAATCTCTCCCAGCACTTGGCCATTATCCAAATTTTCTTAAGGTCCCCCAAAGATACCATCACCCCGAGACTGGAGGAAGTAATTTTAAGAACAGGACACTGACACTCCCAAGAGGTGGGGTGGGCAGTTTTTGGTCATTTGGTGGATTATGGATGTTTGTCATCATTTAGGGGGATTGGTTACAAATTGTTACTGATTATGGTAAGAGAGAAAACTGAGCAAGAGAGGTTGGATTCAAGGATCTCTTTCTTAAAAGAAAATGGGGGATATAATATGATGGGGAAAAGGGTGGATTGTTGGGTCTACTTTTGAACAACCACTAGTCTCAAATATTTTACACTGGTATGGATTTTTATAGATAGATACAATTTAAGGTCATTATTGGAGATCTGGCTGGCAAAAGATTTGTTACACTTTACTGTATGTGTATTTGTAAATACTAGAGCTTATCATTTTCTTTTTTTAATTTAATTTTAAGTATATGAGTGTTTTGCTTGTGTATATGTCTGTGCATCATGAGTGTGCATAGTACAAACAGAGACCATAAGAGAACTTCAGAGCCCCTGAGACTGGAGTGAACGATTATCTATCCACCTGTTATCTATCATCTACCTATTTATCTATCTATCTATCTATCTATCTATCTGTCTGTCTGTCTGTCTGTCTATGTATGTACATGTGTGTGTATGTCTGATGCCTGTGGGTGTACACATACGTATGTGTGAATGTGGAGATAAGAAGTCAGTCTCAGAAATGCTATCCACCCTTGTATGTGTGGAGTGTGGTGTATGTGTCTGTATGTTGTTGTCGGGGTTTCTGTCCTGCCTGGTTCCCACAGTCGTTAAGTCCCCAAAAAAATCACACAGAGGTCTTCATTAACTATAAACTGATTGACCCATTAGCTCAGGCTTCTTATTAACTAGTTCTTATAACTTATATTAGCCCATTATTCTTGTCTGTGTTAGCCACGTGGCTCAGTACCTTATTCAGCGAGGCAGTCACATCTTGCTTCTTCTGTGGCAGGGCCAGGACTGCGGACCAAGCTTTCCTCTTCCCAGAATTCTCCTGTTTTTGTCGCCCTACCTCTACTTCCTGCATGGTTGTCCCACCTATACTTCCTGCCTGGCTACTGACCAATCAGCATTTATTTAAAATATACTTGACAGAATACAGACAATTGTTCCACACCAGTATGTGTAGGCATGTATGTGTGGAGTGTGGTGTATGTGTCTGTATGTGTAAGCATGTATGTGTGAAGTGTGGTGTATGTGTCTGTATGTGTAGACATGTATGTGTGGAGTGTGGTGTGTGTGTCTGTATGTGTAGGCATGTATGTGTGGAGTGTGGGCTGTATGTCTGTATGTGTAGGCATGTATGTGTGGAGTGTGGGCTGTATGTCTGTATGTGTAGGCATGTATGTGTCTATGTGTAGCCATGTATGTGTGGAGTGTGGTGTATGTGTCTGTATGTGTAGGCATGTATGTGTGGAGTGTGGTGTGTGTGTCTGTATGTGTAGCCATGTATGTGTGGAGTGTGGTGTATGTGTCTATATGTGTAGGCATGTATGTGTGGAGTGTGGTGTGTGTGTCTGTATGTGTAGGCATGTATGTGTCGTGTATGTGTCTATGTGTAGGCATGTATGTGTGGAGTGTGGTGTGTGTGTCTATGTGTAGACATGTATGTGTGGAGTGTGGTGTGTGTGTCTGTATGTGTAGGCATGTATGTGTCGTGTATGTGTCTATGTGTAGGCATGTATGTGTGGAGTGTGGTGTATGTGTCTGTATGTGTAGGCATGTATGTGTCGTGTGTGTGTCTATGTGTAGACATGCATATCTTTGTGCATACCTGGAGAGGCCAGAGTTGGATGTTGATTATCAGATTTTACCATTCTCAGTTTCATTCCTTTAAAATAGGACTGCTTACTGGACCTGATGAGGAGCCTGGTGGCCAGCAAGCCCCGGCAATCCTCCTGTCTCCACCCCTCACAGCACTGGGGTTGCAGGGGAGCATGAGTCCAAATCTAACTGTTCATGTTTGTGACCTGAGTTGTGGATATGGACTCAGGCTCCCTGTCCCCATGTTTGCATGGCAAACACCTTACCAACAGAGCTATCTCCCCCGCCTTATTTACTTATTTATTACAGCACTGGGTCTCATTACCCATCCTTGACTAGCACTCTAACACAAACCACAGCCCAGCTCTTAATGATACCTTCTATTTAATCAAAGTGAAATCCATACAATGTAAAATTAAGCTTTTATGTGAACAATTCACTATCTTTTTTTGAGATAGGGTCTCATATAGCCCAGACTGGCTTCTGGCTCACTAAATGTAGCCTAGAATGACCACAACTACTTCCTCCTCCTCCTCCTCCTCCTCCTCCTCCTCCTCCTCCTCCTCCTCCTCCTCCTCCTCCTGTTTTGAGATAGAATTTCTCTGTGTAGCCTTGGCTGTCCTGAAGCTTGCTTTGTAGAACAGGTTGACCTGGAACTCACAGAGATCCACCTCCCTCTGCCTCCCAAGTGTTGGGATTAAAGGCGTGTGCCACCACCTCTTGGCTGACCACCAATTTATGATCCTTCTACTTCTGCCTCCGAGTGGTGGGATTATAGGCATGCACTATCACACGTAGTTTATATAGAGCGGGGTGTTGAAGTCACAGCTTCATTCATGTTAGGCATGCACTCTGTCAAATGATCTAATGTCTAGCCTGAAGGTTTGTATATTTGAGTATGGTTTCACATGGTTGAGGCAGGTGTTGAGCTGATCCCCACTCTCCACCTCTCAAGAGCTGACATTATAGGCATGTGCCACCAGCATGGGTTCTATCATTGAAAATGTTATATAGAAAGCTTTTTTTAAAATTTTTCTTTTCATGGTTAGCATTAGATCCAGAATTTCATTCGTGCTAAGGACATGCTCTGTCAACAAACTTACCTCTCCAATAGTAAGGATTTTATATGATCACTTATGGTATGATGTAAATCATCTTGTACGTATCCATCATTGCACAACTCCTTAAAAGACACTGGCTTAGGCAGGCAGAGAGAAGACTCTGGAATTGGGCTGGCCAGATTCAAGTTCTACTATGGTAGTCAGCGGCTGATTTCAAGTTAGCATTCCAACTGCCCTGGAACTCAGTTGCTGCATCGGCAAAATCAAGCCTTTTTATTGCACCCTTGAACCTGTCCTGTGCCTTCTCGGTTCATCTTTCCCATGAGCCTAAGAGGCATGTAAGACACTGCCACTAGTCCTGCTTCATAGATGAAGAAACAGCCTGAACGCAGCTAACTAGACCAGTTGACCTTGCGGGACCTGTCTCCTCTCCACCCAAGCCTAGAGACTAAGCCTAAAGTCTCGTCGTTTGCATATTTCTCAGCGTGCCCTGTGCCACCTGCGGAGAAGTCTGCGTGAATCAGTGAGCGCGGAGATTCTGAAGATTCCGGGGAGTCTTTCTGTCTGACACCTTCCCAGCTTACGTAAAGTGACCTGGATGCTTGTTGCTTGATTCTATCTTTGCCTGAAGAATTTTTAGGTGTGACTTTAGTCTGCGTTTTTTTGTTGTTGTTGCTGTTGCTGTTGCTTCTTCAGATTGCAGATTTTAGTTTAGGATTGCAGACCTCACCAATGAGCACTCTAGGGAAAGAAAGTATTCTGGTTTGCCGTTGATAGAGGTGGGTCACTGGAGGTCTCATGGGCTAAGCAAAAAATTAGAGTTGAAAGCAAGACAAGAGAGACTTGTGGGGGCTGTGCCGGGATTCCCACCCCCAACATTTCACTAGGAAAACATTTAAACAGAACTGTATGCAGAGGAAAGACTGAACAGCAAACACCCAGCTCTACCACGTAGATTCTAGAATTATCACCTGATTGCTGTTTGCTCCGTCACACATTCATTGATTGATCCCTCCTTGTCTCTACTCATTCAGCTCAATTTTTGACAATTTATTTATTTATTTTTCCCCTTGAGACAGGATCTCACTGTGTAGCCCTGGCTGTCCTGGAACTCACTCTGTAGACCAAGCTGGCCTCGAACTCCCACAGATCCACCTGCCTCTGCCTCCCATTTGCTGGGATTAAAGATGTGCTCTACCACCACCTGGCAAAGTAATAGTTCTTTGTACATTGCTTTCCATGTTTTGTTTGCTGGGATCAAAGCTGTGTGCGGACGCAGCCCAGCCGGTGTTTTGACAATTTCAGTGAAGCTGTAGAGTGAGCTCTTCTAGGCACTTTAGCATGCCGTCATTAACCAGCGGTCAGCATTCAGCTTTGCTTACGTACATCGTTCCCTCTTTCTCTCTCTTTCTCATACACACACAAATACACACACGCACACACACCACACACACATATACACAATAATAATAGTAAAGAAAATAGCAAAGAAAAACAATTTTAAAGAAAAGATAAGCTTAATTCACAGGCGTGACTGGTTTTATAATTGGCCTTTGGTGGTCAAAAATGAACACTCATCCTTTTCTCTTCCCCAGAGGTTGGGGGCTGGGACTGAAAGTCCCAATCTTCTACCCTTGCTTTGGTTTTTCCAGTGATAGCCCCATCCCAGCGTTGCCTAGGAGCAGCCAGCCATCAGTTGACTCAACAAACAAAAAGATGCTTTTTATTTAGGGATGTTTGAGGATTTTTAGGAATTGCATGTCAGAAATCAGGACATATTAACATCTATTTATCATCTACCTACCTACCTACCTACCTACCTACCTACCTAATAGATGGTACCTATTATCTATGTAAAACCTACCTATCTTCCATCTGTCTATGTATGTATGTATGTATGTATGTATGCATGCATGTGTCTATCATCTATCTGTCTGCCTGCCTACCTGCCTATCATCTTCCACACAATCACAATTTATATTGTCATGATTTGTTCTTTCTCTTTGCTTACTTGTCTGGATTCCATTGTCTGAATGAATATTTGATAATTTACTAATTCTCCTGTGTAACATAACGTCTCAGATTGGTTTCCAACATTTTCTTTTTAATTTTTTGTTGTTGTTGTTGGTGGTGGTGGTTTTTGGTTTTAATTTTTGTTTTTTATTTTTATTTTTTTCAGTGGAGGGGTTGATTTTTCAAGACAGGGTTTCTCTGCGTAACAGCCCTGGCTGTTCTGGAATGCACTCTGTATACCAGGCTGGCCTCAAACTCAGAGATCTGCCTGTCTCTGCCTCCTGAGTGCTGGGATTAACGGTGTGTGCCACCACTGCCTGGCATGTATATATATATCTGCCACAATGAAATACTGTATGGCCAGACAGCTGACTCATCTGGGAAGAGCACTTGTCACCAAGCCTGATGGCCGTCCCTACATGATAGAAAAAAACAATTCCTGCAAAGCTGTTTTCTGACCTCTAAACACAGCATGACTTGGCACATGCAATAAATAAATAAATGTAATTATAAATTGAAAATAAAAATTAAAAATATTTTAAATGTTTTGAAGTTTAGAATATTAACCTGAGTGGTGGCATGTCTTTAATCTCAGTACTTGGGAGACAGAGGCAGGTAAATCTCTATGAGTTCAAGGCCAACTTGGTCTACATAGTGAATTCTAGGCCAGCCAGGACTACATAGTGAGACCCTGTCTCAATTTTTTTTGGATCTTAGATAATGAAAAAAATAGCATAAGTTTATCATATGCAATTTTGACTGTAAAAATATAATACTAAAAAATTATCCATTTTTGTTTGCTTATTTGTTATTCTTGTTTAAGAGGGAGCTTCTGATTTTGAACCCATAGACTTGCTCAAACTAGATATGGTTATCTTTGCTGTTCATCTGAGATTCAAATTAAACTAAGCATTCTATATATTTAATTTCTTTATTACATTGATTTATTATGTGTGTGCTCTAAGTATTTTTACACTAAAAATTCTGTTTTTAGATTTATTTATTTATTTATTTGAATTTTTTGAGACAGGGTTTCTCCGTAGTATTTTTGGTTCCTGTCCTGGAACTAGCTCTTGTAGACTAGGCTGGCCTCGAACTCACAGAGATTCGCCTGCCTCTGCCTCCCGAGTGCTGGGATTAAAGGCGTGCGCCACCACCGCCCGGCTATTTATTTTTATTTTATATGTATGACTGTACACCATGTGGAAGCCAGAAGAAGATGTTGGATATCTTGGAACTGGAGTTACAGATGGTTGTAAACTGCTTTGTGGGTGCTGGGAATCAAACCCTGGGCCTCTGCAAGAGCAACGAGTACCCTAACCACTGAGCCACACCTCTAGCCGCACACTCCCAATTCTTATAGTAACTGAGAAACAAAATTCTGAGTTAAATTTTTGAAGATTAAAGATTTACTTGAATCCCTCACTGAATGGGGTCTTTTTTTTTTTTTTTTTTTGACGGGGTTTCATTATGCAGCCCTGGCTTTCCTGGAACTCACTAAGAGGACTAGGCTGGCTTCAAACTCTGCATCCCAACTGCTGAGATTAAAGGCAGATGCCATCATGTCCTACAGGCATTTTTTTAAAAAAGGTTTATTTTTATTTTTTGTGTATTTGTGTTTGTCTATATGAAAAGTGTGGGCAGGGGTCCACGGAGACCAGAAGAGTGCATCAGATCCTATGGATTGGAGTTACAGGTGTCTGTGAGCTGCCTGACATGTTTGGAACTGAGCTTGTGTTTTCTTTTTTTTTTTTTTTTGGGGGGGGGGGTTTCGAGACAGGGTTTCTCTGTAGCTAGGGAGCCTGCCCTGGAACTAGCTCTTATAGACCAGGCTGGCCTCGAACTCACAAAGATCCGCCTGCCTCTGCCTCCCGAGTGCTGGGATTAAAGGCGTGCACCACCACCGCCCGGCCCGAGCTTGTGTTTTCTAGAAGAGAGTGGAAAGAGCTTCTTATGACTGAACCATCTTCCTAGCCACTCCCCTACCCCCAGATATTTTAAATTTATTTTTAAAGATTTTCTATTAGTTATTTGTGTGTGTGTGTGTGTGTGTGTGTGTGGACTGTGGAGGTCAGGAGACAGCGGTGTTCAGGGGTCAGTTCTCTCCTTTCACTGTGGGTTCTGATTGTTGGACTCAGATCCCTGGCCTTTCGAGCTGTTATCTGCTGATCCATTTTACCAGTTTCATTATAGGTTTTGTTTGTTGAAGGGCAATCCTAATCAGTCTTAATCGATAAAACCCTGGAGTCAGATATCAACAATGAAAACTGAAAGATTAGAGAAGCAGAGCAGCTGGCAGTCACTAGAGACTTCTTACCTCTACGAAATCTCAGACTGAAGGGCTTGAGAGATCCTGTCTCCACCTGCCTTACAATCCGGTCTCCACCTCCCAATGTGCTGGGATTGAAGGCCTGTGCCACCACTGCCTGGCCTCTATGGTTAGCTGGTGGGTAGTTCTGCCCTCTGATCTCCAGTTAAGCTTTATTTGTCAGAACACAAACAAAATATCATGTAACAGCTTGTTTGGAGACGGGGGTTTCTCTGTGTAGCTCCCTGGCTGTCCTGGAACTAGCTCAGTAGACCAGGCTGACCTTGAACTCACAGAGATCCACCTGCCTCTGCCTCCCAGTGCTGGGATTAAAGCCACCGCGAATGGCTTCAACATAGGTTTTAAACAAGAGGGCTCTGAGGAAGAAGGTGCTTGTGGGGGGAAAAAAATCTTGGGGAGAGCATGGGCGTGGGCTGCTCAAAGGTGGAGTAGCTTTTTATTTGTTTGAGACAGGGTTTCTCTTTTGGCTGTCCTAGAACTTGCTCTGTAGATCAGACTGGCCTTGAACTCACAGAGATTGATCAGCCTCTGCCTCCCGAGTGCTGGGATTAAGGGTGTGCTCCGCCACCACCGGGCTTGGAGTAGCCTTTATAATAACTGTGCATAAAGCATTTTGGAGGCTTTTCAAAGTGTTGCTTAAAAACCTAATGAGATGACAGTGTGGTTCCTGGGCCCATCTGGCAGGGCTCCAGTTGATGAGGAAAGCATCTGGATCACACGGATGCAGGTTAGCAAAGACTTATTGTAAACAAAGTGAATAGTCTTGTTTGTGGGTTTCCCAGAAATGTCTGGGAGAGGAACATGGTCCTTTCCAAGGTCATATACTTTCAGGCCTGGAGCCTGGTTCATCGCTATTTTAACACAAAATACCTGTAAATGAAAGAAATATCTTTGTATTTGCCACCTTCTCAGTAAACATTGTTAATTATGCTCAAATTCTCAGCTGTCGAGAGACTTCAACTCCATTCTGTGGAAGGACTTAGTGTTCTTCCCATGTCCTTATGATTTTTCTTGTCTTTTATCCTGACTCAGGAGCACATATAGAGCATGTATAACTCATTCTGCAGGTGAGGAAACAGCCTCAAAGAAAGGAAATGATATAGCTATAGCCTTAGGGGTTCCCCTTCACATACTGCAGGGTCACAAGCAGCCAAGGCTCACCTGGAGCTCAGTATGTAGCTGAGGATGACCTTAAACTCTTGGTTCTGCTATCTCCACCTTTCTGGTGCGGATTACAGGTCTAGGACACCATGCCCAGCAAAAGCTGATTTTCAGTGTTTTATTGTGTGTGTGTGTGTGTGTGTGTGTTGTGTAGGTGCTTGTATATATATCAAGATGTACTGTACGGGAAGTCAGGACAACTTGTAGGAGTCTATTTTCTCTTTCCTCCATGTGGGTAGGGTCTATGGATTGAATTTAGGTGATTAGAAATTTGTGGGCAGAAGTTTCTGTCCTGCAAGCCACTCCCAAGTAACCACCCACACAGAGGCTTAATGCTAATTATAAATGTTTGGCCAATAGCTTGGGCTTATTATTAGCTAACTCTTACATTTTCAATGAACCCAAATTTTTATGCTTTGGCATAGCTTGGTACCTTTTCTCAGTATGTCATGTCTGCCTTGCATCTCTCTGCATCTGCTCACTATTTCTCTGACTCTGTCCTTCTTCCCATCATTCTCGATTTGGCTCTCCCGCCTAACTTTATCCTGTTTAGCTATTGGCCAGTCAGCTTCTTTATTAAACCAATCACAATAACACATAGTCATAGAGTGTAAAGGAATATTCCGTATTTCCCCCTTTTTGTCTAATTAAAAAGAAGTTTTTAACTTTAACATAGTAAGATTATACACCACAAAAATAATTATCAAGTAAGAATTACAATATCTTGTATTTGGTGAAATTAGAGAAAATATTCTATAATCTATTTATTTTACCTTTGACTCTAAAGTTTTATACCTAATTTTATTTTCATAGGCAATATGAAATGTACTATGGGTGCCTAAGGGTGGCCTCGAACTCCCTTTGTAGTAGTCACAGATAGCTTTGAAGCCATCCTCCTCAGTGCTGGGATTACAGGCACCTAGCACTATACATGGTTTACATGGTACAAAGGATGAAGCCCAGGGCTGAATGCAAACTAGGCAAGCACTCTACTAACTGAGCTTCAACCTCAGCTCTCCAGCCTTAGTTCTTAAGCAGTTTCTGGGTCTAGATCCTAGTTCTCTGAAGCCCTGTAGAGCTTCTCTCTCCATCAATACAGTTTTTTCAACCCTTCCCTGCCTGGGCACTTAAAAGTGGAGCAAATCCAGGCAAGAAAGGGACAGCAGCATGACTAAGTGTTCTGTACGGATAGTCAGTTAGGTACAGGCGACATGTGGGCCTGTGGGGTATCATTCTCGATTCCTTCCGGTTCTCAGATGGGCTTCCTTCTCCCCTCCTTCTCTTCTCTCCCCTCTTTCTGCTCCTTTTACTCTTCCTCGTTATCCTCCTCCCCTTTCCCCCCTCCCCCTTCTGTTCTTTGAGACAGGCTCTTATGTTCCTCATGCTGTCCTCAGACTCACTACGTAGCCAAGGGTGACCTTAAGCTCTTGATCCTCCTGCCTCTGTCTTCAAAGTGCAAGTATTACAGGCATGTAGCCCTGTGCACATATGGGCACCGCCTCCCCTTGCCTATAGTCAGCTCGTTTAGACTTTGAGGCTTTGCTGTTGCAAGGGCTTTCTTTCCTGGCTGACCTGGTGTCCTAGACAGAAGGAAAATGAAAGTGGTTTGAGGTTTTATTAACCACTGTTTCTGCATTTTAATTTTTTCAGTCAGGCCAAGCCTGGGGTAGTTCTGAGTCAAGGAAACCGAGAGCCAGAACCACACAGAGTGAAAGAATGAGGAAATGGCCTTGCTGTGATTTGCTGCCATGACCAATACAGCTTCTTGGAGAGCCATCAAGTACCTATCTTAGGTCTGCCTGAATCTTCACAATATCCTGGGAGATGGGCTTGTAATCATCCTGGCAGGAATGAAGACATCAAAAGAGGTATTTGTACCCATCCCTTCAGCTATCAAACTATTGGGACAAGGGACCCTAAGAAATTAGAATCTTCCTAGAAGCCTCATTCTGGTGAAGGGAAAGGCCGTGGAGCCAGGCAGAGGAGAGCTTGTCTCTCAAAAAGTTGCTGCAGCGTTCTGACAACTTACTCTTCAAGAGAGACTGGAGTCCAGACAATGACCCAATGACCTCACCTTAACCATGACTATTTAGCTATGCATACCCCTTGCCCACTATTTAAACCTAAACCCCTGGCATGACCCTAAATTTAGACTCGAGGGGTTCACTGGACCTCTTTGTTGTTCTTGTCAATGTATTCATAGTGCATCAAATCTCCTTTTTCTGCTTGTCAATATTACTTTGTCTCTTTAGTTGGCTTTTTGGGGATAGATGGGCCAGCCTAGTTTGTGAGGGCTGCCAGGCCCTGGCTCTGACCCTCATGTCTCTGTTACAGGATCTACTATTTTCAAATGGTGATTTGGTTGTGGAGGCTCAGATGACGGTGTCTGAGACTTTGAGAGCAAAGTAGCGTTGACTGCTCACTTGAGTGTCTCCATTGGCTCAGTTACTTTTTGTTTCCCTCCTTCTGCTGGGTTTTCTAAATTCTCATTCTAAATTCCCAACTTTTACTTAGCCGATTAAGATGATAACTGTTAAGTAATCTTACTTTAAATTTACAGAACCTTGACCTTCATACAACATCGGAATGTTTACTGCCATTCCATATTCTCTGATTCTGGGCATCAGATAACACAAAACATGTAAGTTGCTATGATGCTTAGCTTGTAGGAAGTAGTATGTTTGTTCTAGGAGTTGCCCATTGCCGCCACCGCCTTCTCGTCCTTCTTATAAAAGTCCTTCATTGGGCTGGGAAGATAGCTTAGTGGGCAGAGTATGAGGATAGGATTCCCAGCACCCATGTAAAAAGTTGGTCTTGGTGGCACATAACTGCAATCCCTGCAGTGGGGAGACTGAGAGAGGAAGATCCTGGGGTTTCCTGCCAGGCAGACTAACTGAATCAGACAGCTCTTGGTTTAGTAAGTGACCGTGTCTCAGAAAATGTGATTGAGGAAGACACTTGGCATCAACCTCTGCCCACCGTGCCCCTCCCCCACAGACACCCACACACACACCACAGACTTTGTGCCCCCAAGTTTTCTAGATAGGGCTCTGAGGCAATATGCCGTATCTCCTCAGGATGCCAGTCTCTGAATAAAATTGGTTTCTTTTCACCCAGTCTCCTCTCTCTAGAGGAGGGCTGGCATTCAGTGGCAAGCACCTGGACAGGGGTTCAGTAACTGCAAGGTGTTGGTAGAGAGACTGGATTTTTATATTTCTCGGAAGTCTGCATTGCTAATTCTAGTCAGTTCCTGCTCCGCAGATCGCAGCTAGCTCATCCTGTTGACACTGACAGGAAGCTTAAGGCAGCACAAATTCAATGGTCACAAACCGCGACTTCTGGGGGTCAACATCACCTGGAAATGTGCTTGTTAGAATTGCCCATTCTTGGCTTCATCCTAGAACTTTCTAATAACTTCTAGGGGTTGGGTACCATTCAGGGACACAACACACACCTAGCATGTCCAAGTCCCCCAGAACAATAATTTTTTAAAAAGACATTGTTGGGAGAGGTTTGGAGTATAGCTTTTGACTTTCAACACCACACTTTTACCTACTCTTATAGAATTTTTAAATTGTGGGGATGGCCAAATAATCTACAAATCTGACTACCAACTGTCCTTGCTTGATACCTGGATCCCACAGTGGGAGTAGAGAGCCTTTTCCTGAAAGTTATTCTTTTTGACTTCTGCACTAATAATAATAAGTAAAATAGGAATTGAAACAAACATGCAGACAAGTTGAGGGTGGTGATATACGCTTGTAATTCCAGTGCTGGGAAGGTGGAGGGTGAAGGATCCTGAGTCTGAGGCCAGCTTGAGCTACATAGTGAAAATGTGTGCCCAAAACAAGAAAAATTGTAGATAAAGACTACTTGGAAGTAGATGACTTGGCTCCTTTCCTTTTTTTTTCCTTTTCCTTTTTTTTTTTTTTTTTTAAAGACAGGGTTTCTCTGTAGCTTTGGAGCCTATCCTGGGCTAGCTCTTGTAGACCAGGCTGGCCTCGAACTCACAGAGATTCACCTACCTCTGTCTCCTGAGTGCTGGGATTAAAGGCATGTGCCGCCACCACCCAGCTGACTTGGCTCCTTTCTTAGAGATCTTGAGCCAGTTAGCAATTTCTTCCATACTCGGCTTTCTTCTCTGTATAAAGTAATTAAGCACTTAATCTTATAGTGTGCCTGGTGACAAGAATCATCTGGGATGCTAGTTTAAAAAACCCAGATTCCCCTGGAGCACACCACCGTCTGGGGACAGAATCTTGGGTCTCACCAATGCTAGGCAAGTGTTCTACCAGTGAGCTACATCCTTACCCTCACAGCAGCATTCTTACCAGGGCAAACATTTGTTGGATGTGCAGAAGAACTTTAAAATACTTAAATTTTTTTTTAAAAAAAAACTCAAAACCCAACACCCCAAACCCAGGGTTTCACCATGTAACCCCAGATGGCCTAGGACTCTTTATTTAGACCTGGCTAACTGCGAGCTATCAGAGATCCAGCTGCCTCTGCCTTCTCCTTGAACCTGAAGCTGTGGTCTAAGCTGGTTGACTAGGGAGCTCCTGCCTCTGGCCCCAGTGCTGGTGTGTGTGTGTGTGTGTGTGTGTGTGTGTGTCTATGTCAGCTTTTACATGGATGCTGGGGATCCAAGTTTAAGTGCTTGCAAGGCAAATGCTCTTACCTACTGAGCCATCTTCCTAGCCTATAATCTTTATTTTATAATAACTCTCCTAGCACATAAAGCAGAATATGGTAGTTTCAAAGGTACTCCAAAAGTGTAAGTGACTTCCTAGCTGGCTTCCTTACGAGGAAAAAGGCTATAACAATAGTAGCAAAAATGGGTATTCACCAAGCGCCTAAGTAGTGCCTCTGACTGTTTGCACAGCCTATTAATTCTCTCATACACGTCTGAGCGAGGTTGAGAATAGGCAAGATGCTCTTGCCTGGGTTTCTTATCCTACCTGCAGCTTAATTTAAGTATCTGAAAAGTTAACAAACGGCATTTTCCTCATAGTTCTGGGGTAAGGATTAAGAAGTATGTTTTTCATTTTTTAGAACTCCTGCCGCGTTGGCACTATCAAGCTGTCACCCTCCTAAGAACGCCCTGTCAAAAGGTGGAGTAAGGAGAATCTGAGCCCAATCAGTGTAACCAGAAGGACTGAACCCGCATAGCGATTCCCAAATTGTGCTTCCTGCTGTCAGTGGTGTCACCAGAGCGCTTGTTAAACATGCAAATTATAAAACACTCCCCACCCCATCCCAGATCTTCGGAGTTAGAAACTGGCGGTGGGGGCTCAGCAATCTGTTTTTAAAAGCTGTTGAAGTGATTCAAAGGCACATTAGAGTTTGGTAACAGTCTTTAGGGGTTCTAGCGAGGGGCGGGGGGTGGTGAGAAGTGTTGAGAAAAGGAGGGAGGAAAGAAAAAGGATGACGGGAGGAAAAAGAAGGAAGAATATAAAAAAAGCCTTGGAGATGTAGAGAATAAGGCTGGATCGGCTTCACCTGGAGGTGAGGTAAACGAAATAGCGGGCTGGCGCGCAAGGCCTGCTGGAACCTGTAGTCCCGACTGCGCCTGAGGGGACGCGCCTGCGCACTGGATGCGAACTCGCTCTAATCGCTGTAGTCGGGGCTCGGGACCGGCTGCCATCTTAGTGGAGGGACTGAGGAGTCGTCGCCGCCCCGAGTCCCGGTAAACACCCGCGAGCGGACTGGGATCAGTTCTGTGGTTAGGAGGGAGCTTGGGTGGAAAGGCGCGGGAGTGCGAGGGGTAGCAGGGTGCGGTGCTCGAGTCGGACTCCAGAGCCGAGGCTGCTCTTCCCGCAGCCGGTGTCCGCGGGGGGCGCCCGGAGCTCCGGCTGGTGGCCCGAGCCGGGCGGCGGGTGGGTCAGCAGGGCGAGGCGAGCTGCTAGTGCCTGGCCTGGACGTCCCGAGACGGCGGCCGCTCGAAACCCAACTTGGGAGAGAGCCGAGCCGCGGCGGACGTGGGCAGGGTCCGGCCCCGCGCCCCGCTGCCGCGCCGGGGGGCTCCTCTCCCGCGGCCCGGCCTACGCGCGGGGCCCGGTGGCAGCGGCCCGCCCGGGCTACGTGGCCCTCTGAGGGGCGGTGGCCGGGCCCACCAGCCACCTGGCAAGCTCTCCCGGGACTTTTCCAAGCTCCCACTCGCGGAGGACCCTCTCTCGTGGCTGCCTCCCCTTCTAGTCTTTCACTCCCCTCCTCCCTCCATTGTCCCCACTCATGGTGGTCCTGGCCCTGGCCGGCGCCGCCGACTTTTGCAGACGTGGAGCTGTCACTGTCCTTCCTTCCGAGAGCGGACTTTTCTTTAGCAAAGAAAAAAGTAAGGCGAGCGTTATTTGAAGGGTCGAAGCTGATGAGGACATGACTTTAAAAGTAGAAGACTGGAGTTTTGAGACATGGTTCCGGGCTGCAGCTTCAAAAGAGAAAAATATGTGTAAGGGTCAGTGCACCCGAAGTAGGCATTGGGCCTGCAGTTAGAGATGTGACCAGGTGAACTTTGAAAGTACCGGAAACTCAGGGTCTCCCAATCTCTTGTTTTCTTGGTTGTGTCTAGAATCCTAATCTTGTTAAATTTTCTGCTTCTCTTTAACAGCTGTAGTAAACTTGTTCTGCAGGGAGGAGTGGGGAGAAAAGAGTGAGCCCCCCCCCCAAAGTTAGAGAACACAACCTAGTCACCCATCACTGTGCTCTTAGGTGCGGTGCTTCTGTATCCGTGAGATCTCACAGAAGTAGGTAAAGCCGTGTATGTTCACTCTCAGGGTTGGCAACTGGCTTGGTTCTCATCTGAAATAAAGTTTTTTGGGGGGAGGGGCAAATTGGATGAGATTCAGCCTTGTGTATCACACACGGGTTTACTTACGGCTTCATTTTCCAGGTTTTAGAAAAGATGAGATTCTCTTTTGAACAGTAAATGTACTTTGTGAGTTCCTGACTTCAGACTTTAGAATAGACATCAACAAGGATATAATACGAAACCAAAAGCAAGTATTCTAGAGTAAAGAAGTCCTACATTCTTTTAAAAATGGCTTTATATTCATTAAGAGACAGACTCACCAATGATCCCCAAATTTATCCATTGGCATATTGCAAGAGCCTTTAATTTTTTTGTTTTTGTTTTGAGACATGATCTTGCTATATAGCTCTGGAACACACTGTAAACAGAGACTGTCATCAGACTTCATCTTATCTCCCTCTCTCTGCCTCCTGAGTGCTGGGATTAAGGTACATGCTGCCTCAGTGGGCTCAGGAAATTTTTAGTGTGTGTCATGAGGTCAGAAGGTAATCCTCAAGAGTGTTTCCTCCTTCCACCCTGTGGGTTCCAGGGATCAAACTCAGGTCATCAGGCAAGTGCCTTAACTCGGTGAACTATTCTGCTGGACCAGGAGAGATTTGGTTTTTTGTTTGCTTGTTTTTTAGAGACAGTTTCTCTGTGTAGCCATGACTGATCTGGAACTTACTCTGTATCTAGACTGGCCTTGAATTTACAGAGATCTCCCTGCCTTTGCTTCCTGAATGCTGGGAATAAAGGCGTGTGCAACCATTGCCCAGCTCAGGAAAGATTTTTTTTTTTAAATATTTATTTATTTATTTATTTATTTATTTATTATACAATATTCTGTCTGTGTGTATGCCTACAGGCCAGAAGAGGGCACCAGACCCCACTATAGATGGTTGTGAGCCACCATGTGGTTGCTGGGAATTGAACTCAGGACCTTTGGAAGAGCAGGCAATGCTCTTAACCTCTGAGCCATCGCTCCAGCCCCAGGAAAGATTTTTTTAAAAGTAGGGTAGGCAGCTCAGTCGGTAGAGTGCTTGCTTGCCAAATACAAGGCCCAGGATTCTGAGTCTCAGTAGCGTTGGGAGGGGAGGCCAGCCTGGACTACTTGAGACCTTTTGGGAAAAAAAGGGAAGATGTTTTCAGGTTTCATGTTTGAGATTGATTTGTAGTCAGGATTGGCCTCTACCAGTTTATTTGAAAATACGCCTCAGGTAGTTGGGATGGTCTTGGGAACTACTGAGGCAAACAATGGTATGGCTGTACCAAGGACAGCTCAAAAAGCTTTGAGACAGGAGAGGAAGTGGCAGTGACCAGTGTGGGAATTATTGAAGGAAGTGGCAAGACCTATCTGTGAGGGCTAGGCTTGGTGGTGTATGAACTCAAGGTCAGTCTGGTCAACATAGTGGTCAGCCAGAGTTATACAGTGAGACTTTGTCTCAAAAAAAAAAAAATTTGCTATCTCAAGTTCTGTCTAGAATATCTATTCTCAACCACTTTGACAAACCTCTATCTCCAAAAATATTTACATTATGATTCATAACAGTAGTAAATTACATTTATGAAGTGGCAATGAAATAATTTTATGGTTGGGGGGTTACCACAACATGAGGAACTGTGTTAAAGGGTTGCAGCATTAGGAAGGTTGAGCACCGTTGGCTTAGGGTTAAGTAGGAATGTGGCAGAGGTGAAGGAAGCGAAGGCAGCACAGAAAGGAAATACCTTCGTGTCTCAAGGCTGTGTGTCAGTTAGGCAGAATGTGGGAGAAAAGGAGTTCAGGAAGCAGAGTGGAGGAGGGCATTGTGGGACTCAAGGCCAGAAAGGTAAAAGGAGGCAGTTCTAGAAAACTTCTAAGTTCAATGCTAATCGTTTTGAATTTTATGTAGTTACGAGGTAAAGGTTTTGAGGAAAGGAAGTGGCAAGGAAGTGATGTAAGTTGGTGTTTGTTTTAAGAAGACGGCTTTGGTGGTAAAAGCGAAAGGGCGAAAGCGACTATAGCCGGTCTCCCTCATTTTGCTGACACAATAATGTTGCCATGCTTTTTGATAGGATTGTTTTAGGGCTGGGCTGGTTAAAGGGTTCTTTTTCTCTTAGAATATGGTCATTAGCATCTTTGGGAAATAAGAGTCAAATCTCTGAAAGAGAGCTTGAGTTTTGGACCATATGACATCAGCACATCAATCCATGTTTGCTCAATGTATTTTCCTTGTAGTCACAGAAACTTGGTACTGAGCCTTACAGTCGGAAGAGATTGTCTGCTTTATAGTAGCAAATATGTTTTAGGTTGTAGGCCAGCTTTGGTTGGAAATAACTTCTGGAAGTACTTACTGTTAGGGAGGATCCAGGCCAATCTATCCTTCAGTGTGAGAGCCTTACTTCCCTCCCCCTCCACCAAAAAAAGTGGATTCTTGTTGTGTTAGTTCTCTGGGGAAGTATGTTATTATTGATGACTGATATCTCCAGTGAACAGTTATCTAGTAGGTAGTCTGTGTGTATATGTGCATGCACATGCGTGCATCTGCCACATATATACTATTACATTGGCCCAGTCTCTTAGCATTCTGCTTTTGTGTTTGAAGACGGTCTACTCACAAAGATCCATCTGTCTGGTCTGCATAGCTAGTTCCAGGTGAGCCAAATATACACAGTGAGAGCTTGTCTCAAAAAAAAAAAAAAAAAAAAAAAAAAAGAAGGTAAATATTTTACCTAAAACTAGTTAAGAGTCAGAGCTAGATGAGAATCAAATGTTAAACTCTGGAATTCTCCAATTTGCCTAAATGAGTGTATACCACTAAAAGCATCTGTTGTCAGATGAGAGAAAAATACTTCTGGTCTATGCCTATTTATTGCTTAGAGAAGAGGTTATTGAGGAATTTTAGCTTAGAAATGAGTTTAGTTTACTCCTTTTGACTCAGGAGATTGAGTTAATATTAACAGGAAACTGCTAGTCGTGAGGCTCCCTTTCCTTTCTTGGGCCGTACCTCTCTTAGTTTGGGGATTGGTTCCACTATAAGAACTAAGGTAAAAGTATTTAAGTTTGTTTTTTCTTTCTTTCTTTATAGTGCTTAGCTAAATTATAGGTTCATAATAAGCATTCAGTAAAGATATGCTAATTGTTGATAATGATACTGATTTTGAGTCGGTATAGATTAGTAAGGGACTCACCCAATAGAGTTGTGGCCTTCCCTGGTTGAGAGGTTTGCCCTCCTCTGCAGATGAAGTTGCAGCTGTTCTCATGAGCAGCAGCACTGATAAGAAGCTGTCCTGGGCCCTGCCCTCCTCCAGTCTGTAGTGACCGTTGTTGGAAAGCCATGGCCAGCTTAGCTCTTTTGTTGCTTTTTAAAACCAATGATACCCAGCTACTCAGTGCTCCCCAGCTGTGCTCCTGTCTCCAGAGCATCTGACTTGTAGGAATCGACTTTATAGTGAACCTATGGAGAGAATATGTGTATATACGGCCATCCTTGTTTGCAGATGTCCATCATATCCAAGTTTTCCCATACTGTGCATGAGTCATTTCCCCAGAAGTTTTGTTTATTCTATGTACAAAATCTTTCTCATGGACTTTTTTTGAAGGCGTTATGCTGGGGCAAATAAAGACCTTTTTTTTTCTTTGTCTTTCTTTTTTTAGATTCCCACGGTAATCACAGATCTATTTAACCAGAGTACTTGTTAATGGATCCTTTTTCTCTTTCAGGTAACATGCATTTCACAGTGGCCTTCTGGAAACAACGCCTTAACCCAAAAAAGTGACTCAGCAGTGAAAACTTCAGGTGTGCTGACATTCCTGTTAGAGACATTTGGGGACGTTTTGGAACAGGGGGCAAGTCCTGGTCTCATAACTGCTGTGGAGAGCTGTGTGGGAGAGAATGTTAGTTAGTGGTTATACCAACTGGCTTTTTCCACCTGTATCTTTAAACATACCCAAACATACGCATGTGATGGATAAGAGGTGGAGAAATTGCTGGGTGGTGGTGTGGCGCGTGCCTTTAATCCCAGCACTCAGGAGGCAGAGGCAGGTGGATCTCTGAGTTTGAGGCTAGTCTGGTCTACACAGTGATTTCCAAAACACCTAGGACTGCACAGAGAAACCGCGTCTCTGATTGTTTATTTGTTTTGTTTTTCAAAACAGGGTTTCTCTGTGTAGTCCAGCTGTCCTGGAACTTGCTCTATAAACCAGTCTGGCCTTGAACTCACAGAGATCCATTTGCCTCTGCCTCTTGAGTGCTGGGACTAAAGGTGTGCACTACCACTGCCCGGCAAAACCCTGTCTCTGGAAAAAAAAAAAAAGAAAAAATGAAAGAATTAACAATAAGGCAGCATAGTGTAGTGTAGAAAATAGAAAAGATTGGGGATCTGATTTGATTTTGTACTGTGTAACAACAGTTTGTGTAACTTCTTAGTCCTACTGGCCTCAGGTTATCTCTCCTATATAAATATATTGATTCTGTTCTACCTTTCTGGGATTATTGTGAGGACTAAATAAAATAATACATATTAAATCTTCAGAATTGAAGATAAGGGGCTGGAGTTCACTTGTCACCTAACATGCATGAAGCCCTAAATTCAATCCCTAGTGCTGAATTAATTGGGTGTGGTAGCACAAGCCTGTGGTCTCAGGATCATCAGCAGTTCAAGGTCATCTTTGGCTGTGTAGTAGATTTGAGGCTAACCTAGGATACATGAGACCTGTTTGGAAAAAAAGGAAAGAAAGAAAATGAATTCATAGCTTAAGACATCTAGTTCTATAATATAGGATTAATTGGTATTATTATTAAGGAAAACATAATATAAACTCCCTTTAAGAGGACATAAAAGGGGCTGGAGAAATGACTTGAAGGTTAAGAGCACCGACTATTCTTCCAGAGGTCCTGAGTTCAGTTCCCAGCACCCACATGGTGGCTCCCAACCATCTGTAATGGGATCTGGCGCCCTCTTCTGGTGTGCAGGCAGACATGCAGACATGTTTATAAGAGCAGAGCTGTGGAGGGTGGTGCACCTTTAATCCCAGCACTCTAGAATCAGAGGCAGGCGGATTTCTGTAAGTTTGAAGCCAGCCTGTTTACAGAGCAAGCTCCAGGTCAGCCAGTGTCACACAGTAAGACTCTGTCTCCTTAAAACAAAACAGAGTAGAGAAAGATGGGGGGAAGGGTAATGAGAAAAATATAAAATGAAGTAGTGCAGGTGAAAGTGAACTACCACTGTTAGGTAAGGAAACTTAAGAGGGAATTTGGAGGTATATGCCCAGAGGAATTATAATCACTCCCTCTGAGAAATACCTGCACTGCTACAGGTTTGTGCAGTGTTATTTACAATAACCAAGATAATAGAAACATAGCTATGTCTGTTAATAGATAAATGGGTAAATGTGAACATACACACATATATGATGTGATGTATATGTGTAATAGGAAGTATCACTTGGCCTTAAAATAGAAGGAAGTCTGCCCATTTGGAAGAACATAGATAAACCTGAAAGACATTATGTCAGGTAAAATAGTGCACAGACAAATGTATGATTTCACTTATATATAGAATAAAGGCACTCTTAGAAATGGAGAGAAGGGTGCTACCAAGAGTTATGTACAGAAAATGGGGAGGTATTGGACAAAGGATACAAACTTAGAGTTAAAAATGAATACAATTTGAATACCTGTTGGACATAGTGGCTATTAACTGTAATCTCAGCTCTTGTAAGACTGAAGTAGGAAACTTGTGAATTTGGGGTTAACCTGGGCTACCTGGCGAGACTTTCTCTCTTCTTATCCCCTTCAAAACCCAGTAATAATAAGGGACTTGAAATTCACTAAAAGTAAAATTTGAGCTCTGGAAATGACTTAGTTGGTATAGTGTCTGCCTAAAACTAGCATGAGGACTGGAGTTTGGGTCACCAGAACCCACCTAAAAGGCCAGGCACAGTGGCTTGTGCCTGTAACTCCTGCCCACACTGGGGAGTGTGGACCAGAGACAGACAAATCTCTAAACTCATTCACTGGCTTGCCTAGAAATACCAGCGGGCCTCAGGATCAGTGAGAGTGATTCAGTCTCAAGAAATAAAGATGTAAAACAGGAGAGAACTGGGCAGTTGCTTATGGAACTAAGGCCTCATAACTGTATTAAATGTACCCTCTTCTCTGAGTCTTTCCTTTTCCTTTCCCTCTGTCTCTTTCCAAATCACACTTTCCATGGTACGCTGGGCCTTCATTCTTTTCTTTGTTTTTGAAGTTATAGCCCTCTCCCCACTTTCATCTGTACTGCTTGTCCATCACACGGCTAACCTCCAGTGCTGAACATGTTGGTTTAAATGGCATGCCTTTTTCTCTTCCTCTTGTCATTTCCCTTCTGACAGCTGCTGGAATTTGCAGGTTGCCTGTTCTCAGATTTTTCTTTTTAAATTCTAATAAAATTGTCCTCAGGCTTAAAGATAGAAAGCAAGCAAGCAAGCTGACATCTGTCTACCTCTAGCCTCAATACTTATGTACCCAAAATACATGTATCCTATACTACACACACACACAGAGCATTCATTACCAGTGACATGGGGCAGCAAATATAAGTGCTTGTTGAACATCTTGGTGACTCAAGTTAGATTCCAAGACTCCGTAGTAGAAGGAGAGAGCTGACTCCCAGGAGTTGTCCTGTGACCGTCATATGCACACCCAGGGCATCGTGGCATATTCTTCCTTTAATCCTAGCTGTTGGGAGGCAGAGACTGGCAGATCTTTGTAAGTTACAGTCTACATAGTGAGTTCTAGGGCAACCTAAGCGCATGATCCAGAGTGTAAGGCTATCCTTGTTTACATAGCAAGTATGAGGTAGCCTGCACTACCTGAGACCTCATCTCAAAAAATACACACAAATATACACCAAAAGAAGAAAAGCAAAGAGTGAAAGAACAGAAAAGAAAGTGGTTCCTGAGGATTAGTGCCTCATAACCTGGAGACTTAGTTGCCAATCACTGTCATTACCACGTGTGTTGGCATACCCATTCATGCTTTGTCCTCACTGTGAGCATTAGTGTTTGTTACTTTCTTACCTGTGTGACCTTTTGATTTAGTTAGTGTTGGTGTTAACTAGTTGCTTTATAAATGCTTAAGACAGAAGAAGGCTTTGATTGGCTTATGTAAAGGAATCTCATTTGCTGTAATCAAATGCTTGCTTAACTGTGCTGCTCTTTTTTATAGCTATGGAGAGAAAGGGAGGATATGATGATGTGATTTGTGAACGATAATAGAGAGGAAATGGGTACAAGGGAGAGTAGTTAAATGAGGTTGCAAAGAAGTTGTTTCAGGTTGTTACAAGGTGTGAAAATGAAATATGTAGACTTTAAAAAGGGGGAAAGAAGGTGTTATCTGCAATAAAAGAAGCAAATTAACTTCCATCCCTTCAGTGATGGCCTATCTTAGCAGAAGTAAAGAAGTTTCCTAGAAAAGAAATGTACTGATAAAGATTGTTTCTTTTTCCAAATATCTTCAAAATGTTCCTCAAAGTAGCCTTTTTACCCCAGCTCATGAAGCAGTTCTTTTTGGAAAGATACTTGGGAGTCTTAAATTGTAGTTTTTGTATTCTGTAATCTTGGGCAGTTGATTTAAATCTTTCAGAGTCTTATATCCACTACCACCTCCCTAAAAGAAAAAAAAGAAAAAGAAAAAAAAAAGATTGGGTAGCTTAAAGCTGGTCTTAAACTCACAGTGTAGCTAAGGATGGCCTTGAAGTTTGATCCTCCCAAGTGCTGGAGTTCCCAAGGGTGCCCCATGCTCCCTTGTCTACTGAATGTTTGCCCGCGACCTCTCAGATGCCTTCTTGTCCACTTTGACTATGCCCTGGGTTTCGTGTGCCAAGTCACTACTTTTCTAGGGCTTTGTTGACATCATGATATGACTGTTACCAGTAATGTGAGGTTTTCTAATAGTCACTGTTTTAGAAATGAGAAGCCAGAGCCAGACATAATTCCAACACTTGGAGACAGAGGCAGGTGGCTATCTCTGAGTTTGAGGCCAGCCTGGTCTGCCTGGTCTACATAGAGACCCTGTCTTCAAAAGAGTAAAAAAATGAAAGACTATGTTGTCTTAACTTCTGCTTTAAACTTTGGCACAAAGACTTGAAGGAAACAAAGCATAGAAATGTTAGTGGGTTTTGTTATTTTTTGAAAGAGGGTCTCATGTAACCCAGATTGGCCTCTAAGTTGCTGTGTAGCTGATGCTGGTCCTGCACTCGTTAACCTCCTGCCTTTACCTCCCAGTGCTGGGATTACAGACGTGGACCACAACACTGGCTTAAGTTGATAATACTTTACAAGTGTTTGTTGAACTGCTTCTGTATGAGGTCCCAAAGGTTACTCAAACGTGAAATTCCCCCTGCTTTAAGGACTTTGTAGGGTTTTGGTTTTTTGTTTAGGAAAATAAAGCTACTTGCCAACAGCCACACTTCAATATAATAAATATTATTAAAAGGTTGGGTGGTATTGAAATTTAAGATGTTTATCTCATGGTTCCTGGTTTCTTTAAAATAATTGAATGGTATTCTAAGTGCCATTCTGCTAAGTACCAACCTGGACTGTATTTAAAAACAATAGTGAATTATGGTTCTGGGAGTGTAGGTAGACCACTGAGCCATTGCTTTAGCCCACAAGCATGGCAGAGTGATCCCAACACTTAGGAGGATCAGAAATTCATAGTCGTTTTCAGTTATATAGCAAGTTTGAAACCCCTGGGTCTACTGAGACCCTTCTCAAGAGAAGAAAGGAAAAGAGAAAGCAAGAATAAAAAGCAGTGTTTGCTACGAAGAAACTTGTAGTTCCCACACCTAGAAACAGAAACATTATCCTAATATTTAGATATTTTTCTTTTTCTTTTCTTTTCTTTTTTTTTTTTTGGTTTTTCGAGACAGGGTTTCTCTGTAGCTTTGGTGCCTGTCCCGGAACTAGCTCTTGTGGACCAGGCTGGCCTCGAACTCCCAGAGATCCGCCTGCCTCTGCCTCCCGAGTGCTGGGATTAAAGGCGTGTGCCACCACTGCCCAGCCTGGATATTTTTCTATTCCAGAAAAGAGCAGCGTTTTCATACCCTGACATTTATAGTAGGAACTCCTGTGTATTGAGCTTAGTCACAGAAAGTCTAACAATGGCTTTCTTTCTGTTTTTTTGTTTTTGTTTGGTGTGTGTTTGTGTGTGGTCACGGTGTACCTGTGTGTGCCTATACTCAAAGGTCAGAGGAGGACGTCAGCTGTCTTGTCACTCTGCACCTTATGCCCCTGACATAGAGTCCCTCACAGAACTTAGAGTAGTCTGTCTGCTGGCAACCCCAGCAGTTGTCTTGCCTGTGTTTTTCACAACACTGGTGTTTGTGGTGTGGTCATCCCTGGCTTTTTATGTGGGTGCTTAGGTTTGAACTCAGTTTCTCACGCTTGTGTACAGCAAGTGTTTTATCCACCAAACCATCCTTCAGCCTTACAGTAAGGTTATTATCTGAAGAAATAGTTATTATTTTATTGGGTTTCACATTTATTAAAGAAAACTTTTTTCTTTTTCCTCTCTCTCTCTCTCTCTCTCTCTCTCTCTCTCTATCTATCTTTCTCTCTCTTTCTTTTTTTCCTTGAGACAGGGTTTCTTTGTGTTACAACCCTGGCTATCCTGGAACTCTGTAGACCAGGCTGGTCTTGAACTCAGAAATCTCCCTGCCTCTACCTCTCAAGTGTTGGGATTAAAGGTGTGTGCCACCATCACCCAGCAAAACTTTTTTATTGCGTGTATTTGTGTCGGGGGCGGATGTACTATAGTGCACGTGTAGAGGTCAGAGGATAAGTTGCAGGAGTCAGTTCTCCCCTTCCACCCTGTGAGTTTTGGGGATCAAACTTGAATTGTTGGATTTGGCAGCAAGCACCTTTATCTGTCGTCTACATTTAGGTAAATTATTTCTGTGTAAATAAGGACAAAGCTCTAAAGTGCAGTCTTGATTATAGGAAAAGACACTAAAGATTCACATTATAGGGATTGACTGCTTTAGAGTTAGGGAGACTGGGGTTTTCATATGTTTGCAGTATGACCTTGGCCAAATTGTTTAACCTGTTTGTGCCCTAGTTTTCTCATCTGTAAATTAACACACACAATCCTAATTTTCATCTGTAATTTAGGAATATTCTTAGGGGTCATGTCTCTGCTTGAACCAGACTTGGCTTACAGAAAGCATGAAATGCTGTTTGTTATGGGCTGCCAGCATCACCTCAGCTTTGCTTGTCATTTAGAAAAACCTTGACTTTAAAGTTATATAGATGTAGAAAACCTTTGTAGGGAGAATGTTGTAGATTTGAGTGTTTGAAAAGCTAGATAAACATTTAAGTCTGTAATGATATACCAGATTGAAACTTTTTGAACTTGGGAACTCTTGCTTTTCTAAGGGGACAACTGTTCAGGTAGCATTGGCTCCTTATTATTACTAGTGCTTGTTTGTTTGAAACAAAGACTTGTGTTGTAGGTGGGCTTTGTGCTCCCCACATAGCAAAGAATGACCTTGAACTTTACAAATTTTATTTATTATTGTTGGATATGGGTGGGGTCATTTTCCAGTGGAGGTCAAAATATGTTTTATTGATAATTCTTAGTTTTATTTTATATGCATTGGTATTTTGCCTACCCGTATGCCTGTGTGACAGTTGTGGGTGCTGGGAGTTGAACCTGGGTCCTCTGGAAGAGCAGTCGGTGCTCTTAACCACTGAGCCATCTCTTCAGCCTCCAGAATATGTTTTAGAATTGGTTCTCTCCTTTTACCATTACATGGATTCCAGATATTGAACATAAATTGTGAAACTTGTGCAGTAAGTGTTTTGCCAGCTGAGCCACTCACCAGTCCCTTTGACTTTGAACTTGTTGAACTTCTACTACCACTTTGTGGTACTGGGAATCAAAACTAGGTCTGCTTACCTGAGGAACTGTACCAACTGAGCCACATCCCTATCCTTTCATGTTCTTTTTGAGCCAGGATCTTACTTGGAAGCCCAAGCTGGTATGCCATTCATGGGAATCCTCCTCCTCCGACCTCTCATGTGCTGTGATTATAAACTTGAGACACCATACTCTACTTTTTAAATTGTGAGACAGGTCTGTCTTTGTAGCCCAGTCCAACCTTGAATTTGAGATTCATCAGCTTTAGTCTTATGAGTAAGATTTGGGTCTGTGCTACTGTACTCAGTAGGCTGGGATTATAGGAACAATCTACTACATCTGATTTATGTAGTGCCTCAGGAGATCATGCTTTCTAGACAAATATTTTACCAGCTGACCTAGGTTTGTGTTATCCCATGCCCGTCCATCCTCCCCACCCACCCCAGATACGGTTTCTTTGTGTAGCTCTGGCCTAAAACTCAGAGATCTGCCTGCCTCTGTCTCTGGAGTGCTGGGACTAAAGACGTGCACCACCACACCCAACTTTGAGATTTGTTCTCAACACACACTAGTCACGGACAAGCACACGCACATAAAACCACAAATAAAAACATCACAGTAGGTGAGATTATACATGTACTATTAGGCTGGCTTAGACATTCCACAATGTACACATACTTCAAAACATTTTATTTTTTTTATTTTTTATTTATTTATTTTTGGTTTTTCGAGACAGGGTTTCTCTGTGGTTTTGGAGCCTGTCCTGGAACTAGCTCTTGTAGACCAGGCTGGTCTCGAACTCACAGAGATCCACCTGCCTCTGCCTCCCAAGTGCTGGGATTAAAGGCGTGCGCCACCACCGCCCGGCCATTTTATATGTTTTTAACTACATAATTTTTTTTTTTATTAACTGAAGTACTTAAGGTTTTAGGAAAACACCAACAAATGTAGTGGTTATAGAAATTAAAATGTTTTCAAGATTAGAAAAATAAATTGTGAAATATGAGTAACAGAGAACTGGGGACATGGATTCAAGTTATTTGGAATGACCTATTCCTAAGTAGAGTAGTTATATGAGTTTGTATAGCCAAATAACAATGACATAAATCAGTATATTTAATAAATACATTGATGGTCATTAGGTAAATGAGCTACTGCAAGAGGGAAATATAGATTTGAGATTTTTGTTTTGTTTTGTTTTTGTTATTTTGGGACAGGGCTGACCCAGAACTAGACTAGCTCAGAACTCATTGTGTAGAGCAAGCTGGCCTTGAACTCATAGAAATTTGCCTGGATCTGCCTCCTGCGGGCTAGGGTTAAAGGCATATACTACTATGCCTGGCTGGTTCTTTTAAATGTTATTTCTTAATTTTTGAGGTACGCTCTCAATATGTAGTTCACTCTGAACTACCCTGGGCTGGCCTCAATTTTGCAGTCTTCCATGTCCATCTCCTAAGTGCTAAGATGACACCTGCATAGCACTGAGCCTATCAGCTGATGCAGCATTCTTAAGTTTGGTCATGAGAAGTGGAACTGCTGCATTACATGCAGTTTTTAATGTTGGAAGATTCAGTACCTTATTTTCTACAGGGACAGTTCTGTTGTACATCTTTGGAGTGGTGCACTAGGGTTTTGTCTTGCCTCGGTCATACCAACATTGGTTTTTTTTGTTTGTTTTTTTGTTTTTGTTTTTGTTTTGGAGACAGGATTTCTCTGTGTAACAGCCCTAGCTAGCCTGGAACTCCGTAAACCAGGCTGACCTTAAACTCAAAGAGATCTGCCTGCCTGCTTCTGCCTCCCGAGTGCTGGTGTGTGCTGCCCCTGCCCAGGTTCTTCTTATCCTCTTAATCATAGCTATTTTGATGGGTAAGAAATGGCATCTTGTGGTGGTTAAGACGTTTTTCTTAAACATCTTTTCATGTATTTGCTTTTCTTGTATTTACATATAATTTCTGTCTTTTGGAAAAATGTTCAAATTGAGTACTGGCTACAGGTATGTGCTACCACACCTGGTATGTGTGACACTGGAGCTCAAATCTTGCACATGCTTGGGTGAGCTAGCTACATCCTCACCCAGCAGGATCTTTTATTTTTAATGATTTGTGGGTATCAAGAGATGATCAGAAACAAGAACTTCTTGAAAGCCAGAAACTGAACTTGGTATAATTTTATACGAACTGTTTGAAGCATCTGTAGCGTTGCGTTAGTCACATGTCTCTAAAAAACACCAAGTCCTCTGAAGCCCAGTAGTGAACGAGTCAGTCAGAACCAGAGACAGTAGGTAACAGTAGTTAATACTACTTCTGAGTGTTTCATTTTCCATAGTTTTAATACCACTGTTTTCTAGAATGTGGTTTGGGGAATTGGGAAGAAATTGCCAATTGGAATACTAGGTACAATTTTGTATTATTAGTTTCCTGCTTGCCATGACAAAACACCCTATAGAATAGCTTAGAAGTTTTATTTTGGCCCCCTGTCTAAAGGGTTACAGTCCACTGAGGCCATGAAGGCACCAGAGCAGAGTTTGAAGGGCTGTGGCAGTCAGGAAGTAGAGAGGAAGCTGAAAGGATGGATGGGCTGTTATATACTCCAGGGTGCTCACCTCCACTGACCACTCCTCCCAGATGTCCCATAACTTCCTTTAAACAATACCATGACCTGGAGACCAAGTGTTTAAACACAGCCCGTAGGGCATTTTATATTTAAACGACAGACCTTAAATCAGTAAATTAATGTTAAATGTTAGATACTACTGCCAGTTTAAGTTTTTTTCATTGTTATTGAACCTTGAAAGTTGCAGCTCCCTGTTTCTCTGTCTTGTAGCATATGAGCTATGCTGATACTTCATTGGAAATGGCAGAAGGGCTTCCATTGATCTGAGATCATTGTGTAGTGTTAAGAGCCAAGGTTGCACTGTTGTGGGGAAAGAAGGTGGTTTGTGTTTTTCTTCCTTCTCTGAGTGGCTTTGAGTTTATTCCCTTCTTTTCCTGGGAAAGGATGCAATGAATGTGTCTTTTTTTTTTCCTCTGAGAAGCCCTTGCTGTCCTGGAACTCACTCTGAAGACCAGAGTCTTCTTTTGTTTTGTTTTGTTTTTAAAAATAATTTATTTATTCTTATTTTATGTATATTGGTGTTTTCCCTGCATGTATGCCTGTGTGAGGATATCAGTCTCAGAGTTAGACAGTTGTTAGCTGTCATATGGGTCCTGGGAATTGAACCTGGGACCTCTGGAAAAGCACTCAGTGCTCTTAACCACTGAGCCATCTCTCCAGCCCTTGGATGTGTCTTCTTGGTGCTTTTGATTAAGAAAATACAGACTTAAAGTATTTAAAAACTTTTCTTTTTTTTTTTTTTTTTTTTTTTTTTTTTTTTTTTTTTTTGGTTTTTCGAGACAGGGTTTCTCTGTGGTTTTGGAGCCTGTCCTGGAGATAGCTCTTGTAGACCAGGCTGGTCTCGAACTCACAGAGATCCGCCTACCTCTGCCTCCCAAGTGCTGGGATTAAAGGCGTGCGCCACCACCGCCCGGCTAAAAAACTTTTCTTAAAGTAAATTGTGATGTATATAATTATGTTATTTTTAAAGAAATAAACCAAACATATTAATTCTCTAGAAATAGAAGGCATACTTTTTTAAAAAGGTGATAAATCTTTTTTTTATATTTTTATGGTCTATTTAACTTTATATGCATTGGTGTGAAGGTGTCAGTTCCCTTGCAACTGGATCTTCAGACAGTTATGAGCTGCCATGTGGGTACTGGGAACTGAACCCAGGTCCTCTAGAAGAGCAGTCAGTGCTCTTAACCTCTGAGCCATCTCTCCAGCCCCCGAGATGATAAATCTTGCTTATATGAAAATATATTACTGAGTTACTTTGGAAAATGTGTCTGTATTCCTCTGCATTCTTCTCTTCTTTGTCTTTCAGGAAGATATTAAGGTTTATTTTTCCTCTCGTGTTGTAGCTCTTCCTTTCTGAATTAGACAGTCTGCGTGTCATATTTTCTAGCATAATAATAAGTGAGAAATACATATACAGTGTTACAGATTGATCTTAAATTTGTATTACTAGAGCAAACTCCATACCAGTGTAAACTATTTATTTCTATAGTATATCCCCCCCCTTTTTTTTTTAGAAATTGGCTGTGACCATTAATTACTTATAATCAACCCCCTTTAAATGAAAACAGACATTTATAAACAATCATTTTGGGAATTTGGGTATAGTTTTTTTTAAAACTGTTTTTTGCTGTGTGTTGGGTAAAGTATTTTTAAAGTTTATGGAGACCTTTTGGGGGGGGGTCTTGTTTTGTTAAACCACATTAGTCTGGAAGGACTTTACAGGTTTTTATCTTTTGTGGAAACAAAAGCAGAACCTCTTTTAAAGCAACATATTCTTAGACCCAAATTTTGAAGTCAAGATATCTTTTTTTTTTTTTTTTTTTTTTTTTGGTTTTTTGAGACAGGGTTTCTCTGTGGCTTTGGAGCCTGTCCTGGAACTAGCTCTGTAGACCAGGCTGGTCTCGAACTCACAGAGATCCGCCTGCCTCTGCCTCCCAAGTGCTGGGATTAAAGGCGTGCGCCACCATCGCCCGGCTAGTCAAGATATCTTTAACACACATATGTTGGTTTAGCTTAGCAGCCCCCAGAATCAAATGTCTCTCCGTTGATTGTGAAGGCTTAAAAAAAATCATATATGCCACTTTTGGAGGCTTTGAAGTTTGAGATTAGTCAATACTACATGACTCTGAGACTGTCTTAAAAAACTTATACATGGAAAATCATTTTACCCTATAGGAAATTCATGCTGAGCCTCCATCTGTTTATCTTACATATTTTAGAGCTATGAGATGGAAACAGAGTTGAAATGTGGTTTAAAAATTCAGTATTTTGGGGGGTGGAGAAGTGGCTCTATGGTCAAGAATTCTTGTAGAGGCTCCAGGTTCAGTTCTCAGCACCCACACAACTTAAAACCTTCTGGTGCTCTCTTCTGACTCCTTGAGCATCAGGCATATGTGAAGTGTATACATGCATGCAGGTAAAATACCTATAAATAACAATACTTCATTAAGAAAAAAATCAGTGTCAGGAATGGAGAAATGGCTCAAGAGTGCTTCCTCTAACTAGATAGTGGTGATGCACACTGTTAATTCCAGCACTTGGGAGTTGGAGGCAGGTGGATCTCTTTGAATTTGAGGCCAGCCTGGCTACAGAGCGAGTTCCAGGACATCCAGGGCTATGCAGAGAAACCCTGTCTTGAAACCAATAAGTAAATAAAATGAAAAGGATTTTGGAGACACAAATTAATCAGATGTGGGTGGAAAGGAGACTCTGCAAAAAGAGAATGAATCTTAGATCTTCCTAAAATGCAGGGGGGGGTTAAGGGTAATTTTGCTTTTTCTTTTTAATCTTTACTTATGTTTTTATTTAATGTATGTGAATGTTTTGCCTGTGTGTATATAAGTATACAGTGTGTATGTTGTGTGTGTGTGTGTGTGTGTGTGTGTGTATGCAGAGCCTATGGAGGCCAGAAGAGGGCATCAGATCTCCTGGAACTAGAATAACAGACATTTCAAGCTGCGATGTGGTACTGGGGATTGGTCCTCTGCAAGAGTAGCAAGTGATCTGAACCATGGAACCATCTCCCCTGCTCAGTTTTGATTTTTATTTTTAATTATAGAAACAAGATTAACAGCTTTTTGTTTGTTTTAGACAGTGTGTTATGTTGGCCTGGACCCACTATGTGATGTTGGCCTGGACCCACTATGTGGACCAGCCTGTCCAGGCTTGAACTGAGATCCACTTGCCTTTGTCTTCTGAGTACTGGGATTAAAGTGGTTTGCCACCATGCCGGGCAGTAGCATGTTTTTGCTCATCACATTTGGAATACAGTTTTGCTTTCTTGGAATCAACCCTATTAAGATTATACTATATTTATCTTTTCAGTACACACAGTTGTTGGAATTTTGACAAACACATGTAAGAAGTCCTTTACTTTCCGTCTTTTGTAGTTGTTTCCACCTTCACCTCCTAAGAAACACTTGTATTTTTCTGACCCAGCAATTTTTACTCTTTTTGGTTTTTTATTTGTTTGTTTTGAGACAGGGTTTCTTTGTGTAGTGCTGACTGTCCTTGAACTAACTCTGTATACCAGGCTGGCCTCAAACTCAAAGTGACCCTCCTGCCTTTGCCTTCAGAGTGGTGGGATTAATGGCATGCACCACTACTGCTTGACTATGCTGCTTTTGAGCCACGGTGTTTTGTTTTTTTCAATTTTGACATTTAAAGTGATATATACGTATTTCTTTATGTAGCATCACATGCACACACACACACACACACACGAATAATTAAAGAGGCCACGAATTTCAGAGTAAGGGAAGAGGTTATATGGGGAGCATGGGGAGGGACTGGAGGGAAGAAAGAGGAGGGAAATGATGTGATTATATTATAATCTACAGTAATTTTTAAAACAGAATTGTTAGATATTAGAGGGTGAAAACTGAAAGATTGGAGAAGCAGAGCAGTCAACCTCCAGTTCTTACCTCTATAAAATCCCCTGAACCAAGGGAGCAAGATCCAATCTCCACGAATCCTCAGGCTGAATGCCTTGAGCTCCTGTCTCTTCCCACTTTATATTCTTCTTTCCACCCAGCCGTAACCCTTCTTGTCTGCATCTCCCAAATGTTGGGATTAAAAGCAGGTGACTCTCAAGTACTAGGATTAAAGGTATGAGCCACCACTGCCTGGCCTCTACGGCTAGCTAGTGGCTCGTTTCGCACTGATTTTTTTTTTTTTTTAAGGCAAGCTTTATTTGTTACAGTACAAACAAGATATCATCACACAGAGTACTATATGAAGCTGGTTCCTGTCTGTCATCCCAGCACTTGGGAGCCTGAGAGGGGAGCATTGCCATGAGTTTGAGGCTAGCTTGAACTACAAGTATAAGAATCTGCCTTAAAAAAAAATGTTGTATAAATAGGAATGTGGGATATGGGTGTGTTGGTTTCCTAGGTCTACTGTAACAGTATAAGCTGGGCATGGTGGTTCATTCCTGCAATGCCAGCACTTTGGAGACTGAATTTGAGACCAGATGGGACCATGGAGTGAAACTTTGTCTTGTAAAACCAGAAAGAAGCATCCCCTCCCCCAATTGCCCCAAAGTTGGGAGGTTATAAGTGATAAAACTTTGATCTTTCACAGTTTAGGTAAAAGTCCAGAATCTAAAACAGTATTTTAACCACTCAGGGGGAAAAAAGCTGTCATCTTTTCCCTAATTGGTCTTAATTTTGCTGCTTACCAACAATCTTTGGTGTTCCTTGACTTGCATATGCATCTTTCTCGTCTGTGACTCTTTTCTGCATGGCATTCTTCTGTGCCCTCACATTATCTGCACTCTGTGCATGCCCTATGTCTGAATCTTCTCAGAATTAGGACCCAGCCTAATCCAGGGTGACTATATTGGATTGTGTTTGCAAAGACCCTACAAGAACAAAGTCACATTTTAAGATTCTGAATGGATATGAATCTTGGGCAGGTACACTACTTAACTCATTTTCCATAGTATTGGACACACACATCCACACACATCCACACAATGCTGGGACTTCATTCTAGGATCTTGAGCACATTGCTGGAGTTTAAACCCAAGGCTTTGTGCATGATAGACAGTTGCTTTACCACCAGTATACTGTCCTAGCCCAAGTGCTGTTTTATGATGTCCTGTCTGTCAGCTTACCTACCTGTCAATCTATTGCTCTATTGTTTTTGAGACAGAGTCTTAGTGTATGGGACATTCTCTCCTGACTCAAGCCTGCCGATTGCATTTTGGGATTGTAGTCTTGTACCACTATGTCCTACTAATGGTTTTGTGTATGTACATACGTGAAAATGTGCATGTGCTTGTGGAGGCCAGAAGTCAGTGTCCAGTATTTTCTTCTATTGTTTACCCCCATTCTACCTCCACTTTTTTGAGACATGGTCTCTTTCTGAACATGGAGCTCACCAATTGGCTACACAAGCTGGCAGGCAAGCCTGAGTGATCCTTCTGTCTCTGCCCATGCTACTCTCCCTATATTTTTATTTATTTTTTATTTATTTATTTTTTTTATTTTCGAGACAGGGTTTCTCCGTAGCTTTTTTTGGTTCCTGTCCTGGAACTAGCTCTTGTAGACCAGGCTGGCCTCGAACTCACAGAGATCCACCTGCCTCTGCCTCCCGAGTGCTGGGATTAAAGGCGTGCGCCACCACCGCCCAGCTACTCTCCCTATTTTTATGAGGGTACTGGAGGTTGATCTTAGATCCCTTTGCTTGTATGTCAATTCAGCCAGCAACTCAGTAGCCTCCCATCCCCAAGTGATGTTTTTGTTTATTTATTTATTTAATTTTAAAAGTTTTTCAACATTTTTTTGTGATACTAGTACTTAAGCAAGTGTTTTACCTCTGAGTTATGCTTCTAGATCCAGGGAAAACGTGTGTGTGTGGGGGGGGTGTGTGTGCGTAGAGTCAGGGCAGTGCAGGTAGCGGTCAGGAGTTTTTTGGAGTCATTTCTCATTTTTCCACCTTGTTGAGACAGAGTCTCTTTTGTCCTGTTCTGCTGTGTACAAGCGTCTAAGCTCATGCCTCCACTCCTAATATTTGGGAGGCTGAGGCAGGAGGATTGCTGGGATTTCAAGGCTAGTCTGGATTATGCAGTGAGTTTCAGAACAGTCTGAACTGCAGTGTGAGACCCTGTGTCAAAACAAACAAACTAAAGAACAGGGTTGGAGAGATGGCTTGTGGTTAAGAGTGCATGCTTGCACAATTGTAAGGACCTGAGTTTGGATCACCACATCTGTGTGACAAGTTGCATATCACCTGTTCCTCCAGCACCAATGAGGAGTCACAGCCAGGAGGATCACTAGGACTTGCAGGCTAAAAAACAAACAACAACAACAGAAATACAAGCTTCAGGTTCTGGGAGAGACTCCGCCTCAAAGGAATAAGGCAAAGAATGATAGAGGATGGAAACCTTATGGCCTCTGATCTCCACACATGCATATGCCTGCATACACAAATGTGTGTACACCACATATAATGCACAAAATTAGACAAGCAGTCTCAAAAAAAAAAAAAAAAGAAACTAAATAAAGCTTATAGTCATCATCTTACCTCAAAGTTTTTGTACTACTTCTGAGAAGAAGAAATTTTCCCATGGTCTTAGGGAGATGCAAACAAGTGTCTAGTCACGCCAGATAGGGAGTCAACAATAGACGAAAGTACAGATACCACTGAAGTCCAGTTTAGTGAACCAATGAAGTTTTATTGGAGTTACTTACAGGAGTATGGGTGAAGGTATTTACAGGAGCAGAAATGGCCCAAAGATGGCTGCATCATCAAAAGCCACCCCAACATGGGAGACAACAGAACATGAAAGTTGGAAACCTGGAGCTCACCGCATAACTTGGAGACAGCTCAATGGGTTGGAGAGTCTTTCCCAAGCAGTTCTGCTGGCCTGAGGAGTCTCTAAGCTGTCTTTCAGGAGGGAAGGGGGAAGGGTTTAGTGAATGGCCAGCTTCAGAGACTTCCTGAATTTTCCCTCTAAGATAGAATGGAATATTTTGTTTTGTTTTGGAGGGAATTGCTACACAACAGTAACTATAATAGTGTAATAGTATTAACACATCTTGTGTTTTACACACACACACACACACACACAATCTCACTATGTAGCACTGGCTGACCTGGAATTGACTATGCAGAACAAGCTGGTGTCCAACTCCTGGAGATCCGCAGTTGTCTCCAGGTTACATTGGACTGTCTCTAGGCTTTTTCTTTATAGAGTCCTCTAACCTCGTATGCATTTCATTAGGCTCACATTTGGGAGCATCTCTGTCAGTTGATCTGTAGAGTGTTGTACAGTTTGACTATAATTATTTCTTTTTTTTTTTTTTTTTTTTGGTTTTTCGAGACAGGGTTTCTCTGTGGTTTTGGAGCCTGTCCTGGAGATAGCTCTTGTAGACCAGGCTGGTCTCGAACTCACAGAGATCCGCCTGCCTCTGCCTCCCAAGTGCTGGGATTAAAGGCGTGCGCCACCACCGCCCGGCTAATTATTTCTTTATTACTGGATTCAGGTTAAACAGTTTTTGTCAAGAATGATAGATTTCCATAGCTGTAGTGTATAACTCACCACACGACATAATTACTTAACTAACAGCTGTTTGATATATTTTTACAATTTTTATGGGACAGAAATGGGAGCAGCTGTCTGCCTGCTGTGCCTCAGGGCTTCTCGGGACGGATGGCAGCCCTCGTTCAGCTTTGTCTGGGTGGAACTGGAGCTGTGCTTCTGCGTTTTTACTCCTGTTTGGTAAACTGGTGCTGGCTCTCAGTCAGGAGCTTCAGCTCCTTTTTTCTTAGGACTGCTTGAAATCTTCATGGTGTGGTGCTGGCTCCTCCCAGAGCAGATGGTCCTGAAAAGCAAGACAAAATTTGTATTGTCTTTTGGTTTTGGTTTTTGTGTTTTTGAGACAGGGTTTCTCAGTAGCTATGGAGTCAGAGCTAGAACTCACTCTGTAGACCAGGCTGGCCTTGAACTCAGAGATCCGCCTGCCTCTGCCTCCTGAGTGCTGGGAGTAAAGGCGTGCGCCACTACTACCCAGCACGATATAGCTTTGGAAAAAGCGTTTTTACTTCCACCTATTCTGTTGGTCACAGAGGCCAGCATTCCACTGTGGGAGAGGAATACAAGTGCCTTGGAGGTTGTCTACTACAGCTCCTAAACTTCTAACAAGTTGAAAGTCAAAATCTTTTTTATATATTCTTTGTCTTAATTGTGCCTGAATTCCAAAGGTACCAAACACTCATTTTTTCTTATACCCATGAGTATGTTTTGTGTGGACAAGTTTCAGTACTTACTCAATAATAGTTGGCTTTTAATTTTTTACTTTTTAAAAATGATTTTTTTTATTTCTATTTTTAATTATTTGTCTGCATCTCTCTGTGTGAGTAGTACATTTCAGTATGATGCCCTTGGAGGTCAGGAGTGTGGGACCTCTGGAACTGGACTTTCACCCCTGCAACAGACAGCTGTGAGTGCTGGGACCTGAACTTGGGTCCTCTTCAGTAGTGGTATACACTTTCAACTGCTGAGCAGCCATCTCTCCGGCCCAAAAGTTGGCTTCTTAGATAAAACATTTTCTTGTTGGTTTTCTTTTTTCACTTACAAGGTTTCCTAGTTTTCATTTTGTCAGTGATACAGGTCAGTTTCCCAGCTTATTTTTATGGAATTCCTTTTTTCTTTTAAGATTTTATTTATTTTTTTAAAGATTATTTTAAAGATTTATTTATTGTGTATACAGTATTCTGCAGACCAGAAGAGGGCACCAGATCTCATTACAGATGGTTGTGAGCCACCATGTGGTTGCTGGGAATTTAACTCAGGGCCTTTAGACAAGCAGGTGGTGCTCTTAACCACTGAGCCATCTCTCCAGCCCGCTTTATAGAATTTCTTAGTTTTTTTAGGAAGGTATTGATATTGTTTCATACTTTTTTTATTTTAATTTTTTTTGAGACAGTCCTGGCTGTCCTTGAATTTATAGAAATCTGCCTTGCGAGTGCTGGGATTAAAGGTATGTGCCACTACTCCTGGTTCTCCATTGATTTTTATAGTCAAGTTTAAAATTTTTTTTTTTCTTTTTGAGACTAGAGTTTCATATAACTCAGGCTAGCTTCTTGAACTTCTGATTCTTTTTGCTTTAACTTCTGGAGTCCTGGGATTAGTCATGAATCACCATGCCCAGGTTTTGTGCAGTGCTGTGGACTGAAACCAGGACTTCATATATGCTGTTCATGTAGCCTGCCAACTAAGCTACACCCTTAGCCCGCAGTTCTTTTTTTTGGAACAGAATGGAACATTGCTTTGTGTTCTTTTTTTTTTTTTTCATGTGGAATGTTGAGCTATTACAGTAGTTTAAGAGAAGTTGTATACAATAAGGAGTCAATAGGAAGGAAAAAGGAAGAAATAATATTTAAATTACAAGGTTTCCTACCTACTCCCCTTTGTCTTATTTTAAGATCTCAAGTAATTTTGCTTCTTGCTTGCTTCTGTATTTCCTTATTTTTTTGTCATAGATCTTTGGTAAATAGTTTTTGGATATTGAGGACTAGGTAATAAACTACAGAATGTTGGTGATGTTTCTGAGGTTCCCTTGGGAAATAGACAGTAACATCATACAATGCAGAGTTGAAACTTTTACATTATATCTCATTTCTCTCAAGATTAGGTGACTACTAATACATCAGATAGCCGGGCGGTGGTGGCGCACGCCTTTAATCCCAGCACTCGGGAGGCAGAGGCAGGCGGATCTCTGTGAGTTCGAGGCCAGCCTGGTCTACAAAGGGAGTTCCAGGACAGGCTCCAAAGCTACAGAGAAACCCTGTCTCGAAAAACCAAAAAAAAAAAAAAAAAAAAAAAAAAAAAAAAAAAAAATAATACATCAGATATACTTAATTTGTAGGCAGGGAAGTTGTCAAGATTGATCCCAAAGTTTTTAGCTTGAACATCTAAAAGATAGAATTGAGACCTACTGGGGAGAGTACTCAGGGTAGCGGTCTGCAGAAAAGATCAGGAGTTGGGGTGTATTTAGTATGAGATTGCTAAGATAACCAAGTGAAGTTTTTAGGTCTTGGAAGTAAGATCTGGGCCAGAGATTTAGTTGGTTGCATCATTTTTTTTTAAGATTTATTTATTTATTATGTATACAGTGTTCTGCCTGCGTGTATTCCTGCAGGCCAGAAGAGGGTATCAGATCTCATAACAGATGGTTGTGAGCTACCATGTGGTTGCTGGGAATTGAACTCAGGACCGCTGGAAGTCAATCAGTGCTCTTAACCTCTGAGCCATCTCTCCAGCCCGCATCATGTTTTTATAGAGATGCAGTTTAAAGCTCTAGGACCTGATAGTGTCCTCAAGAGAATGAATATAGAGAGAACCAGTAATTGATCCAGCATAAGCCAGCATTAGGAGCAGAGAGAAGAAAAGGACACTTTAAAAATTTATGTTGTTTTATGTGTATGAGTGTTTTACCTACATATATATGTCTGTGTACCACCTATGTACCTGGTGCCTGAGGAGGCAAAAAGAGGGCATTGGATCTTGTAGTACTGGAAATACAGATTATTCTGATCCTCCATGTGGGTGCTGGGAACAGACCTGGGGGCCTCAGTAAGAACAGCAAGTGTTCTTGGGAACAGAACCATCTCTTCAGCCCCAAGAGAAGGAATCTTTAAAGCAATGGAGAAGAAATAATCAGAAGACCATAGAGCTAGAAAATGGGTCTTGGGAACTCAAGGGAAGAGCATTGTTTATACTAGAGGAAGAAGTTTAAATTTTACTGATAACAGAACAAATACTAGAGTTAAAAATTGTGTTTAGCAATGTGAAGACCACTGATTATTATGAAGCATTTAGTATGAAAGGCCAGGTCTAGCTATTTACATATTTTTAAATGGAAAATTTTGATGCTAATAGTATCTCGTTTGTCTTGTTTTCAGGTTTGCTGTCTTATTGATGGTATGTCTGACAGTGGATCACAGTTTAATTCAGTGGGTAGCTTGATCATGAAATCACAACTTCAGATCACTGGTAAGACTTAAAAAGGTACAATACTTTATATCTCTGCCTCCTCTATTAAAAAATAATATGGTGACTGGAGAGATGGCTCAGTGGTTAGGAGCACTTATTCTTCTTCTAGTAGACCCTGGTTCACTTTCTAGTACCAAGATCATACATGGAGGTTCACAATTCCAACTCCAGAGGACCCAATAACCTCATCTGACCTTTGAGGATACCTACACTCATATGTGACATTCACATACACATATATGCGTCTAAATTTAAAAAAAGAAATCAAAGTTTTCTTAAATCTTATGAGAACAAAATCTTTAGTGGACTATTACATCTTAGGCACCTAATCAATATTTGATGAATGAATACATGAACAGAATGTTGAGATATATAAAAATCATTTTTATCTCAAAACATTTTGTAGATTCATTCTCCTACATTAAACTGGTATCTAGGCAATTACTGTTGGTTATTAATAATTTTATTGATTTATAAACAGAATTGAACCATTATCACCATCAATTTTATTATTTATTTATCTTTAAAAAATTTTTGAGAATTTCGTGTGTAAGTACTGCATTTACTTTATTTCCCTTCCTCCCCTGTAGACACGTTTCCAGTCCTGGCAGCTGCTTCACAAATAACTACAAGAGAGAGTATTATTATTATAAATGCTCTGCCAGTAGGTCAGGCTTGTTACTTGCTAACTCTTGCATTTTAAATTAACCTATTATTTTATTTTATTTTTTTAAATAAAAGAAAAATCTTTTTTTCATTTTACATACCAATCCCATTTCCTACTCCCTCCCCTCCTCCTATTCCCTCCACCTTTCTCCGCCCACCCCCATCCACTCCTCAGAATTTCCTATCAACAGGCCAAGGCAGCTTCTTTATTCACCAATAGTATTCACAGCATACAGAGGGGAATCCCACATCAACGACCTTGTACAGGGGACCTCCTGCTTCCCTCCTAAGAACTGGTGTGCTGCCAAGCCTGCTTTAACAATTTTAGAATGAGGCCGGGCGGTGGTGGTGTACGCCTTTAATCCCAGCACTCGGGAGGCAGAGGCAGGCGGATCTCTGTGAGTTCAAGGCCAGTCTGGTCTACAAGAGCTAGTTCCAGGACAGGCTCCAAAAGCCACAGAGAAACCCTGTCTCAAAAAACCAAAAAAAAAAAAAAAAAAAAAAACAATTTTAGAATGACTTTTGACTCTCCAGAAAGAATCTTTATATCCATTAGCATCACAAACCATTTACTCTGAATAATAACCCCAAATCTAGGCACTCACTTACCTACTTTTTAAAATAGATTTGGAGCTCTCTTACACAATTTGTGACCTTTTGTATCTTCTTTCATTTAGCATGTTTCAAGGTTCATTCACATTGTGGCATGTATCAGTACTTCATTTCTTTTTATTGCCAAATAATATTCCATCATGTTAGTATACAATATTTTATTTATATATTTCTTAGTTGATGGATATTTGGATTGTTTCTGCTTTTATTTTCTAGATTTATTTGGTGTGTGTTTGTGTGTGTTCATTTGTGTGTGCATGCATGTAGAAGCCAGTGGGCAATGGTTCTCTCCTTCTATTTTGGGGTTCTTTGGATCAAGCTAAAGTCCTTAGCAATCACCTGTATTCTCTGAACCTTCTCAATAGACTTCTACTTTTTATTTATTATGGATAATACTCTATGGATAATGTTATGAATGTTTGTACAGTTTTTGTGAAAATCTGTGCTTTCTGTTTCTTTGGGTATGTATGTAGGAGTTGAATTGCTTGGTCATATAGTATCGATTCATGTTTAGCACTTTGAGGATTCCAAATTATTTTTCAAAGCCACTGTAATTTCATCAGCAGTTTAAGAGGTTTCTAATTTCTCCATCTCTTGCCAATACTTGTTATTTGTCATTTTGATTATATCCATCCTGCTAGCTGTGGTTTTGTTTCCCCAATAGCTAAGATGTTCAGCATGTTTTTGTGTACTTTTTGGCTATTTATATAACTGTTTTAAGATTAATATTTTAACTTGCCACCTCTTAGGTTATGTTTCTGCTCAGAGACCTGCACTGCTTCTTTTCATTGAGGTGTAGAAGTTCTTCTTAGCTAAAACTTTCTACATTGTAGCTCCATATGGTTAAGATGAGTTGCTAGATTCTTTTTTTTTTTTTTTAATAACAAATGTGTTAGTTGCTAGATTCTTTAGGTATGGCAGGCACCTATTACATAGTGACCCCCAGTCTCTTTCCCTTTAATACTTGTTGAATACAGAACAGTTCACATCCTGATGTATTACTTAGTTTCTGCTATTCCTGGCTTCTATCATCTTCTGGATTGTGAATGTGTTAGGCCACAAACCATATCCTTTTAAAAAATTATGCATATATATGTATGTATACATATGTGTGGCCTCTAACACATATCTTAATTGCTACATTCAGTTCATCAAAACCCAAGGGTAAACCAGACTGTGGTGGGACATGTCTTTAATCCCAGCACGCTGGTCAAAGTCATGCTAGAAAACTACTTGATCTGTGGAAGTCAGAGATTAGGGCCATCCCCTGGGCCTGTACTTGCTCAGTTCCTAGATGTTAGACTGCATGCTATGCTGACTGGGGAGCCAGGCATGGTGGACATGGCTATGATCCTGGCCCTGGCTATGGGAGCGGGGTCTCTTGGAAGTTATTTGATTATCTGATGTGTAGAAGTCCTGTATGTATGTATATATTTACTAAGATGGGAAAAATATAAGAAATATAAATATCGTAAATAAGAATTATTAATAAACATTTTAGGGAACACCTACTTCTAAATATAAATAACTGGCTTAATCTTTACTGAAATGGCATTGATCAAGGAGTAAACTAATATTTCAAATTCTATTTTCTCATTTCTTTTACAGTCATCTCAGCCAAACTTAAGGAAAATAAGAAGAATTGGTTTGGACCAAGTCCTTATGTAGAAGTCACAGTAGATGGGCAGTCAAAGAAGACAGAAAAATGCAACAATACAAACAGTCCCAAGTGGAAGCAACCACTTACAGTGTAAGTTCCCACTGTGGTCCTCGTTTAGCCCATGAGCAGAGATGTGACTCTAACATGCTTCTTTCTTTGCATTCCCTTTTCTCTTTTTCCTTTCCCCACCTGCTCCTAGGACCCCTTGTTTCCTTTTTGCTTTTCTTTAGATAATATTCTGTCAGTTCTGTTCTGGCCTGTCTTCATCATCCCCAGTTTAGTTGGTAATGGTATCACAGTTGCCATGAAGAAAAGGAAGAGCTCTATGTAATAGCTTTTCTTTTTAATTTCAGTTTTCTAAAAAAAAAAAAAATCATAAATTAGTATTATATTTACATCATTATAATAGCCTTTAAGAAAGATTTTATTTTATGTGTATGTGTGTTTTGCCTGCGTATGTGACTATGCACCAAATGTTTATAGTGCCCTGGGCAGTCAGAAGAAGGTGTCAGAACTGGAGTTACAAATGGTTGTTAGCCACCATGTGTATGCTAGGGAGAGAATCCAGTTCCTCTGCAAAAAATAGCAAGTGCTCTTAACCCTTAAGCCATCTTTCTAGTTCCAGTAGCCCATTTCTTTAACTGGGGTTAAATCAGGCTCAGAGATTAACTCACTTTTTTATTTTATTTTTTAACTTTTTTGTTTTTGCTTTGTTCTGTTTGGAGACAGGCTCTTGCTTCATAGTTCAGGCTTGCCTGGAACTTGCTATGTAGCTTAGACTGGCCTTGAATTCTTTATCCCTTTTGCCTCAAGCCTCCTGAATGCATTTACGGTAGTTCTGTGCTTCTATGCCCTGCACCTAATTTTTGTTTTCCTTTTCGAGGCAGGATTTTTCTATGTTGCCCTGACTATCCTGGAACTCACTCTGTAGACCAGGCTGGCCTCAGATGCAGAGATCCACCTGCCTCTGCCTCTCAAGCGCTGGGATTAAAGGATTAACTATCACTACCTGGCAATTCTTTTTTTAAATTAGGGTTTTTGTGTGTGTGTGGGGGGGGGGGGGGGGGGTCTACATGCATACAGTTCCAGACATCCTCTGACTAAGATAGAAGGATTTCAAGTATTTGACATATCTGGATTACACTGTAAAACACTGTTTAAAGAAATAGTTTTACATTTTTTAATTATAGTGCCCCTGCAAACCAACATTCAATTTTGCTGTATTTTAAAAATGTTATATGAAAAATGTTATGCCAAACAAGTTGTATCCTTTATTTTATTCTGTAGCATTATTTTTATTTTAAAAAATGCCTTTTTATTTATGCATGTATGCATCTGTCTGTACGTTGCTGTGGGTACCCTTAGAGGCCAGAAGAGAGCCACAGATCCATTGTAACTGGAGTCAAACTCTGATTCTTTGGAAGCATGTTTAATGCTTTTAACCACTGAACTATCCCACTGGCCCCTATTTTAATTTATTTAAATTAATTTATTATTTCATGCGATTATGAAGGGATACATGCTGTGGTATTCATGAAATTAGGGGAACAACTTTGTAGGCAATTTTTTTCTTTGTGGGTTCCAGGGACTTCAGGTAGTTGGATGACCTTGGCAGTTTACTCACCTTCTCTGAGGGGTTCATTTTTGTATTAATTCTTTTTTTTTTTTTTTTTTTTTTTTTTTTTGGTTTTTCGAGACAGGGTTTCTCTGTGGTTTTGGAGCCTGTCCTGGAACTAGCTCTTGTAGACCAGGCTGGTCTCGAACTCACAGAAATCCGCCTGCCTCTGCCTCCCAAGTGCTGGGATTAAAGGCGTGCGCCACCACCGCCCGGCTTGTATTAATTCTTATATGATACACTTACAGTGGGGATTAATGAAATCACTTCAAGTTCAGTGAAATGCATGGCATAAGTAAGGATTTAATTTGTAAATTCACTATTTCAGAAAATGCATTTTAAAATTGACACATAAAATTATGTATCTTTATGAGGCATATTTTGTTTCTTTAAATACACTCCTTTAATAATTTGTTGCCTTATAAGCAGTTTTGTTTTGTGTGTGTGTGTGGGGGGGTGTATTACAGTACAATTGTATCCAAATATAGTTTTCATGAGATTTCAGAGCATAGACCATCTGGTTAATAGTAAACTTTAAGAGGCACAGTGGGGGACTGTACACATACCTCAGTAGGTAAAGGTGCTTGCCTCCAAGACTGACCAAGTTAGATCCCTGAAACCCTAATGGTGGAAGGAGAGAACCAACTCCTGCAAGCTGTTCGTTAACCTCCCCATCCAACTAAATAAATGTAATTTGTTTTAATTTAAGAAAAAGAGGCAAAATAAAAAGATTTTAGACATTAATGCTTTGTTGTAACTTATTAAGGATCTCATTGTGATGTTTAATGAAAACACTCTTTTCCTCCTGTTTTACTTCCAGTATCGTTACCCCTACAAGTAAACTACATTTTCGTGTGTGGAGTCACCAGACCCTGAAATCTGATGTTTTGTTGGGAACTGCTGCATTAGATATTTATGAAACATTGAAGTCAAACAATATGAAACGTATGTATGTAAGAGTAAAAGAAAATGTATCTTGCTGCTTTTTGGAAGACATTCTTATGTTAAACATGCGGAAAATCTCACATTATTATTTGTCCTTAAACTTAAATGTTTATTGAGCTGGGAGTGGTTGACACGTTTAATTATAGCATCCAGGAAGCAGAGGCAGATGGATCTCTATAAGCTCAAGGCCAGCCTGGTCAATATATTAAGTTCCAGCTAGCCAGGGCTACACTGTGAGACCAAAGCAAAATAAAAAAAAAAAACTACAACAAGTATCTATGTGGCTATTGAAAGCACTCTGAATAATCTTGGTTTGGTTATTCATTTTGGATGTACTATGTTAGTAAATATGTATTTCCTTAGTAAATAAATATTAATAAAGTAATACATGGTGAATTATAGAAAAACTAAAAGATTTAAAGCAGAAATGAAGGAAAAATAATTCAGAGAAACAAATGTGATATTAGGGTTAAAGGGGCGTAGGAAGATTTCTCAGTGTTTGTTTCTAATGCTTAATTTTGAAGTTTCCTTATTTTAGGTGGTTGTTTTATTTTCATTTATAAAATCATAATTCATTTTAGTTAGATCTTATATTTTAAATGTGAATTGTTTTTCTATGCTTGACATAATTTTAAGAATTTTTTTCTAGCTGGGAGGTGGTGGTGCACGCCTTTAATCCCAGCACTAGGGAGGCAGAGGCAGGTGGATCTCTGTGAGTTCGAGACCAGCCTGGTCTTCAAGAGCTAGTTTTCAGGACTGGCTCCAAAGCTACAGAGCAAACCTTGTCTCGAAAAAAAAAGAAAAAAAAAAAGAATTTTTTTTTCTTATTTAGGTCTTTATGATATATAAGCCATTTTTAAATTATGTTTTCAATATAACCCAAGTTTATATTGCTAAATAATCAATGTAACCCAAGTTTATATTCCTAAATCATGCTAGTTTGATTTATACTATGTTTTTAAAAGTGTGGAATGAATATAATAGATGATTTGGATTATTTAATATTTTGTATTATATCTATTAAATATTATATATATTGGTGAAGTTTGTTTTCTTTTTAAAAAGCAATGTTCTGGTCTCATAGTTCTTAAACCTTTGTCTAGTAAAACAGTTTACACATAATTGAAAGAGTGATCTTTCTTGTATAATCGTTCTTTTTCAGTTGAAGAAGTAGTTATGACTTTGCAGCTTCTAGGTGACAAAGAGCCAACAGAGACAATGGGAGATTTGTCAGTTTGTCTTGATGGGCTGCAAGTAGAAGCTGAAGTTGTTACTAATGGTGAAACTTCATGCTCAGAAGGTAAGTGATTACTTGTTTTGTTTTTGTTTTGGGATTTTGGTTTTGGTTTTTGTTTATTCAAGACACGGTTTCTCTGTATAGCCCTGACTGTCCTGGACTCACTTTGTAGATCAGCCTGGCTTCAACTCAGAGATCCACCTGCTTCTGCCTCCCAAGTGCTGGGATTAAAGGCGTGCGCCACCAACACCTGGCTAAATGGTTACATATGGAAGTCAGAGGACAACTCATGAGAGTCAGTTATTTACTTCTACCATGTTGGTTTCAAGCATTGAACTCAGCCGATCAGGCTTGGTGGCAAGTGCCTTAACGGACTGAGCCACCTTGTGTTCTTCCCCCACCCCCTCTCTCTTTTAAAAAGAAATTATACAGTAGAAGAAAAATTCAGAAATGATTATACTGCTTCAGAGTTGAAGTTCTGTTGAATGTTATTCACAGGAAATCTTTAATAGTTACGTTTTTGGATGTACACACATGCACGTACACACAAAATATAAATAAATCATGTTGTTAAGATACCCTAATTTATGCCAGGTGGTGGTGGTGGCGCATGCTTTTAATCCCAGCGCTCGGGAGGCAGAAGTGGATCTCTGTGAGTTTGAGGCCAGCCTGGTCTACAAGAGCTAGTTCCAAGACAGACACCAAAGGTACAGGAAACCTTGTCGCGAAAAACCAAAAAAAAAAAAAAGAAAAGAAAAGGAAAAAAAGATACCCTAATATACCTTAATTTACTTACAGCTTCATGCTTGTTTGTTTTCTCAGTAGCTGGCACTTCAATGCAAAAGTCATGCTAGTGAGTCTTTCATTTTAGAGTAAGTCCACAGGTGTAAGCCATCTTGTCTGGCTTAGGTTTTTGCCATTATTTTGTTTTTTGAGAAAGGGTCTCTCTCACTTTATGGGTTAGGCTGTCCTTGAACTTACTTTGTACCGTGTATTGGTCTTGAATTTGAAGCAGTTGTTTTTTTTGAAAAGGTTTTTATTATATTTATTTAAGTGTGTAGATGCATTGATGCATTTGTATACTACAACACCAAAGTGGAGGTCCAAGGACAACTTGCAGCTTGGTTCTCTCCTACCGTGTGAATCCTGTGAATCATACTCTTGTCACCAGGCTTGGGTAGTAATTGCCTTTACTAGCTGAGATGTCTCACCGCTCTGAAACAGTTCTTTTGTGTGTAGCTTCCTTAGCGCTGGAATTATACACATGAGTTGTCATACCCCGTTCAGCCTCAGGATCTTTCTCTTTGCTATATATACTCTGAATGTATTTAAAATTAGTTTAGGGAAGGCTGGTGAGATAGCTTAGTGTGAGGACTTTAACCCCCAGAACCCATGAAAAGGTGGAAAGAACTTCGAAAAGCTGTCCTCTGACCTCCACACACATACAGTAAATAAAAATAAAATAAGCTGGGAACTCGGCTTCCATGAAATAACAAATGTGGTGCACACACATTTAATCTCAGTGTTCAGGAGGCAGACACTGGTAGATCTTTGTTGAGTTTTAGCCCAGACTGGTCTATATAGTGAATTCTAGGCTAGTCGGCACTACATAATGAGACTTTGTCTCAAAAAACAAGATAAAATCTCTGCTTATTATATGTGCCTCATTACTTTTAATTTTAGCCTCTTGTATTAGACTTCAGTTTTTTTGGTTCCATTAAGCTTCCAGGTAAGCAGTTCAGGTCTAAGTGTGTTATTAGTACTTCTTACCAGGTTAGTAAGTTCTAAGGAACCCGCCTGAATTCTTTACTTCATCATGTATTACTTCAGCTTACCAAATCGAGGGATTAATCAATTCATTAAGTCAGATGAGCTCATCATCTTTGGAAATGCCATCAGAGGTGTGCTTTACTAACCTCATAGGCATTTCTTAATCCAGTTAAGTTGACAATGAAAAGTAACTGTTGTATCATACTAAATCATAGCTGAATTTTTGTGAGTGTATGTGTGTACTCATCTGTGCTCATATGTCCAGCTATGCACATGGCAGCTAGGGGACAGCAGTGTTTGTCCTCTATCCTCCTGCAAGGTCTTCTGTACTTGGAGCTCTGATATTTTGCCTGACTGACTACCAGCAAGCTCCAGCACTAACTCCTGTCTCCTCCCCTCTCAACTTGTGTTGTAGGCATGTGCTGGGTCACATACCGCTTCTTATGTGAGTGCTAAGTTCTGAGTAATGGTCCTTATGCTTGCACAGCAAACAGTTTTCTCCTCTGAGCCCCATCGTTGACTTTTAGTGTTTAAAGTTGTAGTGTATATCAGTACCTTTTTGAAGCTGAATAATATTTCGTTGTATATGTACACTGCAATTTACCCATCTACTGATGGACATTTAGCTATCATAAGTTATAACTACTGCTATTAACTTTCAGGAAAACATTCTCTGTGGTGGTTTACTGTCTCTTGGTTTATACTCATGAGAAGAATTGTTCTTGCTCGTTTCACATTTTCTGGCTTTATGTGGGGGTGTTGAAAGATTGATTTAGTTTTTAGATAGAGTCTCATGTAGAACAAGCCTCATATTCACTATGTAACTAATGATTACCTTGAATTTCTGATTCTCAGCCTTCACTTCCCCAATGCCAGGACCAAGATATGTGTGCTACCGTTCTTGATTCACCTGCTGGGGATGCTAGGCATCAGATCCAGGGCTGCTAGCATGCTGGGCAAGCATTCTGAGCTCTACTCCCAGCCTTCATCTTCAGGTTTTGGGGATAGGTTCTCCCTTAGTAGTTCAGGCTGACCTCAAATTCAGCACCCTGTCTCTAATTCTCAAGTACTGGAATTTCAATCATGTTCTACCATGCTCCATATATTAATTTTCTTTTACTCCACAATTTTCCTCTATATCTTCCATTTAATAGTTATACTTTCTAAAACTTTTGGGGATATAAGTGATTTTTATTTTTTTAATTTTTGGTGTTTTCAGAGTCTTGGTATATAATACTGACTGCCCCGGAGCTCACTATGTAGACAATCAGGATGGTCTGAAGTTTGCAACAGTTTTTTTGAATTCTCCTCTTGAGTGCTGAGTGCTAAAATTATAGGCATGCACCACCATGTTAACTTAGAAATGATTTTGTTGTTCCCTTTATGGAGCTTGTTTTGATTTTTATTTCATGTTCTTTGATTGCAAATTTCCATTTTATCTTAGTCTATCAGAATTTTAAAGGCCTAGTTTGGGAGTTCTTTGCTTCAGAGAAAATGTCTTTTGCTTTGGATGGTGCCAGGGTTTGCTGCATCTGAAAACATTTTATCTACTTTGTACAGTCCCTAGCCTAACGTGCAGTGTCTGCTTTAGTACTCCCCACCTTGCTGCTGGCCTGAGGCCTTGTACTTTCTCAGAGCTGGTAACTGCCACACGATAAAGTGTTTTAAAGCTATGTTCTGCTTCTATTCTGGTATGTTAGATCAAGTTTTTGCTCACCATTGAGGTTGCCTGGTGGCCAAGGACTATATGTTAATTTTTTTAGGAACTAGTTACTTTGTGGTGTGAGTGCTCTTTTAATTCAGCTCTCTGAGGCGGAGTCTTTATAGCTTTCCCAGAGTTCCCTGTGGAAAACATGTGCTTTTAAAATTTGGATGACTTTCTTGTTTATTTATTGCGGTGTGTGTTGCACATGCATAAATGTGTGTGTGTGAAGTATGTATGGATGAGATACCCCTATGCTGCAGCACATGTGTAGTGCTCAGTTGTGTAGAAGACAAGTTTTAGAGTTGGTTTTCACCTCCTACCTAGATAAGACAGGGCTTCTTCTTTTGGCTGCTGTGCTGCACGCTCCAGGCAGCTGGCCCGAGAGATTCTAGACATTTCTCTCTGCCTCTGTCTTGTTCTAGGAGTGGTGGATTATGGATGCACTGTGTCTTGACTTTTCATGCAGGTTCCAGAATTGAACTCCGGTTGTGAGGGTTGGCAAGTTCTTTTATCTGCCGAGCTACCCCCACCCCCACCAGTGGCTTTTTTATTATATATATATATGGTATAGTTTTCTTGTTCCACTTATGTCCCATATATCAATCATTATAAGAAAATATAATACACATAAAAATACTTTTTCATTTTATTTGGAGACAGTTTCACAGTGGAGCTCAGACTGACTTGTAATATATTGTGTGTCCCAGACTGACCTTGAATTCGTGGCAGTCTCTTTCTTGGTGAGATAACTAATGGGAACTCTCACACCTGGTGTGTGCAAGTGCTGGGGCTCAGAGCCCGGGTTTTGTGCATGTTAAACAAACATTCTGCCAAGTGAGTTTTATCCGCAACCCCATTTTGGTGTGACTTTTTTTTAAAGATTATAAAAACTCCTCTTTAATCAAGCTTATAACATGTAACAGATTTGTCAAGTAAAATGGAAAATTTCCAATATATTGAAACGTAAATCCATAAGTCACCATAAATACAACTCCCAATACAGGAAAACCACAACAACAAATTCATACTTTCCCTGTAACAGCCATGAACTGATCCTTGGACACTTGCTCAGTGTAGCAGATGTGGCCTGCTGGATATGGAGCACACTATGGCTTTGGAGTCACATACATCTGACAGGGCTGTGGCATTGTTGGCTTGACTCAAGAAGCAAAGCAGGTACCAGCACATTCAAACAGTGGATTGAACGTCCTTTAAATATCACTGTGAGAAGAAAGCGGTGTCGTCCCGCTGTCAGGAAGATGTGAGAGTAGGGGCAGATGCATAAAGCTTGATGCTGAAAGGTGGCTCACAGCTTCGTCTCTTTGACTTCTTGGATAATGGCTGCTAGAACAGTAAGATGTGAGGTCACCCACCCTCCTGACTCTGCTGAATGCCAAGATCTCTTCAATCAGATTCAGACATCAAGACATCAAATGGGTTCTAGGAACCAATGTGGCTGTGTCCTTGGGCAAGCTGACGCGCTGGTGCTTGAACTCCTCAAGTCTATCTATCCACATGGTAAATTTGTTTGTACTGTGTGATTGCTCTGCTGGAGGTCACTCAACCCCTCACCACCAACTTCAGAGAACTTTCTGCCAAACACTATGTCATGATTTTAGAGACCTCTCTTAACACTTTATTAGAGTACATTTTGTATATCATAAGGCTCATTTCAGATGTATAGTTAATGGGTTTTTATAAAAATTGTTATTGTATTTATTACATGTGTTTGTATGTATATAGGTGTATGAGTATGGTGAAAGTATGGAGGTGAGAGGCCAGCTTTTCTGAGTTGGTTCTCTCCTTCCATCAGATGAGGTCCAGGGATCACATTCAAGTCATCAGGTTTAGTAACATTTACTTTTGCCTGTCATCTTGCCAGCCCATACTTAGCATAAAATGTTTTGTTCATTTGTTTTTAATTTTTTTATTTTGGGGGGACAGGGTTTCTCTGTAGCTTTGGAGCTTGTCCTGGAACTAGCTCTTGTAGACCAGGCTGGCCTCGAACTCACAGAAATTCGCCTGACTCTGCCTCCCTAGTGCTGGGATTAAAGGCGAGCGCCACCACCACCGGCTCATTTGTTTTTAATACTGTAGATTTTTAAACATTTTTAATTACAAAGCAACTCCACATTTTATCCGTTCTACTGTGTCATTTTTAACTGTATATTTCTATGATCCCCAGTACTTACAAAAGAAAAAGAGTAGACTTTTACCACTCTTGCTAGCTGTGGCATATTACAGTTACATGCTATGGTATGGTGTACTGGTGATTTTACTGTTGAAATTGTGGCTGTATCTTGGGAGTTTTGTTCTTTGCCTGTTGTGCCTAGACTGTTCACCTTGAGTTCGTAAGCAGTTTTCACTTTTCCTCCTCTTTCTGTGAATAAAATTGGAAGAATGCATGAACATTATGGCATGCCTTTGGGCCTCTTTGAAACTTACTTGGTTTTTGTTTTTTCAGATAGTCTTCCTCTCAGAGAGTTCTTGGTGTCTTTCATTGTCTCTGAGTTCTTTTTTTTTTCAGCTCCTTTATATCAGGAAAGTTATTAATTGGCTTTGCTATCTCAGAGTTGTTTATATTGTTCATTTTGCTATTGTAGTAATTTTCTCCCATATTTCAGATAAAATGGTTAAAAGTTGTGTATGAGCTCTAACCCTAACAAAGCTGAGGCAGAAACATGAGGAGTTCAGTGCCAGCCTGAGGTTGGAAAATGACTTAATACTGGGTTTGAATTAGAGTAAAAAATATATCTAAAAAAAAAAAAAATGCAAAAGTAGGGTGTGGGTAAAACATCTTAACTAATCTCCTGTTGAATAACAATATGTATAGAATTGAACAATTTGAGCATCTTTGTATTTTCTCTTTAAAATTTATGTTTGGATTTATATTATGTACTAGAAAGGTTTAATCATTTAATAAAAGGTTTTGCTTTTCTTTTAGTTTTAGTTGAAAATTACTCTCTTGAATCTCATTTTGTTTAAATTTGTTGTTAAAGGTCCTTCACAGAATGATGATGGTTGCAGACCCAAAGATGAAACAAGGTAAGTGTTCACTGATTACTTACCACGGAATGCAGAAGTATACAAGAAGGAATTAAGTTGTTTTAATTAATTTAAACTCAGGTTCAGGGGGTTGGAAAGTTGGCTCAGGAGTTCTGAAGTCTTCTGGCTTTCACAGACACTCATGTATACACCTCTGTACAGGCACATATGGGTGGGCACACACACACATATATGAATAAATCATTGCCAGTTTTCAGGTTCAGATTGATAAATTGTGGACCAAGAATGCTGACTTATCTATGTGATCTCAACATTTCGGTGGTTAAGGTAAGAGGCTGTCTGTGAGTTTAAAACCATTTTGGATTGCATAGTGTAGATTTGAGCTAGCTTGGGTTACAAAATGAGAAATCCTGTCTTTAAAAAAATCATTACAAAGTTTGAGGTGTTGGTACATACCTGTAATCCAGCATTTTGGAGAAGAAGATAAGATTAGGAATTCAAAACCAGTTTGAGTTATGAGAAGTGTAGTCTCAGCAAAAACCACAAAAAAGGGAGAGCTGGCTCAGCGTTAAGGAATGCATGCTGCTCTTCCAAAAGACCCTAGTTCTGCCAGCACCCATGTTAGTGGCTCACAAACTACCTGTAGCTCAAGTTCCAGTGGATTCAACATGTCTTTGGCCTCTGTGGGCATCCACATGAATGCATGTGCCTACACATGGATACAAAACCTACATATAAATAAATAATAAAATAAATCTTAAAATTTAAATGGGAGAACCAAAAAACCAGTGTCACAGGTCATAAAAGAAAAATCATCCTGAAAAAGGGTGTGCCCTGTTATTCCATTGCTGCAGGGGATATCAGAGTTAGGGAACATGCTGCAAAACCCAGTACTTGGGAGGTAAAGTCAGGGGGGCCAGGGCTCAAAGACCAAGTTGATTGCTTGAGTTAAAGACTAGCTTCTGCTATGTAAAGGGAAATAGAGTATAATATGGCTTGGAAGTTGGATAAACTAGTACAACAGGCTCCCATGTTATCTTTCTACTTCTTTAATGTGTAGAAAATTTCATGATAAAAATGTTTTAAAGGGCTTGGATATAATTCAGTGTTGGAACACTTTCCCAGTGTGTCTAAAGCCAGGGATTCTATTCCAAACAGGGCAAAAAATATTTGACTGGGGTTGATATAATCAGAATTCTATAAGAAAATTAAGTTTTGGGGCTGGAGAGATGGCTCAGAGGTTAAGAGCATTGCCTGCTCTTCCAAAGGTCCTGAGTTCAATTCCCAGCAACCACATGGTGGCTCACAACCATCTGTAATGCCCTCTTCTGGCCTGCAGGCATACACACAGACAGAATATTGTATACATAATAAATAAATATTAAAAAAAAAGAAAATTAAGTTTATTTGGCAGTGATGTGTGGTGTAGTTTGTGTTTTATGGTTATGAGTCTGTCAGCAACAACAGGAAGACACGCCCCCATATGCCACTAAACTACTTGAAGAGTTCCCTTTTCCCTTAAGATTTCCACACATTTAAAGCCCTACCCTGAGTATAAAGAGTTGAGGATGAGCCAGGGTGAATTGGACTTAGTTTATACGTGCTTAGACATACAGGAAAAGGAACAGAACATAATTCCAAGATGTGACTATGGGCTTCTTAAGATCGCCCTGTGCTTACATGGCTTTATAGTAGTGTTGTTTATGATCCTATGGCTTTCTAAGTCTCATTCCTCAAAGGATGTAACTTATTAACAAAGTTTAAAAATCAAGCAAAACTTAAAATTTAAATAAAGTTTATAAACTAGGGCAGTGAGGTGATTTGACGGATAAAAAACATTTGGTGTGTTTGCTCTAAAGACTTGAGTTTGATTACTAGAACCTTGGTAAAAGAGGAAAGAGATAACTCATTCCACAGCATTGTCCTCCAATCTCCACACACATGCCCCATGGCTCGAACTGCTCCCTCCATACTCCATGGCTCGAACCTCCCCTCACACACGTTGGATGCAAACAATAATAATAAATAAAATTTAAAATATTCTAATTAAATAAAAATGTATAACCTAGTTCTCATTTCTCACATCTTAAGGACTCTTGTAAATGAACCTGTAAAGTCATTTATGAGGTATGTGGTTTGTATTTAGGGACAAGAGTGAACAGTCTGGTAAAGCTCATGGTTACAAACATTCTAGCCCTCATAAGCATAGCTTGTTTTTATTATACTTTTAAAAGTTGTCTTTAGGAAAGTAAATGTTATCCCTCAAAGTAATTTGAGCTTTCTGGGTTGTGTTTAAGTTTCTTGACTCATCGACAGACATGGTAAAGTAGATCTCATGTCGGTTTTAAATTTTCCTCTTTCTATTGCCTCAAGTGAAGATTGGGAAAACAGACAGAAAATTAATATAGTAGACTACTAAGAGGTAATGGGGCGGGTGTAGTGGAAGAGTAGAGGGAGACTATGAAAGCAGAATCAAGTGGACTTGGAAATTAAGAATAACTGAAAGGAATGCCTTAGAGCTGGAGAGCTGTATTGTCTACATTTTGTTAATAACTTGATACTTGGAGTTGGGAGAGAGTTCCATTAATTATAGAAATTTTGGCTTGTAGATTATTTTTAGAGATAATCTTTGAAATTATGACATATGAGATCCTAGAGAAAAATCTGAAGAAGAGGAAGAATCAGAGGGTGACTAGAAATCTGAGTATAAGATTATAAAAGCAGAGTGACAGAAGTTAGAGGAAAATGGCTTTTAAAGACGGGATGAGGGGCTGCAGAGATAGCTCAGATTAAGAGCACTTGCAAAAGACTCAGGTTAAATTTCCAACCTGTACATGGTGGCTCACAACCATTCATAACCTCAACTCCAGGGGTCCAACAGACACACATGTGGTATACATGTATGCATGTAGGCAAAACATTCATACACATAAAGTAAGATAAATTCAACCTAAAAATCTACAAAAAATCTAATCTAAATGTTTAAGATGAAATAGCTGGACATGGTGGCTCATGCTTTTTTTTTTTCCCAGTACTGTGGAGGCAGAAGGGGATCTGTGAGTTTGAGACTTAAATACATAGTAAGTTCCAGGCAGCCAAGGCTACAAAGTGAGACTATACCCTGCCCCCCCAAAAAAGAGATGGGGTAGTACCGCATATGGTGGTATATTTGTAGTCCCAGTACTTGGGAGGTTGAGGCAGGAAATCTTCAGTTGGATGCCAGCCTGGGCTGCTTATTAGAAAAAGGCTTTTCTTGTCTCACGAGAACAAAAACAAAACAGTAACAATAATAACAACAAAAATCCAAGAGTTTAATGAACATTGTCAAATGCTACAGAAGTTATTATGACCATAGGTTAATAGTCTAGGATAGTTGGCCATCTGGCAAAAGAAAAATGTAGTTACTGCCTTTATCCCAAGACAAGAGTAAATTCTAAGTTGATTTTAAATAAATTTCAAAAAAAATGAAAATATAAAACCATTGAAATAAAATGTAGCTAATTTATTGCTGAATTAATTTAATTACATAGAAATGCGAAAATTGCATATTTAAAAATATAGCATGGAACCGGGCAGTGGTGACGCACGCCTTTAATCTCAGTACTCAGGAGGCAGAGGCGAGTGGATCTCTGTGAGTCTGAAGCCAACCTGATGTACAGAGCAAATTCCAGGACAACTCGGACATTGAACAGGAAAACCCTGCCCTACAAAACTAAAATAAACAAATAAACAAATAAACAAATAAATAAATAAGTGAATAAATAAGTGAATAAATAAGTGAATGAATGAATAAGGGGAGATATACACACAAACGTATGTATATATGTATATACACATATATACACATAAATTTAATGTATACTAATTTTATAGAAATATAAATAATGTAAATATATAAATATTATATGTGTGTGTTTATATAGCATTGAAAACCAAAAGGAAAACCCCTTTCAAACCAGTGTACTAAGTCAGTTTCCTTGGACTATTTGACACTCTTATAGATGGTGACTTTTCTCAAAGGAAATATAGAGGGGTGTTCATAGGCCTGTAGGTATTTTGACTATAAGCAGTAGGATTTTGAAGAACTTGATTTCATTCCTGCTTATACAGGGCATTCTGAAGCCTTTCTGCAGTCACATCTAGTAATTTTGAATGGACTCCAGTTGGATCCTTGAGTAACTCCTCACTGTCTAAAGGGTTGTTACTCTTCTATTGCTGTGAAGAAACATTGTGACCAAGGCAACTCTTAGAAAAGAAAGAATTTAATTGGGAGCTTGCTCATAGTTTCAGACGTTTAATCCATTATCATAATAGCAGGAAGCAGACAGTCAGGACACAGGAATAGGAGCTGAGAGCTTTCCGTCCTGATCCACAGGCAGCAGACTGAGAGAGACTGGGTCTCACATGGGTTTTTTAAACTAAAAACTGCCTTCAGTGACGCACCTACTCCAACAAGGCCATTACCTCTAATTTTTCTGATCTTTCTAAAATGGTTCCACTCCTTGGAAACAACTAAGCATTCATATGAGCCTATGTGGCAAGTCTCATTCAAACCACTCCAAGGAGTTGTATAAGACTTTCACCTATGGCCTCTTTATTTGATAAGACTGGCCTGACATTAGAAAGAAAAAGATTTTTTTCTCCAATTCCTAAAATATTAAATTTTTAGTTTCCTGCTGTTCTTAAATAAAGAAGGAACATTTGTTTTGTTTCCCTGCTCTCTCCCCTCTTTGCCCTTCTTGCCAGAGTGAGCACAAATGGATCAGATGACCCTGAGGCTGCAGTGTCGGGAGATAACAAGAGGACAAATGGGAACAATTCTCCATCCCTTTCAAATGGTGGTTTTAAGCCTTCTAGACCTCCGAGACCTTCGAGACCACCTCCACCCACCCCACGAAGACCAGGTATATATCCCAGCCTTCCGTGCTGTTTTGTAAATACTGTTCTTTTGGTAGGTAGGAAGGGTTGATACAGTCTCCAGGTGTTGCCTGTGCTAGCCTCAAATGCTTCCTTCCTTAGTCTGGGATCATGAGTATGCACTACCATACCTAGTGTTTTTAAATGTGTTCTGTTTGGAAACTGATCAACAGGTACGTATCAGGTCATTGGTGTTTTAAGTAGAATCTTTCTCTGTAACATAGACTGGCCTCAAACCTAGAAATCCCTCTGCTTCAGCCCTCTTAAATTCTGGGATTGCAGGTATGAGCCACCGTGTCTGGCTTCTGACTTTATATGTACATTTAAAGACTTGACTAAGAATGATCTTTCCATAGGCGACTAAGAATTGCTTTTCCTTTAAGTTTTTTTTTTCCAGGAATGAAGTTCTATAAGGAAATGCTTTATTAAGAATGAAAATAATATGTGTTATATAAATCATAGACAGTACAGTTAGATGGAAATTTCTTTGTGTGGCTATAACTGGCATATCTTATAGTTAAAAAAATTGGTTGCTTAGTCCATTTTATCTTTGAAAAAGCTGACTGGGGGCCTGGAGAAAAGGGCTCAGCAGTTAAGAGCACTTGTTGCTCTTGGAGAGGACCTGTGTTAGATTCCCAGCACCCACGTGGTAGTTCTCCAGCATCCATAATTGTGTTTCCTCTTCTGACCTTTGCAGGAACACACATGGTGCACAGCCATACATGCAGGCCAAAGGAAAAAAAAAAAGTGAATAAATCTGATAATTTTGTTTGTTTTCTTTTGTTTTCAAGGCAGAGTTTCTCTGTAGCTTTGGGGCCTGTCCTGGAACTAGCTTTTGTAGACCAGGTTCACAGAGATTTCACAGAGATTCACCTGCCTCTGCTGGGATTAAAAGCATGCGCAACCACTGCCTGACTACTTTTAAATTCTTAAGTTAAAATTTGATCCTGATTTTAGATTTCAGAAAACAAAAGCTTCTCTTACGTTATCCAAATCTTTCGTAGCATCTGTCAACGGTTCACCATCCACCAGTTCTGAAAGTGACGGTTCTAGTACAGGCTCTTTGCCACCAACAAATACAAATGTAAATACAAACACAAGTACATCTGAAGGAGCAACATCTGGGTTAATAATTCCTCTTACCATATCTGGAGGCTCAGGTCCAAGGCCACTGAATACTGTAAGTCAAGCTCCCCTACCACCTGGGTAAGTAACTGCTAACATTTGTTTTCTTTAAACTTTTTGTGTGTACTTAGTAATTTACAAAAGATTATACTATATTCTTTCATTAATTGCCTATTAAGTAATTGTAATTGATTTCTGGGAGTATGGAATCCAAGAAAGCTTATCATATTTTAAATACTACGTCTTCCTTTTTTGGAAGAACAAAAATGAACTAGGTATGTTAGCACATGCCTGTAACTTCAGCACTTGGGAATCTGAGACAGGAGGATTGTTGTGAGTTCCAGTTCAACTTGGACTACAGCAGGAGACTGTCTCAAAAATGTTTTGTTGTTGTTGTTGTTTGGTGTTTTGAGGCAGAGTGTGATATAGCTCTCACTGACCTCAAACTCACGATGTAGTCGCGGATAGCATTGAATTACTGATCCTTCTGCTGCTGTTGCTAAAGTGTGGGTTGCAGGTGTGCACCATTACACCTGGAAAACAAAACAACTATTAAAGGACACCCCCACCCCCCACAGAAAGTTAATGAGAGTCAAGCCATAGCCATGTGACTAACTGCTGCTTCTCTACATAGGGAAAAAGCACATACCCTTTTAAAATAGTTTTTATTATAAAATCATAGCAGCATAAAATTTAAACTGATAAACTAGTTCCATAATTCCATTTTAATTTGTACTTAAAAGTTTTTTTTTTAATTGGTATGTGTGTGTATGTTCACGTGTGTGTGTACACTTATGCCTGCCTGCTTGCCTTGTCTCTGTGTGCACCACATGTGGACAGTGCCTGTAGAGGAAGAGGAAGGACATTGGACCCCCTGGAACTTGAGTTGTAGGCAGCTCTGAGCCATCTGATGTGGATTCTGGATACTGAGCCTGGGTCCTCTGTAAGAACAGAAAGTGTTCTTAACTACTGAGCCATCTCCCCAACCTCTATGGCTTTTGTGTTTTGTTTTGTTATTAACAAAGATTTATTTATTATATATACAATGTTCAGACTGCATGTATGCCTGTAGTCCAGAAGAGGGCACCAAATCTCTTTACAGATGGTTGTGAGCCATCATGTGGTTGCTGGAAATTGAACTCAGGACCTCTGGAAGAAGAGCCTCAAACCCCTATTTTTAACATTAATAGTTTGATCAAATTGAGAGCTCAGTCAGGGCTAAGGGTTTAGCTTAGTGGTAGAGCATGTGTCTAGTATATGTAAAGTTCTAAGTTCTACCTTAAAACCATACACACAAATCGAAACAAAACCTCATGTTCAGGGCTCTGCGTGCCAATCAGTTATTTGACTGACTGGTAAATTAATAAACTCGTGATGGGGATTTTAACTACTTACACAGATTATACTTGTTGGTAATCAGACATTTTCATTTTGGAAAGCTTATGTGGTGTGTTAGTTACTGTGCTCACCAGTGCGACAGACCTGACAGAACCACTTGGGGGAGAGATTTTGCTTGGAACTGGTCTCATCTCTGTGGTGGTTTGAAAGCAGAGAGCTTAAGTAGAAGCCAGTCTGATTACAGCCTTCAAAGAGTCCTAACCCCAGCAATCTACTTCCTCTAGGTAGAATCTGTGTCCTAAAGGTTCTACAACCTTCCAAATAGTACCACTAGCTGGGGACCAAGTATTCAAAAACATGAGCCAGTATAGTAGGTGGGGTGGTAAGAAAGAAACAGTTTAAACCATACTACATGGCAAGGTAAATTAGAAGATTGTGCTTAAGAACAAATGATCCAGTACTGAGAGCTAGCTAGCCCTTGCTGCTCTTGCAGAGGGCCTGGGCTCATCTTCCAGCAGACACATGGTGGCTTACAACCACCCATAACTCCAGTTCCAGGAGATTCAGGACCCTCTTCTGATCTCTATGGGTACCAGGCATATACATGGTGCACATATAAACACAGGCAAAACACTGATACACATACAATAAAGTAAATCTTAAAAAAAATTAAAAAAAAATTTTTAAATTTTGAAATAATGGCTTATCAGTTAAGAGCATTGCCTATTCTTTTTAGATGACCTGGTTTTGATTCTCAGTACCCACATGGCTACTTACATTTGTCTGAAATTCTACTCTTAGGGAATCTAATGCTCTCTTCTGACTTCTGTGGGTACCAGGCACAAGCATGATATACAGATAGATATATGCAGTCAAAGTACCCAAACACATAAAAATAAGTAAGCAAATAAATAATGGTGAAATTAACAGACTCTGATGGTTTATAGCTATTCTCTTCTCTTTGGCAGCAAACCTTCCCAGCAGACTGGAAGGGTAGTCTGTAACTCTTGTCTTATGTCTGATAGTGATATGCTTTGATTTCAGTTCTTCTAGAATATAGTCAGAATTTTGAGTATAATCTGATGAGATTGAGAAACTTTGGTCTTCTGAGTGGATGGACTGACTGAAATGCATGTTATTTCCAGAGCACACACTTAGGAAAAGAAACCTTATTTGCTGTTGTGTGTGTCACGGATGGTCATTTAAAGTGGGACGGTGTAGACAGGGTTAGCAAGACAAATAACACACAGCACCCTCACCAGTCTTCGGTTTGCATTTAAGGTGGGAGCAGAGAGTAGACCAGCATGGGCGTGTTTACTATGTAGACCATGTTGAAAAGCGAACAACGTGGGATAGACCAGAACCTCTACCTCCTGGGTAAGTGTCTGAATTTACAAACAAAGAAGAACAAATTGCATCTGTACCCAGTGTGCCCTACAGTCCTCTTGTTCTCCTCTATTTTGCTTTATGTTAGACCCAGACTAGAAAGAAGAGAGCTAGAGAACTTCCAGCATGCTGAGGGGTGTTGCTGTTGTTACTTATTCTCTTTCGCAGACAGAGTCTTGCTGTGTATTGCAGAAGGAACTCTTGGTCTTTCTACCTCAGCCTCTAGCCTTGCAAGTTCTGGGGTTGCATGCCTACACTGCCATACCATGGCCAATGAATTTTACTGTTAGCACTTGTAATTTAAAGATTCCACGGTTCAAGTTGGGCAGTGGTGGCGCATGCCTTTAATTCCAGCACTCAGGAGGCAGAGGCAGGCAGATCTTTGTGAGTTTGAGGACAGCTAGGGCTACACAGAGGAATTCTGTCTCACAAAAAAAAAAAAAAAAAAAAAAAAAAAAAAAAGTCAAGGTATGTAGGCTAGAGAGGTAGCCCCAAGGTAAAAGTTTCATGTTTTTCACAGGCTTTTCTTAAATTAGTTGTTTCTTTTCTGGTTTAGTTGGGAACGGCGCGTGGACAATATGGGACGTATTTATTATGTTGACCATTTCACAAGAACAACAACATGGCAGAGGCCAACAGTGGAATCTGTCCGAAACTATGAACAGTGGCAGCTTCAACGTAGTCAGCTTCAGGGAGCAATGCAGCAGTTTAACCAGAGATTCATCTATGGGGTAAGCAGCCTATTGAATTATTGGTTATTGTAACTAATAAAAATCTTTAGTGTTTAAAAAGTTGCCTGCAGCCGGGTGGTGGTGGCGCACGCCTTTAATTCCAGCACTCGGGAGGCAGAGGCAGGTGGATCTCTGTGAGTTCGAGACCAGCCTGGTCTACAAGAGCTAGTTCCAGGGCAGACTCCAAAACCACAGAGAAACCCTGTCTCGAAAAACAAACAAAACAAAACAAAACAAACAAACAAAAAAAAGTTGCCTGCATGTGTCATCTAAAGCACTAAAAAGATGACAGAGTAGAGTGGCGAGCCAGTTGCTGCCATAGGTAGATGCTGATTTTATTGTGAGTTTGATGTTTTCTGTCATTGTTAAAAATAAATACGAAACAGAAAACAAGTTAACTGGGTGGCGGTGGCGCACGCCTTTAATCTCAGCACTTGGGAGGCAGAGGCAAGTGAATCTCTGTGATTTTGAGGCTAGCCTGGTTTATAAGAGCTAGTTTAGTTCCAGGCCCCAAAGGTACACAGAGAAACCCTGTCTCGAAAAACAAAAATAAACCAACCAACAAACAATCAAAAACAGAAAACAAGTTAGAGCAATTTAAAATTCATGGAGAAGATTAATAATAAGAATAGACCCAAGCAGTTTGAAAAGAATCAAAACAATTCAGTATGCAGAACTGCCCATAACTTACTAGAAAATTTGAATGCTTCAGTTTCAGGGAACCTGATTTAAGTGGTTGCATAGAATTGACAGTGGGGTTGAGTCACTGAACACTCACAGATGAAGCTTACTGAATAAATTTTTTGGTGTGCTGCTCTACTGAAGAACTTTCATTCCTTATAGTAATACACTGTACATATATTTATACTGTATATGTTTATAAAGTGTTTTCTTTACAAAGCTTGGTTTGATGGTGTTCATCTATTACCCTAGCATTTGGGAAGTTAAGGTGGATAACTCACTTGAGCTCAAGAGTTCAAGGCCAGCCCAGACAATCAAGACACTGCTCAAAAACAAAACATAAAACAAACTACCCAGACATGGTGGTAAATGGCTTTAACTCTGGTACTCAGGGGACTTCGGAAGGCAGAGGTTAGATCTCTGAATTCTAATCCATTCTGGCCTAAGTTGTAAGTTCCACGTTAGCCAGGACTACTACAGGCTGTGTACAGAAACATTGTGTGGGGTGGGGATAGACACACACACACACACACACACACACACACACACACAAAGCACCCTTTTCTATGTATAAATAAATGGATTAAATACATATTTTCCTTCAGACTAATAGTGCCAAAATAGTGAAAAATATATTAGTGCTTTCCTTGCTGTGGTTTGCTGCTGGGAATTTTTGTAATCTCAAGTCATAATGTATCACATATCTTTCTCTGAGAAAAGTAAAATAGTCCATGCCAAAATAAGTAGATTTGTTGGAGTAGTATATAGAACTTAAAGCAAAGAAAACCATCTCTACCAGAGTCCTGGAGAAGCTGGGCACTCTGCATTGCAATTGCTTATCATGAGATCTTCCTTTTAGAATGTGCCAGAGTAAAACATCTTTACTCTTCTTCCTTAGGCTACCTTTTCTCCATTTTCCTGTTCTTTCTCTCTCTCTCTCCCCCCCCCTCTATCTCTCTCTCTCTCCCCCCCCCTCTTTCTCTCTCTCTCTTTCTCTCTTTCTTTCTCTTTCTCTCTCCTTCCCTGTGGTGGCGCAAATGAATGTAGACAGATTATATAGATATATACAGCTTTAATAAGGAAATAGACTTACAGGACCACAGGTTCCCGCGGAGCACTGGAAAAGCGGAGCAAAAGAAAAAGGGCTGCTGGGCTCACGCCCTGCAGATTCATTCGTAAACATTAGCCCGAGGCGAACACGCCCCCAATGGGTGGGGCTATGTCCCTACATCTCCCCCTTTTGTCTAAATAAGATAGACCAAACCAAATACAACTATATACAATAATAACAAATAATAAATATAACAAACAATATTGAGAACAAAACTTTTGTTAAACATTTTATCTCAAGGAGTCTAAATAACATAGAGAGTAACTACAATTATATAATCTTTAACTCCGTCAAAGATCTGAGAAGGGAATAAATATTACTTAACAATCGAGAGATATCCAAAATGTGCAACAATTGACAGAGACAACTGACTACCTGGGCAATCACCCAAAGTCTCGTTTGTAATGTTGAGTCAACCAACTTTGGCTAAGGCCTAACATAACTGGCATACCATTATTAAAGGCAAGGAACTTTCTTAGGACTATCCTACCCTGTCTTGGCAAGATAAGACAATCCTGTTTTATCCATTTAGGGATATTCTGTATCTTTGTCAGAAGTTGAGGTATGGGCTTTTCTTAACCCAAAGGCCAGTTCTGCCAAGAAGACAAGCTCCCAGTGGAGTGTCTTTGGTGCTCAACGTTCTCTCGGGAGTAGAGTGGTGTTGCCAGGAGTAATTGTGTCTCTTTGGCACAGAAATTTTAGGTTAGATTAAAGGCCATTTTCTACAGCTCTTTGAAGAGGCTGAAGATCATACTATCTATACTAAATATAATCTCTATGTAACTAAAAGACCTGATTAACTTAAAAATAAATATGACAAACATATAATTTTCAATACCTATCTAACTTTGAAGACTAAAAGAATAAACAACTGTGCAATATATGAAGACAATGATCTTCAACTGTAAACAATGTCATAGTATCAGAGGTAGAAATGTACAATGTAATATGGTAGATGTATCAGTATAATATAGACAAAGTTATAAGCATACTCATACAAAAATAGAGGTAGGAACACTCACATTCAATATTTAACATATCAATATACAAGAAACAGTACCAGTACAATTTTCTATAAACAGTAATTCACAAATACCAATCATCCCAAAAAACCAGTTACCCCCTTCTTCTTAAAAATACAGTTTCCATGTAATTATTTCGGGTATAAAGCTAGCCGGGTGGCGGGACGCAGCCCGCCGCTCTTATTACAACACTTCCCTTCTTTCTTTTGTGAAGATTTATTTATTTATTATGTATACAGTGTTCTGCCTGCTGGCTAGAAGAGAGCACCAGATCTCCCTATGGATGATGGTTGTGGGCCTTCAGGTGGTTGCTGGGTATTGAACTCAGAACCTCTGGAATAGCAGCCAGTGTTCTTAACTGTTAGCAATCTCTCCAGCCTCTCCTGCCTTTTTCTTGGATCTGATCGTTAGAATACAAGCTCATCCTTATGAGCAGCCTTCTCTGCACTGCTTTGTTATGATCAAGATACTGTTCACTCTAGTAAGTTTCCCACCACTGCTTGTGGAAACATGACACTTGAGTTCCTTTCCTAGTAGTTTTAGAGAGTAAAGTAGCTTTTGTTTCTTGGGGTGTGTGTGTGTGTGTGTGTGTGTGTATGTGTGTGTGTGTGTGAGACGGGGGGATGCTTTCATGGGGGTGGTTATTGAGGGAAAGGATATGTAGACTTAGACTGTGGCGTCTGCTTTTCTCATGGCTGCCAACAAAATACTCAGCTTCTTGCACTTCCTCTGGGCCTGGGTGTACATCTCTATCCTCTGCTTCATGAGCTTGAAGGCTTATTTGGCCTTAAGAACTTCTCTAATAGTGACATAGTGCACTGCTCTTAGGGCATAAAGCCACATACCCCTCAAATCATGTACCATACAAATCTGGTGTGCTTGGTAAGGTGTCCGCAGAATTGGCCATGCCTCAGCTTGCTCCCATCATTCATCACCTTCTGTCTGTTAGAGCCACTACCATGGGGTACTGCAGAGCCATTGGTGCTGCTCTTGAAGGTTATCATGGCTGCTCTAGACTCTTTACATTTTATTTGGAAACATGGTTTCACTAAATTCCCAGGCTGACCTTCAACTTGAGATCCTCTTGGCTAAACCTTCTAAACAACTAGGATTATAAGCTTGTGTCAATCATATCCTGTCCAATTTCTTTTTAGGTCTGTTCTGTTTTACATTTTAGTTTATGTCTAAATTATTATAGGCAAATTTCTTCTTGGTATGGATCCTTAACTTGCCTGTTTTTTTCAACCCTAGTTCCATATGAATCTCCAGTGGCTTTGGAGTCAGGTACATCTGTCTGGTTCTTGTCCACAGTTACTTTGAGTAATTTTGGATGAGCTACTTAACCTCACCTGGACTCATTTACCTTTTATGTGAAATACACCCTTCACTGCCTCGGTGGCATTTTGTTGTTGTCTTTCTGCCCCTAGTTCTCTTCCATCTGCATGTGTGATCTTTTGGCTTTCAGTATACATGCAAGACTTTTTTCAACTGTCTGGTCACTCCAGTTACTGCTTTTATAAATGACTGGGGTGTGTGTGGTATATGGTTCTCTAATTTTTATGTTACTAGTAGAGGAAACTTTGTAGCACTAGGGAAAAACTAGTAATTTTCAGGTAAGAATTTATATAGTTTATGCACTTCCTTAATTTTACATAATTTTAAGTGTTAGCTAATATTACATAGAGTTTTCAAAGTTTTTTTTTTAGCAAAAATAAAACTTTTCTAAGTGTAAATTCTGTAAGAATATGTTGTACATACCAGGGAAGCCATATTGAAATTCATACATTTGCTCTGAAATGTATTTATGTTGTAAATTATGTCTAATTAATGTTTTTATTCTTTATAGAATCAAGATTTGTTTGCTACATCACAAAATAAAGAATTTGATCCCCTTGGTCCTCTGCCCCCTGGATGGGGTAAGCACATCAGTTTTAATTTAAAGTCAATTATTAGAATATCAGGCTAGAGAGACTGCTCAGAGGATAGAATGCTTGTCTAGCATAGGCACAACTCTGGTTTGAGTCATTAGCATTGCAAAGTGAAAAGAAACAGATCATTGATACAGCAGTCTGGAAGGACCTCAATGATGCTATTACTTAGAGAAGAAAGTCAGTTTCACATGATTACTCTTTTGCTTTTGTTGTTGTGTTTATTGTTTTTTGAGACAGGGTTTCTCTGTGTAACTCTGGCTGTCCTGGAACTCTGTGAACCAGGCTGACCTCGAACTCATAGAGATCCTCCTGCCTGTGTCTCTCAAGTGCTGGGATTAAAGGCGTGCACCAACACTGCCCGGCAATTGTATTACTCTTGCAGCTCCAGTTTCTATTACTATACCGAATGCTTGAGACAAGATCCTTTATAATGAAAACAGGCTGTGTTGGGGAAATGGCTCAAATCAGAAAGGTGTTTGCCATGAAAACAGGAGGACCTTAAATTGGATTCCCAAAACTCATGTAAAAAGCCAGGTGAGGTTGAGGAGACCAACAGATCCAGGAAGCTCATTTGGTCAACTCACCTAGTCAGATTGATGACCAGCTAGTTCATTTAGAGACTTGTCTCAAAAACTAAAGGGAGCCAGGTATGGTGGTACACATGTAATCCATTTTGAAAAATCCTATTTTTCCCCTTACATCATTTATACTCTGTAGGCAGAATTTTCTGTCTAAACTGCTGATCAGCTCTGTCCCACCAGCTCGTCCCCACATAACCACACAGAGACTTAATATTAATTATAAAAGCTTGGCTGATAGCTCAGCCTTGTTTTTAGCTAGCTCTTATCACTTAAACTAACCCATTTCTATTCATCTATGTGCTGCCTTGAGGCTTGTTTATCTCATCTACTTATTTCTCATTCTGCTTGCTCTGCCCTTCATGGCCTCTCCTCTGACTCTGCCCTTCTTCTCCCCAGCATTTTCTCTACCCTGAAAATCCTGCCTACTCACTGGCCAATCAGTTTTTTATTAACAATGAGAGCAACACATCTTCACAGTCTCTAGAAGGATTATTCCACAGCAGTACTCAAAACATTTTGGTGCTAGCCCAACATGATGGTTGGTATGTGCCTGTAATCCCAGCATCTTTTGGCAGTTAGAGGTTAAAGGATCAGGAGTTCTGATCCTGCCTTGGCTATACAGTGAGTTTAAGACCAGCCTAAACTGTTAGAAACCCTGAGCCACCAAACAAAGGCAGAGAGATAGTCAGTAAAGTACTTCCTGTGCAAGCACGAGAATCTGAATTAACTCCCCAGTATCTATGGGGAAAAAAAAAGCTAGGTGTGGTGTCAGGTCCTTGTAATCTTGGAGATATTTGAGAGGATCCCTTGAGTTTGCTGACAGAGCAGGCCAGCTGAATCAAGTGAGTCCTAGGTCAGTGAGAGACTCTTGTCTCAAAGAAACCAGATAGTACCTGAGAAGCAACATACCTGAGGTTGTCCTTCGGACTCCATATTCATGTGCATAAATGTGCTTGTACACGCATATCCTTGTCCACTTGGCATGTAAACAATCATATGCACCCACCAAAAAACAAAACAAAATAAATGACTTCTCCGAGTGAAGACGGTTAAAACAAAGTGTATTGGGCTGTCCTTAGAACTTGTCATTATTTTGTGATAAGAAGATACATGAAAGTTGTTCCTGTCTTCTCCAAAGCCAGAGATGGCGTTTTGGTGGTTAGGATAGTGGAATGGTCAGTGTATGGTTGATGCAAAACAAAACACAATGCTTTAGAAAAGGTGTGGTCCTTAGGTGTTGAACCTAACCTGTCAGATTGCATTCCCAGACAGAGATTGTATGCTTTGTTTCTACAATTTTGTTGTGTGTTTTACATAGACACTCACCAAAAGAATACAGCTGAGGGTTATAAGTTTATACCCTGTCCTCAACTTACTTATTTTTTAAAATTTATGTGCATGGATGTTTTGCCTGCATGTATATCTGTATACCATGTGCATGCCTGGTACCCACAGAAGAGGGCGACAGATCTAGAACTGGAGTTACAAGCAGCTGTGAGCCACAGCTGGGAATGAACTCGAATCCTTTGTAAGAGAAACCAGTGCTCTTAACCACTAAGCCATCTCTCTAGCCCTCACCCTTCATTTTATGGCAGAAGAACGATGACTCATTTTTATGGAGATGATTATTAACAGACCATTTTTACTCTTTTGAAAGAGCTCTAGGAAAAAACACTTCTTTGCCTCAGAAGCTTGAGTTGTGGACTTTGTCACTGTTATAGGAAAGCTTGTCTTTGTCTACTGTGTTTGTGTGAAGTAGCGCTAAGGTCTAAATTGCTTACCTCATACTTGGAATACCTTAAATTATACCTACTTTAACACATAAACCCAGCTGTCATTTGTGAAAAGCTAAATAGCTGAGAGGTCTTATGGGCAGGGAGGGCATTATGAATTAAATCTTTTTAGTGTCTTAGAAATTTTATTATAAAAAAATTGTTTTTTTAATTATGTGTAGGTATGTATTTTGTATGTGGACTTGTGTGCATAAGTTCTGGTACCCTTGAGTTACAGGTAGTCTTGAACTGATGTGGGTGCTGGGAACTGAACTTGGGTCCTCTAGAAGAGCATAAGTGCTCTTAACTGCCAAGCCATCTCTCCAGCCCAGAAATAATAATTAACAACTTCATTAAGAAAGAGAAAACGCTCTCAAAAGTGTGAATGGACTAAGGAGATGGAAGAAAGGCATATATGTTTCAAAGGCTAGGATAAGCTTTCGTGTATATAATATGATAGAGAAATTATAAAATCAAGTAGTCACTAAATAGGCAGATTCAACTTATTTTTATCTTAGTTTGAGGGGAAAGGACTATTCCAACATTAATGTTGTGTTTTTCATTTTGTTTAATAAAGAGAAGAGAACTGATAGCAATGGCAGAGTGTATTTTGTCAACCACAACACTCGAATTACACAGTGGGAAGACCCCAGAAGCCAAGGGTAAGAATTTTAGTGTATATATGGCTTCTAGCAATTGTTTACCTATTTCTGACTCATTTATGTATTCTTTCTTCAAAACCTTTAAACATTAATCACCTATATACCTTGGAAGAAGAAAAATTATTACTTTCATATAATGAAAAGCTTGAGTTTTATGAGAATGAACTAGGGATGAGTTGGCATAACTCACTGGTTTTCTTTTTTTTCCTCACCAATAGAATTACAGAACTTTAAAAAAAAACATAAAAATATGTTTATATATTATATGATATAATGTTTATGTATATTATAAGAATTTGCTGATTAATATACCAAGAGATATTATCACAAGTTTACTTAATGTTTTGATTACAGTATACAGTGATTTATGTTACATAAATTATGTCATTCTGTGTGCTAAGGCCTTGTTTTTTTTGTTTTTTTTTTTAATATTTATTTATTATGGATACAATATTCTGTTTACATATATGCCTGCAGGCTAGAAGAGGACACCCGACCTCATAACAGATGGTTGTGAGCCACCATGTGGTTGCTGGGAATCGAACTCGGGTCCTTTAGAAGAGCACGCAATGCTCTTAACTGCTGAGCCATCTCTCCAGCCCCGGCCTTGTTTTTGTTTTTTTTGTTTTTTTTTAAAAATACCACTCAAAGTATTTCTCAGGCCGAAAGTGGTGGTGCACACCTTTAATCCTAGCACTGGGGAGGCAGAGGTAGTCAGATCTCTGTGAGTTCGAGGCCAGCCAAGGCTACATAGTGAGACACTGTTTCAAAAAAAAAAAAAAAAAGAAGAAGGAAACTAATTCTCAGTTTCTGTTTCAAACAAAAGCTTAGAGTTCTGGAAGAAGTCAGAAATCAAGGTGTCAGCAGACTATGTGCCTCTGATGGCCAGGGAAAAGGGGTGCTCCAGTCCTCTTAACCACTACTATCTCCTCCCACTGCCTCCTCTTCCTCGTCTTGTTTTCTGAGGCAAGGCCTCTCTATGCAACTCCTGCAGCCCTGGAACTCACTATGAAGACCAGGCTGGCCTCAAACTCACAGAGATTCTCCTGCCTCTTCCTCAAGTTCTAGGATGAAAGGTGTGAGCCAGCATGCCTGGCTTCTCCCAATTTATAGTCTGCTGGCTTGTGTCAGCAGTATTCTAGTCTTCACATAGCTCGCTCTCTCTCTCTAATCAGGGTCTCTCTGTATAGCTCTGGCTGTCCTAGAACTTACTCCATAGACCAGGCTGGCCTCAGACTCAAAGGGACCTGCCTGCCTGTGCCTCCCAAGTGCTGGGATCAAAGGTGTGCACCTCCACTGTCTGGCCACATAGCTTTCTTTTATATTTTTGTTCCAATTTTCTCTTTTTATACAAACACCAGTCCTATAAGATGTGACTCCAAGTATGGATTCATCTTTATACATCTTTGGTGACACTGTTTCCAAATAAGGTCCCATCCTTGGGTGCTGGTCCCTAGGACTTAGACATAAGTATTTGAAAGCGAAGCACAGTCACCTCATGACAGAATGTGATATTATAAGTATCAAATGGTTCTATTTTTCAAGGAATATGGCAAACTGCAGTTTACATGTTAATCACAAATGTGGGCATGTTCCTTACACCTTTCTCACTTCAAACATCTATCTACAAATTCTGTCACAACTACTCTTTAAGTGTGATAGAGATATTAATAGTAGTGTACATTTGTAATCCAAACATTGGGGAGACTTGAGTGGGAAATCTCCAATTTCAGGCTGGCCTGGGGTACTTAGTGAGCTCTTGTCTAAGAACAACATAAAACACTGGAATTACTGAATTATATTCAGTCACATTTTTTTATAGAGAAATAATAGAGTCAGTAGGAGGAAGAGGCTGGGAAGATTCTAAATTTCTGTTGCTAAAGGAGAGTCATATGCTTTGATGTTGGTAATATGTAAATGCCGACAACAGGGAGGTCTGTGGACTCCACTCAAGTGTCCATTTGCACTTTTGGGTGAAATAAAACAGTCTGTAGTTCCTCCAGAGACCAAAACTGTTGCAGTGTGTCCCAGGCCTCTCTCCTCTTTGTAGGATGCCCAGTGGGGAAATCCTCCAGGCAAAGAAGGGCATTCCTGATAGGCACAGCTACCCCTACTAGCAAATCACCTTCTAGTAGTTGAGAACAAGAGCAGCCTTCTGTAGGTATGATTAATTCCTCATGATACAAATCCAATGATTCACATTTCAATAGTTCTATCAGTTCACTCATTTAAAATACTTTATCTAGCCCGGCGATGGTGGCGCATGCCTTTAATCCCAGCACTCGGGAGGCAGAGGCAGGCGGATCTCTGTGAGTTCGAGACCAGCCTGGTCTACAAGAGCTAGTTCCAGGACAGGCTCCAAAACCACAGAGAAACCCTGTCTCGAAAAACCAAAAAAAAAAAAAAAAAAAAAAAAACCAAAACTTTATCTAAAAAAGAGTTGCTTATATCCCTTAATGCATTAATCCATAGTTTGAATAGCATGGGATAATTCACCAACACTATATGCCAATTTATCTTAATTTATTTTAATAGTTTTCAAGACAACTGGTCATTGAGCTTATCTAGGAACTATAATCACAGTGGAAGTGATTTTTTTTTAATTTTTTTTATATTTTTGGTTAGTCTTCCCTGACATTTGTGTGAATTATATAAATAAGACTAAATAGTCTTAATGTTTTGGTAGTTTGTAAAGCATGGTTTAAGGCAGTGTTCTTCTGAATATAGCACTTTGTCTTTCTAAAGTGTACTTGATGAAAACAACAATCAAAACTAAGAGTGTTTCTCTATAATAGTGAGCTTGAATGTCTTCAGATCTCCACTTTTCTTCCTTTGTGATAGAAACTTTAGTATTCCCAGTGTTCCCTCTTATCAAGTCCATTAGATAAGAAACTTAAAGCTATGAAGCCAGGCTGGAGGGGTGATGATGTAGCTCAGTTGGTATAGCGTTGTTTGGCACGCATGAAACCCTGGTTTTGATCTCTAAGAACCCCACAGGTGATATGTGCGTATAATTCCAGTGCTTGAGAAGTAGAGGCAGGAAGGTCAGAAGGTCAGGGTTATCCTAGGCTATGTGAGCTAAATCCAGGATATATGAGACCCTGTCTCAAAAGAAAAAGGGGGGAAAAGTGAACTGGTATACATGAATAAATGTTGCATTTATTTTATTCAACCAACTGAGAAGTCTGGTTGCCTTTATGTTTAAAAGGACAGTAAATTCATAGGTACGAGTATCCATTTTAATGTTTATGCTAATGCATTGATTTTTTTGGGTGCTGTAATGGTTTATATAGGTCATTGTTGATTTTAGGAAACCAGGTGGTGATGGTGCACACCTTTAATTCTACACTTGGGAAGCAGAGGCAGGCGATCTCTGTGAATTTGAGGCCAGCCTGGTCTACAGAGTTAGTTCTAGGACAGTCTCCAAAGCTACACAGAGAAATCTTATCTTGAACCCCCCCGCCCCCAAAAAATCTAGTTTAGTTTCTAAAACTCATGTAATAGTTGCAGAGTAGAGAGTTTTGCCAGCATACAACCTGAGGGATGATGACACCATGCCAGCAGCACATAGGAGAGACCTGGACAGAATGATTAATTTGTAGTAGAAGAAAGAGTGGACAGTTACTATTGGAAGGCTTTCTTTCTACTACACCATTTTCTTACTTCATTTCTCATATGGTCTTATTATGTAGTATTGTCTTGATTGTTTAATATTTTTATTTATCTTTTGAGAATTTCATATGTATATAATGCATGTAGGTCTTATCAACTTCCTCCTTCTCCCTCCAGTTCTCCTCAGTGCATCTCCTCAGAGCTGGCCTCCAACTCAGAGATCTGCCTGCCTCTGCCTCAGCCTCAGCCTCAGCCTCCTGGGTACTGAGATTAAAGGCATGCACCACCACATCTGACTGTTGCCTGCATTTTATGGACGAAAAGCCTGAAGTTTAAAGAAGGCAGCCCAGAGTTTTCAGGATATAAAGATATATATTCAGGAAAAAGATAGGGACATTTCGTAAAGAACTTTCAAGTTGCCTTAACAGAGAAAACAGATTTGTCAGTGGGAGAAGATGTCATTCAGAACGGTGACAGATGTGACTTGTTTGGGAAAATGGTCACTGGCCATGTGCCATGAAATCTCAGGGTTCCTGAGAGGGAGTCTAAAAGAGAAACTGAGTTGATGAAATCTGACTAAGGGAGATACTCTGTCTACAATATCGTGTAGGTTTAGATGGAGAGGACCTGAGTAATGGTGAGAATCAAAGATAGGGATGGCTAGGAAGACTTAAAAGGCAGAATGAGTTAACTTGGGTACCATGGCTATTTGAAGTGAGTTATTAAATAAATGGGAGAATATAGGCCAATAATGTGATGATGATTCATTTTTAGTATTGTTGATGATGACTCTAATGTGTTTGTAGAATGTCTAGATAGGGATATATATTATCTGAAAATACGGGATTATGTAGGTTTTCTGAAAGATTTTTATTCTGTTTACAGGTGTTTTTAGTTTCTGGTTTTTGGCAAAGAAGCATGCCTTTGATAGTTTTTGTTTATGTTTTCCTCTGTATTTTATAGTCAATTAAATGAAAAGCCCTTACCTGAAGGCTGGGAAATGAGATTCACAGTGGATGGGATTCCATATTTTGTGGACCACAATAAAAGAACAACCACCTACATAGATCCACGTACAGGAAAATCTGCCCTGTAAGTTTTCTAAACATTATTAATTAAAAACACAACTAATTTCTTGGATTTTGACAAATATCTTAGTTAGGAAAGGCTGGAGGTGTGAGTTGGCCCATAGGTCTCTGAATACTGAATTTTGTTGTCGTTTGGGGGTGGGGCAGGTTGGGGAACAGTTCTTATCTTGTAGCTCTGGTTGGCCTAGAAGTCACTCTGTAGACCAGGCTGGCCTTGAACTCATAGAGATCACCTTTCTCTGCTTCCACTGGCGTTAAAGAGGTATACCATCATAATACCATCATGCTCAGTTTAGGAGTTCTTTTTATACTGACTGACAGGAGTCACTTGATACATTATCAGAAATGTATCATTGTGTGGGCCTTGAAGAATATGCTTTCAGAAGCCTAGATGGATTAAATCTCCTACATGGCTAGACTATATGCCATGTACACTCAGTATAGGTGTGTATAGCCTATTATTCCTAAAATCATGATGAACAAAACACGGGATTAAATAAAGCACTGGAAAAAATGATGCAGTCAAGACACACAGGAAGCAAAGTGTGTGATGTTCAGCCAGCATTATATGGCTGTTTTATAGTAAACTGTGTTTTGTTATTCTTGCTTTGTTTTGTTTTGCTTTTTTTTTTCTTTTGAGACAGTTTCACTATGCAAATCTGGCAATGTAGACTGTGTTACAGATGTCACACTTAGCTGAACTTTTATGATAGTAGTAGAAGTACACTGTAATGGTTTAAAACGGGGCACTAAGCCTGGTGTAGTGGTGCACACCTTTAATCCCAGCACTCAGGAGGCAAAGGCAAGTGGATGAATCTGTAAGTTCAAGGACAGCCTGGTCTACATAGTTCCAGGATAGTACTTGCTGTCAGGGAGACAACACAAGATGGCTCAGTGGGTAAAAGTACCTACTGCCAAGCCTGAGAACCTGAGTTTGATATCTGGGACCCACATGGTGGCAGATGAGAAATGACTTCCACAAGTTGTCCTCTGACACTCGAGCACCATGGTATGAGCATGCCCACACACATAGACATGTACGTACATACTAGATAAATAAGTAAATAAAAGTGTTCAAAAGAAGTAGAGCTGGAATTGTAGTTTCCCAATTGGTAAATAAATAAGTAGATGGAATTGTTTTTCCTCTTATTGGAAGGAAGTGTATTGATTGAGTGCATTGCCAGTGACTAAGTAGTATCAAAGGGGTTAGAGGTGTAGCTCAGTTGGAATAATGCTTGCCTGCGTACATGAAGCCCTGAGTTCAGTCTTCAGTAGTACATACAACCAGACATGCCTGTAAGACCAGCATTTGGGAGATGGAGACAGGAGAATCAGAATCTTGAGGCCAGCCTGGGCTATATGAGGCCTTGCATCAAAACAAAACAAAAGTACAAAAAGATCCCACTCAGTAACAAGAGTACTGCCCTGCAGCCAATTAGATGGTTTTCTTCATTTCTTCTTCAGATTCGTTGCTAATGTGTAGAAATATAGCTGATAATATATTCACATATTCTGATACTTACTGAATTTGCTTTTCTTTTAAAGTGATCTTCATTTTCTACATATAAGATTTTATCTGGAGCTGGTGGCCCGCGCCTTTAATCCCAGCACTTGGGAGGCAGAGACAGGCGGATCTTTGTGAGTTCGAGGCCAGCCTGGTCTACAAGAGCTAGTTCCAGGACAGGCTCCGTAGCTACAGAGAAACCCTGTCTCGAAAAAATAAAAAAAAAGATTTTATCTGGAAACAAATCATTCCACTTATTGCTAGTGTGCCCTTTGTTCTTCTTGCCAATACTAAACATCCTTTCATTGCTTCTGACCTGATCTTGTTAGATGTTTCTACCTTCTTTTAACTAAAAAAAAAAAAAAAAAAAAAGCCACTATGTGGTGTTGCTCTTCTTTAATGCTAGCACTTGGGAGGCAGAGGCAGGCAGATTTCTGTGAGTTCAAAGCCAGGCAAGACTACATAGGAAGTTCCTGCCTCAAAAACCATTTTGTGTGTGTCCACGAAGGGTGGAAGGGTTGCCAGAGCCGTGGGATCCTTGTTTTACAGACATTTGTAAACCACCCACCAGTGTTAGGATCTGAGCTCTGGTCCTCTGAGAGAACAGGAAGTGTTCTAACCACTGAGCAATCTTTCTGGCCCTGTGAGCAATCTTTCTGACCCTGTTTGTTGTCATTAGGTTGATACATGATTGTTACATGATTTCATATGTTGAACTATTCTTATAGTCTAATGATAAATCCCATTTGGTATGTGATATAAAGGATTAAAGCATCAATCCTTTAATGTTCTGCCAAAATCCTTTTGCTAATATTTGACTGAGAATTTTATTCTTCTGCATATTAAAAGCTTGTGTGCTTACAGCAGAAACTGAGAAATCAATCCAGTTAGGCATCAGTGAAAAATTATAGAAATAATCTAGAAGTGAAAATAAATTATAAGTAGATAATGTAGTTATAGTAAAGGTTGGGTGCATATAACAGAAAGTCCTATAATAATAATACTACTTATATTCAATAGTAGTATATTTCTCTATATTATTTAAGAATAACCTGGGCTGGAGAGATGGCTCAGTGGTTAAGAGCATTGCCTGCTCTTCCAAAGGTCCTGAGTTCAATTCCCAGCAACCACATGGTGGCTCACAACCATCTGTAATGAGGTCTGGCGCCCTCTTCTGAACTGCAGACATACACACAGACAGAATATTGTATACATAATAAATAAATAAATATTAAAAAAAAAAAAAAGATCAGTAAGTGCTTTTTTAAAAAAAAAAGAAAGAAAGAATAACCTGGACCAGATAATGATGTATGCCTGTAATCATAACTACCTGTAACTCAAACTCCAGGAGATTCAGTAACCTCTTTTGCCTTCTCTGGCACACACTCTTTCCCCTAGATAGAATTAAAATAAAAAGAATGTAACTCAGCCAAATGGTGGTGGTATACATCTTTAATCCCAGCACTTGGGAGCCAGAGGCAGGCAGATCTCTGTGAATTCGAGGCCAGTCTGGTCTACAGAGCAAGTTCCAGGACAGCTAGGGCTGTGTTACACAGAGAAACCCTGTCTTGAAACAACAACAAAAAAAAAAACAAACAAAATATAACTCACCATAAAATAGACTAGAGGAGAAAAATCATCTGATCAGTGACTGGAGCAATGCCTCATTACTTCAAAGCACTTGCTGCTCTTGGAGAGGATTCCAGGTCAGTTTATGGCATCCACACGGAATCCACCAACACTCTGTAAATTCAGTTCCGGGGTATCCAGTGCCCTCTCTGGCCTCATTGGGCATCAGGGACTCAACATGGTCACAGACACATATACATGTCAACACTCATATACATACAAATTAATGAATCTTTTAAGATAAATCATGATTATTCAGTAAAAGCTTTTGATGAATTGCAAAACACTTTTGTGGTCCTCTTTCACTTGCCTTGGAAATGTTCTTATAAAAATACAGATAAAAGCCTCCATTGTGCTTAATGATGAAATAATTACTCGATCTAGGATGTTTATCACCATTGCTGCCACTCTGCATCATATTGGCAGTCAAGTGTAGAAGAGATAGGCTGGAGAGGAGGAAGTAAGACTGTCTATCTTTCATAAGAATCATATGTAGTGAAAATTGTGAGTAATGTAGAGAAAATTACTAGAGCTAGTAAAATTTCCAGGATTGCAGGGCACAAAATCAGATGTAATTCTACATTAAAACAGCCAAACAGCGGCTTCCAGTGATCTGGAATTCTTCCTATTCTTTGGCCCTAGATCATGGTTTTCATCCTTGTTGTACTTGTCATTTGAAGAAAGAACACACTGGAATGAAAACAACAAAACCCTGAACCAATAATTTTGCTCCTTAAAAAAATGACTTCTTGAAAGCCCCCTCTAGCACTTGTGGTTTGAGCTCCTTAGACAGACCTGAAGTCTCACGGAAACACTAGGAAATGTCTGTCCTGGTATCATCGACTTGCTAGACCTTGAGTTTCATGAGGACTAAAGGATAGATAGAGTAGGAGCTCTTCTGTCCAGCCCTGTTAGATCACCTGCACATAGAAAAAGCCCCCCTAGCAGTGGCTTCAACAAGAGTTTACTTAAAAATAGTCCTTAGGGAACATTCAAAAAAGAAAAGGGTAAAATATTAGGAATATGCTCTGTTGGGTGCCTTTGTATCTGTCTGCTGAGTGCTGGATAGCAATAGGTGGGGATGTGGGGAGTGTATTTTCTTTCCTGTAGCATTCCTTTGACAAGCAGTTTCATGTGTCACGTTAATGTTAATCTTTGTTCTTCAGAGACAATGGACCCCAGATAGCATATGTTCGGGACTTCAAGGCAAAGGTTCAGTATTTCCGGTTCTGGTGTCAGGTTAGTGTTGGCTCTGTGTCTCTGTATCTCCTTCCTTTTTACATTGCTATGTTACACTGCAGTTCTGCAAATGTGTACTGACAATAAAAGTGTGAGGCATTGGAGCCATCCATTTTTAGGACAATGAAATATTTATCAACTAGATAATCACCAAAAGATTAAGCTAGAAACCACTTAAATAAGAAAATATTGTGACTTTTCTTGGGAACCTATTGTTTTCAAGTTGCATAAATCTTTTTTTTTTAAATATTTATTTATTTATTTATTTATTTATTTATGTATACAATATTCTGTCTGTGTGTATGCCTGAAGGCCAGAAGAGGGCGCCAGACCTCTTTACAGATGGTTGTGAGCCACCATGTGGTTGCTGGGAATTGAACTCAGGACCTTTGGAAGAGCAGGCAATGCTCTAAACCACTGAGCCATCTCTCCAGCCCCCTTTTTTAGTTTTTTGAGACAGGGTTTCTCTGTAGCTTTTGGAGCCTGTCCTGGAACTAGCTCTTGTAGACCAGGCTGGCCTCGAACTCACAGAGATCCACCTGCCTCTGCTGGGATTAAAGGCGTGCACCACCACTGCCCAGCAAATCTTGAAACAAAATATTTTCTGATAGATTGCAGTTGTTCACTTTCCTATCTAGTAGTGTGTGTATGTGTGTGTTTGAGTCAGGACAGTCTAAATAACCCACACTAATTCGGACTCAAAATCCTCCTACCACAACCTTCTCAATGCTGCAGTTATAGGCGTTTGCCTCATTCATTACTCCATGTCTAATGTTTGATAGAAATGTCTTTGATAAGTACACATATGATCAATACATACAAACTTATATTTAATGTTTTATGATATCTAAATAAATGATTTTCTGTATGGGCTCTAAATAAAATGAATGCATTAATTGAAGTATTATGTTAAATACCCAAAATCAAGTTTTTATGAAGAGATTTATTATGTATACAGTTTTCTGCCTCCCCCCCATTTTTGAGACAGGGTTTCTTTGTGTAATAACCCTGTTTGTCCTGGAGCTCACTCTGTAGACCAGGCTGGCTTGAACTCACAGAGATCTGCCAACCTCTGCTCCCCGAGTCCAGGGATTAAAGGTGTGCACCACCACTGTCCAGCATGTATACAGTTTTCTGCCTGCATGGCAAAAAGACAGTACCAGATCTCATTACAGATGCCTGTGAGCCACCATGTGGTTGCTGGGAATTGAACTCAGGACCTCTGGAAGAGTGACCAGTGCTCTTAACCTCTGAGCCATCTCTCCAGCCCTTAAATCAAATTTTTATAATTAACTGGGAAACGTAATTCTGAATTAAAATTTGAAAATCAAAAGACTTACTTGAGGTCTTAAATATAAGCATTTTACATACACGATCTGATTTCCTTCATACTCATATGGAAAAGAATCAACATGAATGCTGACAAATGTGTTGGCAATCATGGTATAAATTATTCAAAGTGTGTTCTCATTTGCAAAGATAAAAGTAAATAAAACTTTCCTTCTTGGTTTTTGCTAGGCCATTTTAATGGTGAGACTTGACTTCAGTTGTTCTTACATTTCAGCAACTGGCCATGCCACAGCATATAAAGATCACGGTGACAAGAAAAACATTGTTTGAGGATTCCTTTCAACAGGTATTGTCTTGGTCACTCAGTAATTACTACCTTCTGGTACTCAGGGTTTGTGTATGGGTATACACACATACACATGCTGGTGTTCTTGCCTATGCCAACTATCTTACATCACATTAGGAGTGTACAAGTGCTCCTGTGCGGTGTTCTGTGAGGTTAAGTTCTCTAAGCTGCTAAGTGTGTGATTAGAATGATACACAGGTGGAACATCATCAGTCACTAGACGAGGTCTGGGAATAGCCTTATGAACATGTGATAAATAGGGAAAAGAGGAAAGATTTTATTTTTATGCTTTTGTATTACTTTGGATTTTTATGCTACACATGTGTTTCTCTTAGAAGTGTATTTTAAGTAGGAAAGAAATTAGCCATTGGTAACAATTTTCTAAAAAATGCTCTATGAATTTTCAGTAGTCAATAAAGTTTTTATTTCCCGTCAGTGAGTGAGTTTGTTCACTATTCACCTTTACACCGTAGACATCACTCTCAAGGCAATCGCAATTAAGTCTTAGATTGTGTATATTAAAACATCCTGTGTTTGGAATTTTCTTTAAAACACCTTGCTGGTCTTTGTCTTATTGCTAGATGTGAAAGTGGTCATTTTCAAGTCCCTCAGTCTGTTGTGATAGGTAGTTTTATAAGTACTGAACTTGAATGGTTGGAGCCATTGGCCTCAGCTGGCTGCTTAATTTCAGGAAGAGTTTTGTTCCTTTTCTGATGGTGCCTCAGTTATTAACATTAAAGAGAAAAGCCAGTTGGCATCCTGCTACATAGGAGAACAGAGTGAGCCTTGGCAATTAGCTGAGGCATTTAGAGAATTGTGTTTATACATGGCCTGATGTAAGCCTCCATGGCCATCTTTAGCCCAGCCCTCATACTCATGGCTCTTTTGTCACTGAGTAGTCAGTGTCGTTTGAACCGTTTGTTTTGTGTGTGTGTGTGTGGGGGGGGGGTTATAACTCGCTAGTACTTGTAATGACAAGATGCAAACGGTGACTAACTAAGCCTTTCGTCTTTGTGCCCTTACACCGAAAGGCTTTTGCAGTGACATGATGATGTGCTAAAACATTTAAAACTCACCTTAGATTTTACATCCACCAAATAAATGGGCAGTTATAATGTAAGGAAAATACGCTGCTTAGAGGTAATCTGATATCAAAATAGGATATAATTTAAAAGTTAGCAACAGGTTTTCTTCATAGGTATTGGATAACATTGCTTTAAATGGTGTTTTTTTTTTTACTAGCACAGTACAAGTGTTTATGGTGGAAAGGGTAGAAGAAAAATCTCTTCTCATTAGCCCTGGTAAAGGGAACTGTTTAAACTAGTTGTAAGCTTGTGACATCTCTCAGATGTGTGTAGCTCAGTGCCCAGTTTATGGTGCCTGTGGGGTGTTTGTCATAAACGTGCACATCAGCACAGCCAGTGGACTATCTGTTACACCTGCATGCTGTTTGTCTGTTCTCTTTCACAGGGAACTGAGAATTTACTGATCCTCTTTGGATTTTTAAGTGTTACCAGTTTACTCTCTATGTAACAGGCCTTATATCAAACTGTCGATCCCTCTCAGGCCTCTATGAGTTCTAAGCGGAAGTAATTACATAATTTTACCGAGGGAGAAACAGGTTGACCTATCTACTGTAGCTCGGTAATGCTGCTGCCCTTCATATCTGAAGATGACACTGTTAACCACCCTTGTGGGAGGCAAAGTAGTAGTTTTTCTGTTTATTTTTTAGACTCCCATTGTGTGTATTTCCAAAGATAAGTGAATCTGCAGTAACTGTTAGTCAGTTAGTTAATATGTGGATCTTTTGATTGTGAAATAATACCAAACCTAACCAGCCCTACTGCTCTTTCCTCCCTAACTGGAGGAATGGGAGAAAAACACGTAATCCCCAACCACTGTATACTACACAATTGATAGATGAGCTTCATAAGTTTCATGGAAAAGTGTATAAAGTATGTAAAAAATAGATGCATATAGCAACTATATGGAACATGAATGTATTTCTGTATGTGTACTGTTAACTAGACTGTAAACGCTCTATTTCATGCTTATACTGGAGTAAGTGGGAAATGACAGCGATGTTTCCACAATTGTAGTCACAGTTCTCTTTGTTTTGTAGATAATGAGCTTCAGCCCTCAAGATCTGAGAAGACGTTTGTGGGTGATTTTCCCAGGAGAAGAAGGTTTAGATTATGGAGGTGTAGCAAGGTAGTGATATATGAATACTCAGAACTTAGTCCTTTCCTCCAAAGGTATCTTCACACTTTGTTCACAAGTGCTATTTTCTCAGTCCAATGTTTCAGGAAAATGAAATATATAAAATTATTTTAGCTTTATTACACTGCAACTACAGAATTTCAACAAACATTACCTCAGTGCCTATTGTCTAAGAACTGCTAGTGGATTGTACCTGCGTCATTCACATGGTCCTCAGATTAACCTTGTGCAATAGAATTTTACAGACGAAATTTAAAGAGTCACCTAGGTCACATAAGTTGTAGCCAGTTGTAAACTTTCCATTTTCTGACCAGTGACTAGTGTCTGTCAACCAACTTCTGTCTTTTCCATAGATGACCTAGAGCCCTGTAGTGTCAAGTCTTTCCTTCCTCGCTAGAGCTCTGAGAAAGTTGGTAGCACCACGGTTCCTCCCTAGGATTAACTTAGTGTTGAGAATATAGAGTTCTAGGAAAAAAAGAGTTGAATGTCTTTGTTTTTTCACTTTGAAGCATCTGTTCAGACTCTAAAAGACTTTGCTTATTCCGTGACAGTATTATACTGGTTTACAGTTTTAAACTAGGGCCACAGCATGGCTCAGTGGATAAAAGTGCTTGCCACAAACCCTGGCACCTACAGGAGAAGAGAGACCAACTCCCCCAAACTGTCACGTAACCTCCGCATGCACATTGTGCTATGATACACATACGTACATACATACATATACCTGCACATACTCACATGCAGCATACATACAATGATAATAAAAATAAAGGCCAGTGGCGGCGCATGCCTTTAATCCTAGCATTTAGGAGACAGAGGCTGGTGCATCTCTGAGTTCGAGACCAGCCTGGTCTACAGAGCAAGTTCCAGGACAGCCAGGGCTACACAGAGGAGCGCTGTCTCAAAAAACCATACATGATTGTTAGATAGATAGATAGATAGATAGATAGATAGATAGATAGATAGATAAGGAAGACACATTTAAAGCTAAATAGATAATAAAATTTAAAAATTTTAAGCTGCATGTAGTGGCAAATGACTAATCCCAGCATTTGGGAGATAATACTAGGGAGGATCAAGTCTAGCCTAGGCTACAGAGGGCATTTGAAACCAGCCTGGGTACATGAGACCCTCTCTCAAACAAAATTAAATTAAATAAAAATTACATACAAAGCAATAGCAATGTGGAAGGGGAAGAATTTTTTTAAAAGACAGCTTGAGCTGTCTTTTGAGCAAATAACTGTTTCTAGGATTATTTTGAAGGGTAGAAACACTTTGGGTTTTTTGTTTTGTTTTTTAAATTCTTTTTTTTTTTTTTATGGTAAAAAGGTGTATATTTAGAATTAGCCGGCTGGGCTCAGTTTAGATGATTCCAATTTTGTTGGCAACATCCAGAGCATCATAATCAGGAGCCAACCGAACATACGCCTTCTTCTCTCCGTGGGGCCTTATGAGGGTGTTGACTTTGGCCACATGGATGTCATAGAGTTTCTTCACAGCCTGTTTGATCTGGTGCTTGTTGGCCTTGACGTCCACAGTGAACACAAGTGTGTTGTTGTCTTCTATCTTCTTCATGGCTGACTCGGTGGTCAGGGGGAATTTGATGATGGCATAGTGGTCAAGCTTGTTCCTCCTGGGCGCGCTCTTCCGGGGGTATTTAGGCTGCCTTTGTAGCTGCAGGGTCTTGGGCCGCCGAAAGGTGGGCGATGTGCGGATCTTCTTTTTGTGGCTGTGGACGCCTTTCAGCACTGCCTTCTTGGCTTTCAAGGCCTTCACTTTAGCTTCAGCTTTGGGAGGGACAGGAGCTTCCTTCTTCGCTTTCAGCGCCATCTTGACGAAAAGGGTGGCCTACCCTCGTTCCCATAAGCTTATCGTTTTTTAAATTCTTTATATTTTATGTGCATGAGCTTTAGCCTGCATGTATGTGTGTGCCTGGTGTCCTTAAAGGTCAGAAGAGGGTGTTGGTTCCTTAGAACTGGAATTACAGATGACCGTGAGCCACCATATAAGTGCTGGGAACTGCAGTTAGATTGCAGCCAGTTAGTTGTCTTAACTACTAAGGCATTTTTCTAGCCTCTGAAGTACTGTTTATTTATTTGTTTTGTTTGGTTTTTTTTTTTTTGAGGCAAGGTTTCTCTATAGCTTTAGAGCGTGTCCTGGAATTCGCTCTGTAGACCAGGTGTCCTCAAACTCACAGATCCATCTGTCTCTACCTCATGAGTGCTTAGATTACAGGCGTGTGCCACCACTGCTCGGCTTGTTTGTTTGTATTTTGAGACAAGGTTTCTGTATAGCCCTGGATGTCTTGAATTCGCAGAGATCCTCCTGTCTCTGCATTCTGAATGCTGGGAATAAAGGCATGGGTCACCATGCCTAACTGAAATGCTGTTTGTTTGTTTTTTAATGACTTAAAGTTTTTTTTTGAGGAATCATTTGTGCTAACTGGTGAGTACATCTTACTAGTTACTCTTTTTAAAAAAAGGATTTTATTTGTAATTATGTATGTATGTGTGTGAGGGGTTACATAGGAACGAAGTTCTTCAAGAGTCCAGAAGATAGCATCAGATCACTTGGATAAGAGTTACAGCCGGTTGTGAGCTGCCTGATGTGAGCTGAACTCTGGTCCTCTGAAAGAGCAGCTTGTGCTCTTAACCAGTGAGCCATTTCTCTAGCCTGAGTAATTTTTTATAGCTTAATAAATTATAAAATGCAAGTAAACTATTTGAAAATACATGAAATAATCCTAAGTAATAAATGTGCAGAAAAACATTTAGATAATTCAGGAGGCAGTCAAATCAGTCTTTCATAATCAGAAGAATGTCCAGCAGTATTAAAATATTTGCAGAATTCTCGCCAACAGTTGCACTTAGGCTAACAGAAAAGAGGTCTAGGGTACATACTGATGGCACAGTATATTGGACCAGAGAGACCCATCCATGTTATATAGTGACCGTGATATTATGTTGATGTTGTCAAGTCACTTTGATTAGCGCTTCAGGGAGACTGGTGAAATTGCTACACAAACCTGTCAGCCCGAGTTCAGTCCCCAGGAACCAAAGGTAGAAGGAGAGCCAACTTTGCCTTCTGAATTTTTGCACTTGTGCCCCCCCCCCCCTCTCTCTCTCTCTCTCTGTTTTCCTCCCTCCCACCCCCCAGCAAGAATAAAATAAACTTCTTGAGGCATTTTTCTAGTAAACGACTGGCTTGAAGTGCTTTCTCTCTGAAAATGCCATGTCTGGCGCAGTGGCCCTACGAGGTGCACTAGGAGACTGAATTGATGATGTCGTGGTTCTGATTCGGCTGCTCTCATTACCTGGGCCAATAGGAAATCTTAAACTAGGATGTATGGTTATGATTAGAAAAATTTTAGTCGGCAATCAAGTAAGGGTCTTTAAAGTTATTGATATCTTAGATTATTTGAAATTTAAGAGCATATAAATAAACTATAACATAACATAACAAAATCAACAAGAAATTAGAAAAGCTTTGCAGTTGAGACAGTCAGGTTCCTGATAACTCTGTAACACTGCTCTGTGATTTGTTGACATGGTTTCCTACAAGATTTTTCATCCTAAGTTTTCTTTTGATTTCAGAGAATGGTTCTTTCTTTTGTCACATGAGGTGTTGAACCCAATGTATTGCCTGTTTGAATACGCAGGGAAGGATAACTACTGTCTGCAGATAAACCCCGCTTCCTACATCAATCCAGACCACCTGAAATATTTCCGTTTTATTGGCAGATTTATTGCCATGGTAAGTACAGGTGCAAAACTGTGCATTTACTCATTCAACAATACTAATTTTTTGTGTATTATATATCGTGACAGAATTTTTTTTCTTTCTGTCTCACTTGCTTTTTTTTTTTTTTTTTTTTTTTTTTTTTTTTTTTTTTCGAGACAGCTTTTCTTTGTGTAGCTCTGACTGTCCTGGCACTCACTATGTAGGCCATGCTGGCCTTGAACCCACATCTGCCTGCCTCTGCTTCCTGAGTGCTAGGATTAAAGGCGTGCACCAAGACCTCCCATCGTGACAAGAATTTTAATTTTTTTAATTTACTTTATGTGTCTTGCTGTTTTGCCTGTATGTCTGAGCATCATGTGCATGCCTGGTGCCGTAGAGACTAGAAGGAAGCCTGAGAGCCTCTGGTACTTGAGTTACAGACAGTAAGTAAGCCACCATGTAGGTACTGGGAATCAAACCTGGTCCTCTGGAAGAGCAGCAAGTGCTCGTCTTTCTGAGCCATCTGTCTAGCTGAAAAGGTTTTAGAGAAGCAAGTTCTTCATCGTGTGTGTGTGTGTGTGTGTGTGTATGTGAGTGTATGCGCACGTATGTGCTTGCTTGCTTGTTTGTTTTATTTTTTGAGGTAACTTGGTTTCCAATTCATGGAGATCAGCCTACCTTGGCCTTTGAGTGCTATTAAAGGCATGTGCCACCACGCCCGACCTCAACAGTTTTTCAAATGGAGAATTTATACAATGTTTTGATGTTTAATAACTTTTGAATTGTTATCTTAAATGCTATTGCTTCCTTTCTGTATAGGCTCTATTCCATGGGAAATTCATAGATACTGGGTTTTCTTTGCCATTCTATAAACGCATTTTGAACAAACCAGTGGGACTTAAGGATTTAGAATCTATTGATCCAGAATTTTACAATTCTCTCATCTGGGTTAAGTAAGTTTCTTTTTATTCTATTAAAATATAGTCTTTGTGCTTTCATTGTGGTGCTAATAGACTGTTCTACATTATAGTCATGTAATTGTTTTATTAAATTTAAATGATATGGACTTAATCTTTCTCATGTTCAGTATGATTAATCTTACAAGGTCTTATGTAATATGATTATAATATTCCACTACTTTGATTTTGATGTCATAATTTGAGGCTTGTTACTTAAATTCAGAGTTGAATTAAATAAAAACTTTTGAATTATGATTGAGTTGTATATATAACAAATAGTGCCAATTTTATTTGTGCAGAGAAAACAATATTGAAGAATGTGGTTTGGAAATGTACTTCTCTGTTGATAAAGAAATTCTAGGTGAAATTAAGAGTCATGATTTGAAACCCAATGGAGGCAATATTCTTGTGACAGAAGAAAATAAGGAGGAATACATCAGGTAAGAGACAGTGTTCCTAAAAGGGGATAAGAGGGATAATGGAAGCGGGGTGGCAGGGTGGCTCAACAGGGAACAGTACTTGCTGTGTTTCCAGAGGACCCTGAGTTTGTTCACAGCATCCACATCAGGCTGCTCACAACCATCTGGAACTCCAGCTCCAGGGGACCAACACTTTCTGTCCTCTGGACACTCACACACATGGCATACACAACATACCCATAAATAAAAATAAATAGTCTTCTGTTTTAGAAAATGAGACAGTGTTTGAGTTCGAGGCCCGCCTGGTCTACAAGAGCTAGTTCCAGGACAGGCTCCAAAACCACAGAGAAACCCTGTCTCGAAAAACCAAAAAAAAAAAAAAAAAAAAAAAAATACATCACAATTTAAGTAATACATCATGATCATTATGAAAGTCCCCGTTGTTCCCCTTTATGCTTCCCCAATACACCTTCTCACCCCCTGCATAGCCTTATTCTAGACATAGAGTTCAGCATTTTTGCAGGCCTAACTAAATATCGAGTCTGACACATTCTGCTCTTGCAACACTTACGTCAGCGACCATTTGTGGTTACAGAGTTAAAAATTATGCACATGGGCACAATGCTTTAAGGACAGCAATATTCAAATCCAGACAATTATTTCAAGTCTGCAAGGTATGCTTTTATAGAGTTCCCTTTTCTACAAGAGGGTCCCATGTCTCCATCTCTGTAAAAAGCAGACTTTGACAAGGCACTCTTTCCCTATCTCACTATACCACACTTCTTCCACCAATATAAGCTCCTGTGTGTGGTAAAGATGGGTCTGTCCATCCCATATTTATATTGCATTATTCTTCTCATCAGAATATGCTAGATCATTTCATTGATTCTGTATTATTGGTGTGTAAAGAACTTACTCTCAACAATTAACGCTGTGTGAATTTCCCGAGGCTTTTCCCTATTCTGTGTATGTTTGCCCTACTCCCCTTTCCAGAACATGGTTAACGTTCCAGGTGTTGTTTTCTTATATGTGCCTAACTATCTCTATTGAGTCAGAGTAGCTCCCAGGATTAGGAGTTGTAGTTGATAATTACAGATAAGAGATTTGAGAAACATCAACCCCCTGTTGAATCTTAGAGGAAAATATTTGAAAAGGAACAGAGTTTTCAGGGAAAATTACAGCTGTTGCGTGTGTGACTGATAAGTAAAAGTAAAAACCCCCAAAGAATCACCAATATAATGAAAGAGAAAAAAGCCTGTAAGCTGCACAAATTTACAAGTTCCTACACTGTCCTGTGAGAATCTGTTTCCACCGGTGCCTTCTTCTGTGGAAACCCATTGGACAGGTAGTCAGATGCTGATCTGAGACTAGGCTGCATGTATCTGACAACTCCTGGCATGGATATCCTCTTTTACAGAGTGGTTGTTTGTTTTTCTTCTTTTGAGACAGGGTTTCTCTGTGTAGCCCAGGCTGCCCTGGAACTCACTCTCTAGACCATGGTGGCCTCAAACTCATAGAGATCCACCTGCCTCTACTTCCTGAGCGCTGGGATCCAAGGAATGCGCCACCGTTGCAGGTTTGTTTTTTGCTTTCTAAGACATTTAATTTGTTCCAGGCATTGTAGCATACACCTGCTGGTCCAGCACTTATTAGGCAGAGAAAAAAAGGTCAGAGTCATCTTTGGCTATAAAGCAAATTCTAGGCAAGCCAGAACTATTTGAGAGTCTGCCTAAAACAAGCCAATCTCAGTGGGCCCTTGTGTGTGTGGGGGGGCCGGGGGCTCATAAGTGGTAACTCGAATAGATGAAAGGACAAAAGTCGACCACCTTGACCCAATTGCTTTTATTCTCTCTTTCTTTCTCTCTCTTTCTCTCTCTCTCTCTCTCTTTTTTTTTTTTTTTTTTTTTTTTTTTTTTGGTTTTTCGAGACAGGGTTTCTCTGTAGCTTTGGTGCCCGTCTCGGAACTAGCTCTTGTACACCAGGCTGGCCTCGAACTCCCAGAGATCCGCCTGCCTCTGCCTCCCGAGTGCTGGGATTAAAGGTGTGCGCCACCACCGCCTGGCCAGAAAACAATCTTTAAAGTGTCATTTTGTTTTGAAACTTTTATTGTAAGCCAGTGTGTGGTCTGTCTTGTGAACATAATGTGTTCCTGTTGTTGAATTAGTTATTGTCAAGAACTCAGATACCTAAAATATACCCATTGGTTTGTTTGTTAATAATTTTAAAGAAAATATTCTGAAACAAAATAAAATTTTATATATTAGCTTTTGAGAGATATAGATAAGAATTGAGATCTATAATTTTATGGTAAGGAAGAGATTAAAGAAAGTAATTCTCTTTGAAAAGTACTTTGTAGCATGGCGTGGTGATGCATACCTGTTTTCATAGCCATTGGAAAACTTGAGGCCAGCTTGGGCTACATAGTGAGTTAGTTATAGGACAGCCTGAGCTACATTGTGAGACCCTCTTTCAAACAAGGCGTTTATGCTACTCTAATTTTTATGTGTATTTCAGGGCTTTACAATAAAGTTTACATTTTTAATTTTATGCAGTATTTAAAAGTAAAATCTTAACTTCCTAATAAAATTTCCATTCTTATTTGCCAGGATGGTAGCTGAGTGGAGACTGTCTCGAGGTGTTGAAGAACAGACACAAGCTTTCTTTGAGGGCTTTAATGAAATTCTTCCCCAGCAATATTTACAATATTTTGATGCAAAAGAATTAGAGGTAATGAGTTTTTCTTTATTCTAACACACTAGTAAATGCCTTCAGGTGTTTATTTTTGAATCAGTATTTTCATCTGGTATTTATATTTTTTATGCAAGCAGATGTTTGAAACACCCTTAGTTTATACTGAAACAAAAAAAGAATATTACCTTAAAAAAAAGGTATTGTTGTGGCTGGAGAGGTGGCTAAGCTTATGTAATTGCCTGGTCTTCCAGAGGACCCAGGTCTCATCTGAGGGTACCAGGCTCTCTAGCGGTGCACAGACACGCATACAGACAAACATACATACACATAAAATAAGTCAATATTTTTTAAAACTCTTTTTAAAGTGTCTTGTTTAATTAAGGTTTTTTCTGCAATTCAGTAACCATTTCCCTCGATATGTGACCCCCCACACATGGGAGCTGCCCTCCCGGAATCATGTGACTAGGACTCTGGGTATAGAGTCAGTCTGTCTTTAGTCGGCATGTTCCATGTTAGTCTTACTTACATGAAACAGTTTTGGTTGCCTAAAGTAACAACTTGTTCTGTTCTTGTTTTATTGCTGTAGGTCCTTTTGTGTGGAATGCAAGAGATCGATTTGAATGACTGGCAGAGACACACCATCTATCGTCACTACACAAGAACGAGCAAACAGATCATGTGGTTTTGGCAGGTTTGTTTCTAAATTTCTTTTTTTAAAAATATTTATTTATTTTATGTATATGATGCTCTATCTGCAGGTACACCTGCATGCCAGAAGAGGGTATCATTATAGAAGCTGTGAGCCATTATGTGGTTGTTGGAACCTGAACTTCCAGGACCTCTGGAAGTGCTGCCAATGCTCTTAACCACTGAGCCATCTCTCCAGCCTCTCTAAATTTATTTCTATAGATAGGCACAGCATGCATTTTATTCATTCAATTGTTTATTTATTTAGAATTTACCAAAATAAGTAACTCAAGAAAATGTGCAAACCCTTTGTTCTGGCTGTGCATTACAGTCATATGTTATAAGAAATGATTATGGCCGGGCGATGGTGGCGCATGCCTTTAATCCCAGCACTCTGGGAGGCAGAGGCAGGCGGATCTCTGTGAGCTCGAGACCAGCCTGGTCTACAAGAGCTAGTTCCAGGACAGGCTCCAAAACCACAGAGAAACCCTGTCTCGAAAAACCAAAAAAAAAAAAAAAAAAAAAAAAAAAAAACCAAAACTTTATCTAAAAAAAAAAACAAATGATTATGATTTTAACGGAGTCCTCTAAAGACGGTTACCGAGTAACACATACCTTGTACCTTTGCCAGAGGATAAGCTAGTTTCACAGATAAGATTCATTTATTAGGGGATGGAGAGATAATTCACTGGTAAAGAGCCCTTGTTCTTACAGCAGCTCTTACGCCCACACAAAGACTCACAGTCGTCTGTAGCCATGTGTGTGCTACTCCTGAACATAAGTAAGTAGGAAAAAAATGTTTAAAACAGAGATTAATTTGTTTATGTTTGATATTAATACTTTTGGAATCTTAGGAAACTATAAAGTATGGCTTTGATCATTGCTACTTCATTAAGAATTATGTAAATTTAGATGGAGCAGATCTGGTTAGGTTTTGAGAGATCTTATAGTGAGATCTCTCAAAAAATGCCTGCTGTCTGGCAGGTAAAATACTTACTACAGAAGCACAAGTACCTGAGTCTGGATATTCAACACTCACATGGAAAAGAGCTGGGCGCAGAGACATGCTCCTAACCACATTGCCGGGGAGCACAGATTGGAGGACCTTAGGGACTCAGTAGCCAGTCTAGTTGGTCAGTGAGCTCCAAGTTCAGTGAAAGACCATGACTCAAAAACAAAAACAAAACAGAAAAACAAAAAAAATTAAAAACCTGGAGAATGATATAGGAAAATTTCTAACATTGATCTCTGACCTAAACACATAAACATGCATGCATACCTACACACACATGTATATACCATCACCACCACCAACAAACTAAAAGAATAAGATTGAGGACCAGAGAGGTGGTTAGCCTGTATGGGGTGCCTGCTGCCAACCCTGATGACCTGAATTTGAATCCTGGGATGCAGGAAAGAACCAGCTTCTTCTGAAGTTGTTCTCTGCCCTCCATATGCACTGGGGCGCTCCTGCGCACACACTCAGTGAATAAAATGCAATTAAAGACTTAAAATAAAATGGGGCTGGAGCAAGGGCCAGGCAATTTAGAGTATTTGTTGCTCTTGCAAAGGACCCAGGTTTGATCTTCAGCATCCACATTGGTGCTCACAACCATCTGTGCCTCCAGTTCCAGGGAATGATGTTTTCTTCCCTTCTTGGTCACTTGCACACTTGTGGTACACATACATAAACTCAGGCACAAACACACAGAAAATATGTTCCTTTTTTCTTCTTTTTATGTAAAGGGAACTGACAAGATGGCTTAGTGGGCCAGGACACTTGCCAGCAAGGGTGATGACCTAAATCTGACCCCCAGGACCCACCTGGTAGAATGAGAGAACAGACTCGTGGGATTTGTCCTCTGACTTTCACTTGCACTCAGTATCACTCCCTCCGCACAAAGTCACACAAAAAAGAGTCATTTCAGAAATAGGGCTGGAGAGATGGCTCAGCGGTTAAGAGCACTGACTGTTCTTCCAGAGGTCCTGAGTTCAATTCCCAGCAACCATATGGTGACTCACAACCATCTGTAATGAGATCTGGTGCCCTCTTCTGGCCTACAGATAGGATACTGTATAAATAAATAAATCCTTAAAAAATAGATAGATAGGTAGATAGGTAGATAGATAGATAGATAGATAGATAGATAGATAGATAGATAGATAGATAGGGCCTGGAGAGATGACTCAGCATTTAAGAACACTTGCTGCTGTTCTGGAGAACCCATTGGTTCCTAGTATCCATATTAGTGACTCAGAAGTTCCAGGGTATCCAGTGCCTCTGACCTCCACAAGCACCTCTACTCACTAGTGCATACCTGCGTGTAGACACACTCACATATACATAAAACAAATGACTGATGCTCAAGAATCTTTAATTCTTAAGGAAATACAAAATAAATTCCCACCTTGATAGGACTTTGTACACATTAGGAAATAGGAGAGGCATAATCTTTGGTGAACATGTGGAAAACTTGAAACCCTCATTCATTTCTGATAAGAGTGTAATGTACTAAAATGGCAAATAGTGCTGCAGCTCACCAAAAAGGTAAATATAGCCAGGCAGGGTAGCCATATCTCTGTAATATCACTTGGGAGGAGGAGGACCAGAAGTTAAAGGCCAGCCTCAGCTTCATGCGACCTTGATTTAAAAACACCTTTAATCCCAGCTCTCAGGAGGCAGAGGCAGGTGGATTTTTGCATTCAAGGCCAGCCTGGTTTAGAGTGAGTTCCAGGACAGCCAAGGCTACATAGAAATCTTGTCTTGAACTTCCCTCCTCCGCCAATTAAAACAAAAACACCGAAAACCAAAACAAGACCAGTTTAAATATTCAGTTATCATACATGACTTACCAGTTTCACTTCAAAAGAATTAAATCCAGAGACCCAAGCAGATAATAGTGCTTTATGCCGGTATTTATAACAGTGCTGTTCCAGCTCACCCAGAGGCAAAATGAACCTATCTGCATATTAATGGATGAACAGAAGTAGTTTGTACGTATAATGTAAATAATTTAGCCCTAAAAATGATCGAAACTTTTGATGCACGTTACAATGTTGAGGCTTTAAAGCAGTATGAATTTGAGCTGGGCATGGTATGTAATCACAGTTTTTAGCCCAGTGTCTCTCAACCTTCCAGTGCTGCGACCCTTTAATACAGTTCCTTATCTTGTGGTGACCCCATAAAATTATTTTCACTACTACTTCATAACTGTAATTTTGTTACTGTTATGAATCATAATGTAAATATTTTTTGTAGATAAAGGTTTGCCAAAGCGATTGTGGCTCACAGGGTGAAAACCACTGTCTTAGAGGCTAGGCAAAAGGATTGAGTTCAAGAGAAACTGAGGTTACTTAACAGCCTGTCTCAGAAGTAGAAAAAAACATGGATTTTGTGCTGGAAATATAGCTTACCTAGCAGGCTCCAGGTCCCAAATTCAGTCATAAACACTGAGGCTCGGAGAGGGATGTTCAAGAAATAATCAGGGGCTGGGAACATAGCTCAGATGTAGAGCACTTGCCAAGTGTACAAAGGCCCTGGTCAGTTCCCTACACTAAGGAAAAAAAACAAGTTTTGAGGCCTGGCTTGGTGGCACATACCTGTGATCTCAGTCCTCAGGAAGCTGGAGAAATACTGCAAATTCAAGACCATCCTGGTCTACAAAGTGAGTTCCAGTACAGCCAGTGCTACACAGAGAAACCCTGTCTCTGAAAACAAAAGAAAAAAGGAAAGAAACACAGAGATGAAATGAAATAATTGACAGGAAACCAGATTAGTGGCTCAAGCCTATAATTCTAGCACTTAAGAGAGTCTAAAACGGTGATTTTGGAATGTTAGGACATTCTCAGCTATATAACAAGTTTGAGGCCAGTCTGGATTACATAAAACTCTTCAAAAAATAACTAAATAAATATTGGCATTAGTAAATAGGGTAACATATTCGTTACAAAAACATATTTCACTCAGCCAAAATATGCTACAGGATATAAAGATCTGCTAGAAACCCTATATTTCTGGCTACTTGTGACTTACAAATACCTTAAAATATTGAGAAAAGGGTTATTGCATTTTATGAGCTTGATCTGATTTGTTCATGAGACCAAGAAATTTATTCATAGTAGACATTTGTGTCCTATGTAACCACAGGAATGTGCTATAGGACAGACAGGTCTAAGGGGAATGGGAAAGGCTGCTCTAGAGCAACAGAGCCAAGAGCATCCAGAGATCTATCCTGAGGTCCAGTCAAGGCTGCTGCTGAGGCTCTGACAGGTCTAGTGTCATTGACACCCAGGTTCATTTAAGAGTTGAAAGGATCATTTTCTGTCTTGTTCACTGCGCTGTATATAACTTGACTTGTATTTCTCCTTGAATGTTATGTTAACAGTTTGTTAAAGAAATTGATAACGAGAAGAGGATGAGACTTCTGCAGTTTGTTACTGGAACCTGCCGCCTGCCAGTGGGAGGATTTGCTGACCTCATGGGTGTGTATAAAGGGTTCTTTTCTGTAGAGAAGACTGTTAACCTTCCTGCCCTTGGATGATTGTCTGTGCAGCTTATCAGAAACAACAGAGTAGGTGTTTTTAACTGTCCACTGATGACCTTCATTTTATGATCTGGGGGGATGACTTTTTAGTTCTTACCTCAGTAAGTTTTTTTTTTTTTTTTTCCTGTTTTTAAAGACACAGTCTCATGCACCCTAGACTGGCTTTAGATTCACTATGTAGCCAAGGAGAACCCTGAATTCCTGACCTCCTGCCTCCGTATGTATGTTTGATAAGAGCTGTGTTAGAAGCTATATCTAAATAGACAAATACTTATTTCTATTTGGGGGCTACCTTTATTTTTCTTTTAATTTTTTTTATGTGCATTACAAGAGCCAGCTAGGGTTTCTGGATAAGGAATCCTTGAGGCCAAAGAAAAGTCAGAAGAAACAGGAGACAGGGTAAAATCGGGAGGTTTATCTGATTATGCCAAAGCAGCTAAACAGCCCTGAATTTATTTCAGAGCTTGTATATGTACGAAAGCAGAACAAAGCACAGCACAGACGGTCGGTCATCCCTGAGTGCGCGGCCTCCTCTCCATCATGTGCTTGCTGCTCAGAAGCAGCCTTACTTTCTATCTTAATGTTCCTGAGGTTTATCTTCAGCAGTATACAGTCTGCTAGATAGAGTGTTCTTTTCTCTCGGGCTAAATCAGAAGTCTCTCACAGCCCTCAAGGTTATAATAAAAGCGGAGCAGGCAAGCTTGAACTCAAAGGACTTAAGTCAGAAATGACTCCAGATGAGTCACGTGGGTTCCACAATCCCCCCCCCTTTTTTTTATTATATTTTAAGGACCTTTCAGAGCTCCTCAGAAGACTGCATCTGCCTTGGAGGTTCCTTACTGCACTCTAATCTTACCCGTCATGGGAAAATGGGTCCTAGAGATCCAGCTCCTATCTTAGGTTGAAAAGAGGCAAAGAAATCTCAATGTCTTTGACTGCAAGGCTCTGGTGTCAATTTTTTAGGGAAGTGTTTGGAGTTTTACTCCGTGAAATTTTGAGCCCACTTTTCACAGTGAGTTTATAATCAGCTTGAAAACTATAGGTAAGAGCCAGGTGATGGTGGCGCACGCCTTTAATCCCAGCACTCGGGAGGCAGAGGCAGGCGGATCTCTGTGAGTTCTAGGCCAGCCTGGTCTACAGAGCTAGTTCCAGGACAGGCTCCAAAGCCACAGAGAAACCCTGTCTCGAAAAAACAAAAAACAAAAACAAAAAAAAAAGAAAACTATAGGTAAGCAAATTATGCTCCAAAGAGCACTGCTAAGAGTGACGTAAATGCTGACTATGATGGAATAGTCTTTTAAGATCGTTTTAGAATATTTTAACTGCTTTTGATGTATCAAAATTTATTTTAGCATTTTTGAATTTTAAAATCTCTTGATGTAATTTAGCCAAATCTAAAGATTCATTAGAATCATGCCAGATTCCCCCACAATGTGCTTTAATTCTTTTTCACCCAGTAACACTTTTATTATACACAAAAGATGTAACACAAATCCATTCATAGTTAGCATGGCATTTTAACTGGACTCCGGATTTTAAGCTTTGGAGCTTATCCCCTGAATATTATACCATATCATACAAGTCATCTAATTATTTACATTATGTCTTCTTGTGTCTTCAGTGTCAGAAACATTCTTAGATAATTGATTAACAAATCCAGCATTTTGGATAGACGGAGACAAAGACACTGAAGCAACTGCAGTAGTAGTCAGCATAACAGCAAGAGCAGACATTCCTGCTACAGCTGATACAATAGCATAGTTCTGTCTACTGAAAGCTTTTTAAATTTTCATCAAACCATGGGTCATTTACTTCACAGGCAACATTACAAAAGAAGGTTATTTTAACATCAATACATGGGTATGATCATCCACTTGAGAAATACAGTTAGTCAAAAAACAATCAGGGTTGAAACATTAAACACAATACCATTTCTGGAGATCTTTATCTCTCCACCCAAAAGAACATGAGGTGTTTTGACACGAGCCAGAGCAGCTCCTTTTAGGAGGCGAGCTGGTTCTGAAGAACCGGACTGCCTTGCCGTTTCCCCATGGCACAGCAAGTTTTCAAGTAGAAGTTTGTGGAAATTTTGTACTGGAATACCAAATTTCAGCTAGCAGTCCTTGATCCCAAGTTTATGCTGTAGACAAAGGATAAGACTTGCTATAGTCTTCTTGATTTTTAGACCAGTCAAAAATGTACTGCAATGTCCCTACACCACACAACTGCTTGGTTTTTTTTTTATATTTACAACCGTGCAACGGCTGATACTCTCAAGATATACTTACCACACCTCCGAGCACCCTGGGAATCTGCAGTGTCCTTATGAAGACACCCCTCCCCAAAAGGCCCCATGTTGAGCACCACCTGTAGGAGCCAGCTCCAAGGTCAGCTAGGGTCCCCGGATAGGGGATCCTCGAGGCCAAAGAAAAATCAGAAGAAACGGGAGACAGGATAAAATCGGGAGGTTTGTCTGATTATGCCAAAGCAGCTAAACCGCCCTGAATTTATTTCAGAACTTGCTTATATACTTATATAAAAGCAGAACAAAACACAAGACAGATGGTCGGTCAGTGTCTGACCACAAGACCATCCCTGTCCTTGAGTGAGCAGCCTCCTTTCCATCATGTGCTTGCTGCTCAGAAGCATCCTTACTTTCTATCTTAATGTTCCTGAGATTTATCTTCAGCAATATACTGTCTACTAGATAGAGTGTTCTTTTCTCTCAGGCTAAATCAGAAGTCTATCACAGCCCTCAAGATTATAAAAAAAAAAAAAAGTAGAGCAGGCAAGCTTGGACTCAAAGGACTTCTTTAAGTCAAAAATGACGCCAGATAAAAACTGATTCACACGTGGGCTCCCACAGTGCGTTGGTGTTTTGCCTCCATGTATATACACCTGTGGAGAATGTCAGGTTTTGGAACTGGAGTTACAGATAGTTGTTAGCTGCCATGTGGTTGCTGTGGAATTGAACCCTGGTCCTTGGAAGAACAGCCAACCACTTAACCACTGAACCATCTCTCCATCCCCACTTGTTCTATTTTTAAGAACATATTTGAGTTTAAGAAAGAAAATCCTGTAAGCACTGGAATATTTCTGGGTGGTAGTGGCACACGCCTTTAATCCCAACACTAGAGAGGCAGAGGCAGGCAGATCTCTGTGAATTCGAGGCCAGCCTGGTCTACAAGAGCTAGTTCCAGGACAGGCACCAAAAACTACAGAAACCGTGTCTCAAAAAAAAAAAAAAAAAAAGCACTAGACTATCATAAAGCGTATAGAAAAGATGAGAAAGAGCTGGATGTCTTGGCAAATGTCTGTAATCGTCGAACTTGGGAGGTGTAGGCAGAAGGCTCAGGAGTCAAGTCATCCTTAACTGCCTTCACTACATATTATGATTGAGTCCAACCTGAACTACATAAGACCCAGTTCAACAAAACAAAAGAAGCCATGGAGTGGTGGCACATGCCTTTCATGCCAGCACTTGGGAGACAGAGTCAGATGGGTCTCTGTGAATTCAAGGCCAGCCTGGTCTACAGAGTGAATTCCAGGACAGCTTGGGCATTACACAGAGAAATTCTTTATTGAAAAACAAAATAAAGCCGGGCGGTGGTGGCGCACGCCTTTAATCCCAGCACTTGGGAGGCAGAGGCAGGCGGATCTCTGTGAGTTCGAGACCAGCCTGGTCTACAAGAGCTAGTTCCAGGACAGGCTCCAAAACCACAGAGAAACCCTGTCTCGAAAAAACCAAAAAAAAAAAGAAAAAAAAAGAAAAACAAAATAAGAAAGAAAAAGAAATAAATGCAGTAGGATAATAATAAGTCAAGTAAACTATAAAAGATCAATTTGGGGAAAAATAAAATGGATTTTATTTAAAAGTGTAGTCCTGACTGAGTGGTGTTGGTACACACCTTTAATACCAGCACTCAGGAGGCAGAGGCAGGTGGATCTCTGAGTTCGAGGCAACAAAGCTACAGAGAAATCCTGTCTCTAAAAACAAAACAACAACAAAAAAAAGGGTGGCCCTTGCTGAGTATACGTGACATCCTGGATTTTGTCCCTGAAAGGAATAAATAAATTAGCATCAAAACATCTTCTTAGGGACTGGAGTGCTCTTCCAGAGGACCTGGGTTTAATTCCCAGCCACCACATGGTCGCTCATAGTTCAGTTGCTCTTAAGGAATTTTCAGGCACCAGTGACATGTGGGGCACAGACATATATACAAAATAAAATAAATATAAAATAAATGCATGCATACATCTATACATACATCTTCTTGGGGCTAATCAGATGTCTCAGCAGATAAAGGTACCCATGCAAACCTGATAATTTTAGTTTAATCCCAGGAACCCACATAAAGGTAGAAAGAGAGATCCAAACAGTTTTTTTTCTGGCCTCCACATGTACATGTGCATGCATGCAGTATACACACATATTACTATACATATAAGTTCATTCATACAAACACACACCCCATACATGCTTTATTATTATTGTATTTTTGCACAAAATTCTACCACAGGTCAAACTTCTAAGATATTTAAATATTTAATTTTATGTGCATTGGTGGGAGTGTGTCAGAAGAGTTTCAGATGGTGAGCTGCCATGTGGGTGCTGGGAATTGAACCTGGGTCCTCTGGAAGAACAACCAGTGCTCTTGATTACTGAGTCATCTCTCCAACCCTTTTAAAAAAATTTTTTAAGTGGTAGGATACTTTATTATTGGAAATGTGGAAGGAGCCGGGCGGTGGTGGTGCACGCCTTTAATCCCAGCACTCGGGAGGCAGAGGCAGGCGGATCTTTGTGAGTTTGAGGCCAGCCTGGTCTACAAGAGAAACCCTGTCTCAAAAAAAAAAAAAAAGAAAAGAAAAGAAAAGAAATGTGGCCGGGCGATGGTGGCGCACGCCTTTAATCCCAGCACTCGGGAGGCAGAGGCAGGTGGATCTCTGGGAGTTCGAGACCAGCCTAGTCTACAGAGCTAGTTCCAGGACAGGCTCCAAAGCCACAGAGAAACCCTGTCTCGAAAAACCAAAAAAAAAAAAAAAAAGAAAGAAAAAAGGGACTGGAGAGATTGTTGGTTTCTCTTTCAGAAGGCCTGGCTTCAATTCCCCCCACCCATATGGCAGCTTACCACTTTCTGTAACTTTAGTTCCAGGAAACTGATACCCTCACACAGACATAAATGCAGGCAAAACACCAGTGGACATAAGAATAAAGCCGGGCGGTGGTGGCGCACGCCTTTAATCCCAGCACTTGGGAGGCAGAGGCAGGCGGATCTCTGTGAGTTCGAGACCAGCCTGGTCTACAGAGCTAGTTCCAGGACAGGCTCCAAAACCACAGAGAAACCCTGTCTCGAAAAAACCAAAAAAAAAAAAAAAAAAAAAAAGATGGACATAAGAATAAAGAAATCAATCCAAAAAGAAAAAAAAAAGAATAAAGAAATCATTAAAAAAATATTTTTTTAAAAAGTGACTAAAAATAGAAATGTAGGTTGCTGGAGAGATGGCTCCATGGTTAAGAGCCATTGATTGCAGAATTCATTGTTGAAGAATCCAAAAGAACTGACAGTCTCTTATTCTAGATTTAGTCATTAAGGATAGAGGAACTCTTGGTGCATGGCTGTCCCATATGCTTAGAACATTTAGTGTCCTGACAGTTTGAGTTCACAAGGCCCGCAGCACCCACTACCAGATATTTAGACTGCTTCTTAAGGAGCAGTAGGGCCCTTTTAATAAAACGGCGCGTGGTGCTGCTGAACACCACAGCTTCTCTAACAGGAGGGAGGAGGCCGGCAGCGTGGAGGGTGAGTGTGTTTAAAGGTAGATTGGATAGGATCTGTGAGCACAGGCCTTGCTATTATAGTGAGTTCTCTGGATGCTTACATTTGAAAAGTTTTGACAATAGATATTTATGTGTTCTTTTGTGGATGATTACTAATCATGGTGTGCTATTTTAGCTAAGGATTAGTAAAGCTGCAGATTTTCTTCTTGGCATACATGAACAAAATGATTCTCGAATTTCACTACTTGTTGGAAGCACCTGGGAGCTTGTTAAAATGTGTACCTAAGCTCCTGCCCCTAAAGTTGTTGATGCAGTAGGTTTGGGACAGGCCTGTATGTCTGTGATTCCGAATGGCAATGCTGCTGCTAAACTGTGATGCATAATTTTGTTTTATTTATTTCTTTTTTTTTAAATATATTTTGAGACAGGGTTTCTCTGTGGTTTTGGAGCCTGTCCTGGAGCTATTTCTTTTTTTTTTTTTTTTTTTTTTGGTTTTTTGAGACAGGGTTTCTCTGTGGTTTTGGAGCCTGTCCTGGAACTAGCTCTTGTAGACCAGGCTGGTCTCGAACTCACAGAGATCCGCCTGCCTCTGCCTCCCGAGTGCTGGGATTAAAGGCGTGCGCCACCACCGCCCGGCTTGGAGCTATTTCTTATAGACCAGGCTGGCCTCGAACTCACAGAGATCTGCTTGCCTCTGCCTCTCAAGTGCTGGGATTAAAGGTGTGTGCCACCACTGCCCAGTTGGGATGCATAATTTAATGGCTTTATAATCAACAATTTTTTTATGCTTTTCCTGTGCTTTAGGGAGTAATGGACCACAGAAGTTCTGCATCGAGAAAGTTGGGAAAGAAAATTGGTTACCCAGAAGCCATACTTGGTAAGCATAATCAGAAATACAGAAAATAAACTTTTATCCATTTAACCTCTGGCTACTTATTAGAAAGGAAATAATTTCCCCATCTCTTAACAGTTTTACAGAGGCAGAATTTATGTCATAAATTCCCTTACCTCCTTTTAAAAGATTTTTTTCATTTTTATTTGTATATGTGACTTCCAGAGTATATGTACACTATGTGTAAATTACAGGTGTTGTGAGCCACCTGATGGGGGTACTGGGAATTGAACCCCCAGGTTCTCTGAAAGAGCAATATGAGCTCTTAATAGTGCCCCACCCCATTTTACTGAGAAAAGATCTCATAGCCAAAGCTGCCCTTGAACACCTCATCTTCCTGCCTCTGCTTCCCAAGTGCTGGGATTACAAATGTACCAGGCAAATTAACCCATTTTGATCCATGATATTTAGTAGGTTTACAGAGCAATGCAGCCAGCCCCAAAGTTGTTGTAGAGCCTTGCCCTCCAGTCAGGAGGGCCCCATGTGTGCTCATTTGCCATGCGTGCCTTTCCTCCCTCTTCAAGTTTTAACATGGGAAGTTTGAAATTAGAATCCTTAGTATATAGTGAACGGAATTCCTGCTCTTTTGGGTTTTTCTTTTTCAGTACTGGGAGTTGAACCCAGCCAGGGCCTGTTACCTCCCAGGCAGCCCTCTGTAACTGAGCTGTATGCCCAGACCTTGTTTTCTGGTTTAAAATGCAGTTTAACCTCATTTCCCAAAATGAAGCAAACTAAAAATCAACCAATCTTAACTTCAAATATAGTTTATGTTGGAATTCAATCTACTGGTCAATCACATTTGGATTTGAACCATTTGTAGGGGTGTGTAGGGGCGTGTGTAGCTGTTAAGTGGGTTCTCGTGGTTATGTAGGCATCCCTGTTACCCGGGGTTATATGTGTTACTAAACACACACTTCCACCCTCCAGCTCCAGTGACCAACATTCTTATGTTCTCAGTATGGAATCATATCCTTTCTGACTGGTTTATTTTAATAGCTTCAAATGATAGGTTACAGTACACATCACATTTTTTTTCCTTTTATTTAACCAACTATTTGTTCTCTGTGTCCTTAGGGAATAAACCCAGCACCTTAAATTTTGTTAGGCTAATATTTTGTTGAGCCATATCCCCAGCCTCGCAATTATTTTTTTGGATTGACACAAAATAATTGTACATATTTTTATGTGCGTTGGTTTTTGAGACAAGGTCTCATGAAGCCTAGGCCTACTTTGAATTCCTGGTCATCCTTCCTGTAATGCCCAAATCCTGGAATTATAGACATTGAGTATCATGCCTAACTATATTTGGATCTGGAGAGATGGTCCAGTGGTCAAGAATATTTGCTGAGTGTCGGCTGAGCACTGGCACTGTGCTGTGTGCTTGGTTCAAACTCTGCCACAGGGTGGTGTTGCTATCCCAGTTTACCAGAGAAAGCACCATAGTGAATCTTGGAAAGGTGAAGAGCCGTTGGTCAAAGGCTGTGGTTCAAGCCAGCGTTGTTAGAACTTTAACATGTTGCTGCCAGGCACTGCCCACTTCTGTCTTTTTATTCTTCCCTTTCTCAAGCCAGCAATTCTTACTTTCAGTTTTAACCGCCTGGACCTCCCACCCTACAAGAGCTATGAGCAACTGAAGGAAAAGCTGTTGTTTGCCATTGAAGAAACAGAAGGATTTGGACAAGAGTAACTGTTGAGACCTGAGGCCACCAGAGGACAGGGACTCATCTGTAGTGCCTGTCCCTTCTTTCTCTGCCTGTTGCACATCTTATTGTAAACTTGGACTGTGACTAGAGAGTTCTCTGAGTGTAAGTAGATAATATTGTTGTTGGGATTTACCTTCCAGTGACTCTGGATTTCTCCTCACAGACAGTAGTCAGAAACTTACTTAACAAGAGATTTAACACAGCGATGAAATCTCCCTTGTCTTATTCCACTAGATTGTTACCTTAACAACAGTTTTCTGTGTGTCAGTATCACTTGGGAGTCGGTCTCTTGATGACTATTGTAACGATTCTGCAGACACACAAGGATGTCTCCAAAACTGCAATACACAAGTCTTCCTGGTAAAGCCTCTAGCTAGGAGGTGCTCGACAACAGTGCAAGCTCAGCCGCTTGTGCTCTCCCCTCATTTCAGCCTGGCCTGACTGTTGTGTTCATTCCTGGAGCATGAACCTGTGCGTCCTTCTGATGTTATTCCTGGAAGTGACGCAGGATCTTACCCTTTCTACAAAGTAGTTTTGTCTATTTGAATTCAGGGAAAACTTGGTCCCCGCTGACATAGCTTCATACCTCTCTCCATTCAGTTTATAATTATTTGATTGCCTTTCAGATACTAAATTTTACAAACAGTATCAGCGTCATGGTTCCTTCATGTTTTAACCTATAATCAAAATTAATTTGACTGAATTCATCTAAGATCATTTTTGTTTTTTAAATCCTACACATAAATTGAAGTTTAATGGTTTTATCATAATCCAACATCCTGGTTACATTTCATTATCGCTAAGGTATTCATGTTGCAGTCATTTCTAATCCAAATAGAGGTCAGTGGTGCAGTCTTTGAAATCAGGACAGTGTCCAGCAGCAAGTTTGTGCTGTCTTCGCATGTCCCGCCTCCTCCACACACAGGAGCAGGTGCCTCCATCTTACATAGTCCTGCTCCGCAATATTTTCCTTACCCCTAAAAATTCTAGATTTTCCATTTTTCTTCATGACTCATTGGTTTAAGACTCCCCCTTTAGTAACTGATGAATGCACTTTTATTTTCTCTGTAGTTAATTTACTTTGGCTTAGCGTAGACTGTCAGGGTGACTGCTGCCACAGATATGACTTTATGGGCAGTGAGATGAAACCTCAGCCAGTCGAGTCCCTATTGTAGCCCAATCCCAAGAACAGCCTTATAACTCTAACAGGGACTTACGACATGTGTCGGTGGCATAGCATGAACATGTAGCATGAAGCCAAGAATACACAGAGAGTGACAAACCCCTGTCCCATAGGAAAGAAAATGTTTTTATGTCCCTAGCTGCTCTTATTCTCATCCTGGAACAACATTTTGAACATGCGCAGCTGGACTTTTTAACACTGCCATTGTCAGCAGAGACATGGGTGACTCAGCTAGAAACGGTCAGTGAAGGGAAGGCTCAGCTTCCTCCAGCCCTCTTTCTTACCCTGTACACCACAGGACATACAGGACACCTCTAGAAGCCCTAGTTATTTCCATAGTAGGATCTCTCTGCCTTTTTGTTGGTAGGGTTAAAAAATATATATGCTATTGCTTTGTCTTACAGAGCGAATGTCTGCCAACCACCCGTTCACTACATAGGCCTGGACTTTAATATATGGCTATAAATACTAAGCCTTCTACAAAGACCTCCCATTGGATCAAATTCTTGTACTAAAATGTAGTCATCTACCATATCCACTAGAGACTTAGGAGATTAAGAGATAATGTAAGAAAATAGGCTTTGTTGATTCTGCATAATGCTTCATGATTCATTTAGGGACCTAGAGATATTATGTGAAAATGTATAAATATCACCCAAAAGGCTTTCTGCCCTATATTTTTAAAATACAGAAGTTATATTTGAAGTAGTCCTGGCCCTAGTTCTATAGGGCTTGGCTATTTAATATTTTTATGGAAGAAATGTTTAGTTCTGGAAAAGGTAAATGCTTGTATATATTTTTGCAACCCTGGGGTCTCCCAAACTCCATTTCTTCCTTTAATTTAAATGGTCACATGTATATGTCTTCCCTGCTGTGTTAGGAAAATGGGGGCTGGATATCCCAAGAATCAGAGATTATATAAAATAATGCAACTAAACAGCAGACATAAATATTTACCAAATGCTCTCACAGTTTGGTTCAGAGTGAGCATTTGGAAATAGGTTTATTGTGTTTAATTTGCGCTTTTCCTTAAATCTGGACTAAGTTGCTTTTAAGAATTTTTTTTCTGTAAGCATTGTAAATGCTAATCAATCCTGTGAAGTTTTTTCTTACTGCATGTTACATTGAAATAAAAACAGAGTAAAATGAGCATTTGCCTTTTCTTCTGCTCTTTGGTGGGTTTCACGCAGTTCAGAGGGAAGGGGCTTGGGGATTTGACCAGAGGAAGTGATTTAAAGTTGAGGAGCAGTTGACAGCTGTGACCTGGGCGCAGAAACATTTAAATGTAGTTGTTATTTAAATAGCTCTGCTCATCTGCCTACAAACTCTCACTCTAAATGACTCTTACAGTCAAGCCCTCTCTGCCACTTTTTACTTACCTGGTGAAATTGCCTGAAATGTTATTGGGGCGACTTGGGTTCACTACTTCGGTGTGGTAGCATTGGTATCTGCGGTCACCACCCTCTTCTGTTTTTCTTTTGGACTTTGAAATGTCTGTGTATGCTTTTATCATGTCTGTCCCTGTGCTCGCCTCCCTTACTGTGATTTCTGTGATTTCAAATGCGCAGGTATCACATATCACAGAGTCCTTCAGGAGGCTGCCTTGCTTGGGTTTCCTTAGAAGATGTAAGACTTTATAATTAAAGTTTTTTGACTTCTTCATTTTTCATACTTTCCTGTTGGTTTTGTTAAGAAATGGTATATATATCACATGTAGGAAAGCCTTTAACGTGACTTCTTTTAGGCAGTTGACAACCTGTCTGCTGTGAGTGTATAGAAAAAAATTCAGATCTGCTACATCAGAAAGTGGTCAAAGCACTTGCTGCACAAGCATGCTGGACTCCAGCACCCATGTGAAGCCTGGAGTCGTGGTGTGCAGCAGAGCAGAGCAACGCAACGACAGCTAGATAGCCTAGCAAACTAGATAAACTTGAGGTTCAGCAAGACCGTGTCTCAAAAGAGACGAAACATACCCACTGGTGAGTTACAGTGGGCAGTGTCATGCTCATGACCACACACATACACAGGGCTCTGTTTCAAACCATTGATTGGGTCACCAAGCAAAAACTAAGACATGACAGTGGAATTGAGAGGGTGGGAGGGGCAAGTGTGACTAGAATGCATTGTATGTGTGCATGGAACTGTCAGTAAGCTTTTCAGGTGGAGCCAGGATTGGTGGTGCACACCTTTCATTCCAGCACTGGAGAGGCAGAGGCAAGCAGACTCTGTGAGTTCCTGAACAGCTGGGTTACATAGTGAGACCTGTCTTTCAAAAACCAAACATCTGTGGTGGCGCACGCCTTTAATCCCAGCACTTGGGAGGCAGAGGCAGGTGGATCTCTGTGAGTTCGAGACCAGCCTGGTCTACAAGAGCTAGTTCCAGGACAGGCTCCAAAACCACAGAGAAACCCTGTCTCGAAAAACAAAAAAAAAAAAAAAAAACCAAACATCTGGAGAGAGAAGCTGTTTACACCCCAGGGGTGGTGGTAGCAGTGTATGCTTTTGACACTCAGGCTGGTGGATCTCTGAGTTCAAGGCCAGCCTGGTCAACAGAGCAAGTTGCAGGACAGCCAGGACTATACAGAGAAACCCTGTCTTAAAAGAAGAAAAGAAAGTGCTTACTTCCTACTCTACCCGGGGAGCACAATTCCGATTCCAGTGCCGATCAAGAGCAGCTCATAGCCACCTGCAGCTCCAGTTCCAAGAGATCTGAGGCCTCCTCACCCCATGAGACCAGGCATGCACATGGTGCACATACATGCACATATACATATATGCAGGTAAAACACTCAAAAATCAAAATTTTTTTTGTAGAAAAGACTGACCATTCTCCACAGTCTGCCCCCTAACCCACTTAAGTACACCTCATCAGAAATCCAAGCTTGAGGGTTGGTGAGATGGTTGGGCTCAGACACTCACTGCCAAGCAAGCCGATGGATCTGAATTTAATCCCCGGGACCCACTGGGTGTGAGGAGAGAACCACTCCTGCTGTAAGGAGGCTGCTTGTTTCATTCCCGGTTGCTCAGTCCTGAAATAATCACACAGAAATCATATTATTTAAATCACTGCTTGGCCCCTTACTTAGTTCTAGCTTCTTATTGGCTAACTCTTACATATTAATTTAACCCATTTCTATTAATAATCTGTGTATCACCTCATGGCTGTGGTTTACCAGCTAAACTTCCGGCATCTGTCTCTGGCTGGGCTACATGGCTTCTCTCTAAGTCCTTCTTCTTTCTCCCAGCATTCAGTTTAGTTTTCCCCACCTAGCTCTGTTCTACCCTATCAGGCCAAGTCAGTTTTCTTTATTCATTAATGGTAATCACAGCATACAGAGGGGAATCCCACATCACACTCCCAAAATTGTCCTCTGACTGTCACAGATTTGTCCTGTGGCATATAGGAGCCCATATATATACAGACAAAAATGTTTAGAAAAACATGGATAAGTTTAGCAAATTGCTCACTGGGTCAAGGTATTTGCTACACAAACCTAAGTTTAGTCCCTGGGGCAGATGGAAAAAGGAGAGGGAGAGAGAGAGAGAGAGAGGGAGGGAGGGAGGGAGGGAGGGAGGGAGGGAGGGAGGGAGGGAGGGAGGGAGAGAGAGAACCAATTCCACAAATGGTGCTCAAGCCTCCACACACACCCTTCGCAGGAATCCACACATAGTTGTCTAGGTAAGAAGGTGGAACCAGCAGAGAAAAACTTGAGGAAGTAGGCAGAAACTACAGACCCCTCCCAGATCCTGGTTGTTACTCACTCCTGAGTGGGTTTCTCTTCAGCAGAGTGGCTCTAGGCTATAGGGCTTCTTCAGAATTTCAGAGAAACAGCCATGCTATTCTTTTTCCTCTTTAACTCAGACCTGTTCTATTTAACTTCCCTGTAATAGCAAGAGATACCATATCCACAGCGACATCATCCCAGACTATCAATATGTGACTGGCTATACTATACTTAGAAAGGAATGATTATCTAAAGAAAATAGCTCCAAAGTATTACTATCATCCAAAAAATTAAATGGAGAGTTCAAATTGGAATCCAGGGTTGATTTGAACTCCAAACCCTTTTATAGTCCATTGCTATTACAAGCTGAAGTCTTTCCCCAGAGGCAACTCTGCCATCCTAATTAGACTTCAAGTCCTATCAAATTAATGGCCGTGTCTGAATCCTCACCACAGAGCTGCCCCATCCTGCGTCCGCCTGGCTTATGTCCTTCCTGTAGCTAATGCTTGGATTTCTAGGGACCTATTCACTATGGCACTTCTACCCTATTTGGAATGAAGAGGTCCCCTGGAGGTGAGGTGCACTCCTAATGTTCCTAGTATTCCATAACCATTTCTTTATTTACTTTGTTTTTTTTTTTTTTTTGAAACAGGTTTCTCTGTGTAGCCTTGGCTGTCCTGGAACTTACTCTGTAGCTCAGGCTGGCCTCCAGATCTGAGATCAGCCTGCCTCTGCCACCTTAAAGGCATGTGCTACCACACCCAGATCTGAGATCAGCCTGCCTCTGCCACCTTAAAGGCATGTGCTACCACACCCAGCCTCCAATCTTTTCCTTTTAATGTATGAGTATTTTTCCTGCCTGTATTTGCGTACACCGTGTGTGTGCCTGGTGTTCTCGGGGTCAGAAGAGGTCATCAGATACCTCGGAATGGAGCTATAGTTGACTGTGAGCTGCCATTTGGGTGCTGGAAATTGAACCCAGGCCCTCAGCAAGAGCATCAAGTGCTCTTACTAGGTGAGTTCCCGTGTAGCAGGAGATCCTGCAGAGTATTGCACCTAGCTTGAATACAGGAGTGTTATCATCTAGGCCTTTAAAGAACTTTATTCGGTGTGTCTTTTTTTTTTTTTTTTAAATATTTATTTATTATGTATACAATATTCTGTCTGTGTGTATGTCTGCAGGCCAGAAGAGGGCACCAGACCTCATTACAGATGGTTGTGAGCCACCATGTGGTTGCTGGGAATTGAACTCAGGACCTTTGGAAGAGCAGGCAGTGCTCTTAACCACTGAGCCATCTCTCCAGCCCTCGGTGTGTCTTTCACATGCATCTCGATCCCATTCATTTCCTGTCCCTTCACATCTGCTCCCTGCCCCTGCACTCCCCCCTCGAAGTAAAACAAAATTTAAGAGAAAAACAAAAACAAAATTAAAAATCTTATCATGGAAGCTGCAGTGTGACAAAGTAAGTCACACAGTAAGCCTTTTAGCCTTTGAGTGTTTGTTTGAGACAGGGTTTCTCTGGAGTTCCAGGACACCTAGAACTCGCTCTGTAGATCAGACTGGTCTCGAATTCACAGAGATCCGCCTGCCATTGACTCTCTAGTGCTGGGATAAAGATGTGTGCCACCACCGCCTGGCACAGTACAAACCCTTTGACCACATATCTTGCGAGAGTCATTGGTCTGGTTTGAGGCCTCCAGGTTTCTACTACACTATTGATGCTAGGCCTTCCTTGGGACTCTTGGATATCCTGTTGTCCTGTGTCCCGTGGAGATCCTGCTCCTTTGGATCTACAAGTCAGGCCCCTTCACCTGCTCCAGCAGGTCATAGATGGGGTGGATGCTGCGGGGAGGGTGTCAAGTCATAACCCTGGTTCTGGGCTTGGGCAGCTGCAGGGTTGGCCCACCCACCAGTTCTCCTCGGTCCTCACCACCAGGATGAGTTCTCCAACATGGCCCCAGCTAGTTCACCCTTGCAGCAGTGAGTGAGGACCAAGGCCAGTTCTACTTTCGGGCCCTCAGGGTCAGCTCTCTTGTGTTGCCCAGGGGAGGTGCAGGGGCCACTCTCCTGAGCGCTGCAGCTGGTGAGGGGCAGTGAGGGGCAGGGACAGTCCTGCTCTTATGACCCCAGGGCCAGCTCCTCCACTGTCTCAGGCCCAAACAGCCACATGCCAGATGAGTGGGACAGAGCCTTGCTGGCACCATCTGCATCACCTAAGCTTTTAGCTGACTTTTGTGATTGTTGCCTTTTGGCTAAGTTTTTTGGTTTTTCGAGACAGGGTTTCTCTGTGTAGCTCTGGAGCCTGTTCTAGAACCTGATCTGTAGACTAGGCTGGTCTTGAACTTACAGAGGTCCACCTGCCTCTGCCTTCTGAGTGCTAGGATTAAGGGAGTGCGCTGCTACCACCGGTTTAACCTAAATTTTCTGTTAGAAACCCAGATGTTTTTCGTAACCTGCAAGAGTAAACTTCTAGAGCAGAGGGCAAGACAGGAAAATGCGTTCTCTTTTAGAGGCGAGAAACTGGTAGGGCAGAGATAAGAAGATTTTCCAAAGAAACACAGGAGTGCGGTGGAGTCCGCATCCTTAATCTTATAGGGGCAGCGCAGACCTGTCCAGTTCATTCCAGAGCTTGTTCCTGAGATGCCCAGCTCCGGGGCTGCCCATGTCCTCAGCTTATTTGGGCTCTTGTCTCTGCCTCAGTCTGGGCCAAAGGGAGTTTCAGCAACAGTCGGGAGAGTCCCTGCCCAGCTGACTCACATCAGCCCGCCCTTATCCCCCACTGGCTCCTGATAGGCTGTCCGAGCTGTCCGTCTCCACAGAGAACTGTGCGCAGGCTCAGAAGGGCGGGGACCTCGCTGAGCGTCAGCGACTCGGAGCTGCTGGATCGGTCCGAGATGGTGAGTGTCCTCCCAGGGCTGCGGTGGAGGGCGCGGCCACGCCCGAGAGGCGCGCGTCCGTTGCCGGCCGGGGTCCTGGTCGCTGGCGTCGCCTCGCGGGACCCGCACTGTGGGCCTTTAGTCCGGGCCCAGGCAGAGCGACCGGATGCCACAGGCCCTTGACCGGAAGCCGGTCTGTGAGGCGACGCCCCGGAGGCCCGCCCTCTGCTTCGCTTGTAGCCCAGCTTTTCGGGCGGTTTGGGGCGACCCCAGCCAGGCTGCTGCGTTCGCTGGAGTCCAGGGGCCGGCAGGCGCCTTAGGCGCTACGTGCGTTGCCTCCCCTCCTCCGCTTTGTGAAGTAGGTACGGCCCCAGCTCCATCTTCACACTTGGAGTCCAAAGCCAGCCGTGCTGGGGAATCGAACTCCATGCAGCTTGGCTGCCGCCTGTGGGCTCGGTCCGGTGTGCGGGTTGTTAGGAACCGCGGGGTCCATCCTGGGCATCCCAAAGCCGTCCGCTGCCTTTCCAGGGTGGTCCTTACAGTCCTCACGAGTTGTAAACAACTTAAAAGGCCCTTTCCAACCTTAAAGCAAACCCCAGAATCTCACTCAGGACTGGCGTGGGGGTGCACGCCTGAAATCCCAGCACCGGGAAGGCGACGATTTGCACTTCAAGGCGAGTTCGTGTCGCAAAACAAAAACTTTATTAGAAACTTTTTCTTCAGTTTGTATATGAATAGTGTTTTCCGTTAGCGGGCCTGGTGCTGGCACAGGGCCAGAAGAGGGGGTCGGGTCCTTTGGACCTGTGTGGTTGTGAGCCACCATATGAGTGCTGGGAGTCAAATTCCGGGCCTTTGGAAAAGCGTTGAGTGCTTTTAGGTACTGAGCCGTCTCTTCAGCCCGCAGAAAACTATAAACATGTAAGACACTGAGAGGGAAACCGGAAGGGCATCACCTAGAGCAGTTTCTCAAGCTGTGGGTTGAGACCTCTTGAGGTTGAATGACCCTTCCACAGGGGTCGTCTAAGACCATCTGTCAGATATTTACGTTACAGTTCATAACAGTAGCAAATTACAGTTACGAATTAGTAATGGAAATAATGTGTGGGGGCTCACCACGGTGTGAGGAACCTCTATTAACGGCTCGACGCATTAGGCAGGTTGAGAACAGCTGACCTAGAGGCAACAGCTACTTAGGCGCATTGCTTACTGTGTTTTTATTTGCTGTAACTGTCATCGACCATTCAATTGGGGCTACTATGCTTTTCATTATACCGCAAAGAATGTCTCCACACTTCAGGCTGCTTCAGGAACAGCCAGTTTCTTGTATATTTACACAAGCATGTGTGTGCCGTTTTTTCTAGAATCAGTGCTGTACTGTTTGCACTCATAAAATTGTTACATATTTAGGTGAACATTCCAAATGACCTCGTGCAGCACGGTCGTGTGTAATCTATAGGAAGTGCATGTGGTCTCCTCTTACTCTCCCAAGCTAAATAGTGTTGACAGTCAGGTATGCTTCCTTCTGGCTTTGTTTGGTACATAAGGACTATTTTATGCTCTGTGCCTTTTATAGACCAGGTTACTTCAACTTGCCACTTAACCAAGGATGACCTTCCAATCCTTCATCTACCTCTAAAGTGCTGGAGTTTTTGGATATGTGCCACTATGCCCAGCAGTATTATATATAGATAAGCTGTCTATTGCACAAGACTGGAGCAATTTGTGCATGTTTGTCATGAGGTTTACTTTATGAGATATATATGTTTATTTTAGTCAGGTGGTGATGGCACACACCTTTAGTCCCAGCACTCGGGAGACAGACAGGTGGATCTCTTGAGAGTCTGAGGCCAGCTTGATCTATGGAGCTAATTCCAGGACAGCACAGCTAGGACTGTTACACAGAGAAACCTTGTCTCAGAAAAAGTGTTTATTTTGGTCTGGAGCCATGACTCAGTGATATGAGCATGTTCTTCCAAAGGACCAGAATTAGGTTCCCAGTGCCCATATTAGGCAGTCACAACTGCCTGTAATCCCAGCACCCTCTTCTGGACTCCTGGGTCACTACACTCATGTATACAAACCTATAGACATGATTACAAAATAATAATTATATATATAATATGTATATGTATATTTTCATTCATTCCTCCGTTCACTTAAAGAGATTTACCATTGACAGGCATGGTGACTCACATCTTTACTACCAGCACTTGGGAAGCAGAGGCAGGGCAGGTCTCTGAGTTCAGTGCCAGCCTGGTCTACATAGTAAGACTGTGTCTTTAAAAAAAAAAAAAAAAAAAGTCAGGTGGTGGTGGCACATGCCATTAATCCTAGCACTCAGGAGGCAGAGAAAGATGGATCTCTGAGTTTGAGGCCAGCCTGGTCTATAAAGCGAGAAACCCTTTCTCAGAAAACAACAAGAACCCTATATTACAAGAGGCTGTGGATTTGAACCCCAGGACCATACACTCATACTCATTCCAAACACACACAGACACACACACTTTTCCAAACCTACTTCATTTTAAGGCTGCATAGTCCCCTATGCCCATATACACATTTAGTTTACAGTCTCCTCTCCCTTGTCTTTGACACTCCTGCCAGTATCTACAGGACATCTATAATGGTGGAGACTGCTCATTAGTACAATTACATAACATCATCCACACCTTTTTGTCGCGGTCCCCCTTGCCCAGCAAGAAGGACGCAACACCGGAGCTCTTCCTGCTGCAATTTATTCAAGACCTTTTGACAATGCGTTCTCTTCTTCCTCTCTCTCTCTCTCTCTCTCTCTCTCTCTCTCTCTCTCTCTCTCTCTGTCTCTCTCTGTCTCTCTCTGTCTCTCTCTGTCTCTGTCTGTCTGTCTGTCTGTCTCTCTGTCTGTCTCTCTGGGCAAACCTCTCCCAGCCCGTGAGTAGACCTGGGCCGCCAACCCCAGATTGCCAGGTGGGCACTGCCCATAGGTCCACGCATATGCAAGCAGCTGACAATCATTGTGTGATAATAGCATAAGTCAGGCCTTAGCCATAAGGAGTTGATTATCACAGAGAGCACTCCTTTCGGGATCGCGGAGGGCGGGAGCCAGCACCATCAGGTGCGGCTTCACGCAGCTCTCTACACATTGCCATCAGGTGTGACTCTACACGGCTCTCTACACCTTTTGTTCAGTTTTATCTACCGTGTAGCTGTTTTCCTCTTTTCCTGATCATTTTTTACATATGTATCTTTCAAGATGTTCATTTTTTTAATTTAATGTTCAAAAGCATTTAACCATATTACATCACCATCCCCCCCCTCGGTTTTTTGAGACAGTGTTTCTATGTGTAGCTTTGGAACCTGTTCTGGAACTTGCTCTATAGACCAATCTGGCCTCAAACTCACATAGATCTGCTGGCCTCTGCCTCCCGAGTGCTGGAATTAAAGGCGTGTTCTGCCACTGCCTGGCTTGTTACATCATCTTTATGATAAATTATTTTTATTTACTACATAGTAGTTGTAAATAAGTGTGCATGTACGTGTGTATTTTGACAAGGTCTCAGTGTGGAGCACTAGCTGTCCAGGAACTATAGAGGCCAGGCCAGCCTTGAACTCACAAAAGTTTACTGCCTCTGACACCTGAGTGCTGGGATTAAATGTGTCCACCACCATGCCCAGCCATGGTTGTATGAGAATTTGCCAAACTATTTCCCTGGAGTACAAGTTGCTTCCAGTTCCTAACTCAGTCATAATGCTTTGGTCTATAATTTTTGATTGGTATTTTAAATTTTATTAGATTATTTCCTTATAATAATTTTCAGAGTTGAGGCAAAGGACCAGTACTTGGCGTTCTCACCTTGTATTGTGTCCCTTCCCCAGGCGGTTACTTACCTCAAGAGCCTTGCCTCAGTGAGCCCAGCATTCAGACAGTGCTGCATTGCTGACTTCCATTCCCTTACAAGGAATGACGATCTTGTAGGTGTTTGTAATTTATCTTAGATTCGTTTTCTACCTCTTATTGGATACTTGTTATTTTTCTTAATTATTTTATGTAATGTTTTTAAAGTTATTTTTTCTGTTAAATTTTGTTCTACTAGGGATGGAACTCAAGGTCTTGTGCCTACTGGGCAAATCTGCCACAGACCTACAACAGCCACCAGTTTTTGAGACAAGCTCCTTATGTAGCTCAGGCAGGCCTTAAATTCACTATGTAGTTTAGGCTAGCCTAAACATCATGACTCTTCCTAAATGCTAAGATACTGAGGTACTGGGTGTGGTGGCCCCAGACTTTATTGACTTATATACATCTAACTAGAGAACGCATAACTTTCCCCTCTTCGCCATTGCATAGAGGACATTTTTTCACATGATTTAGATTTATTGGGGGTGAGAGAGAGATGGACTCAGAGGTTAAAAGTACTCACTGCTCCGCCGTGAGGACTAATCTTTGGATATGGCACCTGTCTTGCGCAGGTCACAAATAGCTTCAACTCCAAGGAGCCTGCTGCCATCTTTGGCCTCGGCAAGCATCTGCGCACACAAATGCACATATACTCAAACAAATCTTTGTTTTGTTTTTTGAGACAGGGTTTCTCAGTGTAGCCTTGGTTGTCCTGGAACTCACTCTGTAGACCATGCCGGCCTCAAATGCAGAGATCCACCTGCCTCTGCCTCCCAAGTGCAGGGATTGAAGGTGTGTGCCGCCACCACCCGGCTACAAATAAATCTTAAAGATAAAAATAGGCTATATAATCAGGCCCTGTCTCCACAGACTAAAAAGAAATAAAAAATATCAAGAGGCTGAGGCAGAAGGACAAATTGGAGGCTTGCCTGGGCTATAAAATGAAAATCTTCTCTCACACACACACACCTAGCAGTAACAGGCTGTCTAGTTATCTTTCTAGTGTGTTTTGAGACAGCATGACTGTGGCAGCTCATGAAAGAAAGCATTCATTGGGGCTGGCTTGCAGTTTCAGAGGGTAAGTTCATTATCTGTCTCCATGGCAGGAAGCAGACAGGCCTGGAGCAAGCAGACACAGCAGACAGAGGACTGGCATGGGCTTTGGAATCTCAAAACCCACCTGCAGTGACACACCTTTAACAGCCTCACACCTTTAAGTTCCCACCTCCTAATCCTTCCCAGCAGTCCACCAGCTAGGAGCCAAGGATTCAACTAACTACAGTAATTTATACAAGAAAGTGTTTCATTTGGGCTATGATTTCAGAGGGTTAGAGTCCATGATGGCAGTACCTTTGTCATGTCAGTGGGAACGCCTGCAGATTAGAGGCACACACTGGGAATGGCCCAAGTCTCTTGAAGCCTCAAAGCCTGCGTAGTGACATACTTCTTCCCACAAGATTACACCTCTTAATACTCCCAAAACAGTTTCACCAACAGGGGCAAACATTCACATATAGGAGCCTCTGGAGGCCATTCTAATTCAAGCCACCACGTGTTACATATTCTCAAGATGTTGAGTGTGTTGCTGGGGGGAGGCAAACACAGGTGACTCTGTTAGAGTTCAAGGCCAGCCTGGTCTACAGAGTGAGTTCCAGGCTAGCCAGGGCTGCACAGAAAAACCCTGTCTTAAAAAAAAAAAAAAAGATTTGAGTGTGTCAAGCCCCACAGCCCCCATAGTAGAGACCTCTCAGAAGGAATGAAGCTAGCTAACATTTGTGGTTTTCGGCCTCTATGTATGAAAATCACATGTGTGCCTGGTACCTAAATATGTCTGAACAGTATGATGAATCTCCTGGAACTTGAGTTACAGGTAGTTGTGAATTGCCGTGTGGGTGCTGGGAACTGAACCCAGGTCCTTTGCAGAGTCGCCAGTGCTCGTAACTGCTGAACTATTTCTCCAGCTCCAAGTAAATCTGTGCGTGTTTAAGAAATATACAGTAGAATTAAAAAAAAAAAAAACTTAGGTAATGGTTTGGTTAGAATATTTATATCTTTTTTGAGATAGGATTTCATGTAGCCCAAGCTGACCCTAAATTTTCCTCATATCTAATACTGATTTTAAACGCCTGATCCCGTTTATGCCTTTGCTTCCCAAGTGCTGGGATTACAGACCTACAGCATCACCATTGGCTGACTCATGTTTGTTTATTCATGTTCTTCTGCTTCTGGCTTTCAAATGCTGGTGTTTATTGGTGGAACCACAATGGTTAGCAAAAATGACTGTTTTGAAAAAAGAAAATAAACCCAATCTATAATTCCATGTTCTGTATGGCTTTATTTTTTAGGAAGTTGTAACCACATGGAAAGCACTTTTTGTACTTTATTATTTCTGTGGAATATCAATCTCAGACTCTGGAGGTGGTGTCGTGACCTAATCTCTCTCAGGCCATGTAAACATCGCCTGCAGTAGATGCTGGTGTCCTCCTTGGTCATTTCCTGAGGACTGGGCATTTCTATTCTGTTCTTGCAGGTAGCACTGCCCTGGGCATCTTGCTACATTCCTTTGTTTCTCTGGCATTGTTTGCAAAGGATGGATTTTCAGTAGGGTGACCAGGACCTACAGTGGTTCCCCTTCCATCCAGAGCAGTACCTAGCATGTAGTCGGAGGTCAGGGAGTCTGCCATGACCAGGATCTGAGACATGCATGTCACTCTCACTGTCCTCTCCTCCACAGAGGCATCAGGCTGCTTGCCACTTTGTAGGAGTGCCCCTACCATCCCTGCCCCTGCAGCATCTGGCACTGTTCTTACAGGAAGTGGGTGGTGGTGGTGACTGGATTGTCAGCCCTTTTGCCCCAGAAAAAGAATGGTGTGAATTTCTGTGAATGGTATCCATTTCCAAAGACCATCTGCCTTTTTTTTTTTTTTTTTTTTGACACAAGGGATGTAGACTAGGCTGACCTTGAACTCTGCATTTAAGGAGCTTGACTAGATTCTGAACCTCTGGAGGAGACACCCTAAGAGAAAGTACACTACAAGACCAGGTTCCCAGCCATAGGGAGAGGAAGGTCAGTTAGACTTCTGTTTATGGGCTCCTACTCCACTGACCTCTGTAGAGCCTGAGTAATTAGTTACAGTACCTGATATGTCTCACAGAAGCGTAGTTGAAGAGTTGGAGGCAAGATCATTGATTATAGGCTTCAAACAAGACATGATCTTCACGGAAGAGGTGGTGTGGAAGACTTGGGCATTAGAGGAGAAGAAGGCTTCTAAGTTTTTTCTTTTCTTTTTTTTTTGGTGTTTTTCGGTACAGGGTTTCTGTGTAATCCTGGATAGCTCTTCTAGACCAGTCTGGCCTTGAACTCACAGAGATCTCCCTGTCTCTGCCTCCTGAGTGTTGGGATTAAGGGTGTTAAGGGTGTGTGCCACCACCAACTCCCCCCCCCCAGGAGGTTTCCTTTTTTTTTTTTTAAAGGGGTAGGGGAGGGCCAGGTGTGGTAGTACACACCTTTAATCCCAGCACTCAAGAGGCAGAGGGAGGCGATCCTTGTGTTTGAGGCCAGCCTCATCTACATAGTGAGTTCCAGAAAAGCCAGCTATGTAGAGAAGACCCTGTCTCAAAAACAAAAAATAGATGGACAAGAGATGTAACTCTCAGCTGGAGAACAGATGGCAGGGCAGAGTTAGAAGCATGTATGACAGGAAGACTCAGACATCTCATTGTGTGTCAACAAGCTCCATGTGCCTGGGCAGCCCACTTGAGTGGTTTCTGGGTTATCAGAATTAGTGAGCCCCTTCCTAGGACACATTCCTGTGCCTGTGTGCCGAGTATTACCCTGTCTGGATGACACATTGAGTCAGCGGGTTTACTGTGGGGTCATTTTGATCCCTGGCAGTATTTTCATTTGTGATGTTTGAGCCACAAATAAAGTGCCTCCTTCCTGTTAGAAGCTACTGTTTAGGGCTGTTTTGTTTTTCAAATCATCAGTACTGTACCGTGTGTGTGTGTGTGTGTGTGTGTGTGTGTGTCCTGGGTGTGTCTGTACTCCAGAAATGGTGTTTATAGTCTGCTCTCAAATAGCTGATGGGCAGGGAAGGGATAACTGCCTGGTGGTAAAGGGCCAAAAGCAGCTCCTTGTGGCTGAGGCTGAAGCTCTGGGTGCCAGTGTTGGCCTAAGGAGCACTCTGTGTGGGCCTGGCCTGGGCAGCTTTGGAGCAGTGCCAAGTGGCTGGGTGTTACTTGCTTGTCAGATGGATGTGTCATTCATCTGCTGGGATCTGAGGACCTAATCTTGGTCTCCTTTTCTGGCAGGCGGAGGTGGAGGAAACACTCAAGAGACTTCAGAGCCAGAAAGGAGTGCAGGGAATCATCGTGGTGAACACTGAAGGTAGGTCCTCACCCATGGCCCCCACCCAGGCAGGCCTCCAAAGAACAGCCCAGACACCACACCATTGCCCCTCCTCAGTTCCTTCACAGACCCAGATTCATTCTAGTTTTTTTTGCTTGTTCTATTTTCAACATTTCCAAAGTTCCGATACTATTCCTGGGATCCCCGTTTTTGTGAAAAGGTCTTGCTGTGTGACCTAAGTTGTCCTGGAACTCACAATCCTCCTCTCATCTCCCACTTGCTAGAGTGACAGGCACGCACCACGTGCCTCAGACATCTTTATTTCTCAGTCCCGCTGCACTGAGGTGCAGCTGTTAGTAACCCATGGTTACCTCTCTCTTGTGGCAATCAGAGTTGCTAAGACTTGCGTTTTGAGATGAAGTCTCACTGTTCTCAAACTCAGTGATATCCTTTGCCTCCTGGGTGTTGGGATTTAAGTGTGCACCAGTAGAGCCAGGAATAGTGCCAAATGCCTTTAATCCCAGCACTTGGGAGGTAGAGGCTGGTTGGATTTCTGAGTTTGAGGCCAGCCTGGTCTACATAGTTCAAGAACAGCTGTCTCAGAAAGAAAAAAAGTAAAAAAAAAAGTCTTTTCCTTCGCACCTAATTGTTGTTACTCTTTTAAAATATGTTTACCTTGAGGTTTTGTTTTGTAGATTTCACGTAAGCAAAAACTTTGTTTAAAAAAAATTCTTTTTTTTGTAAGCACTAAGAATTGAAGCCAGGCCTCACACCCACTAAGCAAATGCTTTACTACTGAACTGCTCCTTCAGCCCCTTTAAGCAAAAAATTTAAAGTGTCAGTCCTAGCCTGAAACTCATTGTGTAGCCTAGAATTTATGGCTTTCCTTGAGAGTCTATCTTTGTTAGGGTTACAAATTTGAGTCACTTCCCAACTGAGCACAGTGTTGATTACTCTAGTTGCTGCTACTTTTGTGTGCTCACTAGATGGACATTATGTATCCACCTGTGTTGGTTTTACTTCTCTGTGTGTAATTCTCTGGTTGGTCTCTGTGTGCCCAGAGTTCTTCTCTCTTTCCAGGAATGAGTTTACTTGAATGGCTGATGAAATGTGAATGCCGAGTCTCCCTGAACCAGAGATGTGTGAAGGGAGCTAGCAGGAAACACTGTATTGTTCCTTCCAGCAGCCCTGCTGCCTCTGTTTATTGACAAAACTTGAATTTATCAATTTGATTGATTGCCTCTCATTTCAAAGCTAAGATCTTTTCTTTTTTTATATAATTTTTTTATTTATTAAAGATTTCTGCTTCCTCCCCGCCACCGCCTCCCATTTCCCTTCCTCTCCCCCATCAAGTCCCCCTCCCTCATCAGCCCAAAGAGCAGTCAGGGTTCCCTGCCCTGTGGGAAGTCCAAGGACCTCCCACCTCCTTCCAGGTCTAGTAAGGTGAGCATCCAAACTGCCTGGGCTCCCACAAAGCCAGTATGTGCAGTAGGATCAAAACCCAGTGCCATTGTTCTTGACTTCTCAGTAGTCCTCATTGTCCGCTATGTTCAGTGAGTCCGGTTTTATCCCATGTTTATTCAGACCCAGTCCAGCTGGCCTTGGTGAGTTCCCGATAGAACATCCCCATTGTCTTAGTGTGTGGGTGCACCCCTCGCGGTCCTGAGTTCCTTGCTCGTGCTCTCTCTCCTTCTGCTCCTGATTTGGACCTTGGGATTTCAGTCCGGTGCTCCAATGTGGGTCTCTGTCTCTTTCATCGCCTGATGAAGGTTAATATTCAGGAGGATGTCTATTATGTTTTTCTTTGGGTTCACCTTCTTATTTAGCTTCTCTAGGATCACGAATTATAGGCTCAATGTCTTTTATTTATGGCTAGAAACCAATTATGAGTGAATACATCCCATGTTCCTCTTTTTGGGTCTGGCTTACCTCACTCAGGATAGTGTTTTCTATTTCTGTCCATTTGCATGCAAAATTCAAGAAGTCATTGTTTTTTACTGCTGAGTAGTACTCTAATATGTATATATTCCATACTTTCTTCATCCAGTCTTCCATTGAAGGGCATCTAGGTTGTTTCCAGGTTCTGGCTATTACAAACAATGCTGCTATGAACATAGTTGAGCATATACTTTTGTTGTATGATAGGGCATCTCTTGGGTATATTCCCAAGAGTGGTATTGCTGGGTCCAGGGGTAGGTTGATCCCGAACTTCCTGAGAAACCGCCACACTGCTTTCCAAAGTGGTTGCACAAGTTTGCATTCCCACCAGCAATGGATGAGTGTACCCCTTACTCCACAACCTCTCCAGCAAAGGCTATCATTGGTGTTTTTGATTTTAGCCATTCTGACAGGTGTAAGATGGTATCTTAAAGTTGTCTTCATTTGCATTTCCCTAATCGCTAAGGAAGTTGAGCATGACCTTAAGTGTCTTTTGGCCATTTGAACTTCTTCTGTTGAGAATTCTCTGTTCAGCTCAGTACCCCATTTTATAATTGGGTTGATTCGTTTTTTACAGTCTAGTTTCTTGAGTTCTTTATATATTTTGGAGATCAGACCTTTGTCAGTTGCGGGGTTGGTGAAGATCTTCTCCCAGTCAGTGGGTTGCCTTTTTGTCTTAGTGACAGTGTCCTTTGCTTTACAGAAGCTTCAGTTTCAGGAGGTCCCATTTATTCAATGTTGCCCTTAATGTCTGTGCTGCTGGGGTTATACGTAGGAAGTGGTCTCCTGTGCCCATGAGTTGTAGAGTACTTCCCACTTTCTCTTCTATCAGGTTCAGTGTGTTCGGACTGATATTGAGGTCTTTAATCCATTTGGACTTGAGTTTTGTGCATGGTGATAGATATGGATCTATTTTCATTCTTCTACAGATTGACATCCAGTTATGCCAGCACAATTTGTTGAAGATGCTCTCTTTTTTCCATTGTATACTTTTAGCTCCTTTATCGAAAATCAGGTGTTCATAGGTTTGAGGGTAAAGTCCGGGTCTTCTATTCGATTCCATTGGTCGACTTCTCTGTTTTTATGCCAATACCAAGCTGTTTTCAATACTGTAGCTCTGTAATAGTTTGAAGTCAGGGATGGTAATGCCTCCAGACGATCCTTTATTGTATAAGATTGTTTTGGCTATCCTGGGTTTTTTGTTTTTCCATATAAAGTTGATTATTGTCTTTTCCAGATCTGTGAAGAATTTTGATGGGGATTGCATTGAATCTATAGATTGCTTTTGGTAGAATTGCCATTTTTACTATGTTGATCCTCCCAATCCAAGAGCAAGGGAGATTCATTTTCTGGTGTCCTCTTCAATTTCTTTCTTCAAAGACTTAAAGTTCTTGTCAAATAGAGCTTTCACTTCCTTGGTCAGAGTTACCCCAAGATATTTTATGCTATTTGTGGCTATCGTGAAAGGTGATGCTTCTCTGATTTCCCTCTCTGCTTCCTTATCCTTAGTGTATAGGAAGGCAACTGATCTTGTATCCTGCCACATTACTAAAGGTGTTTATCAGCTGTAGGAGTTCTTTGGTAGAGTTTTTGGGGTCGCTTATGTATACTATCATATCATCTGCAAATAACGAAAGCTTAACTTCTTCCTTTCCAATACGAATCCCCTTGATCCCCTTAATTTGTCTTATTGCTATTGCTAGAACTTCAAGCACTATATTGAAGAGGTATGGAGAGAGTGGACATCCTTGTCGTGTTCCTGATTTTAGTGGGATGGCTTTGAGTTTTTCTCCATTTAATTTAATGTTAGCTGTCGGCTTGCTGTAAATAGCTTTTATTATATTTAGGTATGACCCTTGTATCCCTAATCTCTCCAAGACCTTTATCATAAAGGGGTGTTGAATTTTGTCGAATGCTTTTTCAGCATCTAATGAAATGATCATATGGTTTTTTTTCTTTCAGTTTATTTTTATGGTGGATTACATTGATAGATTTGTGAATGTTAAACCAGCCCTGCATCTCTGGGATGAAGCCTACTTGATCATAATGGATAATTTTCCTAATGTGTTCTTGGATTCGGTTTGCCAGTATTTTATTGAGAATTTTTGCGTCGATGTTCATGAGTGAGATAGGCCTGTAATTCTCTTTCTTGGTTGGGTCTTTGTGTGGTTTTGGTATCAGTGTAACTGTAGCTTCATAAAAGGAATTTGGCAATGACTCTTCTGTTTCTATATTGTAAAATACATTAAGGAGTATAGGTATTAGCTCTTCTTGGAAGTTCTGGTAGAATTCTGCATTGAAACTATCTGGTCCCGGGCTTTTTTTGGAAGGGAGATTTTTTGATAACAGTTTCTAATTCTTCGCGTCTAACAGGTCTATTTAGATCGTTCACCTGGTCTTGGTTTAACTTTGGTATATGATACTTATCTAAAAAAATGTCCATTTCTTTTGCATTTTCCAGTTTTGTGGCATACAGGCTTTTGTAGTAAGATCTAATGATTCTCTGAATTTCCTGTGTCTGTGGTTATGTCTCCCTTTTCTTTTTTTTTTTTTTTTGGTTTTTCAAGACAGGGTTTCTCTGTGGTTTTGGAGCCTGTCCTGGAACTAGCTCTGTAGACCAGGCTGGTCTTGAACTCACAGAGATCCGCCTGCCTCTGCCTCCCAAGTGCTGGGATTAAAGGCGTGCGCCACCACCGCCCGGCTCCCTTTTCATTTCTAATCTTATTTATTTGCGTGTTCTCTCTCTGTCGTTTAATTAGTTTGGATAGGGGTTTGTTGATCTTGTTGATTTTCTCCAAGAACCAACTTTTTCTTTCATTGATTCTTTGGACTGTTTTCTGTGTTTCTATTTTGTTGATTTCCGCCCTCAGTTTGATTATTATGTTGTCTCTTTATTTTCATTAAATTCAAGGAAGACTTTAATTTCTTAATTTCTTCCTTGACCTAGGTGTGGTTCAGTAGTTGACTGTTCAGTTTCCATGAGTTTGTCGGCTTTCTGGGAGTAGCATTGTTGTTGCCTTCTAACTTTAATCCATGGTGATCTGATAAGACACAGGTGGACACTGATTATTTTTTGTATCTGTGGAGGTTTCCTTTGTTTCCGAGTATGTGGTCAATTTTCGAGAAGGTTCCATGAGCTGCAGAGAAGAAGGTATATTCTTTCCTATTTGGGTGGAGTGTTCTATAGATGTCTGTTAAGTCCATTTGCTTCATTACCTCCAATAATTCTCTTAATTCTCTATTAGGTTTCTGTCTGATTGATCTGTCCATTGGTGAGAGAGGTGTGTTGAAGTCTCCTACTACTAGTGTGTGTGGTTTGATGTCTGCCTTGAGTTCTAGTAATATTTCTTTTACATAAGTGGGTGCTTTTATATTAGGGGCGTAGATATTCAGGACTGAGACTTCATCCTGATGAATTGTTCCTGTTATGAGTATAAAGTGTCCATCTCGATCTCTTCTGATTGATTTTAGTTTGAAGTCAGTTTTGTTAGAAATTAGTATGGCCACACCTGCTTTTTTCTTAGGACCATTTGCTTGAAAAACCTTTTCCCAACCCTTTATTCTGAGTAGATGCCTGTCTTTGTGGTTGAGATGTGTTTCTTGTAAACAGCAGAATGTTGGATCCTTTTTTCGTATCCAATATAGCCTGTGCCTTTTTATAGGTGAATTGAGACCATTAATATTAAACGATATTAATGACCAGTGGTTGTTTACTCCGGTTATTCTTATTGTTTTTGGTAGTAGAGTTTGTGTGTCTCCCTTCTTTGAGTTGTGCTGGTGAAGGGTCGCTAGATGCCTGAGTTATTGTAGGCAGTGTTGGCAATGCTGGATTCCTTGGGTTGTGATTTTCTTTCTATTACTTTCTGTAGGGCTGGATTTGTGGCTACGTATTGTTTAAATTTGTTCTTATCCTGGAATGTCTTGTTTTCTCCATTGATAGTGAACGATAGCTTGGCTGGGTATAGTAGTTTGGGTTTGCATCCATGGTCTCTTAGTTTCTGCAGTACCTCTATCCAGGACCTTCTGGCTTTCATGGTTTCCATAGAAGTCAGGTCTAAGTCTGATCGGTTTACCTTTATAACTTACTCGCCCTTTTTCCTTTGCAGCTCTTAATATTCTTTCTTTAATCTGTATATTTTGTGTTTTGATTATTATATTGCGAGGGGATTTTTTTTTTTTTGATCCAGGTGCTAGTGTAGGACTCCAGATGTGGGTCACCACTGTTTAAAGCTTTTCTTTGTCTTTTCAATTAAAATAAAAAATAAAATAAAATTTTCCGCCTCCTCCCCGCCTCCCATTTCCCTCCCCCTCCTCCCGCCCCTCTCCCCCTCCCCCTACTCCTCTTCTCCTCCCTCTCCAGTCCCAGGAGCAGTCAGGGTTCCCTGCCCTGTGGAAAGTCCAAGGTCCTCCCCCCTCCATCCAGATCTAGGAAGTTGAACATCAAAACTGTCTAGGCTTCCACAAAGCCAGAACCTGAAGTAGGATCAAAACCCTGTGCCATTGTCCACCATGTTCAGAGAGTCCGGTTTTATCCCATGCTTTTTCAGTCACAGTCCAGCTGGCCTTGGTGAGCTCCCAATAGATCGGCCCCACTGTCTCAGTGGGTTTTCTTTGTCTTTTTAAACTTTGTTTTGTTTTTGTTTTTTGAGACAAGGTTCCACTGTGTGTACCCCTGGATGTCCTGGAACTTGCTCAGTAGATCAGGCTGGCCTTGAACTCACAGATACTCCCACCTGCCTCAGTGCTGAGTGCTAGGATGAAAGGCGTGACTCTGGCTGGCTACACTGTTATTTGTTGACAATTTCATGTATTCAGTATATCTTAATTATACCTGTGTCCTCTCTCCCAGCCTCCCAACAACACTCAACTGTCTACCCTCTCATCTTCATGTACTTTTTTCCCCGTTTTGTTTTGTAACCCACTGAGTCTATAATTAATTAGCACTGCCTACTAGAATGCTTACTGATCTTAATGGCGTGAGCTTGTGCAGGTAACCAGAGGAGCAGTGAGTTTGTGAGCGTAATGCCCATGTCATGTCAGAAGGCAGCATTTCACCACCACTCTCCCATCCTTTCTGCCCTCTCTTTCCTGATGTTTGCTGAGCCTGGGCTTAGTCTGAGCACTCAACACTCACTTTAATAAGGTGTGGGTGTCTGCAGTGTTGCCAACTATAGAAAGGTTTCCTTGGCCAAGGCTGAGAAGAGCACTAATCTGTGGGTATGAAATATTTAGACGGCAGTCTGGCAACATGTCCATTTAGCAAGATAATTGTAGTAGTATCTCCCCTAGGGTTTGTGACCTCCCAAGCCATGCATTTTGACCAGACTTGTAGTACCAAGTATGAATTTCCTCTTATGGAGCCGGCCTCAGATCTAAGCAGAAAATGGTCATCCCCATATTCATGCCACTACTAACACCAGTAGACCTATCCTGCTTGGCATGCATTTAAAGCCTGTGTTTTAAAATGTACAGCTTTGGATTAGGGATGTAGAGCAGTTGGTAGAATGCTTACCTAACATTCAGGGAACATTGAGTTCAACCCCCAGCAACAAATACAGTGGGTGGCTTGGCACAACTTGTAACCCCAGTACTCTGGAAGCTTCAAGCTGCTGATATCACCATCCAGAAGCGGCCAATTTTAAAACAAAAGCTAGGCATGGTGGCACACACCTTAACCTCAGTACTCACGAGGCAGAGGCAGGCAAATCTCTGAATGAAGGGCCTAGACAGGACTAGTGAAAACAACAAAACCTTACTTACCAAAGAAAGACTGGAAAGACAAACCCGCTAGCAAATACAAAAATAACATAAACCATTCTCCAGGGCTAGAAGACAGGTGTATACCAAGACACTGCTGCCAACATCAGCAGTTTGGCTACAAAAGGACTATGAGGCAAGACCTTGTCTGAGTCACTGCTGAAACTCCTGCTGTCCATCCTGCACAGTGATATTTGTTAAATGAAAAAGCCTCAGTCAACACACTGAGGAATGTGTTCCAGGATGGCCTAGTAGAGGAAAAGGCAAGCGTGAACACATTAGATGCCGTTCTCCTTCCATTAGTAATCATGGTAATGGCAGTGCTAGCAGTGTGCTGGAAAAGAACAGGTTTCTGGTCACCATTACACTCTGTGAGAATCAAGTAGTAACACCTTCCAAAATGAGGAGCCAGCCTTGGAAAGAGGTTCATAAGTCTATCCAAAAGACAGTGAGGAGAACTCCCACTAAGTCTTGTAGCCCCTGCCTCTGGTCCAGTATGTAGACAGACGGCTAGCTGACAGACTAGTGTGCCACGGCAGCAAACACAGCTTGTGGGTGTGAGTAGGCCAAGGAGATGGATGTCTGAGACAGCTAAAGCTGGCAGTCTTCATCATTTAAGTCTATTCTCTTAGTCCATGTTTTTACCCTTACTTAGAATGCACTTTCTGCTGTTCCCCGTATCATCCTCCTTCCTCCAAGTCTCATCTTTAAAGAAGCTAAGCTCTAAGGCTGGAAGACAGCTCAGCTCTTAAGAGTACTTACTGCTGTTACAAGGGTTCATGGTGGTTCACAACCACCTGTAACTCTAGTTCTGGGGCATCTGATCCCCCCTTCTAACCTCCACAGGCTCCTGCATGTACACGGTACACATATATGCACACACACACACACACACACACACACACACAAACATGCTCAGGAACACATACATAGACAATATTTTAGAAAAAGGAGCAGCAGCTAAGTCCTTATCCAGGTGTGGCAGTATGCCTGTAATGTGTACTCAAGAGGACGACCACAGCAAATTCCAAGTTATTCTGGTCCTCATCATGAGTTCTAGGTCAGTCAAGGCTATGTAATGAGACCCTGGTTCAAAGAGGTGGGGGGGGGGTAAGTGGTGGTAGGCAATCTTTTTTAGCCATAACCCATTTCGCCAACAAGGAAGTTGAGATTGAGAGAGATCGAACAGGCACCTGGCATAGTGGCACCAGCCTATACCCAGCACTTGGAAGACAGTGGCCCAAGAAAGTCATCCTCAGCTTCATAGTGAGTTTAAGGACAACTCAAATGAGACCCTGGGGTCCAAAAATGGGGGTTAGGGATGGATGTACCTAGTAGGATTGTGCAGGCTTTGCATTGTCAACAACAAAGTATCTGCTCTTTTGCTCCCAGCACACCTAGGTTAGTACAGAATGTGTGCTGGACAGCATCTAGTAAAATTTTCTTTTTTCATGGCTTTGTGCACACTAGGTAAATACTCTACCCATCAGCTCCATTAAAGGTCTCGGGCAGGCTTTTTTGTAGCTCTGTGTGGCATACCTAGAACTTGTGCTTCCTCTGTAACTAGCTACTTCTGCAAGCTACACAGTATTGTGAAGGAAAAGGATTGAACTAGGTTGCCTAATAGTAGGCCATCTGTGAGGTCCCCAGCCCTGTCATCCTTGAATATGGACTTTTGTACTTATTTGAAATTCTTCTGAATTTTGGTTCCTTGCCTCCTTACCTCCCCCTTTTTTTTAGATCGAGCCACTATGGGTTAAAGTTTGTTGGTCCTTTTACATTAGCTTACTTGATATATAACCACATTTATTCTGTTATCTGAACCACTGAAAGTAAACCCAGAAACAACTCAGAAACCAATATCAGTAAATGCTTAACGTGTGAGCACAGATGAGACTAGGTCCTGCTCTGAGGGAACTTAGGGTATAGTGAGAGGTATAGTGTGGTCTGGGATCCTGACTAAAGGAAAACTGTCTGGTACTGGGATGTCCCCAGATGTGAGGGTCCTTCCTCTTAAATCATCCGATTATGGACAGACTATAGCACATACCAGTTACACTGTCACCTTCAGAAAGGTACAGCTGTAGAGGCCTCATGAGCTCAGGTGTACACATTGTTGCTATCTAGGACCCAGTAGCAGCACTGAGGCCCCAGTTTGGTCCCTTAAAGGCAGATGGCTATTGTAGCTCATTCTTGTGGTGTCACTTGGCTCACAAAAGCCTATCCTGCTTGGTGGCTTCACATTCCTGGTGCCTTAATTGAGTAGGCTGAATGCCTACCTTTGGCTAATCTGTAAGCTGGTCACTTGTTGGCCAGATTCACAGGGTCCTGGGCCACTTGGATACTACATTCTTCGTAAGTGTTACAGTCACCTCTGGACTTCACTTGGATGGAGCTTTCTGACAGGTCACAGCCAGCTCACAGGCACTTGATGGTCATCAAGTTGAGCCACATTCCTCATCTCCATGACAGCAGAACACCCAGTAATGCCCACTTAATTGTTCAGTCTTCAGAGAGAGACTTGATACACAATGATGGTCATTGGCTGGTTCACTGTACCTGTAAAATCTTAATCTAAGCATCCAGCAATCGGGGAATGTTGAATCTAAGAACTGTCTTCATGGACTCTGTTTTTTGTTGTGTTGTGCTAGGTATTGGGCCCAGGTCTCAGAAAGTACTCTCTTTACCCACTCCACTATACCTCTGACCCCTTAGTGGGCTCTTTTAAAAGACAGCAGTGCTGCTTACATAGAAGCCCACTGGAGTGGGGTGGTAACTTCATGTATATGTGGTTACAGCTGAGCCCTGAGCCAGTCCTAACAATAATGGTTTTTGTTTTGTTTTGAAAGACAGGGTTTCTCTGTAGCTTTGGTGCCTGTCCTGGTGCCTCTTATGGACCAGGCTGACCTCAAACTCAGAGATCCACCTGTCTTTGCCTCCTGAGTCCTGGAACTAAAGGCGTGCGCCACCTCTACCCAGCTAATAATGGGTTTTGTCTGGTATGTATTGGTGCAAGCTGTTACCTTTTCTTTCTTCTTCCTTTCCAGTCTCTCTTCTTTTTGAGACAGGGTCTGTGTAGCCCTAACTGGCCTTGAGATCTGTCCAGAGAGCTCTGCCTGCCTTTGCTTCCCAAGTGATGACTGCGTTCAAGCTTTAAGTGTTGCAAGAGTACCTCTTCTTCTATTGCTTGAACCCTTGGGAAGGAGCACTGAACTGAACCAGGCCTACATTTAAATCCTTACCATTTGTGTACCTATAGGCAGGTCACCCCATTATTCATCTCTGTTGCCTGGTAGCAGTGGAGATGGTGATACCACCCACAGATGCTCTGGCATGGGTACACAAGGTCAGCGCTGTACCTATCATATAACAAGCCTTCTGTAAATAGTGGTATTGGCTGCTAACTGCCAGCCCAATTTTCTAGAATTAGGGATTGTGAGGTGAGACACTGAACAGAAAGGGGCTCCCATAAACTGCTTGGTTTTCATTTATTCTTCCCGCAGGCATTCCCATCAAGAGCACCATGGACAACCCCACTACTACACAATATGCCAACCTCATGCACAACTTCATCTTGAAGGCACGGAGCACTGTGCGTGAAATTGACCCCCAGAATGACCTAACCTTTCTTCGAATTCGCTCCAAGAAAAATGAAATTATGGTTGCACCAGGTAAGGGTTCTTGCGCCTCCATGCTTAGTTTCAGAAGCCATTGCAGGTTCCCTGTGGCTTATCTGGAAGTGTGGCACAGTGGTGTCTCCATAGCTTCAAGGTAGGCCTAGGGGTGCAAAGTGAGAGTTGGAGAAAGACGCAAATGTTAGCACTGGTCACTCTCAACGTGGTAAGAACTCCATAAGAATTTAGGACATGGAAGGGTTGATCAGCTCTGCTTGGGCAATCAACAAAGACTTTTCAGAAGCAGGATGTTAGAACTGATCTTAAGGGCCAGGAAAATATGAGTCAGAGGGGTGGAAAAGCTATTTCTATATGAAAAAGAATTTATAGTCCTGTCTCCACCCTGTGCAGCCAGCCCCCACCAGCACTGGAGCAGATCGCTGTTCTGACTCATCAGTGAGGAGCTTGTCTGGGTAGCACAAGCATGGCTGTGTTTAGGCCTTAGGATCATTCTCGGTGTAATGAGATGCTCACACCTGGAGGAGTCCACAAGGGTAGGAACTGCAGAGGGGAGGCATGGGGTTGCCTCCTGCTCTGTCTTATCTAACTCAAACTCACAGATTTCCGTGACAGTTTCTACAGGACTCCTTTTCTGTGGTTACATCTTTCCCTGTCTTTCTAGCCAAGCCATGGCTGGGACATGTACGGTGATGCCTCAGGTTGTAGAACCACTTGTCTATGAAGACAAGGTGTGAAAAGTGTGACTTGGGTTCAGCCTAGAAGGGGCCATAGACTCCAGACTCATCTGTGCGTGGATCTGATCCTGAGCAGAGGTGCTTAGAGTGTAAGTGATGATTAGGAGATGGCGCACACCTTTAATCCCAGCACTCGGGAGGCAGAGGCAGGCGGATCTCTGTGAGTTCGAGACCAGCCTGTCTACAAGAGCTAGTTCCAGGACAGGCTCCAAAGCTACAGAGAAACCCTGTCTTGAAAAACCAAAAGGGAAAAAAAAAATCAGGTGCTGTTGTGATCCTGAGACACATCAGGAAGAGTATGTTAAGATCAGGTTAGAGCTCAGCCTTGCAATCCTAATTGAATAGAAAGTCCATCCCCACCCCAGCTTCTGTGGACTACAGAAGACAGATCTCCATGTCCCTAAAACTGGTATTGGAGTCATCTTCCCGTTTAGTAGTTACCAGTGAAGACTTGAGGTGCCCAGTGGCACACCTAGAAACTAGATGTCTGGAAGTCCTATTCATGCAGGTCTCAGCTCAGTGCAATAGTACCTCTAGTTTGTCCTCGGGGGCCCATGGACATTCAGGGTCCCTGTGGGTAGTTGATGCTTGTTCTCATTGGGGATCACGGGTTCAGTGGTTCTAACATCAGTGGAGTTAAACGGCCAGACCCTCACATGGGCAGCACACAGAGAGGTGCAGGGAGTACACATCCTGGCACTTGATCTGGCTGGTGGTTGGTATATCTCAAGTTATGTTGGAGGTGTGTGACATGTTAACCATAATCAGTGATGTTTCTTGGGGCCACCACACTGCTGCATCTCCCTTCCTGGGACCTTTTCACGCACCATCCTCCTATTGGAACATGCCATCATTCCTTATTGCCTGGCTAGCCAGCTACTTAGCTACATTTCTACTGTTTTCTATTTTCCATAGTAAGTTTTATTGGGGCAGGGACTCATAAGCACAGTGTTTAACAAACACATTAAACAGATGACTTTTGTTGTTTTGAGATAAGATTTCTCTACATAGCCCTGGCTGTTCTGAAACTTATGTAGTCCAAGCCAGCCTTGAATTCAGAGGTCCCCTTACCTCTGCCTCCCAAGTGCTGGGATCAAGGGCACATGCCCCCATGCTTGCCCCCCCCCATTGTAGATAACCCCTGTTATGGGTTAGACTGGATTCAGTAGAGGGGTAGAGTTAAGGATGTTTGGGATATGGTATTTAAATACTTGTATGTGTGCCTAGGAATATATATGTGTGTGCAGTACCAGTGGAAGTCAGAAGAGGGCACCAGATCCCCCTAGAATTGGAGCAACAGAACATTGTGAGCTGCCACGTGAATGCTAGGAACTAATGGCAGGTCCTCTACAAGAGCAGTGCGTGCTCTTAACCAGCTGCTGGGCTGTCTCTCCAGCCCCCAGGACGCAGTATTTCAAGTGAAAATCAGTGGCACATACTGATTTGTTTACCCAGTTTTATGTGGTCAACACAGAGCAGGAGCCACTGACAGCTCTGTCAGAGCTCTCTCAGAGGCAGTAGGGCTAGAATGCCTGAGGATCACCTTAGGGCAGCCACAGCAGGGGTCAGGCCTACCTGAGTCTTGTGGTCTCATCACTCAGTGGTCCAGTCTCTTTCTTTCTCACTTGCAGCTTCCTGGGCCAAAAGTTTAACTCTTCATATTCCAACAAATCAAGAAATTCCACAGTTGACCTTATTAACCTCACTGATGCAGGACAAACCACTACGTCCCTGGCTGTCCAAACGGCTCAGCCAGTAAAGGTCCATGTTGCCAAGCCCGACCGCCTGAGCCTGAGTCCTAGAATCCACATGGTAAAAGGTTAACCACTTCTGAAAGTTCCTGCAGGAACTCCTCTTCTGACCTCTCCTTGGCATACTCCAGCATGTGTGTGTGCATAGTTTAAAATTTAAAATGTACAATTTTTAAAACACTGCCTCACACATGGTACTGTAGGATTTAGAACTTGATAGCCTGGTTTTGCTGGTAGCTTGTTAATTGTGTGTGCAGACTACTTACCTACAAAACAGTTACTTCTCACTTGAAACAGCCAGTCGTCATGGGTCTATTAGTAAAATGGTAGGCCACTAGCACCTGCCTAGAGTGATGCTAGGGTTCACTGAGGTGCCACCTGAGCTGGCATAGATACATAATGACAACTTCTTTATACCTGTAGAACCTGCAGTCTTTGTCCTCAAGAGGAGAGCTTTCAGCCTGGAGAGATGGCTCAGCAGTTAAGAGCATGGCTGCTCTTGCAGAGGTCCTAAGTTCAGTTCCCAGAACCCACGTGGTGGCTCACAACCATCTATAGTGGGATCTAATGCCCTCTTCTGGCATGGAGTTGCACATGCAGACAGAGCACTCATACATAAAATAAAAAAATCTTTTAAAAAAAAATCAGAGTTTTCATGGCATGCGCTCACCATGTTGCACACTGCTTCATCCTCACCAGATCCGAGGCACCTCTGTTAAGCTCAGTTAAGCTTCAGTTGATATGCTGTGTTGAACAAAATTAGAGTTATGAAGTAACAATGAAATAATTTCATAGCTGTGGTCACCAGAACAGGAGGAACTGTATTAAAAGCTCGCAGAATTAGGAAGGTTGAGAAGCACAGCCTTAGTTCATCTTAATAAGCCTGTTGCTCATCTCTACCTTCTACAACATATGCCCCTCCCCCCAAAAAAAAACCCAACATTTTGAAAGATCACAGGAAGTTATTTGCTTCTTTGAAGCATTTCCAGTGATAGTCTCACACTCCATAGAGATGACAGGCCTCAGTTATCAATAAAACATGGCAAAGTGCCATCCGTCAAGGCAAAACTCAGATTTTGGTTATGTTTGAATCAGTCTGTTCCCTTTATCGTTATTATTTATTTGGCAGTACTAAGGGTCAAAGCCAGGGTCTTGTAAATGCTAGGCAAGTGCATTGAGCTATACTCTCAATCCCAAATCCATTTAGACTTTAGATGCACTGTATGCTTAGTAAGGAGATATTGTGATCTTTCTCCTGGTTTGTATTTAGTGATGTTTTTCTGCTTTTTTCTTTTTCAGATAAAGACTATTTCCTGATTGTGATTCAGAATCCAACCGAATAAACCACCATCTCGGCTTCCTATGTCATTCCTTAATTTAATGTCCCCCAGATTAAGTGTTAATCATGTCAGTGGGCACATGGTGGTTGCCTGAGAGCCCATGTAGACCATGCCATTGATCAAGGGTAGCTCTGCCCACCCCAACAAGGAATGTCTCTGGCATCCAGTCAGTTCCTGGGAAAGCTTGGATCTCATTTCCAGGCTTCGGGAGTAAGAGCTTATGATAAGCCCACACCCAGCTTCCTTCTGACCTTCAGTTCACTTTGTCACCTTTGGAAAGCCTGCTTTTTTCTTTTACTAAAAATAACTTCAAAACTTGCCTGGCTGTTCTGTCTTTACTTGATTGGAAAGGCCTGTTCCTATGTCAGCAAATGGTCACTGACCAAACCCATGGCCTCTATTCCATGGCAGGTTTTCATGGTTCCTGGGTTTGTTCCTCATTGTGGCACACTTCCTAAATAAGCCTTTATATACTGGTTGGTGCCCTGGTTCCTGGGCCTTTACCCCTTAGCTTAGATTCCTGTTTGATCAAATCCTACTCTGCTAATGTTTTCTTTTTCAAGACAAGGTTTTTCTGTAGCTTTGGTGCCTGTCCTGGAACTAGCTCTTGTAGACCAGGCTGGCCTCTAACTCAAAGATCCGCCTGCCTCTGCCTCCAGAGTGCTGGAATTAAAGGCGTGCGCCATCACTGCCCTGCACGCTGTTTTTCTGTTGCAGTGGCCTACGCGAGGAAGAAAGTGGTGTCTACCAAGTGCGCACAGTGCACCTGGTGTGCCTGAGGTGCTCACATCACTGTGTTAGAACTGCTGGACAGCTGAGTGTGCAGGTGGGAGGAAACGGGTAGTTTCCAGGACCTCATGGCTGCACACAGGGTCTGTAGCCTGCTCTTTCACACTGTTTTCCTCAGAAAACAACCTGCCTTTCCCTGGTGAGCTCCTTCTACCTGTAGCATGTATGGGGGGAGGGGTCCTTACCAGGAGGTCTCCTCAAGGCTCTAGACTACCACTCTGCTCCTCCTCACCCTGAAAGCCACATGTATTTGTTGTTACATGTCGTTACATGTTTGTCTTTTGTTCCTTGTTGCACAGAAAAAACAAAAATAACCTGGTGCAGCTTTATAATTCTAGTGGGTCATACAGTGACTTAGAAGAATACACCGTCTAAAAAATAGAATGCTCAGGAGCTGGAGCAATTGCTTCACATCTAAGAGTGTGCACTGTTCTTGCAAAGGACCTGATTTCTGTCAAGCAGCTCACAAGCACCTTTCACTGACTGTAGCTGCAGGGATGCGCACCCTTGACTAGGCTCCACGGGCACCTGGGTCATATATATATACCCACACACAGACATACACCTAAGAACCTTTTTAAAAAAGTGTTCCAAAGGATCATGGTTGGGCTCAGGAAAGCACTCACCTGGCATGTGCAAGGCCCTGGATTCAATCCCCAGAATCCAGTAAACAGTACGTATCTAGTTAGAGTTATGAAACGCTGCCAAAAAAAAAAAAAAAAAAGATTAAGAATTAATGAAAAGAGACTGAATTTGAAAGAAAGCAAGGAAGTTGAACAGGAGGCTATAGTTGAAGGGGGGGGTAATGATGTAATTATAACCTCAAAAATAAAAGAAATAAAGGGTTGGGGCTGGAGAGATCGCTCAGAGGTTAAGAGCACTGGCTGCTCTTCCAGAGGACCTGAGTTCAATTCCCAGCAACCCACATGGTGGCTCACAATCATCTATAGTGAGACTTGGTGTCCTTGTCTGGCATGCAGGCAGAACACTGTATACATAATCTTTTTTTAAAAAAATGAAAAAGGGCTGGAGAGATGGCACAGCAATTCAGAGCAGCTTGTGCTGTGCTAGGACCGAACTCACTTCCCAGCACCCAAGCTGTGCAGTTCACAACTGTGTCATATACATGTACATGCTGCAAATAAAATGGTGGCTTAAATTAGCAATCCCAGCACTCAAGAGGCAGAGAGTTCAAGAGTTTGGAGCCTGGCCCAGGAGGGTGAGGGATGGGGCAGGTAGCTCAGTTGGTAAAAAGCACTTGCCACCAAGCCTGATGACCTGAGTTTGATTTCTGGAACCTATATGTTGGAAGCGAAAACCAATGTCTGAGCTGAATATGGTTGCTATGGCACACATACCCCACAAATACATTTTTATTTTTGTGTGTGCACATGTGTAGGTCAGAGGGTGAGGCCTGACCCAGTTGTCTCTGCCCTACTTGGCTGGTCTCCTAACTGAGGGAACAAACTTAAAAATTGTCCTGACTCCCTCAGGTGGGTTTGATCCTGAGGGACTCACTGGATGTTGTACAAATCCATCCTGTGACTGACAATAAAATCCTGAAAATCCTTCAAGACAAAACCCTGCCCCTGAGAAGATGTTTACAAGTATCTTGAGAGGAACAGGAAGGGTAAGTATGCTTAGTATAAGGTTTTGATTGCTGTGAAGAGACACCACGGCCATAGCAACTCTTCTGAAGAAAAACATTTAATGGGGTGGCTTACATTTTCAGAGATTTAGCCCATTTTCATCCTGGAGGGACATGGTAGCCTGTAGGCAGACATGGTGCTGGAGAAGGAGCTGAGAATTCTACATCTTGACTTGCAACAGGAAATGGTGTGTCTCACTAGGTGTAGCTTAAAGCCCACCCCCACACTGACACACTTCCTCCAACAAGGCTACACCTAATAACAGTGCCACTCCCTTTGGGAGCCATTTTCTCTCAAACCACCATATTCCACTACCTGGCTCCCAAAGGCTTGTAGCCATATCATAATGCAAAAATACATTCAGTTCAAATTCAAAAGTCCCCATAGCCTATCACAGTCTCAACAATATTTTAAAGATCAAAGTCTCTTCTGAGATTCATGTTATCTCTTAACTATGATCTGTAAAATCAAAAATTAAAAGGCAGACCACATACTTCCAACATACAATGGCACACGAGCATAGTGAGAAAATACTGGACCAAGCCATCTGGGCAAACTCCAAACTGCATCTCTACGTCTGATGTCAAAGTGTTCTTCAGAGCTCCAACACTTTTCTCTCAGGCTGGTTCTTTTTCTTTGTTAGCAGCTTTCCTTGGCTGGTATCCCATGGCTCTGACACCTCCAACATCTTGGGGTCTCCAAGGCTTCAACTTCAGTTTCACAAAATGGCTTCTCGGGGGCCCCCATTCAGGAACACCCCTGACACAGGGCTGGCCTCAGTGGCTTTCCTTAATCCTGGAGGCAAATTCCATAGCCCCTTTCTTCTACCTTACATCCAGAACCACATGGTCAAAGCTGCCAAGTTGTGTTGCTTGTTGAGGCTGTATGATGGCTCTCTTGTTCAATTACGTCTTTGTACACCAGACTGCCCTCCAACTCAAAGATCCACCAGCCTCAGTCTTTTTAGTTCTGGGATTAAAGGCAGGTCTCTCTTCTCTCCTCTCTCCCCACCCCCACAGAGTTTATAGCAACAGAGACAAGATTCTATCTCAAAAAAAAAAAAAACCCAAAACTTTAGATGTACCTGGAAAAGCAAGACCAAGTACAAAAGCAGCTTGATTTTGTGAGCCTACCCTCCTCAACTGTGACACAGCCCTTCCTCCCCACCTTATGCATCACTTTCCCCCAGTATTGCTAAGAGGCTGTTGAAGCTGGGAGAGGCAATTCACCACACTGCTGTGAGCTCATTTCTAGCTTGTCTAGCGTGTATCTGCTCCCCTCCTCTGCTGACCCAAACTGAAGCCAGATCACCCTTCCCTGATTATGGGTCTCACAGCATGAAGCCTCCAAGAAGCCACCTCTGTCTTCCACCCCACTCCACACATACACACACATACAACCCAGGCAAAAGTAAGAGGCCACATGGCCCATCTGGCTGTGGTCCTGTCCCAGTCTATTGTCTCCTTGCATGTGGACAAAGAACTAGGTCTTGTGGTGTCGGCAGAAACAAGATGATACTAAGTCCAATTTAACATCCAAATTCACAGCAAATGGGAATTGGGTGGTGTTTGAAATTTTCTGGGGTTCTGAATACCTTCCTGATGTGCATTCGATTTTAGTATCCTATTAGGAAAACAAAATACAATGCCTGTGCTTCCCTTTTAATCATCCTTCATGGACAGGCTTCATCTGATTATTCACTCAGCTGGTACTTAGTGAATGCCTACTATGCGGCAGAGCCAGCCTACACATAAGGACATAGCAATAAGAGTAGTTTAATATAGATAAGACAGCCAACTAAAAACAAAGCGTAACTATGCTTAGGTTCTACCCCAGACAGACAGTTCTTCAGAGTTAGCCTTTGGACACTTGTAGCCTACACTATGTTAAGAACCAATAACATCGGGCAATGGTGGCACACGTCTTTCATCCCAGCACTCAGGAGGCAGAGGCAGGCCTGGTCTAGAGACCAAGTTACAGGACAGCCTTGGCTGTCGAAAAACAAAACAAACACAACAAAAAACCACTGACATGAGTCAGGTAAGCCATGGTTAGTGTCCATATAGAAGGCTAACAACACACTGAGAGGTAGGAAAAAACAATAAAACATGAAGAAGGGGTCAAGAAGATAGCCTTTACGAGGAGGGGGGTTAAAAATAAGAAGGAATAGAAAAATGACTCCGGAGGTAAGCATTTTTTTTTTTTAATTGTAAAGATCTGAGTTCAGATCCTCAATTCCTACAGGTGTGAGCCTGTAGCCCAAGCACTATGGAGGCTGACAAGATTATTATTGCTGGGGCCTGCTGGTGTTGTGTGATATTTTGTGTTCTGACTAATAAAACCTGCCTGAAAATCAGAGGGCGGAGCTAACTACTAGTTAACCACAGAGGCCAGGCAGTGGTGGCACACACCTTTCATACCAACACTTGGGAGAAGTAGGGAGATCAGGAATTCAAGGCACCCTGGGCTACAAGAGACTGAACCAATCTAAAAGAGAAAAACAGAGCCAGGTGGTGGAGACTCACATCTTTGATCCCAGCACTTGGGATCTCATGCTTTTTGCTGTTGCTGTTAATTAATTATCTATTTGTTTAGGTTTTTCAGGACAGCGTTTCTTTGTGTAGCTTTGAAGCCTGTCCTGAAACTGACTTTACAGACCAGACTGGTATTGAATTCACAGATATTTGCCTGCCTCTGCCTCCCAAGTGCTGGGATTAAAAGCTTGTGCCACTGCCACCTGGCATGAGATCTCAAGCCTTTGATACCAACACTGGGGAGGTAGAGACAGAATCTCTCCCATTCAGTCTTAGGATTTGCAGAGAGAGGATGACCCCCATTCTGTCTGAGATTTTATAGAGGTAATAAATCTGCTAATCCATCAATATGGACAATAATTAGTCATAGAAAACATTAAATAAAAAAATCCACTGGGTAGTGGTAGTGCATGCCTTTAATCCCAGCACTTGGGAGGCAGAGGTGGGAGGATCTCTGTTTGAGGCCAGCCTGGTCTACAAAGTGAGTTCCAGGGCAGGCAGACTGTTTGACAGAGAAATACTGTCTCTAAGTAAATAAATAGATAAATAGGTAGACAAACAGGCAGACAATATCCGAGAACCCAATATGCAGGAACTGAGGGATACTATAAAACAGATTTAAGGAAATTATGACTTCTAAACCAGCTCTAGAGAAAACAATGGAAAGACACAAAGGTCTGAAAATGAGGTTACACACACCCAAGAATGAACAAGGAACAAATAAGCCACAACACCAAATCTGAAGAGGTCACCAAGACCCAAAATGTTAATATACATTGTTCAATAACAACTCTTTTTTTTTATAATATTTATTTATTATATTATGTGTACAGCATTCTTTCCACGTGTGCCTGCAAGCCAGAAGGGGGCGCCAGGTCTCATTACAGATGGCTGTAAGCCACCATGTGGTTGCTGGGAATTGAACTCAGGACCTCTGGAAGAGCAGTCAGTGCTCTTAACTTCTGAGCCATCTCTCCAGCCCCTCAATAACAACTCTTAATATTAATCCCAACTTCTCAATGAGGAGATGCAGATTAACAGACTGGAAACACACTTCACAACCAATGAAAACACTAACTGCTTTGTGTTTCTGCTGCTGTGATAAAACAACATGACCTTAAAGCAACTTGGGGAGAAAAGGCATATTCCACCTTACAGTTTACAATGGTCATCCAGGGAAGTCAGTGCAGGAAACCAAGGCAGGAATCTGGAGGCAGGAACTGAAGCACAGGCCATGGAGGAGCACTACTAACTGGCTTGCTCCTTGTAGCTTGCTCAACTTGCTTTCTTATAGCACCCGGTATGCGGCATCACCAATAGTGAACTGGGCTCTCCCACATCAATCCTAAATCAAGGAAAGGCCCTATAGAGGCTGGAGACATGGCTAAGTGATTGAGAACACTCACTGCTCTTTGACAGGACCCAGGTTAGATTTCCAGCACCCACATGGCAGCTCAAAGCCATCAGTATCTCCATGACCAAAGGATCCAATGACCCCTTCTGGCCTCCATGAGTGCTAGGCACATGTGACACAGATATACACATAAAACACACACACAGTTTGAATGTAATTGCCCCCTCCCCATAAGCTCACTGGGAATTGCTCTATTAGGAGGTAGCTTTGTTGGAGTGGTATGGCCTTGTTGGAGAAGTGTCACTGTAGGGTGGATCTGAGGTCTCCCTTGCTCAAGATATGCCCAGTGTCTTGGACCACTTCCTGTTGCCTGCACAAGATGTAGAACTCTGAGCTACCTCTTAGGCACCATGTCTGCCTGCACACCACCATGTCCCACTACAATGATAATGGACTGAACCTCTGAACTGTAAGCTTCCTGATGGAATTTTTTCCTTTATAAGAATTGTTGTGGTCATGGTGTCTCTTCACAGCAACAGAAACCCTAACTAAGACACACACACACACTCCACCAAACTGAAAAATTGAGGGAAATTTTTTTCTAGATAAATGCAACCAACCTAAGTTAAATCAAGATGAAGATGAAATACATAATTATGTAGATCGTCAATACAGCTAGAGTCATTTTGGAATAGGGTACCTCAGTTGAAGAAATGCCCTGAATAGTTTAGCCTGTAGGCAAGCCTGGGTATATTTTCTTGATTGATAATTAATGTGGGAAGCCCAGCACACTGTGGGCAATGGTACTCTAGGGCTGGTGCTCCTAGGTGCTATAAGGAAGCAGGCTGGGCAAGCCATGGGGAGCAAGCGAGTAAGCAGTGCTCTTCCATGGCCTCTGCATCAGCTCCTGCCCTGACTTACTTGAACATGGAAATGTAAGCAAAATAAGCCCTTTCCTCCCAGGTTACTTATGGTCATCGTGTTTTATGATAGCAATAGAAATCCTAAGACATCTCCTAAATCTCCTAACAAAAACAAAAAAACAACAACAAAAAAAACCCCTCAGGTCCAGACAGATTAAGTGTAGATCTTTACCAGACTTTCAAAGAAGAATTAATATTCTTCAAATGATTCTGCAAAATAGAAGAGGAAGGAACATTTCCAAATTCTTTCTACAAAGCCAGTACTATCATGATACTAAAACCAAAGAACCAAAACAACAACAAAGTAAAAAGAAAAGAAAAAGAAACTTACAGGCCACCATCTCTGATGAACATAGATATAAAATTTCTGAACAAGATACTTGCGAACCGAATTCAGGAATATATCAAAATGATTATCTACCATGACCAAGTTGATTTCATCCCAGAGATATAAGAATGGTTCAACATACGTAAACCAGTAAGTAGAATTCACCACATAATAAACATCTCATTAGATGCAGTCCAGCATTCATTCATGGAGAGAGCCGGGCCAGATCTCAATATAATGAGGCAATATACAAGAAGCCCACAGCCTATACCATCTTAAATGGAGAAAAACTCAAAAGCATTTCCAGTAAAGCCAGGAACAAGATAAGGATTCCATTATTCCCATCCCTGTTCAACATAGTACTTGAAGCAGTAAGACAAATGAAGGAGGCAAGGGGAATACAAATAGGAAAAGAAGAAGCCAAAATATATTTGTAGACGATACAGTTCTATATTTAAAGACCCTAAAGACTCCACTAGAAAACTCCTATAGCTGATAAATATTCAGTAAAGTAACGATACAAAATTAACATATAAAAAAATCAATAGTGTTCATGTATACAAATGACAAACCAAGACTATTCACAACTGATTCAAAAATATCTTGAAATAAATCTAACCAAAGAAGGGAAAATTTGTACAATGAAAACTTTAAGACTCTTAAAAAAGAAAAAAGAAATGGATTAGCAGAATCACTACTATAAAATTGGTCAAAAGCAAGCTACAGATTCAATGAAATCACCAACAAAATTCCAATGTAATTCTTAACAAAAATTGAAAAATAATCTTAAATTTCATATGGAAATATATTTTTTTAAAAAATCACCAAAAGAATACCAAACAACAGATAATCTGCTGGAGGTGTCTTTCGCCTATCACTGTGATAAAACACCATGACCAAAGCAACTTATAAAAGAAAACATTTCATTTGGCTTTTCAGAGAGTCAGTCCATGCTGACAGAAATGAAGGACATCTGGGAGCTCATGTTTTCATCCACAATTACTCAGTGGACAGCACTGGCAATCACGGAAACCGCAAAGCCCATGACACTCCCTGAGCAAGGGTGCACCTCATTGACCAGTTATTCAAATATATGAGCTTATAGGGGGGTGTTCTCATTCAAACCACCCCAGATTTCTTTCTTTCTTTCTTTTTTTTTTTTGAGACAGTTTCTCTGTAGCTTTGGAGCCTGTCCTGGAACTAGCTCTTGTAGACCAGGCTGGCCTCGAACTCACAGAGATCTGCCTGCCTCTGCGCCACCACCGCCTGGCACACCCCAGATTTCAAGTTCCACTACACAGCTATAGTAGTGAAAACACAATGGAATTAGCATAAAAACAGACCTATTGATCAATGGATTAGAACTGAAGTCACAGATTTACAGCCACATGATCCCCCCCCCCAGTCAGCCACCTACTTTTTGACAAAGAAGTCAACAATAAACATTGAAGAGACAGCATCTTCAACACCTTTTGTGTGTGTGTGTGGGGGGGGTGTTGGAGGGTCTCTCTGCGTAGTCTTGGAACTCATTATATAGACCAAGCTAGTCTACAACTCACAGAGATCCTCTTGCCTCTGTCTTTGGGGTATCAGAGTATGAGCACTGGGATTAAAGGCATATGCCACTAATAGGGTTTTCTGCCGGCACAGTAAGCCTGATCATGTTGAAATGAAAAGGTATAAAAACAGGTTTATCTGAGCAAAGCAACTCCCAGATGCATTCTCTAGTCCCAGAGATCAAGGCTGGAAAAGCCACATGTCCGAACTAAAGCAGGGAGATTATATAGGTTGTAGTCAAGGGGTGATGACATTTCTGCCACAAGCTCAGTTTGTGCCCAAGTATGAACACTTTGGGAGGGGACTTGAGTAGAGGAGGAAGCTGCAGTAGCTGCCAAGAATGCAGAATTGGGCTTTTTGTGGCCTTTCCTTGGTTCAGGAATCCCTGAGTGGGTGGGGCATGGAGAGAAAGAGAAATGGGGTTTTCTGGATCATGCAGGGCCAGGTTTCAACCAAGGCACCACTATGCATTTTTTTAAATTATTTATTTTATGTGTATTGGTGTTTTGCCTGCACATATGTCTGTGTGAGGCTGTCAGATCTTGGAGTTATAGACAGTTGTGAGCTGTCATGTGAGTTCTGAGAATTGAACCCAGGTCCTTTGGAAGAACAGCCAGTGATCTTAACCATGAGCCATGTTTCCAGTCCCTATCACCGTGCATCTTTAATAAATGGTGCTGGTCAAATTGAATAGATACATGTAGAAGAACGAAACTTAATCTTTATCTCTCACTGCATAAACTCAACTCAGAATAGATCAAGAACCTCAACAGCACATCTGACAGAGGAGAAAGCAGAGGATATGCTTGAACTAACTGCTCGGTGTCTACTGATGTAACTCTCAATAACATATACATTTGTCTAAAAATTTGATTCCGAATTTTAGGGTCCGATACTTCAGCTGCTGCTGACCTCTGCCCTGTGTTACCATCCACAAGGACACATGTGTGCCAGTCTGGCTCCTGCACTCACATGGACATCTTTTCTCCTGCTCTCTAGGCCCCTGTGTTCCATGTGGCTCTGACTCTTTTGGCCTGCTGACCCCACGTAGACATCTCCCTTCTCCTCTCTCCTGGTTTTCTCTTGTCTTGCAGCCAGCCTGACCACCAAAGTATTATACTTTGATACCTTCTCTCGCTTCCTCCATGGACTCTTTTTGTTTGTTTGTTTTTCGAGACAGGGTTTCTCTGTGGCTTTGGAGCCTGTCCTATCCTCTTGTAGACCAGGCTGGCCTTGAACTCACAGAAATCCGCCTGTCTCTGCCTCCCGAGTGCTGGGATTAAAGGCGTACTCCACTACTACACAGCTTTGGACTCAAGATTTTATTTTATCAACTTGGCCTCAATACTAATCAATGACCAAAACTGGTGAACTTGATTCAAATTCTCACAATTTGTTAACTGTCACTGCTTTAAACAATGGCCCCCAAATACCTTACACCTAAACTTGCTCTGCTACACTTCCAAAGTCCCTTACATCTGAGGCTCTACTTCTCACTCCTAAAAATCTTCTATTCCTATGTTTTTTTTTTACATGCTGCTCTAATATTAAGACTATACTATTAACTTGATGGGCAATGGTGGCGCACGCCTTTAATCCCAGCACTCAGGAGGCAGAGACAGGTGAATCTCTCTGAGTTTGAGGCCAATCTAGTCATCAAAGTAAGTCCCAGGACAGTCAGAGTTGTTACACAGAGAAACCCTGCCTCAAGAAACAAAAACAAAACAAAATGCTATTAACTCGTCATATGACTTCCAAGTTGCTCATCTGACACAGTTTAAAATCTATACTATGTCACAAAGTCTGTTTCCCAAGGAAGAGTTTTGCGTTGCTGCTGGAAAATTTTTGTCTATTTTGTGTGTGTGGATCTGTGCCTATAAGGTTTCTTGTGGACACAGGACCACATAAAATTACATCAGGCTCAGTTAAATGTATCAATGTATGTGGCCACTGCGTGTTTGTTCCTGACTGATCCTGGATGTGTGAGTTTACTATACTCTTTGTGTCCTGATGATAGCTCGGCTGTAGCTGTTGTAACTAGCTGTCTGGGCTCAGAATTTGCCTCTGGGATTTCTGGCCACTGAGTCTGATGTAATGACAGAGATGTATATGTCATTTGGGCATAAATAATATTAAAGTTGTTTTATGTTGTGCTACTTTATTTAAAAAATCAGGTAAGGGAATTAGGTAGGGTTAACAATCTGAAACACTAGTTGGCACAGGAAAGGACCCCAACAGCAGAGGCCTTAAATAAATGGGACCTCATAAAACTAAAACGTTTCTGTATAGCAAGGAAACAATCACACAAGTGAAGAAGCAGCCTAGAGAATGAGAAAAATACCAGTTACACATCTGACAGAGGGTTAGTGCCTACAACATATAAAAATACCAGTTATACATCTGACAGAGGGTTAGTGCCTACAACATATAAAGAACTCAAAGTCAAACAAGAAAACAAACAATCCAATTTAAAATAGGATATAGAACTAAACAGAGTTCCCAAAAATTAAAATACAAATGGCTGACTTGTAAAAAATATTCAACATCCTTTGCCATCAGGGAAATGCAAACTAAAAGTTGAGATTTCATTTTAGCCCAGTGAGAATGACTAAACTTAAAACATCAAATAACAAAAACATTGATAGAAATCAGGCAGTGTGCCGGGCGGTGGTGGCGCACGCCTTTAATCCCAGCACTTGGGAGGCAGAGGCAGGCGGATCTCTGTGAGTTCGAGACCAGCCTGGTCTACAAGAGCTAGTTCCAGGACAGGCTCCAAAACCACAGAGAAACCCTGTCTCGAAAAACCAAAAAAAAAAAAAAAAAAAAAAAAAAAAAAAAGAAATCAGGCAGTGGCGGTGCGCACACCTTTAATCCCAGCACTAGGGAGGCAGAGACAGAGGAGTCTTGTAAATTCGAGGCCAGCCTGGTCTACAGAGCTATTTCCAGGAGAGCCGTGACTGTTACGCAGAGGAACCCTGTCTCAAAAACCAACCCTCCACCCCAATAAAAACGACTATCCAGGAATGGTGGCACTGGCTTTTAATCCCAACATTCCATTGCAGCAGGTGGATCTCTGTGACTTCAAGGACAGCCTGATCTAATTTCACAGCAGCCAAGGCAATAGTCAAATCCTCCTATCTCAATAAAACTAAACAAAACCACAAATGACAACAGGTGCTGCTGAGGATGTGGGGAAAACAGAACACTTATTCACCGCTCCACTCAGTGAATCAGTGCGGGGTTCCTCGAGAAGCTGGAGAGAGCTGCTATGTGCTCCAGCTCTACCGCCCTGGTGCACACAGGGGACTCCATCGTCTACTGCAGAGATACTGCTCGCTCACTGATGTTTACTGTTCTGTAGTCACAGTAGCCAAGAAATGAAGACAAATTAGATGTCCATCAACTGAAGAATGGGTTCAAATACGGCATATTTACACAACAGAGCATTTTAGCTATTAATAAAGATGAAATTGGAATACTCATGGTCAGGAAGTTACTCGGTGCCGTGTTCAAGGGAGAGGAGACCAGCTGCACTGGTGTGAAGGAATCGTGGGACAGGAATGTGAAACTAGGGTGAGGCAGCGGAAGGTGGAGGACAGAGTGGAGCAAGGGACAAACAACACTGAAGACTTTTTAAAAGACATAAGGAACTACTGCAGGGCCTTCCTAAACCTGTCTGTTCCCCCACATACATACACAAGTTAAAAATGGACTTACCCTGGAACAGAGCAACAGTGCTCCTACTAGACATCGGACGCTAACAAAAACTCAGTGCCAGGTATGAGTTGCCTATTGGTGTTGTTGGCCAGTGAGGTCCCTTAGATCCCCCACGACTGCCACTACTCTTGGTTACCCTCCAGGCAGGAAGAACCTATTGCTGAATTCAGCATATGCTTGAGTCATAGAACATGGCAAAAGTCAAGCTGGGACGCACCTGGAAGCTTTATGCCTACTGACCAGTTAGCTTTCACAGTCCAGAACAGTGCTGTGCAAGTCACTGAAGGAGAAAGGTTATTATTTATGCTCAGTTATGAACGCTAAAGCTACAAAAATGACTGGCTTGGAAATAAAGGCTCACTGGTTTAATAGTGGCACAAATATCATGGGAAGAACCAACCACCTTTGACTGAATCTAAATTCCTCTCTACAGGATGAAACCCAAACCAGGCACCATCATCAGACTAAGAGCCTATGGCTAAACAATTACAAGCCCAAGCTGGGCAGTGGTAACACGTGCTTTTAATTCCAGCACTTGGGAGGCAGAGACAGGTGGAGCTCTGTGAGTTCAAGGCCAACCTGAACTATACAGCAAGTTCCAAAACAGACTCTAAAGCTACACAGAGAAACCCTGTTTCAAAAACAAAGCAAAATGAAAAAAGAAAAGAAAAAAAAGAGAAATATCTCAAAGGTAGGGAGCAAATTGTTGTGAATGACTGAGGTTTGGAGTGCATTTTGGGAGATCTGGACCAGAACTGGTCAAGTTTAAGGCATCAGTGGGACATTTCACTTAGAGAACTTGAGACTAGGCTGTTGAATTCTGGGGAAATAGGGTGGTATGAGGCCTAGAGGGAGGCAGCATACAGGTGTGTTGGGCAGATCAAGTGCACACCTTTAGGACAGAGTCTGACGACAGACAGGGCCATCTTTCTGCCTCAAACTCCCACAGAGCTAGGATTATAAGTATGAGCTACATCTGGCACTAATCAACTTTAAAAGTTCTTTGGGAACTGCCTCTCCATGTCCGTGCTCCCCACCTTGCGCAAAACCCGGGGAGTTGAATTTAAGCCTCACACAAGCTAGGAAAGTACTCTGCCCTGAGTAACATTCCTAGACTATACTTCTTTCTACTCTCAAGGGACTCCTCTCCCCGTGAATGCTCACTTTGTATGTTGTCAGTTCTACGAGTTCTCTATCGTCTGGTTAGCGTCTTCTGATACACACCCCCATTCCGTGATTACTCTCCTGCTTTATCTAATTCGCCTATCAACCTTGCATTGTAAAGAATACGCTTCCTATGGCTGTTCCAGAATTTTTTGAAGGCCGGCGGGACGGAGGAGTGACGGACGGATACAGGGGGCCGGGACAGGGCTGGAGCGATGGCTCGGCAGTTAACAGCTCTGGCAATTATTACAAAGGACCTCAGTTCGGTTCCCATCACCGAACCACCAGTATTACCTCCAGCCTCAAGAAATCCAACTTTGTCGTCTGACCTCCGCGGGCACTCACACGCGCGTCGTACACTTACACAGGCACAACAACTTTAAAAAGCCTGGGTGTTCCACTCCCCCTCTCGCCTCACCTGTTACCATCTTTGACCTCTAATCCTAAATTCGCTGAAGGCGCGGTGTCCAAGAACTGGAGGCGACGAAATGAAGGTGAAAACTTCAGTCTGGGAGACCGAGAGACAAGCCCGCCAACCGTGACGTCACAAAGCTGTGACGCGCCCGGAGCTCCGCCCCCTCGCGACCTGCGCCGGGAATCCGGGCAGCCTGCGCCGTGGCGTCACAGGTCCGGGCAGGCGGGTTTTCCGTCGGCCCAATGGGAGCGGCGCGCCGGCCTCCCCTTTAAGGAATGTTGTGACCTGACGTCACCCAGGCGAGTTACCTCCCGCAGCCGCCACCGCCAGGCTCAGCGCGAGCCCTGCAGCCCTTGAGCTCGAGACCCGGAGCCCCCGGCGCACCGAGCCGCAGCCACATCCCTGAGCCGCGCGCCCCGGAGCTCCGGCTGCGCGCCCCGCCGGGCCCGCGCCATGCCCTCCGACCGGCCTTTCAAGCAGCGGCGCAGCTTCGGTGAGGCCCTGGGGGCGAACTATGAGGAGGGACCGAGGGATGGGGGTATCAGTCGGCCCCGATTGCCGCAGGTGACGTCAACCCCATGACGTCAGGCATCGGCCGGCCGGACCCCGGGTGGGAAGGCCGCAAGGCCTGGCAGGGTCGCCCGCCTCCCTACCGCGTCCCCGGTTGAGGGCTGTGGGGCCGACGGCCCCGGGGGCGGGCGCTGGGGCGGGGCGGGCCCGGAGCCGCCCCTCGGGACGGCGAGGCGGAGTCGCGGGAGGCCTCAGCCCTGCGGGGCCTAACTCTGAGTGCTGTCCACAGCCGACCGCTGTAAGGAGGTGCAGCAGATCCGCGACCAGCACCCCAGCAAGATCCCGGTGAGTCTGTAGCCCCCGCTGGCCACGCCCTGCCCTACTAGGTCCCGCCCCTGCCTTACGAGTCCCCCGCCCACTATGCTTCCAGGTGATCATCGAACGCTACAAGGGTGAAAAACAGCTGCCTGTCCTGGATAAAACCAAGTTTCTGGTCCCAGACCATGTTAACATGAGCGAGTTGGTCAAGATCATCCGGTGCGTGGGCAGCCTCCCGAAGGCCTTGGGTGGGGTAGGGGCCAGGTTCCACTCGGAAGGGGTGGAGTGGGGCGAGGGGACAAGAGATGGGGCACCCAGCCCGTTCTAGGAAGCTGGGAAAGGTCAAGGTCGGGTTGGAGTGAACTTCTAAAGAGGTGAGGGCTAGAGCCCGGGCTGTGGTGGACGAAAAGTGAAGATTCAGAACCATTTTGGGTGGGTCACCCAGGCCCTCAGCAGGCGGCCTCCTCACCTGGCATGCCTCCTGCCTCCGCAGGCGCCGCCTGCAGCTCAACCCCACGCAGGCCTTCTTCCTGCTGGTGAACCAGCACAGCATGGTGAGCGTATCCACGCCCATCGCGGACATCTATGAACAGGAGAAGGATGAAGACGGATTCCTCTACATGGTCTATGCCTCCCAAGAAACCTTTGGCTTCTGAGTCAGGAGTAAGGGTGGGGGGTGGTTGGGAATTCTGGTCAGGCTCTCTCCAGGGAGGTCCGGGCTCCTAAACTGAGCTTTTCAGTCCCTAGTGGGTTAGGCAGAGATGCGACCCCCCCACTCCAGGTAGGGGACACCAGCCAGCCTACCATACCCTGGGCCAGTCATATTAGGGCTCTTCCTCTGGGTGCTGGCTGGGTTGGGAGTGGGGAGCAGCACCCCTGCTCTGTGGTTTGTCTTTTTTTTTTTTTTAAGCCCCTTGCCTGTCTGCCCACCTGTCCCTCATCCACCTGAGGCTTTTGCCTCCTGCCAGAACTTGCCCACCCCGAAAGGTTGGCTCCCCTTGTCCTGACATGGTGTATGGATCTGTGGTCATTTCCTCAGCAGAATAAAGATTGCTCAGGCCTGCCTGGCCCTTTGCCTCCAGCTGCTTGTTTGGGAGTAGGGAGGGCTGCTAGGTGACTGTGGCCACACACTTGTGTCAGTCAGGGTTTGTGGGTTCCCAGAAACCTACTCCTTAGTACAGGATGTCATACAGTATTAGGGGCCAAACTCACCCCACCCCAGGAATAGATGTCATCAGAACAACAACACTGAAAAACCCACACATTTATTAAGTTTAGCCACAACCTACAAAGCCCTGCTCACCTGCTGCGTCCCCCTTCCTTCCTGTGTAGAGTCCAACTGGGGTGCTCCTAGCTTCTCCCCATGGGGCTTGTGGCCAGCTATGAGTCCCCTTTGGTGCCAGAGATTTGCAACCCTGGATTTGAACCTCTTCTGCCTGAGGACTTGCCTGCTGACAACTCTGGAAGAAGGATGGCCTGGCTTCTGGCCCCTCCCCCTCTTGTCCATGCAGCCCTGTGCCGGCCAGGGCTACTTGAGCACAAGCATAGCCTCTGTGCCGTCCTTGGCAGTCAAATAGAGACCATGTGTGAGGTAATACTCCCGTCGCAGGAAGGCATAGAAGTAGTCGGAGATGAGCAGGATCTGGCAGGGGAAGAGAGAATGAGAAGCCATGGGGCACACTTTACTAAATAAGGCCCCTGTGGGCTGAGACAGTTCCTGCCTGGCACCTCCCATCAAAGCCCAATCTGTGAGCCTACTCAAGGACCTCCTTCCCTCCTGGCACGTAGCTAGTTCTGAAAGAGCTTACTGACCACCTGGCAGCTGCCTGCACTTTACCTTCTGCTCCCTTGTTTATACTTCCATCCTTGGGAATCCAGACCAGTGTTCTAGGAAACAGTGTGTGTACCTTGTCTTTTCCCACAGGCACTCCCCATCCAGCCTCCAGGGGCTCAGGACACAGAACTGCCTAGTGTTTCTCCCATACACACAGCCCACAATTCTACCTTGAAAACATACAATTCCACCCATCTCTGTAACAACCCCCAACAAAGTCACTGTTGTCACCTAAACAGTACCAAAACCACTTCCCAGGGTTCCCTGCTCTTAAACCCTGTCCTGTACCAGAGGGAGCTTTTTAGACCACAAATCTGATCATGTTACCGCTTGATTTGAGTTCTCCCAAAGGCTTCTTGCGCTTCAGACTCCTTGAGCTTCAGGTCCTTGTACCTGGTCCCTGCTGCGCGTTACATCACTTCCTGCACTGCCTTTCTAACCACAGGTCTTTGTGGTTTCCTCTGCCTCTTCATTATCATCTAGTTAATACCTGTCTGCTCTTCAACTCTGTTGCAGGCTCACTTACCCCTGGCCTAGGCCCTAACCGTTTAACCTCTCTGCTGACATAAACTCATTCAGACTGCAACTTCACACTACTGTGTGACACTTTGTGGTAATACTGCTTCTGCTAAGGATGAACCCTGCGGCCTTTGCTGCTGTGACATTTATCTGCCACAACTCAGTCTGACCACAAAATCAAAAGGGGCCGGGAATCTCAGTTCATTCTCACCCTAAACAAAGCCTCAGAGACACAGGGTTTGTCTCACTTGCACACTTAATCCAAAGTCTGCAACCCTATTCAGTCCAACATGCCCAAGACTGGACTAACGAGCTGACACGGGAGTGCCCCACCTCACCAAAGAAGGCCGGCACTACCGGAGACGCCACAGTTCTCAAAAGCTTTTGGAGTACCAGCAGCAACCACCTCTTAGCTCACACGGGGAGACAGGCCTTGAATGTGGCAAACATCGAGTGAGAGTCTTGGGGCAGATCAGAGGTTGAGGTAAGTCTCCAGAGCCCTGTCCTGGGCAGCTAATAGACTTTCCTGAAGGTAGAAGAGCTGCTACAAAGACCCTGGTGGCCAAAAGCACTGATAGTCTCTGGACACATACCTGCCATTATCTCACTGGGAGGTTAATGGTCTATTTTACCAGTAGAGAAATTGAGGCTCATCTGGGCGGTTGGTGGTGCATGCCTTTAATTCCAGCACTTGGGAAGCCAAGGCAGGCCTGGACTACAGAGCTAGTTCCAGGATAGACTCCAAAGCTACACAGAGAAACCCTGACTCAAAAAAGTACAAAAACAAACAAAAAAGAAACAAATTGAGGCTCAAGGCATTCAGTTTGTTGGACCAAGGCCATTCCTGGAGGGTGATGTGCTGTGGGCCCAGGCCACAAAAGGACACGAGGTTCTGTAACATTAGCAAGCAACCAGGCAGTCTTTGGCCAGCCTGGTGAACGCAGCAATTACTGATCTTGAGCCCTGGGGCTTTCTCACCCAGACCCCAAGATGTTCTGTCTGGGAAAGGGAAACCCAGTTCCTGCTGTGGCAGGGTAGGTGAGAGGCAATCGTGAAATTCATAATTCACAATTTGTCCCATGGTGATGAGCTGGCTAGGTCAAAGGAAGGCAAATCAAACTAGGTTATTAGGTTGAGCCACATCTGGGAATAACATTTTTTGTTTGTTTGTCTTGCAAATTAATGTTGGCAATAGCTGGTTGGTGGTTCAATCCCAGTGCTCACGAGGCAGTAAGGTCTTTTGAGTTCAAGGCCAGCCTGGTCTACAGAGCTAGTTCCAGGAATCCACCAGGGCTACATAGAGAAACCCATCTCAAAAAGCCAATAAGCTGGGCAGTGGTGGCACATGCCTTTAATCAATCCCAGCACTCGGGAGGTAGAGTTTGAGGCCAGCCTGGTCTGTAAGAGCTATTTCCAGGACAGGTTCCAAAACTACAGAGAAAACCTGTTTTGAAAAACAAGCAAACAACAACAAAAAGCCAATAATAATAATATTGGCAATTTTACAGGATCCAATCTAATGTGATATGGGAATATACAAATATTAAACACATTATTCAAAAGAACCTGACCTAAAGAAATAACTGTAGGTCCTTAAGAGCAGCTGTTTATATATATATATATAATTTGTTTCCTTTGGAAACAGGATCTGAAAAGACCAGAGTAGCCTCAAACTTGCTGTGTGGCAGAGGACGACCTTGAACTCAATCCTCTTGCTCCCACCTCTCTAGTGCTGGGATTACAGAGAAGCACCTCCTACCACAGGAGTAGCCCAGGAGCTATTCTCATAAACCTTAATTCTGTGCGCCACATTCCGGTATTACTTGGACTAAAAATAAAAATTCAGGCCCAGCATGGTGGCACATACTTGTAATCCCAGCACTTGGAAAGGGAGACTGGAGGATTACTACAAGTTTTTTGTTTTGTTTTAGATTTTTTTGAAAAAAGGGTCTTTCTATGTAGCCTTGCCTGTCCTGGAATTCTCGATGGATTCTAGGCTGGCCTCAAATTTAGAGATACCCTGCCTCTGAGGGCTGGAATAAAGGCATTATACCTGGCTGATTTCTGCAAGTTCCAGGGCAGCCTGGGCTAGAGTGAGACTATTTCAAAACAAACCCCAAAACCAAACACGGCCAAGCAAGTGCATAGAGTTGGCATCAGCTTGAAATCACATGGGTGACACATTCTGACGGAAGGGAGCTTGGCCTGCGGATTCTTTCCGTTAGGTTTATTTATTTTACTCTACAGTTTTCCTGCATACACATATGTGCACCACGTGTGTGTCTGTTGGGGTTGTGGATGGTTGTGAGTAACCAAGTGGGATCTGGGGAGTTAAACTGGGATCATCTGCCAGAACAGCAAGTGTACGTAACTGCTGAACCATCTCTCCATCCCCGGGGTTCTTTAAAAACAAAGAGAACAAGTCTCAGTCTGATAACAAACCAACCTTAGGGGACCTGAAAAATAAAGATGAGGTGCAGAGCAGAGGACACTGGGGAGACACAACCAAGTATAACATGGTCCTCTAGGTTGGTCCTGGACGAAGAAGACATGACTCCCATCCAGTTAGGAGTAATGTCCCAGAGTGGGTTCTTAGTTTAATAAAAGTTATGTGCAATTTAAGATGCTAACACAGGAAAACAGAGTGGGATATATAGGATTTCTCTCTATCTCTGCAACCTTCTATGACTCCAAGATGGATTTATCTAGAGAAAAACAAAACAAAAACAATTGTCTTTTTGACTGTTGGGGTTTTGTTTCTGTTTTTGTTGTTTTTTGTTTGTTTTGAGACGGAGCCTCTCTGCGCAGACCAGGCTGGCCTCCACTCACAGAGATCTCCAGCCTCTCTGCCTCTCGACTGCTTGGATTAAAGGTGCGCACCATTCCACATGTTTTGTTTTGAGACAGGATCTCTTGAAACCCATGCTGGCCTTAACTATGTAGCAAAGAATCCCCTTGAACTTCTAAACCCGATTCTACCTTCCAAATGCTGAGGTTACAAGTACGTGCCACCATATATTTTTATGTGGTATTAGGAATTGAATCTAGGGCTTTTTTGCATACTGAGCAAGTACTCTATGAAAGCTGTATCAAGATAGCAGTGGGGCACGCCTTAGACCAGCATTTGGGAGGCAGAAGAAGGCATATCTGGGCTCAAGGCCAGCCTGGTCTACAGAACCAGTTCCAGGACAGCCAGGATGGTAACAGTAACACAGAGAAACCCTGCCTCAAAAAACAAACAGCCAGGCGGTGGTGGTGCACACCTTTAATCCCAGCAATGGGGAGGCAGAGACAGGCCTCTGTGAGTCTGAGGCCAGCCTGGTCTAATTCCAGGACAGGCTCCAAAAGCTATATTCTCAGTCTGTTTGTATGTTTGTTTGAGACAGGGTCTTAATATCTAATCTAAGCTGCTCTGGCATTTACTAAGTAGCAAGAAGGTAGAGGCAGGAGGATCAAGGAGTTCAAGGTCATCCTTGGCAACACGGTGAATTTTAGACCCAGTCTGGTACAAATGGACTATTTTTTAAATTTATTTAATTTAATTTTTTTTTAAGATTTATTTATTTATTATGTATACAACATTCTGCCTCCATGTATGCCGGCGGGCGCCAAACCTCATTACAGATGGTTGTGAGCCACCATGTGGTTGCCGGGAATTGAACTCAGGACCTCTGGAAAGAGCAGCCAGTGCTCTTAACCACTGAGCCATCTCTCCAGCCCTATTTAATTTTATTTTATGTGCATTGGTGTGAGGGTGTCAGATCCCCTGAAACTGGAGTGACAGACAATTGTGAGTTGCCATGTGGGTGCTGGGAATTGAATTCGGGTACTCTGGAAGAGCAGCCAGTGGTCTTAAATGCTGAGCCATCTCTCCAGCTTCCATATGGACTATTTATTGTATGTGAGAATACAATGAACCTCAAAAACATTTTGGTGGGTAAGACACAGCGAAGAATACCTATAATTCCAGCATTCAGGAGGCAGAGGGATCTTTTCAAGTTCAAGGCTAGCCTGGTCTACAGATGTAGGGGTAGCCCCAGCCAATCACCTTGCTTGTAGGGCGGGGCCGCCTGAGGATATTTTTTACTAATAAATATTGCTGGTGTGCTCTCCCCCGCCCCTTCTGCTTTCCTGTTCTCCGCGGGAACCATGGGTTCTGTGAGTCTTTCCCTTATTAAAGCTGAATATATATATATATATATATATTTTTTTTTTTTTTTTTTTTTTTTTGGTTTTTCGAGACAGGGTTTCTCTGTGGTTTTGGAGCCTGTCCTGGAACTAGCTCTTGTAGACCAGGCTGGTCTCGAACTCACAGAGATCCGCCTGCCTCTGCCTCCCGAGTGCTGGGATTAAAGGCGTGCGCCACCACCGCCCGGGCTGAATATATTCTTATAATTTCTGTCTGCCTTCATTTACGCCGTTACATACAGAGTGAATTCCAGGCATCCCAAGGATGTAAACTTGATTTCAAAACAAAAATGGTAAAAGGTGGATTTGACAAAATACATGTGAAAGACCCAAAATTTCAACTATGTTAATTGTCTAAGCGAAAATAAATATTGAACTCTATTCAATGATGTAAAAGCTGACATACTTAGCAGGAAATGTACTGATGTCTACATTTCAATTTGAAATAAATGTAAAAATAATCCAGGAGGAGTTGGTGAGATGGCTCAGAAGGTCGAGGCACCTGCTGCCAAGCTGATGACATGAGTCTCTCCCCAGAACCCACAAGATGGTGGGAGAGAACTGATTCCAGAAGCTATTCTCTGCCCACATGCATGCATGGCATGTGCATGACCCTCCACAAACACAAAGCAGAAAAGAACAGGGCATGTTGGTGAAGCACCTAGGAGACCCTAATCAAAAAGCCCAAAATAGTAAGTAAAAAAAAAAAAATCCAAATAACAATAAAATAAATAATAAAATAAATAAAAGCTGGCTTACAGGATGGATTTTGTAACCAAGGAGTACTGTAGCATGTCACTGATAGGGTCTTTGTAGTGGACATATGAGTGCTCAGTGCGTCAAATTTGCATACTAAAGTGTAGAAAAGGGCCCTACTCATTTCGGCACACAGTCTCACTGTCCTCAATTCTGGGAGGGTACCATGGCTACAGGGAAAGGATAGAAGGCTAGCTTGGAGCTTGGCCCTTTCAGAGGAAAGCCTGGGCCTGGGACATTCCATTAAGACTACAAGAAGAAGGGATTTCCCAGAGGTCCTAGAATTCACCCTGCTCAACAGCTGCAAACCCACAGCCCCTTTGCCTGTTCTTTTTGTTTGTTTTTTTGTTTTTTTGTTTTTTTTTTTTTTGGTTTTTCGAGGCAGGGTTTCTCTGTGGTTTTGAAGCCTGTCCTGGAACTAGCTCTTGTAGACCAGGTTGGTCTCGAACTCACAGAGATCCACCTGCTTCTGCCTCCCGAGTGCTGGGATTAAAGGCGTGCGCCACCACCGCCCGGCCTGTTTGTTTGTTTTTTTGAGACAGGGTTTCTCTGTAGCTACGGAGCCTGTCCTGGAACTAGCTCTTGTAGACCAGGCTGGCCTCGAACTCACAGAGATCCGCCTGTCTCTGCCTCCCGAGTGCTGGGATTAAAGGCGTGCGCCACCACCGCCCAGCTTTTTTTTAATTTTTTTGTTGTTGTTGTTTTTCCCTTTGCCTGCTCTGAGCAGGAGAAAGTTGAGCAGGGAATAACAAAAGCATGAGCAAGTCAGTAACCGACTTTCTGTTCCTTAAGTTTCCTTTTCCTCACGTATAAAATGAGAGCAATCAGCTCCGGTTTATTACACACCAGAGTGGTCTTCCCTAGTCTATACCTAGGATTTAGGGGCCCAAGAACATGCTTGTCCCTCTGCCTGTTTTTGGAAGCTGCCCTGCTTGTGGCTGATCACCCAGCCTCTCGCTTGTGTGCTATTTCTACACTCCCGGACTTCCTATAAGGCTCCTTTGATCCCCAACACAGCCATTTTGTTGTTGTTGGCTATTTTGGTTTTTTTGTTTTGTTGTTGTTTGGACAGGGTCTCACTATGTGGCTCTGGCTTAGAACTCACTAGGAAAACCAATTTCCCTTGCACTCACAGAAGCACCTGCCTCTGCCTCCTGAGTGCAAGGATTAAAGGCGTGCACTAACACAGCGTCAGGAGTGCAGGGCTGGGGAGGACAGAGTGTCTTCCTTTTCTAACTTCTTGGACCCTAAAGGATCTCTTTGTTGTTTTTTCATTTTTGAGACAGGCTGCCCTGGAACTCACTATGTAGACCAGGCTGGCTTGAACTCAGTGCGATCTGCCTGCTTCAGCCCCCTGGATGCTCAGATTACATGCACAAGCTCTGCACCACACCCGGTTCCTGCGGTATCTTCAGAGCTATCATGCCTCCAAACACTGACAGAAGCCTCTGCTGCTCCACCTGCCCCCATAAGAACCCTATGCTCAGTTATATGACCCCAACAGGGTGGCATCTGCTACAGCTTTAGAGCCTTTGGCCTGGTACAGGGCTCATATTCTGGGTGCATGTGTTGGTCCTTAGGCTTCTGGCATTACCCTTCAGGCATGGCTTGGTGAGACTTCACTCCTCTCCTTGGCAATCATAAAGTACCCAGGACTGCTCTTCCCCACTCTGTAGTGGAGACTTCATGAGGTAACAAGGGTCACAAAAATGAAATAAGACTCAGAATACAGCCGGGCGGTGGTGGCGCACGCCTTTAATCCCAGCACTCGGGAGGCAGAGGCAGGCGGATCTCTGTGAGTTCGAGACCAGCCTGGTCTACAAGAGCTAGTTCCAGGACAGGCTCCAAAACCACAGAGAAACCCTGTCTCGAAAAACAAAAAAACAAAAAACAAAAAACAAAAAATTAAAAAAAAAAGACTCAGAATACGCTTCAGTACAGATGTAACAGGAGAGAGAGAGAATAAAAAGATCTTCTAAGCACCTAGCCAGTCCCTTTAGGAACGTCACAACTCCCAGACTGGGGTCCAATTTATAACCCAAGGTCACAGGTGAGTGGAAAGTCAAGTTATATCATCAGCCCTGCTTGTCTACATCCAAAAATCTGAGTTCTTTCCTCCACCCTACACCTCCTAGCTTGGCACTCAAATTGGCCAAGGCTGGCTGATACTCCATGCCCTAACAAGCATCCTGTGGGCTGTGCTCTCCAGTTCCCAGATCTGCTACTCTACCAGATTCTTCATGGAAAAGGCAAAGTAAGTCTGAGACTTCAGAGTCAACTGGGTTATCCACCTTGACCAACTGGAGCCTCTTGACTACAGCTCCTGGAAACTGATGTGATCACCTTAGCATGTCTTGACTCTCTAGGCCTCCTCCTGCTCGAGACACTGACACTCTGGAGGACTTCAGCTGGTTCCCACAGTTGGTCAAGTGCTGCTTCCTTGGCCACCAGCCTGAAGTCTAAACAAGTAGAAGCCAAGGAGGCTGGCAGCTGAGTGTGGAGCGCTGCCTACCCACTCTGGCCAAACAGACCCTGCAAGGGAGGGGACGGAGCCTCACCTTCCAACTCTAAAGAGCAAAACATCAGGAAAGGGGGAGTGGTGTCACAGGCCTGCAAACCCTGCCCTTGAGAGGTGGAAGGAGGAGGACCAGAAATTCAAGTCATTCTCAGTCACTTAGTAAGTCTGAGGCCAGCATGAGCTACAGGAAAGAGATCCTGTCTCTAAAACAAAGAAAAAGTCAGCAAAATCACCAGGCTTCAAGTCACTGTTTACCAGGTAGGACTGCAGACTGGTGCCAGAGCAGCAATTGTTATTACCTGGTCCTTTCGATTCTCAACACCATACTGAGTCCTCACAGCCACCTTCCTACTCAAGAAACGAAGAGTACAGCCCCCCACCAGATTACAGCAGCCTCCTCCACACCAGGATTCCCGCTCACAACCTCTTCTCTTTCTGGCAGCATACAGTTTGCAGTCTGAATCCAATCACATTTATCCTTGGTTGAAAACTAATGAGGTTCACCCTGAACCTCAGCGTAACGAGGTCCCTAAGGGCTGTGTAGCTCTGACCACTGCAACCCTGGAATGTTCCCATTCTTTGTTAGCAAGCACAACCAATGCTACACAACCACTAGGAACACGCAGCGCTACCCTCTCCCTCGGGTTCCCATTGCTCTTTCTCCCCCTTCCTCCTCCTGCTCCTCCTAGTACCCAGCTGGATCCTGTATGTTCCTCAGAACTGTATTTAGAAGCCACTTTTCTCAAGCATCCACAGTCCTCGCTCCATACTCCAGCCCCACAGTGAGCCCATCACACTGCTCTGCCCTGCTTATTTATTTATTTATTTATTTATTTATTTATTTATTTATTTATTTATTTTTGGTTGTTCGAGACAGGGTTTCTCTGTGGTTTTGGAGCCTGTCCTGGAACTAGCTCTTGTAGACTAGGCTGGTCTCGAACTCACAGAGATCCGCCTGCCTCTGCCTCCCGAGTGCTGGGATTAAAGGCGTGCGCCACCACCGCCCGGCTCTGCCCTGCTTATTTATTTGTATTCTCTCCCAGACTGTGGGTTCCCTGAAAGGAGAGCAATGTCTCATTCACCTAAAGGGCTACAGAGAACAGTAGTTATATGGATGGAGTATGCTGAGATCTCTCATGCAGGACGTAAACAATCAGGAGATTCCTCTCATATAGAGCAAAAGAAGATGACCAAGCTGCTCGCTCTATCTATCTATCTATCTATCTATCTATCTATCTATCTATCTATCTATCTATCTATCTATCTATCTACCTACCTACCTACCTATCTAGTTAGTTATTTGGTTTTCGAGACAGGGTTTCTCTGTAGTTTGGAATCTTTCTGGAACTCCCTCTGTAGATCAGGCTGGCCTCGAACTCACTGAGATCAGCCTGCTTCTGCCTCCCAAGTGCTGAGATTAAAGGCATATACCACCACTATCCAGCCAAGATGTTTTAGTAACGGAAAATAGAAGGTACTTCCATCATAATGAACACACATACACACAAACTCTCCATGAGTACATGATACTTGTAAATACACGGAGAAAGGCTCTGAAGGCCAAATGAGCACATAATCCAGATTACATGGGCCTGCTCCCTGTAAACCTTCCTTAAGAATGAGCCACTATTATAATTTTAAAGTAAAATTCACCCGTGTTCTCTGTTCTTAAATTTATTTAGGGTGTCTGGGACTCTTTAGCTTTTTCTTTTAGAAAGACAAATTCATGAGATCTCTGTGTGTATGTCTGTCTGTCTGTGTGTACATAAATCACTGGTCAATTTTTACACCTATAATCCCAGCACTTGGGAGGTAGAGGCAGGAAGATGAAGAATTCAAGGCCAGTTTCAGCTATCTAGAAAGCTGGGGTAAGGCCGGGTACATGAGACCCTGTGTAGAAATTTCAATAGGAAAGAAAAAGAGACTGTCTCTTTCTCGTCTCATCATTTATGAACTGAGCATTGCCCTGGAAGTTTGCTGTGTAATCTAATAAGCACACTATTCTCCACATTTCCCATCCCAGCATGTGACTGATGGCAACAATAGGACCCACAGGCAAATCTACTACACACTATGGGGTGGGAATTATCACCCTAAAATCTGGGACTAAGTCACTATAACCTAAAGAAGTTAAATCACCTGCTGAAGGTCAGCAGTGAGGGAGTTGGAGGAGACCTCAAGCAGTCAAACAGTAGACTTCAGTCTTCTAACGCTCAACCGCATGCACACACAAGCACACATGCCTCATTAGATGGTTTACGTCGGTCATTTCCTGTTACTGACTCTGAGGCCATGGTAATTACCAAGTGAACTGAACTTACCACATGATGAAAAATATTTAATGGCCCTCAAGAGAAAGAACAGAGCCTTAGTCATTGGAGTACCTGCTGGGGTAACTAGTAATCTACATATATTCATTCTGTAATAGGGCATGCTCCTTTTCCTCATGAACTCAATAGGTCAAGCTGTTCTACGCAGTCTGTATAAATAAAGTTGACCTGGACAATGGAGGTCTGGGTTCGGGGCACCCATTTGGCATCTGTCGCCATTTGGCACACAGAATAGCTCTTATCTGCATGTACCAGGGAGTGAAGGAGGAGGCTAGAGGAAAATACCTTTCCCTGCTAGAAAGATATTCATAAGAACACGCTGTGGAAGGAGCACATGTCCCCAGATGTGGATGGCAGGAAAAGGACGGAGACAAGTACACACTGACCTCAGTCAGATGTGAGACCTCACCTCCACCTGTCTTTCCCTTTCATTCCCTCACACCCTCCTCACTTTTTCCCTGGGGCAAGGTCTTGGAATGTACAGGTTAGCTTGATTTACCCCAGGAAGCTTGGGCTGATTTGGAACCAAGGAACCTCCAGCTTCAGCCTTTCAAGTGCTGAGATTATAGGTATCAGATACTCTAGGTATCACCCAGCTTTCCCTTCCCTTCTTATTACTACTCTGAGTCCCTCTGGCCTTTGTCTGGCCTCTCAACAGGGAAGCCATCTTGTTCCTACCAGATTCCTTCACCAGTTATGCACATCCGGCCACAAACCACATGGTATTTTCTCTGGCTGCCTTTGGTGTGTTCATTTATTCACTCATTCATTTAACAAATATTTTTACTTTTTAAAGTTTTAGTTATGTATTTTGTGTGCATTGTTGTTTTGCCTGCATGTATGTCTATGTGAGGATATTGGATTCCCTGGAACTGGAGTTACAGACAGTTGTGAGCTGCCATGTGGGTGCTGGGAAGAGCAGTATGTGCTATTAATCACTGAGCAATCTCTCCAGTTCAACAAATACTTTTCTAAACAACTGTTATGTGCCTCTCACTGGCTTGGTAGTTGGCGACCTACAAGGGGAAGACGTAGATCCCTACCTTCAAGAAGTTCATGGTCCAACAAGAGACAGACAGCATAGTAGGGAAGGAAAGGGAGGCCAAGGAAGAGCTAGCTAAGAGACAGTGAGATGGCTTAGCAGGTAAAGTGCTTACACTTGTCACGTCACATATGTACCACACATGTCTACATATACTCACATAAAACAATAAATAGGCCTGGAGTGATGGTGCTCACCTTTAATCCCACCCAGCACTCAGAGGCAGAGGCAGGCAGATCTCTAAATTTGAGGCCAGCCTGATCTACAGCAAGAGTTCCAGGACAGCTAGGGCTAAACAGAGAAACTCTGTCTCAAAAAAACCAAAAGAGAGAGAGAGAGAAATAGAAATAAAGTGTCTTTAGAAGGTAGGTAAGAAATAGGGACTAGAAAGATAGTTCTTCAATTAAAAGCACTGGCTGCTCTTCCAGAAGTCTCAGGTTCAGCCCAGCACTCTCATGGTGGTTTACAACATCTGTAACTCCAATTACTGGGAAGTCTATACACTCCTCTCGCCTCCACAGACACCAGGAACACACATAGTACACATACATACAGGAAGGTAAAACACTCAAACACATAGAATAAAAATAAAAGACATGAAATGATTGAGCATACCACAACCAATAAAGTACTTCACATGCAAGCACGAAGTAAGTTTGATTTCCAGTACCCACATAAAAAGCTAGACATGGTGGTATATTTTGTAATCCTGGAGCTGGAGAGGTAGAGACAGGAGGACCCATGGAACTTACTGGCTGACTAGCCTAGCCTAATCTGGCAAGTCCCAAGTCCTAGTGAGAGACCGTTCCAAAAACACAAGGTTTGGGAGCTGGGAAAATGGCTCAGTGACTAAGAGTGCTTTCTGCTTTTCTGACACCAAAGTTTGGGTGTCAGGAGGCACATTTGGTGGCTCAAACCACCTGTAACTACAGTCCTAAGAAATCTGATGCTCTCTTCTAACCTCCTAGAGCAAACATGCACACACACACACAGTAATAATAAAAAAATTTTTAGCTGGGCAGTGGTGGTGCATGCCTTTAATCCCAGCACTTGGAAGGCAGAATCACATGGATCTCTGTGAGTTCGAGGCCAACCTGGTCTACAAGAGTTAGTTCCAGGACAGGCTCCAAAGCTACAGAGAAACCCTGTCTTGAAAAAACAAAAGAAAAAAGAATTTAAAAAAAAAACCTTTAAAGGTAAGAAATGACGCCAAGAACTTGGTTGCTCTCTGCAGTTCAGCTACCAATATACGTCATCCTACTGTCTTTGGTCTCTAGTCCAACCCAAGTCCCTCTTTTACAATAATTAAGTTTCAGCCAGGTGGTGGTGGCGCACGTCTTTAATCCCAGCACTCGGGAGGCAGAGGCAGGCGGATCTCTGTGAGTTCGAGGCCAGCCTGGTCTACAAGAGCTAGTGCCAGGACAGGCTCCAAAGCTACAGAGAAACTCTGTCTCGAAAAAATAAATAAATAAATAAAAATAAAATAAAATACAATAATTAAGTTTCTCTTGCTTTTGATGGCACCTGATGAGTGCAGACCGTCTCCCAGTATTAAGAAGCCTTCCTGTCAGAGAGGCAGCATCCCATAGACGCCTCATAAACACTGCCAATTTCACTTCTTGAGCAAAACTAGAGAGTCAAGATTGAGGAACATTTCTTTGGAGTTCACCAACCTCCCTAGAGGCCGAGGCAGGTCCAAGATCATCACATGCAAGCCCTGGGATATATGCAAAAGGACGGAGTTCTGGCAAGCAGAAGGGTTATTTTAGACACTACACTGAATCCTGTAGATTTCTGCCCTTGTAGGACACGGGTAGAGATGCTGCTCATTTACCATCAGAAACCACCACTAGGGCTGAGACCTCTCTTGCTGTTCATATACCAAAGGTGGGTGGGTTGGATGTAAATCCTCCATGACATCCACACAGGAAACACCAGTCCCAGTAACTCACTAGCAAAAGCTTAAACTCCTGCCCAAACTGCTAATCCTGGAGACAAGAAGCCTATTCTCTGATACCATTAGTCTTTCCAAACAGCTCTGCCTCCAACCCATCCACTATTCAGGGGATACCTGGCTATGCCAATGGCACTAAAGTGATCAATAGTACAACTGATTCTTTTAAGACTTCAACTATGAGGGTAGAGTCTAACATGAAAGAACGTGGCAGACTGAATAAGGGAACTTTAGGAAAGATAGATGATTTCACAAAGGCTTTCCAGACCTCCAAGAAAGGTAGCTAAGTACAAGCCTCTGAATTTTCATATTGAACCAAGATCTTTAGGAGTGAGACTTAGGAATCCTTTTACGAATTAAACAATGGAGGCTTGGGGTTAGAGAAATGGCTCAGGGGTTAAAAGCACTGGCTGCTCATATATATATATATATATATATATATATATATATATGCAGGATAAAACACGAATGTACATTAAAAAAAAAATTCTTGCTGGGCGATGGTGGCACAGACCTTTAATCCCAGCACTCGGGAGGGAGGCAGAGGCAAGTGGATCTCTGTGAGTTCGAGGCCATCCTGTCTACAAGAGCTAGTGCCAGGACAGGCTCCAAAGCTACAGAGAAACCCTGTCTCGAAAAACAAAAACAAAATAATTCTTTTAGAGCAAAACAAAACCAAAGGCTAGGGATGTAGCTCAGTTGTTAAAATGCTTGCTGAACATCCGGGAAGGCCTGAATTCTATCTCCAGCACTGCATAAATCAGGAGTGGTGAAAACTCGCAGGAGGTGGAGGCACAAGGATCAGAAGACCAAGGTCATTGTTGGCTACATAGTAACTCTGAAGCCAGCCTGGGCTATATAAGACACTGCTGTTCGTTCTATTGTTCACCCAACAGCCAATCCATCTCCCTGCCTTTGCTTCTGCTGTCCTCAAATCCACAAGACTCCTTCCCCTTGACCTCCTCACCACACTTCACTTGATGTGCCTACTGACAGTGCCAACAAGGCACAGTTTTAAGAGTGGGGAGCCTCTGAAGTTACGCCTTACCTGGATTTGTTTCTTGACTCCACTGACCCCGAGTGCAGAGCCTCAGTCCCTCACTTGTAAACTATGGATAGCACTTGGTCTAGATTTGTTGTAAGGATTCAGTGGAGCAGCACTCAGTGTGGTACCCAATACATGCGCAACAGATTCAGGTTTTTTTTGGTTTTTTGTTTTGGTTTTTCGAGACAGGGTTTCTCTGTGGTTTTGGAGCCTGTCCTGGAACTAGCTCTTGTAGACCAGGCTGGCCTCGAACTCAGTTTTACACTGTTCGCTTCCTCATCCCTTCTACCGTATGACAGAGGAGCTCTCCCCACTGCAAATTCAAAACTAGAGGATGGGAACAGGGTCTCAGCTGACTCAAAATGAACCCCTGACCTTGTGCTATCCTCAACTCTTACCTGCCCAACGTTGAAGGTCAGTGTGATGGCATAAAAGAAATTAGAGTTGGCACTTCCTGCATAAATCCATAGATGCCACAGGACAGGGAAGAGAAGAGAGCAGACGAGGATGATGCAGGTGAGGACGAAGATGTTCCGCAGGACTGCAAAGACACATGGTCAGTTAGCCCGGCACTCCTCCTCTGACAACCTCTTTTTGCTGTGACAGCCACACAGGACAGGGAGCAGCTCACATGGCTCAAAGGCAGAGCACTCCCAGAAATACCGTGTTAGGAGGCAAACCTCAGACACAGGTCAATGGCTCCCCATGCCCATAACCACTGGAAATCTCTATTTGGAGACTTTCTTTTGCCAGCAGGCTTGTCTGCCTAAAAACTAGTCACAATCAGCAATCCCGTGAATGCTTCCAGGCATCACAGTGAGGCCATTTCATGAAGACACTGGTCTTTTACTCTCCAACCTCATCACTTGGGTTACTGCATGGCCATGATGTCTCATGGATGAGAATGGGGCAGAACCGGCATGATTAGAGTTCCACAGTGGATCTGCATGGGACCATGGCCCACACGGTAAAAATGCACCGTCTCATGTGCTTGTATTGCTCTTTAAATGACCCTTGCTCTTCCTTAGATGACTCACACATCTCTTCCCATCCTCCCACCAAAGGTCTCATGTAGCACAAGCTGGCCTCAAACTAGCTAAAGATGATTTTGAACCCCTGATACTCCTGCTTCTACCTCCTAAATGTTGGGTGCATACCACAACAGGCCACATTTTTAAATTAACTTATTTTATTTTATGCATATAAGCATTTTGTGTTGTTCCTACTTCTTCACTGGTTCAGACTCATAGGAGGCCAGTTTTCTTTTCTTTTCTTTCTCTGTTTTTAAAGATAAGGTCTCACTATATAGCCCTCGATGGCCTGTCTCTGACTGGGATCATAGAACTAGGAACTACTTGGGCAATCAGGCCCCTCAAGTTTTATCCTGGCTGGGGTTGTACCAGGGATCTGCCTGCCTCTACCTTTCAAGTGCTGGAATTAATGGTGTGTGCCATCATGCCCAGAAAATTGGGGATTTACAAAATGAAGACAATCCAGGTCATGTATCTCAGTTCTACAACCACTGCATAGAAACACTATACATTGTATAGAAGCTCATACACTGAAAAGAGGACTGGATAACATAATTTTATGCTCTAGCTGCAAATAACAGGAGTGCCCCACCAAGATCAAATCGGAGTCCTAGGGTACAGCCCAGGCAAAGGTTTTGTAAGTCTCCTGGGTAACAGAATATGGCAGACTCTGACAGTCTGCCATAGAATCACCACTAATATGTGGACAAACAGGACAAAGTAGTTTGAATTTATTTATTTTTTTTTTTTGTTTTTGTTTTTGTTTTTCGAGACAGGGTTTCTCTGTGGCTTTGGAGCCTGTCCTGGAACTAGCTCTGTAGACCAGGTTGGTCTCGAACTCACAGAGATCCACCTGCCTCTGCCTCTGAATTTATTTTTAAAGCTAAGTGTTTGCTTGGTTGATTTTGTTTTTTAAAACAGGAACTCATATAGCCAGGCTGGCCGTCAACTTGACATGTAGCCTAGGTAAGACAGCCTTAAACCCCTGCTCCTTCTACCACCACCTTCCGAATGTCATCATCACGCCCAGCTATAGCTCACTCTTTATAAAGAAGGGTCGGAAACTTCTTTTGCTATTATTAGTATTTAAAAAGTAATTTTAGCCGGGTGTGGTGGTCACCCCTTTAATCTAGCACTCAGGAGGTGGAGGCAGCCTGGTCTACACAGTGAGTTCTGGGACAACTAGAGCTACACAGAGAGACCCAGTCTTGAATCAACACAAGTTATTTAAAATGGAGACAAGTATTGATAGTTGATTGTTTCATCAACCACCAAATAAAAAGTTTTAGAAATCATTTTTCAAATGTTAGTGGTCTAGGAAATCCCATAATTTGGACACTAGCCTGGAGGCCTGAACAATTGCCTTTTCCAGTCTGGAATTTCCATAGTCCAAATGGTCAACACCAACAAGCCAAAGCCTGATTCAGGTCTCCTGAAACCTGCCAGGGAAGCTTGTGACTCTTCCTCTCTCAGGGAAAGCAATGTTTATACTACGCATTGTTATATTGTTATCATCAGGCAGCACTAGAGACTGAAGAGAGGAGAACGGATCAGCTTACTCCTCCACTCTGCGATTCTAAATTTCAGTTCTCAGTGGTTCTCTCTCATCCTCTATAAATACCTTGACTGACAAGCACATGTATTATTTCTAGAATAAAACTTGTAGGGCCTGGTAGCCCAAGTGGTTCTTGGCACTGTGACCCAGTCAGAGATAGAGGCTCCAATGGGGTGACAGGAAAGACACTGGGTACAAAAATGAAAGAGGTTATGAATGCAGCCTCTGGGCTGCAGACTTCTCAGTGTGCTTGGAAGACCTTCGTTAGTGTCCAGTTGGATTGAGGCCAGTGGTGACCTTTGCAGGAACAGGGAACTGCTACTCACTCTTGCTGGCTAGAAGGCTGGGAGATTAAAGCTCTATGCCAGAGCAGAAGGAACTGGGGACCTGGGGCACAGGACAGCTTGTTCCAGGCACCCAGAGGTGTCAGAGATAACAAGGCCTACACCTTTCATCAGACCTGGTAGGTCAGACGGAGTCAAGTTCCTCAGACATTCACGGGGCTGTTTATCCAATCTGTGGCACCACACTGAAGAACAGGAACTTCTGACAAGGCCCTTTCCCCCTTGAGCCTCAGGCATTCAGAAATAAAATGTCACTTAAAGTATCTGGTCTCATTAGGAGGGTCATAGAGGGAATTAGGGGATTTCAAAGGTCAAGGAGATTTTTTTTTTTTTTTTTTTTTTTTGGTTTTTCGAGACAGGGTTTCTCTGTGGTTTTGGAGCCTGTCCTGGAACTAGCTCTTGTAGACCAGGCTGGTCTCGAACTCACAGAGATCCGCCTGCCTCTGCCTCCCGAGTGCTGGGATTAAAGGCATGCGCCACCACCGCCCGGCCAAGGAGATTTTTTTTTCTTAAATTACATGCTAGATAAATGAGAACTTACAGCACAATGCTTATAATTTATTTGTATATTAATCAACATTCTTTTACCTTTATACAATAATTAATTTTAAAAAAAAAACAAGAAGAAATACAGCACACATTCAACTCCAGCCCTGTAGTAGCTGGCTTTGCATCTGGACCACTGCAGGCTGGCACCGGCTCTGCCAGCAGGCTGCTCTCTAACACCACAAGTATGCATCCCCATGACTCATCCTAACCCAAGGCTACAGAAGCCAGTGACTGAGGTTTATTTATTTATTTGTTGCTGTTGTTTGTTTTTATCAACACAGAGTTTCTCTGTGTAGCCCTGGCTGATCTGGAACTCGGAGATCCACCTGCCTCTGCCTCCCAAGTCCTAGAATTAAAGGCGTGTGCCAACACCACCTGGTGTGATGGAGAGTTACACCTGGGGCAGGGCCTATTCTTTTTTTCCCCACTGGCCAATACAAGAAATGAGGTGAGGTAGGATCAGGGAGATCATCAGTACTGCAGCTAGTGTTTCAATGGGACCCTATAACATTACCTATATTTGACTAGGACAAAAGACTTCACAAAACCTTAATAGACAAAGTCTACTCAGAGGTCCCAAAGCCCAGAAGACACTCATAAGTGAGTATAATAACTCATAGATGACAAGCCCCAAACAGGTGCTCCAGACATGAGCAGTCCTTGTACAGGGCAAAGCTGACAGCTACTACTCTGAACAGGAACTTCGGATAAGCTGTGTCTCTAAACCCCTTGCCCAACCAATCAGCAACAGCCTCTACTTAAGAGTCTATTAGAGGGCCGGGCGGTGGTGGCGCACGCCTTTAATCCCAGCACTCAGGAGGCAGAGGCAGGCGGATCTCTGTGAGTTCAAGGCCAGCCTGGAGTACAAGAGCTAGTTCCAGGACGGGAACCAAAAAAGCTACGAAGAAACCCTGTCTTGAAAAAATAAAAAAAAAAAAGAGTCTATTAGATCACCCAGGTTTCTGGAAACTCCTTCCTCCTTCTCTGCCTTATCATCCCTGTGGGCATAAAAAAATTTATTTCAAATATACACACACACACACACACACACATATATATATTTCAATGTCTCTGGCGTCTAAGTCTGAAGCTTTGACGGTGAGAATGTGCAGGGCAGCCCTGACTAATTATTACTGATGATAACTCATTATATTAAGATATTTTCTTCCCAGACTTAAATACCCATGAAAGATACTTTTTTTTTTTTTTTTTTTTTTTTTTTTTTTTTTTTTTCCGAGACAGGGTTTCTCTGTGGTTTTGGAGCCTGTCCTGGAACTAGCTCTTTGTAGACCAGGCTGGTCTCGAACTCACAGAGATCCGCCTACCTCTGCCTCCCAAGTGCTGGGATTAAAGGCGTGCGCCACCACCGCCCGGCCGAAAGATACTTTTTGAGAGAGAGAAAGAGGGCTCTCCTATGTAGCCTGGAATTCCCTAATATAGCTCTGGCTAAACTCAAACTTGCTATCCTCCTGCCTCAGCCTTTGAAGTGTTGGGGTTAAGGACCCACACCAGGATGCTCTTTTCAGCTGAGGGATGGAAAAGGAAAAGTCAGAGGCTCAGAAAGGCTGAAACAGCTGCCCAGGAAATCGGGACACAGACTCAAGTTCTAGTCAGTCAACAGACCGAGTTCAGCATGTGAGATTGCTGCATAACACCTCTGAGAAGGGACAATATTCTGTGCAGGGTTGACAGCTAAGGCCAACAACCTGCTTCAGAGAGGGAAAGACCCGTGTCTGAAGCCCTACCCTCCCACAGACCAAGGCATGCCCATATACTCTGATTGCCTCATGATTCATCCCTGGGTGATTCTCGGATGTCATGAGTGGATGATGCTGCCTCCTCTCAGCTCAGACTGGTCATCACGCCACCAGGCCCAGGAGTCACACCTGGCCTGGGCTTGCCCCGCCCACTTAGCTGTTTGCCTTTACACTGGGGCCTACACTTTTAGGTAGGCTTCCTGCCTGCAGCTGGTCAGTTTCACTTCCTGCTTGACACCCAGACAACCCCAAAACAACAACAAAACTAGCTTGCACTTGGAGTTCATTTCTGACACTTGGCTCCCCTCCCTTTGGAAGACAGAGAACTGGGAGGGTAACTGGGATCTGCTTCCTTCAAGGACAGCCGTCAAAGCCTTCCACAGGCATTTGCTGATAGTTTGTGCCAGAATCCATGGCGGATGACAGAAACACAGAGGCAAAGAATATCAGCCCCGAGGGAGCCTCCAGCCCCTGAAAAGAACTACCAAGGGAGGGGAGGGGGGGTAAGGGCAAGATTGGAGGCTTAAGGGACACAGAACACTTCTGAGCCATCTTCTGAGATGGGTAGAACTGAGAAGGGTCTTGGCAAGAAGGAGGAAGACAGGTGTTCAAAACCTGAGGCTACAGCTGCACTTGTCCAGTAGGAAACTTGGCCAGTGTCCAATAGGAAGTCTGGCCATATGTGGCGCCCTACATTTGAATTTAAATGAAAATGTTGGTTTCTGCTGGCACCTCGACTCACTCTAACCTCAGTATTCAGGAAGCTAAAACAGGATGACTGCTTCTAACCTGAGCACAGCCTAGGCTACACAGTGAGTTTCAGTCTAGCCAGGGCTACAGTCTAGGCTGTGTCTCAAACAACAAAAAACAAAATCTGTGCATGGAAGGATACCCCTGGAATCCCAGATCTGAGGTAAAGGCAGGAGGATCAAGGTCATCTTCAGCTACACAGTGAGCTAAAGGCAGTTTGGGTTATATGAGACCCTATTTCAGAAAGCTGGGAGTAGGGGAGAAAACAAAAAAATTAGACTTTGTATATTAGTAGCCACTCTATCGGAATACGCCTTGGACAGGGTCACCATTACAGAAACCAAGGTGAGGTTCCCAGAGCTAGGCATCAATCCTAGTCTTCCACAGCAGTCACAGAACCTTCAACAAGTAAGTGGCTCTGCCTTTCTGTACCTCAGTTTTCTCATCTGTATAAAAGAGATTCTTACCTCAAAGGCTGAGGCAGAGACCAAATGAGCTAATGATTGACAATGGCCAGGTGCAGAGACAAGTGCTCTATAAATAAATGGTGGTTATCTGTATCTTCATCACTGCTCTCAGCACCAGGGGGCACAGGGGCGCACGTACACAGACTGCCTCTTTCTCAGCGCTGCCAGCACAGCAGGCACCCAGTAGATGCTCATCAGCTCCCTCCTCCCAGCTGCTCTGCCCAAGGGTTAGTTGAACTGGAAGGCACCCCATGAAGAGAGTCAAACTACTCACATCTGTAAAGATGGTTCCACACAGGGAGGAAAGCCATGTAGAGGGCCACATCTCCCACAGTTGGATAGGACTTGAAGATAGAGATGATGGCGATCTGGATGAACATGAAGAAGATGGGGTGCTCCCTGGAGTAGGGCAGGGAAGACAAACATGCAGAGAGATTAGCCAGGGACCAGTCCAACTCTTATAGACTCCTGACCCCATTCCACAAACCATAAGTACTCCCTAAGGGAACTCAGGCAAAGGCTGCCTTACTACTCACAAGGCATGGATGGCAAGGCCCCACTAGCAGAGCAGAAAAATGCAGAGATCAAGAAATTCCCAGAGGTGGCAAGAAAGACGAGACAAACATCAGCGAACCAGTTTACAGGGATACTGCCCATCAATAGCCACCTCTTATCTACCAGCTTTGGGCCTGGCCCCCAGGAACCAAAGCAAGAAAGCAAATTAAGTCAGTATTCCTTATTAGTAGCCTAAATGACTGCAACAGTCCCAAGACAGGTAGTGCCTGCTAGCTGATGGCTTGCTCACTGACAATTTATTTGGTCAGAGCAATATGTACACCCTTAATGTCCAGAAAGAGAACTGAAAGTTACATGCAGCATTTTTAGCTCTTCAGGGGCCAGGATTCATTCTCTCTGTCTCTGTCTCTGTCTCTCTCTCTCTCTCACTCACACACACACTCTGTCTCTGTCTCTCTCTCTGTTTTGTTTGTTTCGAGACAGGGTTTCTTTGTAGCTTTGGTGCCTGTCCTGGAACTAGCTCTTGTAGAGCAGGCTGGCCTCGAACTCACAGAGATCCACCTGTCTCTGCCTCCCAAATGCTGGGATTAAAGGTGTGTGCCACCACCGCCCGGCTCTCTCTTTTGTTTTTTAAGGTGGGGTCTCATGTAGCACAGGTTGGCCTACAACTCGCTACATAGTTGAGGCTAACCTTGGCTTTTTCTTACTCACTTCCCTTTAGCTCTTGCTGTGCTCTCAGAGGGCCACCATAGAATGAGCCCAGTCCCCCCCTCTCCTGACTGTCGCTGCAAGACCCGGGAAGCACCAAGGAGAGGAGGTGATGTTATTAGGAGCTCTGTAGACACACAGCTCCATCACTGACTTCATTTTCCTTACCTAGGAAGGACAGGAGGCAGGAATCTCTTGATTCCTGATCCTCTTGCCTCTATTTTCTTAGGTGCTAGGATTACGGGCAACTACCATGACTGCCTCAGAGTGGAATTTTTGGGACCTTAAACTAGTAACCGCTGAAACTGATTTTAAATTAATGAACTGCCATGGCTCCCATTCCCTGAGCCCTTTTTTCTAAAATGATTCTGTAAAAAGTTTTTCCTACATTATCTCAGACGATCCTCACAGCACCACAGCCAGCCCTCTGGGTAGATTCCTGCCTCCTGTCTTTCCTAGGTAAGGAAAATGAAGTCAGTGATGGAGCTGTGTGTCTACAGAGCTCCTAATACCACCACCTCCTCTTCTTGGTGCTTCCCGGGTCTTGCAGCGACAGTCAGGAAAGGGGGGGACTGGGCTCATTCTATGGTGGCCCTCTGAGAGCACAGCAACCAGACTCACTTTTCCCAAAGACATCCTCAGTGTAACCTCTGCTCTACCCTGGAATGGTGATCAGACTAAATAGTAATGTGGCTGCAGACATCTCTAGGTGAGATCAGGGGAACCAGGACTCCAAAGCATCCTCCCTGCAATCTGTACTTGTGTGTGACTCTCAACTGCTGACCTTGGCTACTGGCACATGATCAAAAAAGCCAAAAGCCGCCGGGCGGTGGTGGCGCACGCCTTTAATCCCAGCACTTGGGAGGCAGAGGCAGGCGGATCTCTGTGAGTTCGAGACCAGCCTGGTCTACAAGAGCTAGTTCCAGGACAGGCTCCAAAACCACAGAGAAACCCTGTCTCGAAAAACCAAAAAAAAAAGCCAAAAGCCTGATGGCAGGTGGTACAAGTCTGAAGGATAGCTCAGGTCACATGAACTTACTTTAATTTGATGGCCAATGGGACTGTGTAGAAGAAGACGTTGATCTGAAACACGCAGACAAAGAAGAGGCTGAAGTGCTCAAACATCTCTGCAAAGAAGTACCAGAAGAGACCAATGTTTGGGGTGAGATCCGGAACAGAGAGTCTGGAATAAGAAAACACAGGGAGAGAAAAGAGCAGAGTTACATGTGGCTGGCTTTGCCCTGCTGTTTCGAAGACTTTGGGGTCATTATTAGGTGACCAAGGATGGCATCATCCTTCTAAATGTCATAGTAGTGTAATACCCCATACAGATAATTTACAAAATACAGGGCCAAAGATGCAAGAATAGAAGCCATATCACACACTAGCCAAGGACTGGGGACACAGTAGAGTTGGTAGGGTGCTCACCTAGGGTGTTCAAGTCCTTGGGTTTGACCCCCAGGACTGCATTAAGTCCAAATGTAAAGTAGGGGGATGAAAAGCTTAAAATCATTCTTGGTTGAATACTGAGCTCAAGGTTAGAACAGGCTACATGAAGGAACAAAACAAAACCAAAACAAGCAAAACAACCAAAAACCAGCTAAGCTAAAAGAATCTGAAATGAAAAAGGGATCCATCCTAGAAATCAAGAGAGCAGTCCTTTTCTACATCAGGCCAGTTCACAATCAGGAGCAACTTAGTATTACAAGAGGAAGGAGACTTAAATAAACAAAATCTATTTTGGGCATTCCAAAGACTTGCCCAGAGGAACAAGCTCTCAGAGCCTGCTCCTCCCAATTCTTGTTCCACAGCCTCACAGCAGGAGCCAGAAAACTGCCTGCCTAAGCCTGCACCTGAGTATTCCAAGGGCTTCAGGAGCCTTCAGCAGGTGGTGAAAAATTCCCAAGGCTACAGAACTCGCTTGAAAAATTTCAGTTTATCTAGGAAACTTTTGTCTAGTTAAATCATTTAAGAATTGGCTGCAATACTGGCTCTTTCTAAAGTCCATGCTACCTTTGTACACACACACACACACAGAGGCAAAAAAACAAACATTTGTGGTTTTTGGTTCTCCAGTGCTAGGGATGGAACTCAGGAGTTCCAGACTGCACTCTATGACTGTGCTACACCCTGTGCTCTGTGTGTGTGTGTGTGTGTGTGTGTGTGTCTTTCAAAGGATAAAGACAGCAAGGGGCACTAGGCTGGGTAGTGACAAGAGCACACAAAAAAAAAGCAATGTTGAAACTGATTTGTTTATAATTTATTTATTTTTTTTGTTTTGTTTTGTTTTTTGTTTTTTTTTTGTTTATAATTTATTATCTTTACTTTATTGGGTTTTTTTATGTTTGTTTGGTTTGAGTTTAGTTTTGGTTTTTCTTTTTTTTCTTTCTTTTCTTTTTCTGGTTCTTCAAAACAGGGTTTCTCTTAGCTTTGGGGCCTGTCCTGGAACTAGCTCTTGTAGACCAGGCTGGCCTCAAACTCACAGAGATTCCCCTGTCTCTGTCTCCCGAGTGCTGGGATTAAAGGCGTGCGCTACCACCGCCCAGCACTACCCAGCTTTTATTGGGATTTTTTGTTTGTTTCATTTTTGTTTTTTTTGTCTTTTTGAGAAAGGGTCATATCATACTATGTAGACCAGGCTGGACTTGAACTCACAGAGATATCTTGCCTGTGCTTCCCAAGTACTGGAATTGAAGGAATAGGCCACCACACCTGTCTCCAATTCATAATTTTAAAAAGGCAATGAATGAGGAAAAGGGCAGGAGAGACACAGTGTTCCCTAACAAATACATGTGGGAGTCTATTCTCTCCCTTCACCATGTGGGTTCTACGGATTAAAGTCAGGTGGTAAGGCCTGGGAGCTACCTTTACTCACTGAGCCATCTACGAGCCTCGGAAGTGCTCTTTAATAGCTAACGAAAGGTGCTGAAGAGCAGAGGTCTCAAACTTTGTTCCCTGTACTACTCTAGTACCAGGAGTACTTGAGAAATGAAATTCTTGATCTCTGTCTCACAGCTTCTTCATCAGAGCCCCTAGGGATGGGCCAGTAATCTGGATGTCAGAAGCTCTGAAGCATCTTAAAACATGAGGACCCCTGCTGTCGACTGCCTATATAGTCTTCTCCCTGGGATTCCACTGGGAGCTACAAAAACCAAATTAGCTTCCAGAAATCTCTCATGAAGTCTGTACTTACATGAAACCGTAGACTGCAGGGATGAAATCCCAGGAGCTGAGAAGGAAGAAGGAGAGGCAAACTATTACCACTAGGCTTCCTACATACATCGTGGCATACTCCCAAGCGAAGATCCAGAAGGCTTTGCTCTTCACTGTCACAGGGATGTATTGCCGCTAGGAGAGAGGCCAGAACAGGACATTTAGGGACACCGAGGATGAAAAACAGCTATCAGCTTATACATAAAAATTCCTTCTATAAAACCAAGCCATGGCACATAGGTTTACAATTTTGTTGTTTCTTTCCTTCCTTCCTGGTTTTTGTTTTTTCGAGACTGTGTAGCCCTGGCTGTCCTGGAACTTGCTCTGTAGACCAGGTTGGCCTTGAACTCATAGAGATCCACCTATTTTGTCTCCCGAGTACTGGGATTAAAGATATGTGCTTCTGCCACCACCACCCGACACCAATTCTTTTCTTAAACTAGAAAAAAAAATTACGAGTGTTTTGTAAAAGGTATTAAGAGTGTGTGTAGGGCTGGAGAGATGGCTCAGTGGTTAAGAGCACTGACTGCTCTTCCAGAGGTCCTGAGTTCAATTCCCAGCAACCACATGGTGGCTCACAACCATATGTAATGAGATCTGGTGCCCTCTTCTGGCATGTGGGTGAACATGGAGGCAGAATGTTGTATACATAATAAATAAATCTTAAAAAAAAAAAAAAAAAGAGTGTGTGTATTCTCTGCCTGAGACCTACTAACACTATTAGAGGTCTGCATCCTGGAGATGCATACAAAACACCACTTAGAAAATACTCACTGCATCAGGAAGAAGAATTAACTGTCGAGCAATGGGACCATCACACAGTAGCAATGACATAAACTGCACCTATATATGTCACCATAGCTAAACCTCTAACATGTAAGGTTAATAGCAGAAATTTGCCAATAATCAATAGAAAATGAAAACATTTATACTATTTTGAATTAACCCAATATTATGTATTATTTATGCATATGTAGGAGTTTAAACATAAAAGTTTTATGAAACATAAGTGCTCTTGCCCACCAAGCCTGGTGACTTTAATCCCCAATATCCATACAATGGAAGAATCAAGTCCTTCAAGTTGAGCACTGACTTCCTCACGTGTACTGAAGCTCATGTGTGTACTGACTTCCTCACATGTACTGCGGCTCGTGTGTGCACTGACTTGCTCACGTGTACTGCGGCTCGTGTGTGCACTGACTTCCTCACATGTACTCTGGCTCATGTGTGCACTGACTTCCTTACATGTACTGTAGCATGACTGTACCATTACCAAAAAATATACATTTTAAATGTAATTTTAAAAAATAAAAAGAAAGGATATACACTGAAGTCATAATAGCTTTCCAAGGCAGAAAGAAAAAAAAACCCACAGGACTTTATAAATTACATTCTGCATGTGAAAGTCAGGAGGCAGCTTACGGGAGTTGGTTCTGGCTCTTCCCTAGGTGAGTCTCACAGAGCAGACTCAGACTATCGGGATTGACAGCAGGTGCCTTAACCCAGTGAGCCATGTCACTGGCTCCATAATGTTCAATACGTATGTTAAGAGCAAATATTAGCCTGACATGGTGGCACACACCTTTAATCTCAATACCTGGGAGGCAGAGGCAGACAGATCTCTATGAGCTTAAGGCCAGTCTGGTTTACATGTCAAGATCCAAGCCAACCAGAGTTACACAATGAGACCTTGTCCCTGTTCTTCCCATAAAAAGCAAATATAAAATAAAATGGTAAAAAAAAAAATCTTGATTTCTTTTTAAATTGAGACCCTGGTTAAAAATAACTGATGGAGGGTTTCAAGTTAATATTTCTCTGCTTTCTAGAAGAAAGAAAAGTTAAAATTCAAAGGACACCATCAGAAAGTCTGTATAGTGGCTCACCCAGCACTGTGGCTGGGGTAAGAGTATTCCTGAGAGTTCAAGACTAGACCGGGCTACACAGTGAGACCCTGTCTCAAAAAATAAGCAAAATACTAGTGGGTGAAATTCCGAAAGGAAACAGACTTGTATAATCTCAAATTATCTTTCCGAAGGTACTAACTACAAGAAAAACCCAGGGTGGCCAAGCCTGATGACCTGAGTTTGACCCCCAAAATCCACATGGGAGGAAAGAAATGACTGTTGAAAGTTGTCCTTGAACCTCCACACACACAGTGTGTCTTGCACATGCGTGTGCTGGGCACTGGTGGCTCTTCTAGAGGTCCTGAGTTCAATTCCCAGTAATCACATCATGGCTCATAACCATCTGTAATGAGATCCGGCACCCTCTTCTGGCCTGCGGGCGTACATGCAGATAGAACACCGTATACATAATAAATAAATCTTAAAAAAAAAAATTATTTCACCTGCATCAAGTTCTGAGCTAAAACTGGGTACGGTGCCTCACACCTATTGATATTTGGAAGGCGGAGACAGGAGGATTGTTGAAAGTTCAAAGCCAGACTCAGGTAGCAAATGAATTCCAGGTCAGCCTAGGATAGAGTGAGACCCTGTCTCAAAAAACTGAAATAAGATAAAAATGAAACTAAAGCCATAGAGCATGCAAAACTCCAAGTATTTTTTTAAACCCAGAGTAAGTTTCATTATGGCATTTTTCTTTTCTTACAGATCAAATTTATTTATTTTATGTGTACAGTGTGCATACCTGGTACCAAGCAAGGTGTTGGATCCCCTAGAATTGTAATTGTGGATGGCTGTGAGCCACCAAATGGGTGCTAAGCACCAAACCTGCCTTTCTCCACGTGCTCGGGATACAGGTGTGCGCCATCACACCCACCTTTCACACGTGTCACTGGCTCTGCTCTGATCTGTATCTCTGCCGTCTTCGCTACCCTGCCCATCTCTGGCTGGTTCTCATTTCACAAGTTCTATTATCTGCATGTAAGGTCAAGACCATCACAAAATAGATGGAGCGTAACCGGGCAAGAAGCCTGCTCCACCCAGGGCTCTTTAATCTTGAGTCTGTACAGCTCTACTCTTCTTATCTCATTGTTTCCCCCCTTAAATGTGCTGTGATTATTTAGATAATGAGAAATACAAATGAAATTCAGTTCTTTAGTCTCACTTTGAGTTCTTTAAGTCACCACTTTGTGGTGGGTAGGGTAAGTTGGTGACAGGGTTTCTTTGTGTAGCCCCGGCTGTCCTGTAGAACAAGTTGGCTTCCAACTCAGAGATCTGCCTGCCTCTGTCTTCTGTGGAATTAAAGGAGTGTGTCACCACCACCCGGCCTCACCAGCACTTTGCAAGTGTTCAATGGCCAAATGTGGGTTATGACTATTGTACTTTTCAACTGGTGTATTTTTGTAATTATGATATATTGGGTGACTACTATATTTTGTGTGCATGTAATTACTGTATTGACAAAGGTAGGTGAATATTTCCATCATCACAAAAAGTTCTATCAGGGGCTTAAGAGATTGCTCAATGGTTAAGAGCACTTGCTGCTCTTCCAGAAGACCTGGGTTCAATTCTCATCACCCACATAGTAGCTCATAACTGTCTGTAACTCCTGTTCCCAGAGGATCTGACACCCTCATACTGACACCAATGCACACAAAATAAAAATAAATAAAATAAGGATCTAACAACTATACATGCACATACTGAAATGTTGGGAACTTCCCATCATCTCCCTGAGTCCTTATGAATGTTCTCCAAATAGAAACTCAGTTACTGAATAGGGGCAAGATAACCCTTAGGTGTCGACTCAGTTACTGGTGTTTTGACTTAGGCCCTGGGAAAGGGGCAAAGTGACCCTCAGATGTTTCCCCCCTTACCCGTCATCTGATCTGGTAACTGCTCTCCAGCCAATTATTGGTAATAGCCCTTTTGAGTAAGCCAATCATAATAGTTAAAGAACAACCCCCAGACACTTCCCTTGCTTCTATGGCTTTTTCCTTTAAAAATAGCCTATACCAGCTATTCAGGGTCTTTCTGGCTCCTCGAATTCTGAAAGATCCTGTCATGACAGAATTAATAAAATCCTCATGCTTTTACACCAACTGTAGTGTGAGAGATGGTCTCTTGGGGCGACTCCCTCCTTGATGGTTGGATTCAAGGGTCCAAAAACACATGGTCACCCCAAATTTATGTGTGTTCTAGGGACCCAAATTTAAGTATTTCCACTCACAAGTCAAGTTTTTACCACTAAACCATTTCCCCAATCCCCTCTTAAATTTATTTCCTAAAATTAAATACTACAATGAACTAAACCTATCTGTGGCCAGATCTGGTTCATGGATATATATAATCTCAAATTTACACAATACTTAAAATATCCAAAAGTCATACTAACAGGAGCTGGGTGGAGGTGGCATACACCTTTAATCCTAGCACTTGGGAGGCAGAGGCAAGCAGTAAATTTGAGGCCACCCTGGTCTACAAAGCGAGTTTCCAGGGCATCCAGGACTGTTACACAGAGAACTCCTGTCCCGAAAACAAAACAAACAAACAAACAAAAAATTTAGGGACAATAATTTTCAAACTGCTTGGTGAGGGCTTCTCTTATTACAGAAGGGAGAAGGCTTTTCAGGGCTAGACACTGACCCTAGAGCCTGTACATGCTAGGCTAGTGCTCCACTGAACTAATTCAACTTCCAGCAGGAGAGAATGTGGAGGCCCGAAAATGTGAGCCTATTTCCACATTGACCAGAGGTCAAAGTTGGAACTTACCTCCAGTCCTTCAAGATTATTGTTTCTATCTCAAAGGTCCCACCTAGATTTAGGTAAAGAGTGTTCTGCTCCCTCAAGCTTACTGTCAACAGGTGTGGCTAATAGCCAGACCTTGTATTTCAGGAATAGAGAAGTAGATGTGTTTCTACCTCAAACAAAAGTCTAAGGATCCGACCAAGGGTCCAGTTCCTTTGGATAACATTGGATTCCACCCAGGGAGTGGTTTGCCTACAGAATGTTTTGGTCTAGACAGAATGTTTAACTATGGGCATAGCCCATGACCTTCAATTGGTGTGTTCATTTCTTTGTATCAAGTTAATGCAGTCTTTTGTCTCACTCCTATCTTTTGGGGTCAGGGGTATTTAAAGGAATTGGAAATTAAACGCAGGTGAATTTCAGTACTCACTGGAACTTCCTCCCGATACTATCCTATATACTTTCTTTCATATTCTATATATTTTCTTCATATTCCTTACTAAGATTTTCTAAATCTCCAAGCCTCTACCCTGGCAAGAGTATTTTTGGCGAGGCTGGTCCCCGACGAGAGAAATTAAGTTCCCCTCTCCTTAATGCTCTAAAATATTTCCATAGAAACTATTTTCTTTCATGACATGAAAAGGGAAAAGCTAGTTCAGAATCAAGTCTTTAAAGGGAATTCAATCCAAACAATGGTTTTATATTTAAGCTGTTGGAATTTTAAAACAAAACCCCATAAGGTGGCTTATGCCTGTAATTCCAGCACACAGGACATGCAGACAAGGGTGCTTGCAACAAACTGCCTAGCAGATTAGGAAAACTGTGGAACTATGGGTTCAAGTCAGACACCTGCCCAATATACAAGGTGGAAAGAGATCAAGGAAACCATCTAATGTCATCCTCTGACATCTATAAGCAGACACATGTGTTTATGGGCATCTGCAAACACACTTGCCTCCCCCACATGGAAACACATGCACATATATACATGAAAACGATTGCATTTTTTAAAATTAATTTCTAAAATTTGCATTTCCCACTATTTGATGGTATATATGGGTGTCTTTGTGACTGTGCACGCATATGTGTACATGTATACATATGTGTGCACATGAATACAGAAGAGAACTTTGGCTACTTCTTTTTTTTTTTTTTGGTTTTTTCGAGACAGGGTTTCTCTATGGTTTTGGAGCCTGTCCTGGAACTAGATCTTGTAGACCAGGCTGGACTCGAACTCACAGAGATCCACCTGCCTCTGCCTCCCAAGTGCTGGGATTAAAGGTGTGCGCCACCACCGCCCGGCTCCTTAGGTACTTCTTGTAATGGTCTGTCCTGTCCCTTTAAGAGACAAGCCACGCCCCCCCCAAAGTTCTGCTTCTGGCCTGAGCACACCCTTGCTCACTTGCAAGCTCTCTCTCTCTCTCTCTCTCTCTCTCTCTCTCTCTCTCTCTCTCTGAGCACACCCTTGCTCACTTGCAAGCTCTCTCTCTCCTCTCTCTCTCTCTTTCTCCCTTGCCCAAAGAGGTAGTTGCTGGGGTTCTCCTCCCCCATTTCTCCCTCCAACCTCACTCTGCTTGGCATGCCTAACTGTCTAGGTCTCTCACCTGCCACAGCAGCTCCCTGCCTGGAACCCCGTGGCCTCATGGCCAGCTGCCCACTGCCGCCACTCAGGGACCTGCAGCATTTCTGCTGCTGCACCCCTCGGGGAACCGCAGCATTTTACTTAAACCCTGACACTGCTCACCCCTCTCCTTCTCTCTCTCTCTTTTAAGACACAGTCTTTCAGTAGCCTGGAACACAACAAAAAGGCTAGAACAGCTGACTATTGAGGCAGAAGGATCAAGGCCACCTTAGAACAGTGAATTATAAATACAGGAGCAAGCTCTGCCCTGCAGTTTGTCTGTCTGTAATAAAAAGGAAAGCTAAAAGCCCTGCTACCTCTGTCCTGGAGCCTTTCTGTATACAGAACAAACAACAGAAAGCTGCTATAGAAATAGAGCAGGGTGTAAAAATTCTAAATAAGGATCCCCTCCTGAAGAAGACCTGAGACGGATACAGTTGTCAAGAAAATCCTGATGGGACTGATTCCCTTGTGACATCAAGAAATGCCCTATCCCAAGACACAGAAAAATATGGCAATCTCAGGCCATATTTCTTCAATTCAAATATAAGAGCTTTGATTGTATTAAAGAAAAAAAAATCAAAGAGAACCTACAAGGTATTTCCCCAGTGTCTGTCTTTTTTTTTTTTTTTCTGTTTGTTTGCTTGGTTGATTGGTTGGTTTTTTCAAGACAGGATTTCACTGTAGCTTTGGAGACTGTTTTGGAACTAATTTTTTTTTTTTTTTTTTTTTTTCCGAGACAGGGTTTCTCTGTGGTTTTGGAGCCTGTCCTGGAACTAGCTCTTGTAGACCAGGCTGGTCTCGAACTCACAGAGATCGGCCTGCCTCTGCCTCCCGAGTGCTGGGATTAAAGGCGTGCGCCACCACCGCCCGGCCGGAACTAATTCTTGTAGACCAGGCTGACCTTGAACTGACAGAGATCCACCTGCTTCTGTCTCCCCCTCCCCATCATGCTGGGATTAAAGGTGTGAACCACCACCCCCAGCTTCCCCAGTATCTGTCTGTTACTGAAAATCACTGAAGAGAGCAGGATCACAAATGCAAGGCTTTAAGAATTCCAATTCCAAGAAAATGCTCTCTTCAGCAAAGCATATGTTAAAATCGGAACAATACAGAGAAGATAAGCACGTTCATGATGTGTTCCATATTTGAAGATGCTTTGAAGTTCAATAAAGCATATAGAAGATGAGAGAGAGAGAGAGAGAGAGAGAGAGAGAGAGAGAGAGAGAGAGAGAGAGAGAGAGAGAGAATTTCCTGGACTGTGCTAGGAGCTCCCTTAACCCCCGGTCTCCCTCACTGGTATCGCACCCAAGCTTTATCTTTCCTTTTCCCTTCTGTACATTAGTTTTTGTTTTTTTTTTCTATGTAGCCCATGCTATCCTGGACCTCTTTAGGTAATCAGACTAGCCCCAAACTCATGACAATCCCCCTGCCTCAGTCACCTGAGTGCTGAAATTACAACTCTGCATCACTACAAAGGAAACAAGCTCAGCTTGTTTTTCACTGTGGACTCCAGTGCCGTGCATACTAGGGCTGTCTGTTCTATTCTGCATGCTATCAGATCATAACACTGTAAGTATCTCCCTAATTTGGAAACTAGACTCCAAGCCAAGGTCAAAGGAAAAGCAGCATTGGGGGAGGGGACCAGATGGACTCAAACTATTGTTTTCCTTAGTGACTCACCAGGGAGCCAGATGCAGCATCCCTGCTTTTGACCCCGTGTCTCCTGAGAGAACAGAAAAACAGTCTTTCCCTACAGGCTCCAGAAACTCTACCAGCAGTATGGAGACAGGCTGATGGTGTCAAACGATGAAATACAAACTAACTTTACAATTCCTTTGACTCTAGAAAAGAAGTAATTTTCCTTTGCCCTCGTGATGAGTGACTATCCTGTCAACAACCACATCAATGCCACTTGAATACTAAATAATTACACCTACCAAGCTCTCATTAGACTATATTCTAGATACACAACATGCATTAACACCCCCCCCCCTTTTTTTGGCTTTTCAAGACAGGGTTTCTCTGTAGCTTTGAAGTCTATCCTGGAACTAGCTCTTATAGACTGGGCTGGCCTCAGACTCACAGAGATCTGCCTGCCTCCTGAGTGCTGGGATTAAAGGCTTGAACCCTTTCAACACGTTCTATTATCCCATTTTAAATTATTTATCATTATTATCAGTGTGTGTGCACACATGCATGTATGCATATGTGTGTGATATGTGATACGAAAGTCAGAAGACCACTCTGGGAAGTGAAGTCTCTTCTGCCATGGTGGGTTCAGGGGATCTAAGTTAGGTTGTCAGGCTTACACGGCAAGTGCTGCCCACTATCCTGCATTATATTCAAGGAAACTGAAGAGGAAAGCCAAGGATGTACAAACTAAGATATTAGAAACTGTGTCCTATTCCTTTTTTTCTTATTCTGGAAATTTTCAAGTATGAAAAAAAGTCACAGTGATACAATCACCAAACATGTATAGTCGAGTCTATTTCTGTGTTTTTATTTTATACCTCGTTTAAATGTTAACACCTTGCTGTGTTCAGGCTCAGGTTTTCTTTGTATATTTTTTTTCAGTTACATTTATTCATTATTTGTGTGTATGTACAAGTGTATTTATGTGCTACAGTGTACATGTGGCGGTCAGAGGGCCACTTGTGGGAATTGGTTTGCTTTCCTCGTTTGAGTTTTAGGGATACAACAGGGTCATCAGATTTGGAGGTAAGCACTTTTACCAGATGAGCCATCTTGCTGGTCCAAGGTCAGATTTCCTAGATAAAGTATGCATATAAAGGATGAAAAAAGCCAGGCATGGTGGCATGAACTAATCCCAGCATTCAGGGGACAGAGGCAGGCAGATCTCTGAGTTCAGGATAGCCAGGGCTACACGGTGAAATGTTGTCTCAGGAGGAGAAAAATAAGATTAAAGAAAATGTAGCTGGTGGCAGTACACATGTGTAATCCCAGCACGTGGGACGGTGAAGCAAAAGGAGAAAGGAAGGAGCAAAGGAGGAAGGAAGGAAGAAAGGAGCAAAGGAGGGGAGAGAAAGGAAAGGAGAAAAACGCACAGGTTACAGAGTTGGCAAAGAGCTTGCTGCACAAGCTTGAGGACTTGAGTTCAGATCCCCCAGCATCCCTAAAAAAGTCTAACATCGTGTCATGGATCTGTAATCACAGCTCTGAAGGGCAGAGACAAGGGGATCTTGGGGGTGTGCTGGCCAGCTAATTTAACTGCATCACTGAGCTTCAGGTTCAGTGAGACACACTCTCAAAAGAGTGGAGATGCCAGGCATGGTGGTACATGCCTTTAATCCCAGCTCTAGGGCAACAGAGGCAGGCAAATTTCTGTGAGTTTGGGACCAGCCTGATCTACATAGTGAGTTCTAGGTCACTCAGAACCACATACTTGAGTCTCTGTCTCACGAAAAATAAAGTAGAGAGCAATAAAGAACACCTCTGGCCTCTACATGTACACGCATAGGCAAGTGTACCTACACATAATCACACACACACACACACACACACACACACACACACACACACGGCAAATACATACTGTTATGTGGAAAATGCTTGAATTCAACAAGAAAATAAAAGAAAACCAAAACAAAGTAACTTTATCATGTAACTGAAATTTGTCTATTAAATTAGCAACCACAAATCTAATATGAAAAGCCAGTGCTGGCAGACAAGGAAACAGTTCACGCCCCTGTGGATACTGCTGGTGACACCACAGTCTGCCTCAAGCTTTCTGAGGAACAATCTGGTTTTGCATATAATAACTATAAAACTTTTCGCAGTCTTGGATCCAGTTAGAAAATAATAGAGAAAAGGCTTTTTATTGGCTAGGGAGATGGCATGACCCAAGTTCAAATTCCCATACTCACAAAAAAAGTCAGGCATGCTGCAAATACACCTGTAGCCCTAGCACCACTTGGGGTACAGACAATCCATGGGGCTTTCTGGCTACCAGCCTAACTCCAGATCCAGTGGAGAAACCCAATGTCCTCCTCTGGCCTCTAGATATCTACATGGACATACACAGCAACACATGACCAAACATGTATATGCATATACCAAAAGAAGAAGAAGGAGGAGGAGGAGGAGGAGGAGGAGGAGGAGGAGGAGGAGGAGGAGGAGGAGGAGGAGGAGGAGGAGGAGGAGGAAGAGTAAAAAGGATGGAAGGAAGGTATATAGGAAAAAGACAGGAAGGATGAATGAATTTCAATCTGGCCTGGTAATGTAAGCCTGTTATCCCAGTTACTGAGAAGGCCTGACTTCCATAGTGAGTAAAAAGCAGCTACCTTGGGTAATTTAGTAGAGGGCATTTCAAATTTTTTAAAAAGTAAGAAAAGGGTTGAGGATCTGGCTTAGTGGTAGAGCATTTGACTATTGTGGGTACTGCCCTACATTCAATTCTCAGTATAAAAAAAAGAAGAAAAATAAATTTCTACTGCACACACATACACACAAACTATTAACAATAAATAGGTATCTCATGTTCTACAAACAAGAATTAACCTTTTACCACTGTGCACATCGATATGATTCTAGATCACCGAGTAATATAAAATGATGAGCATATGATCTGTTCTAGTGAGTGGTGGTATACAGTCTGTCCTGGCCTACACAGCAGACTCTTCTGTATTTGAATCCCAGTGTTGCCAACCTTACACTTTGAAAAACTTCCCTTCTACAAATGGACTTAAATCCATCTCGGTCCTGCATTTGATGTGTGCTCTTTTATGGGACAGGACGAGTAGTTAAGGATCAAACCCAAAGCCTTTCATGAATGTTGACTGTTGGGCTCCACCATCAAGCTACACCCCCAGCTTGAGGTGTATACTTTTTGGTTCTTTGGTTTTGTTTGTTTGTTTGTTTGTTTGTTTTGTTTTTCAAGACAGGGTTTCTCTGGGCAGCTTTGGTGCCTGTCCTGGAACTAGCTGTTGTAGATCAGGCTGGCCTCAAACTCACAGAGATCTGCCTGCCTCTGCCTCCTGAGTGCTGGGATTAAAGGTGTGAGCCACCACCGCCCAGCAAGGTGAAAATTCTTTATAAGATGAAAAAAGAGCTGATTGGAAAGCAAGCTCCTGAGTCAGACTGCCTGAGCTCACAGTGCAGTGCTGTCATCTGATGGATTAACGGAATGAACCTCCCAACATTCTAGTTCTTTTTTTTTTTTTTTTTTTTTTTTTTTTTGGTTTTTCGAGACAGGGTTTCTCTGTGGCTTTGGAGCCTGTCCCGGAACTAGCTCTGTAGACCAGGCTGGTCTCGAACTCACAGAGATCCGCCTGCCTCTGCCTCCCGAGTGCTGGGATTAAAGGTGTGCACCACCATCGCCCGGCTTCAACATTCTAGTTCTAATTTATGTGTCTAAATGAAATATATTTACTCTACGGCTAAAAATACAATCTACCCCACTAAGTTCTTTAAAGCTGAAATGGGATGATGTCTGCAGAGGCCTTAACGTAAGTGCCTCGCATGCAGGCTGCTCTCCACAGACATCAGCACTTCATACTCTGCAATCGCTGGGTTCTAGAGTCACCGCTCACTACATTCTGAAGTAATGCAGAGATCAGCCAGGTGTAATGGTGTAAGACTGGTTAGTGCCTTGTGCTTCAAAATAAGACAATACCTACTATTACTTTCACTAGTGTGAAACTGTGACTACTTACTGAAAATAGCAGATGCTATTTAAAATTTGCCATTTTGGGGAACTGGAAAGGTGGATCAGTAGTTAAGAGCACTGGCTGCTTTTCCAGAAGACTCAGATTCAATTCCCAGCTCTCACAAGGCAGTTTGTAACTGTCTGTAACTCCAGTGCCAGGAAATCTGGAGCCCTCACACAGACATACATACATGCATGCAAAACGCAAATGCACATAAAATAAAATAAATAAATTTTTATTTTTTAAAATTGCCATTTTGGGCTGGAGAGATGGCTCAGAGGTTAAGAGCATTGCCTGCTCTTCCAAAGGTCCTGAGTTCAATTCCTAGCAACCACATGGTGGCTCACAACCATCTGTAATGGGGTCTGGTGCCCTCTTCTGGCCTTCAGGCATACATAGAGACAGAATATTGTATACATAATAAATAAATATTTAAAATTGCCATTTTGTGTAATCACTGTAAGAACCTTACAAGGCAAGAGCAATTATTAAGAAATAAAAACATAGCCGGGTGGTGGTGGCGCATGCCTTTAATCCCAGCACTCGGGAGGCAGAGGCAGGCGGATCTCTGTGAGTTCGAGACCAGCCTGGTCTACAAGAGCTAGTTCCAGGACAGGCTCCAAAACCACAGAGAAACCTTGTCTCGAAAAACCGAAAAAAAAAAAAAAAAAAAAGAAATAAAAACATAAATGAGCTCAAACATATCTATGTACATCAGGTGTAGAAGAAAGTGCCCAGGGCTGGAGAGATGGCTCAGTGGTTAAGAGCACTGGCTGCTCTTCCAGAGGTCCTGAGTTCAATTCCCAGCAACCATATGGTGGCTCACAACCATCTGTAATGAGATCTGGCGCCCTCTTATGGCATGCGGGCATACATGGAGGCAGAATGTTGTCTACATAATAAATGAAATCTAAAAAAAAACAAAGGAAAAAAAAGAAAGTGCCCAGAGTTTGGTGGATCCCAACTACAAATATTCTAAGTGAACTGTCCCTACACCCTACACACTTGCAACGACAGACACATCTAAAACTTAGTGGCCATGAAGACTCCTTTGTTTTTTAAGTGGCAGCAGGAAGACCAACTCCCAGCAATACTTTTAAAGTCTGCTTTGTTTTGTTGTGGCACCAGGGATTGAAACAGGGCCTCATGTGTATGAGGCAAACATCCAACCACTGAGCTAATCCCTGTAGCCATTCATTTCCCCTGTGATTCCTCCCTAGCCCCCTGAAGGAACCAGACCATGTACCAAGTGTCACTTAGGCACTGGCACCAGCAATTGCTTACCTGGAGGAGATAGAGAAGTCCTGGGGCAAACAAGGTGACTGGGTACAGAGACTGGTATGTTGATAAAGCAAGAAAAATAGCACTGAGGAAAACGCTGCCTGTGAAAAGAAATAAAGGTGTAGAATAACCCAGCCTCATCGATCAAGATCTCACACAACACCAAACTCCTAACTGCCCAATTACCTGCCAGGTGCTCCTCATGTGCAAGGCACTGTGCAAACCCAAACAGTAAACACTTGGCTTTGATTCCATGAAAGGAAACCACGGAAGTCAAAATCAACCTATACTGTCACAGACATGTTTCTTAAGAATTTTTCATATCCAGAATGATTTTTATAAAACCTTAGCCCAAAGATTTAGAAAGAGATAACACCTATTAACATCTATGTCTGAGGCACCAAGTTCTTTAACCTGAAACTACTGTTCATGATATTCAGAGCTGTGAAACCCAGCCCTCTGGATATCACAACAGCTCATCACTCTGTAATACCTCTCTCTATCTTGACTGTTTCTTCTTTTCCAAATAAAAACATATTATTGATGCTTTATTTTTAGGTCTCACTTTGTAGCCTAAGCTGACATCAACCTTGTAGCAATCCTTTTGCCTAAGTCCTCCAAGTGCTGGGGTAACAAACATAAACCATCAAATCCAGCTAAGAGTACGCTCCTTTTATTAATGAGGCTACTCCCTACAGAAATAGACCACTAGGGAGTCATTAAGCATGTAATGAAAGAATCTGTGATGATGTGAAAAGATACAATACCTTGTTAAGTGACAGGCTTATACCATCAGACTCAGCTTGTCTGTTTTCTTCAAAAACTTTAAAAATGAACATAGCCAGGTAGTGGTGGCATACACCTTTGATCCCAGCACTCAGGAGGCAGAGGCAGGTGGATCTCTGAGTTCAAGGATAGCCTGATCTACAAAGATAAACCCTATGACCAAAGAAACAGGGGGAAAAAAAGAGCATGCTTTGTTTTTGTTATAAAAAAGGCACTGATTTTTCTATTTGGGGGTAAAAAAACCAATGACAACAGCTATTCCCTTTCAGATGTTTTAAGACAACTAGGTACCTTTATATCAAGGTGAGAGGTTTCGATACAGACTTCAAAGTGACCTAGAAATCAGCTGAATATAATGGTTCAAAGCGCGTGTCTCATATGATTATGGTTTATAAAACAATAAAACTCATGGTCACTCTCCTGAGTGTAGAATCAACTCTTTACTAAAAATAACAGAAATCTTCTCACTTGTGTTTCACAAGAAGAGAAACCCCTCATTCTTCTCAAACCGAGGAAGTTTACACCTTTCTCAAGCTCCAGGGACACAGAGCTGATCAAAGCGCTCGTTCACTCACTCCTCTGTTTACTTGATTGCAATCTCACCATCCCCCCTAGTCAATCTCACCACCTCCCCAAGTCAAGCTCACCATTCCCCCCAAGTCAAGCTCACATCCCCCTCCCCAAGTCAAGCTCACCATCCCCCCCCCCAGTCAATCTCACCATCCCCCCAGTCAGTCTATATACTTGAAACATACAGGAGTCACCTTGGGGAGGAGAAAAGGCTAGGGACATACGTGTGTGATAGAACTAGAAGGCTCGGGATTCCTTGAATAACAATTTGTGGGAGATTGGCTAAGAGTGTGGAAATGCTAGAGAGAATTTATTTCACCTGCTTTTCTCCATATCTGGTAGCTGGAGAAAGGAAAGGCCCATTAAGAGCTGTGAGAGCAGGGAGGCTCCAACTCATTCATTCATACAAATGAGGTGAAAACACATGACCTTCACCTCACCCCCTGCCCCAGGAGACACCAGAAAGTGGAAGAAAACAGTTACCTCCTGCCCTAATTGCCTACAATCAATAAATACTTGTCTAGAACAGCTGTCTGTAAGACCCAGAGAGGAAAAGGCTAGCAGAGGGGTAGAAAGAGCTGAGAAATGTCTTGGAAAATGAGCGCTGCAGATAAGGAGAAAGCATTCTGCCTTCCTTTTTATTATGAATGAATTAATTTAGAAACATGGTCTCTACATAGCCCTGGCTGTCCTAGAACTCACTATGTAGACCAGCTTGTCCTTGAACTCACAGATATCCACCTGCCTCTGACTCCTGGGTGCTAGGATTAAAGGTATTTGCCACCACTCCCAGCCCTTGGATGATATCTTAAATATCATTTTTTTATTAGTATTAGGGATTATAAACCGGGACCTTGCTAGGCAAGTGCTCTACCACTGAGCTACATTCCCAATGCCTAGATGGAAATCTTAAGAAGGGGGAATCTATCCCACCAAGCTGTCTGTTAATAAGTGACATCAAGTCCAGCTGGGTACCTCAGCCCCACATTCCCTCTTACTCCAGTGCGCAAGCCCAGATTCATCTCTGAAGTAAGTCAGCTTTTGCTCTCATCTATCACCAGTGTTCACAGTCTCTTTCTTCTTGGCTCCTCCTTCTAAAACAGTGACTTATCTACAAAGACCCAGTCAGGTCTGGCAGTACACAACTATAATGTTGCAGGAAGTCAGGAGCTCAAGGACACCTTTGGCTTAGATGAAACCAGCCTGGGCTACATGAGATCCTGTCTCAAAAACAAAAACAAAACAAACAGAAGAAACAGTCTTTTTCCCATTGCTGCCATGTCATGTGGCAGCAGGGGCTCAAGTGCAATTCAAGATTGGACTCCACCCATAACTCATGGGGCTGTAATGGGGCATCCATACTGCTTTACAACAATAAGTACTGAAAACCACTCTCAACCACAATGTCCTACCATGTGGAATTCTCAGACCTGCCAAAGCCTTAGACAAGTGCCAAGCCTATCTTTGTGTGCTTGCTTCCAGTTGTATATGTCAAGTTGGTGGAGACCCTTTGTCCCAAGCACCAAAACACACAAATTTGATGACAGCAAGAGACTAGGGGAATGGTTGGGCCTCTGCAAAGTTAATCAAGAGGGGAACCCCATAAGGAGGTTGGCTGCAGTTGTGTAGTGGTTAAGGACTATGGCAAAGAATCTCTAGCCAATAACATCATTGAAGAGTTTCTCAAATGCAGGAAATGAACAAATAAACCTGGCTCATTAAAAATAACACAAAACCAAACAGACTTCTGAATGTCACATCTTATCAGTCAGATTAAGTTCAAACTCCAAGAGCAAACAAGATCCTCAGTATCTTCGTTTTGTCTCTTCAGATTTCTGGCTCACCCTTGCCTACACATTCCGCCTTCCGCCACAACACGCACCACATAGGCTCTCCCACACAGGCTCTCCCACTCAGGCTCTTCCTCCTGACTGAGCTTGTCCTGTCACTTCAGCAGCATGTGGAACACGAGCAGAGGTAACAAAAGAAGCCACAGCTAACACTGATTTCTCAGTTACTAGGTGACATGCATGTGTAGTGTCTACCTCAAGAATGTGCCAGACTCAAAGAGGCCCTGAGAAAACATCACAACAGACTTGGGAAAGAACTACCTTCAGCTCATTTTCCTGTGACACACTAAATGTCATAAAATCACATATTTTACTCATTCCACCAGTAAAGAAACCAAGGCACAGAAGCAAGTTTACGAAACTTGAGTTGCCCAACTGCCCCAGTCCATACTTTTACTCTTGCTAAGCAGCCTGGTCTGCTGTCTTCTAGCAATGCCAGTTTGCCCTTTCTAACCTATCTGTTTTAAGAATTTCTCAAGGGCAATAAATCTTTCTTAATTTTGAATCTCTTCCACCTTTTGCAGCACACGTGATGAACGCATAACTGGATAAATGAACATCATTCAACAATACACAGGAGATCCTTTTAAAAAGTACATAGCTGGGTGTGATAGCACGCCTTTAATTCCAGCACTCAGGAGCAGAAGCAGGCAGATCTCTGAGTTCGAGGCCAGCCTAGTCTAAAGTGTGAGTTCCAAGACAGCTAGGGCTACACAGAGAAACCCTGGTTCAGGGAGTGAAAAGAAAAAGAAAAAAAAAGACAGACAGAAAGAAAAACAAACACATCAAAGGGGGAAAAAAAACAAACATAAAGAAAAACAAGCACATCAAAGGAAAAAAAAGGAAAAAAGGACAGTCAGAAAGAAAGAAAAACAAGCACATCTTGAGGAAGACCTCCCAGAGCATTAAAGAGGGTAATGTGGCATGCGGAAGGCGTAACACAAACCTACATTAGAATGGATCAGATCATCCAGAGCAGTTGAGGCTCACAATGCCAGGGGCATGGCATGGGGAAGCTTTCTAGAAAAATGATGGCTGACACCTGAATTCTGGGGTAGAAACATGGTGCTACCCTAGCCAGTGGCCTGAGGACAGGCATGGATGGGCACACACACAACCTAAGCAGAAGTAAGAGAACATATGGAGGTACGGAAAGACTTAGGAGGAACTGCTAAGTTGTGCAGAAATCTAAAAGGGGTAAGAAGAATGAAGAAGGCATTGAGTTAGGAAGAAAAGTGATTGGCACAGGGGCAGGGAAGATGAAAAGAAGGAAAAGGTTACTAAATATTTTAGACAAACTGTGCGATAAGCAAACACTGCCAGGGTCTGCGCTGTGTCAAACATGCTGGGTGTCAGGGAGGCCGTGACTCAGTTCATGTCCTCACAGCGCTCCCGGTAAACAATACAAAATATAAGACAGAAGTACAGTGGAAACAGACAAGCCCATGAGGGCTGCACCTGAGTTTGGAACAGTGAGGAGGAGAGACCCAGCATCTAAGGAAAGTAGCATTGGCAAAGCGGGAGGGTGAGGGTAAATGGTGTCCTAAGAACAGGGAGGATGTTAACTAACACAACAAGGCAAATGGGGAGGCTGGAAGGGGGAGCTAGAATGGGCACTGGGGGGAGGGGGTCTATAGAACAGGAAAGGGAAATGGAGGCTGGGGAAATCAAGTTCAACTGATTCTCAGCTAACTAGTGAGTTCAAGGTCAGTCTAGGATACCTAACATTCTGTCTCAAGACGACAAAGCAATAACAAAAAGAAAAACATGTGAACCATGAGGATGAAGACAAATGAAATTTTTCAAAATAATGAGTTTCAGAACCCAGAATGAGAGGCAGAAAGTTACCAGCATCCACAAGAGACACTTCACTCCCTTTTTTTCTTTTGATACAGGGTCTCATATAGCTCAGACTGGCCTTGGGCTTGCGATGCACTTGAGGATGACCTTGAATCTCTAATCTTCCTTTCTCTATTTTCCAAATGCTAAGACTTCAGGCATAGACCACCAACTCTAGTTTATGCATTGTTCTTTTTTTTTTTTTTTTTTTTGGTTTTTCGAGACAGGGTTTCTCTGTGGTTTTGGAGCCTGTCCTGGAACTAGCTCTTGTAGGTAGACCAGGCTGGTCTCGAACTCACAGAGATCCGCCTGCCTCTGCCTCCCGAGTGCTGGGATTAAAGGCGTGCGCCACCACCGCCCGGCTAGTTTATGCATTGTTAAGGATTATATCAGCTAAGCAAGCACCCCACCAAATGTACTACATTCCCGGCCCATTTTTATATTTTTTGTGTAGAGCTAATATACTTTTTTGGTTTTTGATTTTTTTTTTCCCGAGACAGGGTTTCTCTGTAGCTTTGGAGGCTGTCCTGGAACTAGCTCTTGTAGACCTGGCTGGCCTCGAACTCAGAGATCTGCCTGCCTCTGCCTCCTGAGTGCTGGGATTAAAGGCGTGCGCCACCACCACCTGGTTTTGCTAATATATTTGAGTAAAAGTTACAATCTTCCATCTAAAGTCTCAACAAGCAGGCAGAGATCAGAGCATAGGGTTCCACAAATAATGAAAAGTAAATACCTACCAGACTACAACTGAAATAATGGCTAACTAGGGGGAACTGTGCCAAAAAGGATATGAGTTTTACCCCCAAATAAAAAAATTTACTAGTATATTCGAGCACAGCCCATAGAAGCACTAGGTTTCATGAGCAAAACTTCACCTTTGGCCTCGTCACAGAAACATTAGGATACATTAGCTAAGTTGGTATGGGCACTGGTTGCCATATCAGGGAACGGCATTACCCAATCTAACTCTGAATATGTTTTCCAACTCTCTGTATCAGAGTGGGGGCCAAAACAAGCCTCTGCAAGAAGGTGCCACTAGGGACTGCACCTTCATGATGGCCTGGGTGGGTGGCACAACAGCAGGGCAGAGCAGGAAAGAGACAAGGAAAAGCCAGGGGACTGACTCAGCATATGGTGTGGTGACATTCTGTTTGTGTTTTAACAAAGATCAGAATGCAGAGTTAAATCACGAGAAGCCAGGCAGTGGTGGCACACACAAAGTCAGGTGGAGCTCTGCTAGTTCAAGGATACCCTGGGCAGTAAGAAACTGCTCCGTCAAAAGGAGAAACAGAGCTCACACAAAGGTGATCCCAGCACTTGGAATCGCGTGCCTTTAAGCCCAACAGTAGGGAGGTGGGGACGGGAGTGAATGGCTGGGAGTAGACAGGAGCTCAGTGCAGTCTGAGGAAACAGTCAGTTTGAGGCAGTCTGAGGACAGGAGCAGCCCTTTGATCTGAGCACTGATAAGGTAAGAACTCTAGTAGCTGGCTGCTCTGCTCCTCTAATCACCTGATAGCTGAATCCGGTTTTTATTGTTGGGAGCAATTAGAGTTTGTGCTACACCATGGACTTAGCAAGGAATACATAGAGTCAGAGACTGGGTCACAGACAGTGACCTGTCTCAGGACAGACTGCCAGTGGGACAGACTGGATTCTGACAAAAAGAGCTGAGGTCCCATGAGACTATCAGAAAAGAAAATTGCACCAGCAGGCGGAGGAGCAGCTACGGACGAAGCACAGTGCATTTACATCCCCTGGCAGCTGTGCCCTCTCAACAGCGCAGTCTGTGTGAAGGCAGTCCAGCCAAACCAGGGATGATGGAACTCTGAGCACCTGCTCTGTCCCAGACAGGACGTGAGCGTGCCCTGTGCCCTAAAACATAGGCCTTTTAGTCACGACTACCATCCAGTCTTACAGACGAGGAAAAGGGAGGTGACTGGACAGTCTCCCTCCAGACACACTGTATCACCACACCATCTAGATCTCAGCCTCTACCTGAACCGTAATAGACAGAAGTCAGTGCGAGACTGTCTCAAAAGTCAAATAGACACAAGAAAGTGAATTATCCCGTCTTTAGCTTTAGCATTTATGCACTGCAAGTGTGAAGTACAGAAACAAAGGCTGAGGAATGACAAACTGATTTGGTTTTACTCAATATTACAGGCATTACTATTATAGTGGAAGAGTCAACGTGGTTCAGAGAGATGTGGCTAAGACAGAATTCTTCAAATATTTTAATAGATTAGGAACACTGTGATAGTCTCTATTCATAGCGGACAACAGTGGAAAACAAATGTCCACCAACGGAAAGAGCCAGGCTGCAGAACAAATGTGTGAGAAATGGATGGGTGAAGTGAGAAGGCTTACTTCTTCTCTGGTGTGCTTAGATTGCTTTTAGTCCTACAAATGCTTGAACCACTTCTAATTTTTAAAATTAAAATTAAAGGTATAAAGAAAATGACAGGTGTGTTTAATGTCTGTATTACTTTAGAAAGTACACCAGCGCCGGGCGGTGGTGGCGCACGCCTTTAATTCCAGCACTCGGGAGGCAGAGGCAGGCGGATCTCTGTGAGTTCGAGACCAGCCTGGTCTACAAGAGCTAGTTCCAGGACAGGCTCCAAAACCACAGAGAAACCCTGTCTCGAAAAACCAAAAAAAAAAAAAAAAAAAGAAAAAAAAAAAGAAAGTACACCAGCACACACAATTTATGCAGTGCTGGGAATTGGACCCAGGGCTTTGTGCATGCTAGGAAAGTGCTCTACCATGTGAGCTACAACCCCAGCCCTTTGCATTACTTTAGTATAGGCTCTCAAAAGTAGAATAAATAAGCCAGGTATTATAGTGCACGCCTTTAGTACCAGCACTCAGGAAGCAGAGGCAGGCAGATGTCTATGGAGTTCAAGGCCAGCCTGGTCTACATAGTAAGTTCCAGAACAGCCAGAGCTACACAGAAACTCTGTCTCAAGAAAAATAAATAAATAAATAAAAATACAAACATTTTAAGACTATTGATAAATGCCTCCCAGAAGGGTCATACAAACGTGTTAAGTCAACTGGCAATGTTCATAATGGAACATGTTACTATTATTATTATTATTATTATTATTATTATTATTATTATTAATTTTACCTGAGTAGAGGTCTTGTGATGTCCAAGTTAAGCCTTCGGCATTTGAGTTCAAGGGACCCTTCTTGCTCAGCCTTCCAAGTGACTGGGATATGTATCACCATTAGTGCTGAAAATGTCACTTTTGTTTTTAGCACTGATGGTGACACATATCCCAGCTGCTTAGAAGGCTGAACAAGAAGGGCAGTCAGGTGACAGTGGTGCACATCTTACTCCTAGCACTCGAGAGGCAGAGGCAGGTGAATTTCTGTGAGTTTGGGGCCAGCCTGGTCTACAAGGGCTAGTTCCAGGACAGCTAGGATTCTTACACAGAGAAAACCTGTCTCAAAAATAGAAGTGCTTGTTGCAAAATGACCACAACCTTCAGAACAAGAAAATTCAAGTTATACAGTACGAGTATTGTTTTCAGCACTGGAGACTGAAGCTAGGGGCTTTATGCTTGCTATACAAGCACCGAGCTACATCCCTGGCTGTGATATTATAAATAACCCAACAAATTAAACTAAAAGGCCTAAAGAAAAAACATCCTAAGAAATTTAGAAGAAACAATGTCTTACAAAGAGCTAAGTCATTCTTCTGTGCTTCCCTGCAAAAGGTCAGTACACTGGCGCGCACCTTTAATCCCAGCACTAGGGAGGCAGAGGCAGGCGGATCTCTGTGAGTTCGAGACCAGCCTGGTCTACAAGAGCTAGCTCCAGGACAGGCTCCAAAACCACAGAGAAACCCTGTCTCAAAAAAAAAAAAAAGGTCAGTACACTGTACATAAACATTCCATGATACATGATGTCACATGACTACGTCTCTTGATCTTACAAATGATTAAGCAATAGTGTTTGGAAATAAGCATTCTTATGATAGGGATATTTTATAAGAATATAAATTTAGCAAAAACTTTAAGAAATCGTGAGGGCAGTAGCACAATGATTCCCCTGGTTGTAAATGTAAAAAATTAATGCAAATGACAAAGCTAATTGTAGTAGTATTTAATTAGCTAAATATTAGGAAAATACCTAATATTAAATTGATTAAAAATTTTCTAAGCTGGGCATGGTGGTTGAAACATACCTATAATGCCAACACTCGGAATCAAGAGACCCAGGCTGGTCTGGCCTACATCCTGAGTTTGAAGTCTATCTGGGTTACATATCAAAACCTTTTCTCAAAAAGGGGGAGGGGTTGTAGAGATGGCTCAGTGGTTAAGAGAACTTGCTGCCCTTCCAGAAGATCTACGTTCAATTTCCAGCACCCACAGCCATCTCTAACCCCAGCTCCAAGGACCCAACACTCTGATGCATAGCCCCCACATGCATATATACATAATTAAAAATTAAATCTAAAAAAGAATCTACATATATTCATTCACACAATGGAATAGCATTCCAAAAAAAACAGGAAGATTTGGACTGGTCAAAGTGGCACACACCTTTAATCCTAGCATTCAGGAGACAGAGGTAGGTGGTGAGTTTGAGGCCAGCCTGATGAAGAGAGCAAGCTTGAGATCAGGGTTATAAAGTGAGGCTCAGCCTCAAAGAAAAAAACCAACCAAACAAACTCAGACTGGTGAGATGGCTCAGCAGCTACAGCAAATGGCATGGAAGCCTGATTGCATGAGTTCAATCCCCAGGGCACACAGTGGAAGGGAAAATCAAATCCCAAAGTTGTTTTCTTACCTAAACAAGTGTGCTGTGGCATGCATGTACACGCTCACATACACTCAGACACATAATCAACACAATTTTATAAAAACAAAATAAAACCCAGACTACATCTGGATACGATCATCTGAGCACTTAGAAAACTACAAAGAGAGCCGAGTGGTGGTGGTGCACGCCTTTAATCCCAGCACTCGGGAGGCAGAGGCAGGCGGATCTCTGTGAGTTCAAGGCCAGCCTGGTCTACAAGAGCTAGTTCCAGGACAGGAACCAAAAAGCTATGGAGAAACCCTGTCTCAAAAAATCAAAAAAAAAAAAAAAAAAAAAAAAAACTACAAAGAGAGGACTATAAGTTTAAGACCAACCTAGACAGCATGGCAGACTCTCTCTCTCTAAAACAAACTACAGTAATGTGAAGGAGAACAGCTCCCATACAGGCTCATAGTTTTGATTACTTGGTCCCCAGTTGGTAGAACTGATTGAGAAGATTAGGAGGTGTGGCCTTGTTGGGGTAGGTATGTCTCTGGGAGCTGGCTTGGAGGTTTCAAAAGACTCATGCCACTCCCGGTATGTTTCTGCTTCTGTTTGTGGGTTTGGATACGAGTTCTCAGCAGCTGGTCCATGCTGCCATAATCCTGCCATGATGATGATGGACTCTTACCCTCTGGAACTGCAAACCTCAAATAAACCCTTTCTTCTAAGCCGGGCGTGGTGGCGCACGCCTTTAATCCCAGCACTCGGGAGGCAGAGGCAGGCGGATCTCTGTGAGTTCGAGACCAGCCTGGTCTACAGAGCTAGTTCCAGGACAGGCTCCAAAGCCACAGAGAAACCCTGTCTCGAAAAACCAAAAAAAAAAAAAAAAAACAAAAAAACAAAAACCCTTTCTTCTATAAGTTGCCTTGGCCACAATGTTTTGTCACAGCAATAAAAAAGGAACTAATGCAAAAAAAAAAAAACCACAGAAAAATGTTGATATATATATATATATATATATATATATATATATATATATATATAGGACCATGTTACTAGCTGGCTTCAGATCTCTATCCCTCCCTATGTCCAGGCTTTCTGTCAATTTTACAGTACCTTACCATGGTGGACAAGATAGATAGTCACCCCCCCTTTTCTGATTATTTATTTTTGCTTTGCTTTGTTTTGTTTTGGGGTTATGGTCTCACTGTCACTCAAGCTGGCCTAGAAGTCACTATTACAGATAAGGCTGTCGTTTAATTTGTGGCAATCCTCCTGTCTCTGATTCCTGGGTGCTAAAATTACAGGCAATGTAACCACAACTGGCCCATGTATTATATTTTGATCAACGAGATATTAATATATATGATGCAACCAGAAACTTTAAAATGTCATGCCTGGCCCAGAGGTTGGTGTTATATGCCCTTAATCTCAGCACTCAGGAGCATAAGCAGGCAAATTTCTATGAATTAGAGGCCAGCCTAGTCTACAGAGTGAGCTCCAGGATAACTGGAGCTATTACAGAGAAAAACTCTGTCTCCAAACACCAAAAAGAAAGAAAAAATGTCACCTCTTTGCGTTTGATGTCTAGTATGCTTCTCCCATTCCGAGAGGAACAACATGCTTAAATTAGGCCCCTGATGCAGGAGGATGACAGCCATGTAGCAGGGGGCCTATCTAGATTAGTAAACCCAGCTTGCTCCTGAAGGCACAAATGAGTCAGTGAAACTGGTACAGTGACTAGTCATGTCCACACAGAACAGCTGGTCTCAAGCTTATAAGAAAGTGTGACCTGAGTTCATTTTGTGGTTGTTTTAAGTAACTGGGTTTTGGAGTGGTTTGTTAAATAACCTTCTGTTTTGTTTTATATTTTGAGACAGGAAGGGTCTCACTCTGTGGCTCTGTCTGTCCTGGAACTCACTACTAGACCAGTCTGGCCTTGAAGTCACAGAGCTCCACCCACCCCTACTCCTCAATTACCGGGATTAAAGACTGCACCACCATGCCTGGCCGGAATATTTTTGTGGCAATGGTTATTATATATACTATCTAAAAGTTTGAAAGAAAAGTGGGAGAAACTGTAAAATATGGCCCATAATGGAAGAGACTTGTGGTTAAAATAGCAGATTGATCACTTGTTCTGGTCTTCATTTATCCAGAACCCTCTTTTTTTTAAAAAATATTTATTTATTATGGATACAATATTCTGTTTAAATATATGCCTGCAGGCTAGAAGAGGACACCAGACCTCATAACAGATGGCTGTGAGCCACCATGTGGTTGCTGGGAATCGAACTCGGGTCCTTTAGAAGAGCACGCAATGCTCTTAACCGCTGAGCCATCTCTCCAGCCCCCCAGAACCCTCTTTGAAATGACAGTACATAAGTATCAGAATTAAACAACCAAGGCCGGGCGGTGGTGGCGCACGCCTTTAATCCCAGCACTTGGGAGGCAGAGGCAGGCGGATATCTGTGAGTTCGAGACCAGCCTGGTCTACAAGAGCTAGTTCCAGGACAGGCTCCAAAACCACAGAGAAACCCTGTCTCGAAAAACCAAAAAAAAAAAAAAAAAAAAAAAAAAGAATTAAACAACCAAGAACAGATTTTAACAAAAATATTTTCTTAAAGTTTTAACTTTTATTTTTATTTTATATGTACGGATGCTCTGCCTGCACGTATGTCTATGTACCATGTACCATGTGTGAACAGTACTTTTAAAGGCTAGAAGAGAACACTGGATCCCTTAGGACTAGAGTTACAGATGGTTGAGATGTTTGAGATGCCACTTGTATGCTACCCAGGTAGAGCTCTGTGAGTTCAAGGTTATGCTGGTCTACAGAGCAAGTTCCAGGTCAGCCAGGGATACACAGTGAGTCCCTGTCTCAAAACAAACAAGCAAAATGGTTCAATGGGTAAAGGTACTTGTGAAAGTACAATGACCCAAATTCTATCTCAGAATCCAGAAAAAGGTAGGAGAGCTGGGTAATGGTGGCACAAGCCTTTAATCCCAGAATTTGGGAGGCAGAGGCAGGTGAGTCTGAGGCTTGCCTGGCTCAAGGCTACACAGAGAAACTGTCTCCTGTCTCCAAAAAAAAAAAAAGTAGGAGGCGAGAATTAACTACAGAGTTGTCTTCTGCCCTACACACATGTACCATGGCATATGCATCCCCACAAACACACAAAGTATTGCTCCAAAGAAGCTGAACTAACCAGAAGTGATGGCACAAGCCTGTAACACCAGCACTAGGGAGGTGGTGGCAGGAGCTTGTAGTCAAAACAAAACAGCCTGGCTCAAAACAACAAAGGCTGGCCTTAACACTGTACAGTACTGCTCCTACTTAAAGTCAGCTAAACTGAGAGAACATAACAGCTGACCTAGGGTTATGCACGACTGACATTCTCATTATAATTCTTTTGAAACATTTTTAAAAAGACTATGTCAACAGTGATTCTCTGAGTAATAGATATTTTAGGACTTTTATTTCTCGGTTTGGCTCCATTTTCTAAAAGATTATTATTATTATTATTATTATTTTTTGGTTTTTCGAGACAGGGTTTCTCTGTGGCTTTGGAGCCTATCCTGGAACTAGCTCTGTAGACCAGGCTGGTCTCGAACTCACAGAGATCCGCCTGCCTCTGCCTCCCAAGTGCTGGGATTAAAGGCGTGCGCCACCATCGCCCGGCTAAAAGATTATTAATAAAAAATAATCTTTTATTATTTGTGTGTAATTTCTAAAAATATTGTATTTTTTTCTTTCTTTTTGAGTCAAATTCTTGCTATACAACACAGGCTGGCCTTGAATTCCTTATCCTCTTGGCTTAACCTCCCAGCTGTTGGGATTATAGGTATGTGCTGCCATGTGTTGGGATTATAGGTATGTGCTGCCATGTGTTGGGATTATAGGTATGTGCTGCCATGTGTTGGGATTATAGGTATGTGCTGCCATGTGTTGGGATTATAGGCATGTGCTGCCATGTGTTGGGATTATAGGCATGTGCTGCCATGCGCAGTTTATGCTGCTTAAAAGAAAAGAAAAATCTGGAACATAAGTGTAATAAAGTCCTGCCTATTTTGTGCTCTTCTTGGGCGCCTTACCTTTCATTGTGGTCAAAATGAAGAAAGCAATGAGGGTGTTGTTGATAGCGCAGGTAGACTTGGCAACACAAGACAGGATCGTATAGGGGTTCAGGAGGTAGCTGGGGAAAACACACATATTTGTCATTAGTAAACCTGATCAATGGACCAGAGAGTCCTGGTCACCACAGCCATGACGTTCAACTCATTTACAAAAAGGAAGAAACTCCTTTAAAATGAGTTATTGCACATACAAGAGGCTAGCGGGGCTTGTGTCAGTGAGCAAAGGCACTCGACACCACGCTATGGGCACATTCAAAGCCATCACATTTCCATATAATAATAACAAAGATCCTATAAACTAACAAAAACCTTCCAGCTTTTGTTTCATTTTTAGTGGGTTTTTTTTGTGGTTCTATTTTGGTTTGTTAGGGCTTTTTTTGGAGTTTTTGGTTGTTTTTTTGTTTTGTTTGATTTCCAAGACAGGGTTTCTCTGTGTAGCTTTGGTGCCTGTCCTAGAACTAGCTCTTGTAGACTAGGCTGGCCTTGAACTCAGAGATTCACCTGCCTCTGCCTCCCTAGTGCTGGGATTAAAGGCGTGTGCCACTACCACAGGCCAGGCTTTTTGTTTTGTTTTTGAGACAGGGTCTCCACAGCCCAAACCGGCCTTGACCTCTAAGCAGCTGGGAATGACCCTCCAGCTTCCACTTCTGAGTGCTGGGAGGGCAGGTGGACCATCTGGCCCAGGAGCATTATCTTACTTTTGCATACAAGGAAACTGAGATTCAGTTATTAACTTGCCCAAGTTTTCACAAGCTATTAAATATATGCAAAAATCTTCCTAGTTCTAAAGCCAACATTCTCTCTATGGAGCCCTCTTTGTAGTCGGCAGTATCCCCGACACAGACCATGAACAATGTATCCTCTAAATTCTACAAGTTATCTGGCATAGAACTCCACAGGATCTTGACAGACCATTAGGGAAAAGTTAAGCTGGGGTCCTTTCCCCTAAAGTAGGAAGGAATGGAATCAGAAAACGAATCTGAAGTGCTTTGAGTTGGAAAGTCTTACTTAGTCAGTGAGGATTCTTTTTATTTATTTCTGTCCTGATTCTACAAAAGATTTGCATCTGCTAAAATGAGAACAAATAAATAAAATAGTAAAGAAGTAAAACCAGCCATAATTAAGACCAGGGGAAATACAGAAGAAGAAAAGGGAAAGACAGTCAGGAAAACCAAAGAACTAGAGTAGTACAATATCAGTTTCAGACAGACTACAGCTGCACAATAACCAGCCTCAGACAGACTACAGCTGTACAATAACCCGCCTCAGACAGACTACAGCTGTACAATAACCAGCCTCAGACAGACTACAGCTGTACAATAACCAGCTTCAGACAGACTACAGCTGTACAATAACCCGCCTCAGACAGACTACAGCTGCACAATAACCAGCCTCAGACAGACTACAGCTGTACAATAACCCGCCTCAGACAGACTACAGCTGTACAATAACCAGCCTCAGACAGACTACAGCTGTACAATAACCCGCCTCAGACTACAGCTGTACAATAACCCGCCTCAGACTACAGCTGTACAATAACCAGCTTCAGACTACAGCTGTACAATAACCAGCTTCAGACAGACTGCAGCTGTACAATAACCCGCCTCAGACAGACTACAGCTGTACAATAACCCGCCTCAGACTACAGCTGTACAATAACCAGCCTCAGACAGACTGCAGCTGTACAATAACCAGCCTCAGACATGGTTGAGTTTCCTGACAGACAAAGGAAGAAAGGTCAGTTACATAATTCTGATTGACAGGAAGAAACACACCAGTATCTTAGAAAAAGATAATTATTCTCAAATAATGACCTTAAATCTAATTCTACCTCATAGAAACATAAGATTAGTAGTTCTAAAACCAAAAGCCTAGAAACTTTTGGGGTTTGGTGGTTTTTTCTTTTGTTTGTTTTTCCCAGCAGTCAGATAGACATGTTACGCAATCTTTAAAGAACGGCTGCAGCCATTATGAAACTACCCTTAGGGACACAAGAGTCCATAAGGATTCATTATGTTGCTAAACCTTTGGTCCTATTAAAGTAGTTCCCATCAAATTTCTGAAATTTGTAGTTGAGAGCCGATATACCAAAATTATCTCATAGGAAAAAAATTCACAAAACCATTTTAAGTAGTGGGTGACATTGAAAAAGCAGCTGCTTAGACATCTACCTGGAATTCTAAATAGGAAATTCATACACAGGGCAAAGGCTCCTAAAAACCCCATTCCCCACAATAGAATCTAAGATGACCTAAACTGGCTTCAAATTCACTATGTAGGTGAAGCTGATCTTGAACTTCTGATCCTCCTGTCTCCTTCCAAAGTGGTGGGGTTACAGACAAGCACCACCCCGCCCAGTACATCTGGTCCTGGGGACCAAAACCAGGGCTTAGTATGTGCTATGCAAGCCCCCTACCAACCGAGCTCCCTCTACAGCCCCTTGACTTCCGATATGGAATAAAGCTACATAGCACAGATTAGCTTCAAACTAAGCAATCCTTCTACCTTAGACCCCCTGAGGCTGGGATGCCCAGATCCTAATTCTAAAGAATTCTACAAGCACGCTTTTCCGTGAGAAAATGTATGTTTTGTCCCATGTGTGTTCCGAGAAGTTAGCATGTTATTAATATCTGATGTCTACTGGTTGGTTGAATAATCCACTTCACCCATCTCAGAGACACAAAGGGGAATAACCTGAGAGGTTCACACTCCCTGGCATCGATAATTACTCCTACAGAATTCTTAAAGTATCGGCGGGTCTTACTCTTCCAGCTGGGCACCTAGCCCAGACGGGTATTTTACTTCAGTTTTCTAAATTAGAAACAGGGATTGAATCGTACAGGAAATATAGAAGCTGTGGGAAACAACCGCCAGATGAAGACCAGAATTTCATACAATACACCAGTAATGAAGAACTACCACTTTTTAGAAACACTAGTTCCAAGCAGGTTCCAGCCCAGATCGCACTGAGTCAGAAAGCCTTTGTGAAGGGTTTGATTGTGCATGCCCTTGTGTGAGTCTTTGTCTCATCAGAGACAGAGTGGCTCTGTGTCTTTTGCTGGCCAAAACTCCAGTTGTGCAAGAGAACTACAGCAAATACGTGATGACTAAGACCACAAATCTCTAAAACTACAACATGGGAAAGTCTCTTCACATTTTCCTTGCATTTGTTGGCTCTGAGCTCTGAATTGTAAGGGAATACTTACAACAGGGCCACTTTCAGAGGGATGTATCGCATTTCCATAGGGGTCCGGATGAGTTCAGCCACATCTGGGGCATACTGGTCCAGTTCTAGGAGGAGTTTCTGTTTTTTAAACTAGAAGTGGGGGAGGGTGCACAAGACACACAAAACAGATGATTTGCTATTGTTTTAAGATGAAGACAAAAACCTTTGCCCTGGCCACATACCACTGTCTGCCCTACCCTACTTCTCCAGGGCCCTCTCATACTCGCTCCTCCACCCTACCCCCACCGAGTTCTAGCACATGAACAGACAATGCTCCTCATGCTCCCAGAACTCTCCCCTAGTTAGCACCCACACAGCCTGCAGACCTCAGCTCAGTCCTCCCTCCCTTGAAGGACACACAGTCCTTTAGCTGCCTGCTATACTCGCTCACAGCTCTAGGTCTTGCCCTCCTGTATAACTGATGAGGGCCTGGCTCCTCCCTAGAGAGTAAGTTCCACAAGGGTTTGGGGTACTTTATTTGCTCTCTGTGTAGGCCTAAACTAACACTTAGCACAGTGGGCAAACAATGACTGAAGGTATGGCAAAGCCACTTCTTAGTCATTCCGGGAGGTGACATCAATGGTGGCAGGGCTTCAAAGCACTATCAGCAAAACATGTCCAAGCAGTTGCAATGACCTGGATGCATGTTATCTCAGGTTCCCTTCCTCATTCTTCTGTTTCAAAGGTGTGTTTGGTTGGTTTCTTTTATAGCTCCATAAAGGAGGCATGAAATAGAAAGGAGACTGGTGTGGCTGGGGAGCTGGAGTTCAAAGGTAGTCACACAGGTGGAAAGCTCTCTGCTTCCCTTGTGTATCCCAACAAATTCGGGGCTTGGGTTCTAAAAGGGAACCCTCATCACAACAAAGGGCAGATTAGGCCAAGGTCATATTTCACAGGCTAACAGCTGAGGAGAGGGTGGGTGGGAAGTCCCCTCAGCAGCAGTTTTCCAGGATGCTGTGTAGACTAGAGAGATAGAGTCTCAAGGCCTACCAAGACTAAACGTTTGCAGACTATAGCGAAAGGATCCTTTTGACAAATGAAGACTTTTTTCCCCCCAAGACAGGGTTCCTCTGTAGCTTTGGAGCCTGTCCTGGAACTAGCTCTTGTAGACCAGGCTGGCTTCAAACTCACAGAGATCCGCCTGCCTCTGCCTCCCAAGTGCTGGGATTAAAGGTGTGCGCCACTACCGCCTGGCCAAATGGAGACTTTTTAAAAATAATTTTTATTTATTCTTTGATAATTTCAGATATGTATATAATGATAATTTTGATCATAGTCATCTCCCATTGCTCTCTTTTCTACTTCTCACTCCTGCTCTACACTGTTCCATTTTCTTTTATGTTTATGGGTGTTTTGCTGGCATGTGTCTGTGCAACACCTGAGTCCTTGGTGCCCATTAAGACCAGAAGAGGGCTTTGGATCCCCTAGAACTAGAGTTTTGAATAGATGTGAGCTGCCATGTGGGTGCTGGGAATTAAACCTGGGTTCTCTGGAAGATCAATCAGTGCTCTTAACCACTGAGCCATCCACATCTAATTTTTTGTTTTGTTTGTTTGAGACAGGGTTTCTGTTGTGGGAATTCATTCCGCCAATAATCACACATCAGGTTTCTCTATGTAACAATGCTGGCTGTCCTGGAACTCACTCTGTAGACCAGGCTGACCTGGAAATCATAGAGATCTGCCTGCCTCTGCCTCTCGAGTGCTGGAACTAAAGGCGTACGCCACCACCAACCGGCAACCTTTCTATTTTCATGTGTCTGTGTGTCTGTGTGTGTGTGAGAGAGAGACAGAGAGAGAGAGACAGAGACAGAGAGACAAAGAGAGAGACAGAGACAGACCAAGAGACAAAAGACAAAGAGAGAGACCAGTTGTAGGGAGACCAGGTAGAGACAGAGAGACAAAGACCAATTGAGTTTAATTAGGGTTGCTTGCATGAGCACGGGAAGGAGGCATTATATACTGGAGCACAGACAACTTACTTCAGTAACACTACTGAAGAGAATGATTCTTCCTCCTTTACAAAGTAGAGCCTTTTAGTAGAGGAATACATGTGCTGACATTCTAAATTAATGGTAGTATGTAGTATGATTCTAGATTTGGTAGCATACGCCTGCAATCTCAGCACCCAGGGGGTTGAGGAAAGGTCATGAGTGAGAGGCTAACCAGGGCTACATAATTAGTTCTAGGACAGTCTGAACTACATATGGAGACTCAGTCTCAAAAAATAACAGGGCCAAGAAGAGCGCTCAGAAAGTAAAGGAGCTTGCTATCAAGCCAAATGACCTGAGTTCAATTCCTGAGATCAACACAGTGGAAGAAGAGAACCAATCCCTGCAAGTTTTACTCTACATGTGTGTACCATAGCACATGTACACACATAATAAACAAATAATGAAGTAACAAAGGCTTGGAGTGTACCTCAGTAGTAGACTGCCTCACAAGCATAAGGCTCTGGGTTTTATCCTAAACACTGGAAAAAGAAAAAAATAAAGAGTAGTATATGATGTGATATTAGCACTAAGAGCGGCTACTTTCAGCATTCATATGGGGTGAAACATACCTCTAATCCCAGTACTCAAGGCGCCAAATCAGTGGCCAGGTGGTGGTGGTTCACATCTTTAATCCCATCACTCGGGGAGGCAGAGACAGGTGAGTCTCTGGGTTTGACGTCAGGCCAGTTTGGTTTAAAGAACAAGTTCCAGGACAGCCAAGGCTACACAGAGAAACCCTGTTCCGGCAAGTGGGGGGAAAGAGGCTGAATCAAGAGAATCACAAATTCTAGGTCCATTTGAGTGAGTTATGCACCAAGACCCTGTCCAAAGCATACAAACAAAAAGGCTGGGAATATAGTTCAATCATAGAGCACTGGTACTGAGTTTGATTTCCAGCACTACAAAAACAAAAGGAGGGCTGGAGAGATGGCTCAGCGGGTTAAGAGCATTGCCTGTTCTTCCAAAGGTCCTGAGTTCAATTCCCAGCAACCACATGGTGGCTCACAACCATCTGTAAAGAGGTCTGGCGCCCTCTTCTGGCCTTCAGGCATACACGCAGAAAGAATATTATATACATAATAAATATTTTTTTAAAAAAAGGAAAATATATTAATAAATAAATAGCTGGCATTCAAAATGAGTTCATTTGTGACATAGTGTAACTAAAATTCACTCTAAGAGTTAATGTCATAATAATCTGAACTTTAGAAATAGGGAAACAAAAATATTTTAAATTTTAATTCAGTCTTGGGGATAAGAGAACCTTGGGTACACTAAGAAATAGCACAGTGAGCTGGGCACAGTGGCACGCGCCTACACCCCTAGCACTTGGGAGTGACAGGACCATTAGAAGTTCAAGGTCACCCTGGACTACTATGCGCGAAACCCTGTCTCAAAATACAAGAAAAAAAAAACCACATACGCATGCATGCACACACAAGTGGCTGGACAGATGGCTCAGTCATTAAGGTAAAAACACCTGCAGAGGACTTGGGTTCCATTCTCAGCATATACATGGTAACTCTCAACTCTCTGTAACTCCAGCTCCAGGGTATCTGACACCCTCTTATGGCCTCTGCCAGCACCAAGCACATATATGGTACATATACAAACACACAGACAAAAACTAATACATATTAACAAAAACAAACAAAAAAACTACATGAGGTCATTTAGTTCTCTCTCCCTGTTTTTATTCCTTTGTTATTGTTGTTTGAGACAGGGTTTACAAATCCCAAGCTGGCCTCAAATCTTCTGTGTAGTCTCAGGATCGACCAGGCATGAGACAGCACACCTTTCTTAATTTTAAAACACAAAAGAAAAAAAAAATCCTGTTTACACATAAACTCAGAAACACACAATCTATCTTTTCTGTTTTTTTTTTTTTTTTTTTTTTTTTTGGTTTTTCGAGACAGGGTTTCTCTGTAGCTTTGGAACCTTTCCTGGAACCAGCTCTGTAGACCAGGCTGGTCTCGAACTCACAGAGATCCACCTGCCTCTGCCTCCCGAGTGCTGGGATTAAAGGCGTGCGCCACCACCGCCCGGCCTGTTTGTTTATTTTTCAAGACAGGGTTTCACTATGAAATCACGGAGATCTGCCTTTGCTAGGAATTATCTGTGGAATCATCAGCTCATGAATCTTTTGCCCAGTTATCTCATCTGTGGTCCTCAAGGGAACTGTTGGAATAGTTAACTCCCCTAAAGCTTATAGATCATGCTTCACTAGTATGATATAAACTCCTCAGCCTTAGCAAGCTAAGCCTGTAATGCTGAAATATAGGTCTTAGGGCCAGTGAGATGGCAGAGCAGGTAAGGGTGTATGCCACCAAGCCTGACATCCTGCGTTCACTTCCCTGGCACCCACGTCGTAGATGAAGAGAACTGACTCCCACAGGAGTCCTCTGACCTCTACACATTTGCTATGGCATATATATCAACTCGCCAGCCCCAACACACAAATAGATGTAATAAAAACTTAAATGTAGTTCTTAAGAACACACATAAATGTAATAAAACATTTTAAATTGAATTTTTAATCCCTTAGGGGAAGAGTCAGACAGCTGTGGACCCTCTAAAATATTACACACACATATACATGGTTTTTTACACCATTTCAAGAGTTCACTATATCCCAAAACCTACAAATGGGATCAAATTACAAGGTCATAGTCCAGACATTTTTTTAAAACTCTATGAGGTCAGCCAGGCAGTGGTGGCGCACGCCTTTAATCCCAGCACTCGGGAGGCAGAGGCAGGTGGATCTCTGTGAGTTCAAGACCAGCCTGGTCTACAAGAGCTAGTTCCAGGACAGGCTCCAAAACCACAGAGAAACCTTGTCTCGAAAAACCAAAAAAAAAAAAAAAAAAAAAAAAACTCTATGAGGTCTAAAAGTCTAGAATTCAACAACTTTATTTTTTTTATTTTTTTTTACCCACCACAGTGCAACAGAAAGGCCAACTGCTGTTTCTGGGTCTATTAGTTGGTAACAGAAGGTACTAAGATGCACCCTCCTCCTACCCTGACCTAACTCAGTGGCTCCCAGCCACACAAAGAGGATGGTAGCTGACTTTTGTTTTCATAACTATGTACATAGTACACATGGTTTATCTGTTAATCCTCCCAGAGGCCTAAAGAGGAGAATGATCCCAAGATGCAATTCTCCTTAGCTATTACATAATTAAGAATAAACTTTATTTATTTATTTATTATGTATACAATATTCTGTTTACAGGCCAGAAGAGGGCACCAGACCTCATTACAGATGGTTGTGAGCCACCATGTGGTTGCTGGGATTTGAACTCAGGACCTTTGGAAGAACAGACAATGCTCTTAACCACTGAGCCATCTCTCCAGCCCAAGAATAAACTTTAAAAAAAAAAAATAAACTTTACACTGGCTGTTGGTGGCACACACCTTTAATCTCAGCACTTGGGAGGCAAAGGCAGGCAGATCTGAGTTTGAGGCCAGCCTGTCTACACGGTAAGTTCCAGGACAGCCAGGGCTATGCAGAGAAATTCTGGCTTGAAAAAAACAAAGACAAGTAAACAAGCTACACACACACCAAAAATAATAAACTTTACATAAATACTTCTTTAGATTTGCTTGTCTGTATGCAGGAACTCACATGAGCCGTGGAGTGCTGACGGCCGTCAGAAGACAACTGCTAGAGCCAGCCCTCTTCGGCCACCATGAGGTTCCAGGGATTGGCAGCAAGCATGTTTACTGACCAAGCAATCTTGCCAACCCAATATGCCAAATTTTCTAATTAAGATTGGTCTTTTAGGTCTGGGGGTGTGGGATGCAGCTCAGTATGGTTCTTGCCTGGCATTTTCCAAGGCCCTGGGCTCAATCTCCAACCTCCAAATTCCTCTCTGAAGGAAAACAGATTTATCAACACTGGGAATCCAATTCTACTTCAAGAAGCCTCAAATAGTGAGATAAAGACTATATTCATTTTTCCTTTGAAAAAATAAACTAGCAAAAGGGAAAGCCTTTACATTTTTATTTTTGATAGTATGTCATTATGCCCAGGCTGGCCACAAACTAGTGTGGACTAGAGAATGACCCTGTACTCCTCATACAGCCTGACCTCCCAAGTGCCAGGATCTTAGATGTGAGCTAATACAGCCACGCCCTTTCCTATTTATTTATTTTATATTTTATTTGAGGTGTGTGTGTGTGGTGCACATGTCAGAGGATAACGTTCAGGAATCATTTCTCCTCGTCCACTATGTTGGCCCAGGTCATCAGGCTTGCTGGGAAGTACCTTTATCCATGAGCCATCTCACCAGCCCCACTTAACTATTTTAAAATAGTTGGATCTTTAAGTACATGACTTTTGATCCATTGCCATAATAAGTACATTACCAAATCCCACCAGCTTTGTCCTACCCACTAATGACTTACCACAACTTTATTGAAGTCCTGAATTGCAAAATACAGGGCAATAGCAGTGAGGGCATCTGTTATCTGTCAAGAGAAAGAGAAGTAACAGAAAGTACAGGAGTAATACAAAGTACAGTTGGTACAGGGAACTGGAATGCTGCCAGGCCTGAAGAGCTCTGGGATAGTACTGGGTTGACCGTCCAGCACCAAACTCACATGTGGCCAAAGCCTACTAAGGGAGGTATGACAGAAAACCCCTTTATTATGATCCATTCCATCTGGAAGCCTATATCTCTTAGACCAGCAAGTTAAATGAAAATAAGCCAGGCATTGTGGCTGGAGAACTCCCATGAGTTCAAAATCAGCCTAGGTCACACAGTGAGACCTTGTTTCAAAAATATGAAACAAACAAAGATACACACACACACACATAAGGGGGAACAATATCCACTGACCTATAGGCTTCAGGTATGTCTAGCACCTCATACATGGTAAGCCCTCAGCAAAGAGTAGCCATTATAATTAAAGAAGACTTCAGGGTGTCTTATGCTATCCTGACCTAGATTTCCAACTCTGTTGACAAATGTTTCAGGCTGCTCTGTTCCTGTCATCTCAATCTTCAATCCTTGTCTTTGAGAGCCTCTTCAGCTCCCCTCAGAATCTCTTGGCAGAATGCTTAGGAAACTCAGGTTGCCCTCCAAACTGGCACAGTTAACGTCAACCACAGAATCTTGGGGTTAGAAAATTGAAGACTACATAGTCCAGAGACCAAAAAATAAGAAAGTAGAACTGGTCACCAGTTCCCGCCTGCTCCTTATACTCTATAATACCATCCCAAAGCCAGGCTCCAAGCTAAAGACATTGTCTTGGCTTTTATTTTCTCAGAAATTCTGGTTTTCTGTTTTTTCCTTTCCTTTTCTTTCTTATACTCAGGGTCTCACAGTGCAGCCCTGGCTGGCCTGGAACCTGCTATGTAGACCAGGCTGGCCTCAAATTCACAAAGTTCCACTTCCCTCTGCCTCCTACATGCTACCCAGCTCCTTATTTTCTTAAAAACAAACTGTAAAATTAAAAATATACACATATATTTATTTTCTCTGGAAAGATACTTACCATAAATACCAATTCTGCATAGTCAATTAGGAAATGAAAGAGGTATATTATTAATGGAGTCTGTGGGAGAAAAACAAAGAGGAAAAAATTAAGTCAAATCTTGATATAAATGATTAGTTTCCAGATTGGGAATGGGAAAAAACTTATTCCGCTAAGAAATCTGATCCTTCCTGCAACAGCTACCCGGTACTAACTAAACAACTCAGTATCCTGAATCACAGGGCATCACTGAAACGATCAGTTGAACACAGTGGAGGAAAAAACAAAACGTGAGGTTAGCTAGCTGTCTGCTTGGCATGCTTGGCTTGGGGGTTCCTACCTGCAGTAGATACTCAAGAGGCTGAAATGAGAAAGTAAATTGAACCTAGGAATTCAGGGCCAGACTGGGCACTTCAATTTACTTTATTTGAAAAAATAAATAGGGGCTGATGATGTAGCTCAGTTTGTAGGATGTTTGCTTAGGATGCATGAATTTCTGGGGCTGGTCTCCAGAACTCCCAAAAACCCAGGGGGGTGTTTATAATCCCAGGACTTGAAGTGCAAAGGAAAGGAGGGTAGAAGTTCAAAGTCATCTTGGCTACAGCAAGTCCCATGCTAGTCAGGCTATGTGAGATCCTGCCTCAAAAAAAAAAAAGTAAATGAAAAGATAAAACGGGGGTGGGGGTGGGGGGTGGGAACGCCTCACAGAGGACCAAGACTGTTGAATGAACAAATGAGGAATTTTGCCTTTCTTTATTCTTTTTGTTCGTTTGTTTGCTTGTTTGTTTGTTTGAGACGGGTTACTCTGTAGCTGTCCTAGAACTCACTTTGTAGACCAGGCTAGCCTCAAATTCACGGAGATTCTTCTGTCTCTGCCTCACAAATGCTGGGATTAAAGGCGTGTGCCACCACCACCTGGCTCCTTTATTCTCTGATAAAATTGTATAAAAATGTTAATTCTTTCTCAGAGGCCCAGGAAGAAACCCACGTGGTGATGCTTGCTGTAACTCCAGCACTTAAGCTGATGTACAATGGAAAGTTCAAGACCAATACTGCAGAATACTCACGGGGAAAAAGGTTTTGAGAAAATTCACCCACTGTGAAAAACTAATCTTGGCCTGAAGTTTTTTCCTTTTTTTTTTTTTTTTTTTTTGTTTGTTTGTTTGGTTTTTTGAACTTCGAGACAGGGTTTCTCTGTAGTTGTTGGTGCCTGTCCTGGAACTAGCTCTTGTAGACCAGGCTGGCCTCGAACTCACAGAGATCCTCCTGCCTCTGCCTCCCGAGTGCTGGGATTAAAGGTGTGCGCCACCACCGCCCTGTGAGAAAGGAAGTCCAGAATTTGATTTTAGTATGGTGGCTCAGAACTATCTATTCCCATCACCTCCTAACTACATGTAAAAATATGCTTTATAACACTATAATGGGCTAAGGATGTAGGTGAACAATAGAACACTTGCCTGCATGCACAAAGCCCTAAGTGGAAACTCTATTACCAACCCCAAAAAAAGCTACAGATATACTCTGAGCCAGGAATAGTGACTCACATCTATAATCACAGTACTTGAGAAGCCGAGACCAGCCCAGGCTAACTAGTAAATTCTAGGCCAGCCTGAGCTATGTAAGAGGCCCTGTCTCAACAACAACAACAACAAAAAAAAGGTGTGTGTGGGGGGGACTGTAAAGATCACTTACAGGCTTTTTAGTAAATAACAAGTTATGGTAGAAAGAAGAGAAACTTTATTTAGATTTAAATTCTTAGTTTTTGTTGTATGTGTGTGGCCTGCAGGCAAACTGCTTTCCTCTCTGAGAATTAGTTTCTTCTGACAGAAACTGGGGAAGATGCTCTATGTCAGAAGCACTGGCTACTCTTCAGAGTACTGAGAATCAATTTCCAGGACTCATATAGCTGCTAACACTGTAGGTACCTAGCATGCAAGTGTCTCACAGACATACATGCAGTCAAAATACCCATACACAAAAATTTTAAAACTTAAATAAATCATTAAAACAATTTATTTCACAGGGCCCTAGGGGAGATTAATTGCAGTTATGAGTACGAAGTAAATGCCACAATGCCTAGCATAAGCTAAATCTCAGCATGTGGCTACCTGCGATCAACTCTCTAACTTCTTTTTAAAAAATGGGCAAGCCGGGCGGTGGTGGCGCACGCCTTTAATCCCAGCACTTGGGAGGCAGAGGCAGGCGGATCTCTGTGAGTTCGAGACCAGCCTGGTCTACAAGAGCTAGTTCCCGGAAAGGCTCCAAAACCACAGAGAAACCCTGTCTCGAAAAACCAAAAAAAAAAAAAAATTAAAAATAAATAAATAAAAAATAAAAAATGGGCATCAACTGTCCTTAAAGTTCTAAAAGGACTACAGCTGTCTAGTAATGAATTCTATTATTCAAGTATCTTTGTCAATTTATATATATATATAAAAGAACCTGATATTCATGTTTCAATTCAAATAACCTCCTTTCAAAATTTCTTGATGCTCCAGACCACTTAGAAAGGCCCCAAACAAGGGAAACATTGAAACAGTTCTCAAAAAGCCTATCAGTAAAATGGCTGCCTTCTCCAGTGAGCTAGCGTGTGCCTGCAGTTTAATTATACAGCACAATGGAAAAAAGAATGTGCTGAGTGTAACGTCTTTATGTTGTGTATCAATCTGAGTGACCATAAATTTCCCTAAGTACTACTTTAGTGGCATGCTACATATATGACAGCTAAGGTTTTCACTTCCATTAATTTCAAAAATACTTTCTAACTTCCCTTCTGATTTCTTGATTCCTGGGATATTTGTTACTAAAGATTTGGGGGATTTTATACATAACTTCCTGATGCAATACAGAAGAACTTTGGATAACTGTCCAGGTAGCAAGATGTCTCTGTCAATTCTAGAGTTTTGGAAGTTGCTTACAATGCACTTCCTGTTTACTTAGGTAATATTATATCCTTCTGGAGTCTTTGATGGAGTTGAAGAATTTATAGCTATAGTTCTAGTTTTCCTTCGTTATGATAAAAGATAAAGTAGATATAAATATTGTAACTGTAATTCTTGCTAGAATTTTACTATGTTAAAGCCTTCCTTTTGTTTAAACAGAAAAGGGGAATTGGTGTGGGAAGTCCTTCTGTCCGTGTGTTGCTTTTCTTGGTTAATGAATAAAGAAACTGCCTTGGTCTGTTGATGGGGCAGAACTTAGGTAGGTAGAGGAAGAAAGGCAGAGTCAGAGACAATGGCATGGACCCACCGCTGGAGAAAGACTTGCTGAATCTTTGCTGGTATCACCTTTGTGGTGATACACAGATTAATAGAAATGGGTTAAATTAAGATGTAAGAGTTAGCCAATAAGAAGCTAGAGCTAACGGGCCAAGCAGTGATTTAATTAATACAGTTTCTGTATGGTTATTTGGGGGCTAAGATAGCCAGGCAGCCGGGACGAACAAGTGGGCCCTCCTCCTATAATTCTGTGGTCAACAAAAATGAATCTTGCCGGTAGGTGGTGGCGCACGCCTTTAATCCCAGCACTCGGGAGGCAGAGGCAGGAGGATCTCTGTGAGTTCGAGACCAGCCTGGTCTACAAGAGCTAGTTCCAGGACAGGCTCCAAAACCACAGAGAAACCCCGTCTCGAAAAACCAAAAAACAAAAACAAAAAAAAACCAAAAATGAATCTTTAAGTGACTTAAATATACTGAGCCTTCTTTTTATGGGCAGAACATATTCTATGACACAAATGTTCCACATACACTTAGAATGTACTTTAATGTTACTGAATGGGTCATTCTTAGGTCAATATAGCTGACATTATCAAATTTTCTATATTCTTGAGTCTGGAAAGATGGCTCAGTGGTTTTGAGTACTTGCTCTTGCACAGGACCTGGGTTTGACTCAAAACATCCACATAGTGGTTCACAACCATCCATAACTAAAAAAGGTCCATGCTCTCTTCTGACCTCCAAAGACACCAGGCACACAAATGATGTACATCCATCCATCCAGGCAAAACACTCATACACAGAAATTTAAAATAGACAAATCTTTAAACAACACAGACATATACACTTTCTATATTCTTGCTAATCTTCCACCTGATCTATCAACTGTAGACAGGGATACTGAAAGTTCCAACTCAAATCAGAGACTGGCCTCATTTACATGTGGGGGGGAGGGAACTGCATGCCATAGCACAATTTGGAGGTCACAGTTCTCATCTTCCATCTTATGAGTCTCTTTTTGTTTCTGCTGCCATGCTGTATGCTGTAAGGTTAATTGGCCTATTAGGCTCCAGGTGATTCTCCTGTCTTTATCTCCCACTTAACTGTCAGAATGCTGGGATTAAAGATATGTGTACCACATCTGGCTTTGTATGTGGTTTCCAGAGGCTTGCACAGTTAGCATGTGCACCCACTTAGCTGTTCCCCCCAGGCTATCAGACTTTACGTCACGTGTTTTACCGCTGTAACTAGAACAGAGATCTGTAGTTACCATTCTTGAAAGCCTATCCTGTCACTCTAATGAAATGAACTTTGTCATCTCTGATGATATTTTTTGCTTCAGAGTCTGTCTTTCTTATTGCTTTTATTTCAAAACCATGAGCATAAGCACCTGGGCTGGAGAGATGGCTCAGTGGTTAAGGCTATGGCTTCCAGAGGACTCAGGTTCAGTTCCCAACACCCACGTTATAACTAAGAACTCTCTGTGACTCGGTTCTAGAGAATTCAACGCCCTCTTCTAGCCTCTATGCGAGCTGCACACATGTGGTATACAGATATATACACAGACAAGACACCCATAAACATAATATAAAAACAAATACATCTCAAAATTCAAGTTCTTATAAACCTAGCACACAGGAGGCAGCAGCAAGATGGATCAGGAATTCAAGACCGTCCCCAGTTATATAGAGGCCAGCCTGTTTTAAAAGAAAAAGAAAGGGGGCAGAGAGGAAAGAAAGACAGACTGACTGACAGACAAATACTATAAAACCAGTCTGCATCTTACATTGTTTGTTTGTTTGTTTGTTGTTAGTTTTTCGAGACAGGGTTTCTTTGAATAGACCCACCTGTCCTGGAACTCACTCTGTAGACCAGGCTGGCCTCAAACTCAGAGATCCACCGGTCTCTGCCTCCTAAGTGCTGGGATTAAAGGTGTGTGCCACCACACCAGGTAGATGAGAGGTAAATTTAAGAGTGGGATATGAGCCATGAAAGGGACAAGATTCCTCAGGTGATGAAGTAGGAGTGTCTGACTTAGTCTAAAGTGATGCTGGATGCTTTTCTGGAGAAGGTAAAATCTAAGCTGTGTCTCACTAATAGAGCCAAGCACAAAAAGGGGAAGACTGGCTTCTACAGGAGACAACAGCATGGGCAAGATGTCAGACAGCAGCCGGGCGGTGGTGGCGCACGCCTTTAATCCCAGCACTCGGGAGGCAGAGGCAGGCGGATCTCTGTGAGTTCGAGACCAGCCTGGTCTACAGAGCTAGTTCCAGGACAGGCTCCAAAGCCACAGAGAAACCCTGTCTCGAAAAACCAAAAGAAGAAAAAAAAAAAAGATGTCAGACAACAGAAAACAGTACAGGAAAGCTAGGACTTAAAGCACACCCGAGGCCCACTTCACAATGGTCCTCGGGGCTAATGGGCTACTGTATGGGTATCAAACACATCTATTCCCAGTAACTGCCTGTGTCCTTAAGAAAAGGAAGGGAGGGAGGCTGAAGAGAAGAAAAGGTGATCAGAAACAAATGCAGTGAGAGCTCTGAATGCTCCTCCAAGTGCCTGGGTTTTAATCCTGAGGTTAGGAGCAAATACAGGTGCCAAGCACAACAGTGACAAATCGAGATTCACACTTTAGAAAAATGTCCCTGACTGCAGAATAAATGAGCAAGACTGAACCAGGAAAAACTTAACAAGAAAGCTGTCACAGCAATCCAAGGGACAGGTGCGTTGCTTTAGCATTTTGAGTAGAGTCAGTCTCATATAGCCCAGGCATGGGCAGGCCTTGAATTCATGGCAGTCCTCCTGCCTTGGCCTCTGGAAAGCTGGGGTTACAGTGTGAGCCTCCATACCTAGCTTGCTTTCACTAGTCTTAAAGCCTCATTTTATGAGCCAGGCATTGTGGCACACATCTTTAATCCAGCACTCAGGAGGCAGAGGCAGGCGGATCTCTGTGAATTCGAAGCCAGCCTGGTCTACAGAGTGAGTTCCAGGACAGTTAGGGTTGTTACACAGAGAAACCCTGTCTCAGGAAACAAAACGATAATAATTTCTACAGAAGCCTCATATACTCCCCCAAGTCAGCAAGATAAACATACTGGCTGCATAAGCCTGACAAGCTGGGCGTGGTCCCCAAATTCACAGAAAGCTGGTTGCATCTGGAATCTCAGCACTCCTGACAGAAGTACCCAGAATCTTCACAGCCAGCTAGGCTGGTGTATGGAGACCCTTCCTCAACAATGTGGGAGAACGGACCCGGACTCCTGAGAGTTGTTCTCTCCCCCCTCCTCCCAACTCTTTAAAATCCTAACTGGATCATTGTCCCTAATTGTGAAACAACTTTCTTACACAGAGCATGTCACCAAGAGGGCTATTCCTACAAAAAAGATCCTTTTAAATGTCTGTTCCAGAGCTCAGGCTCTGGTATCCACGACTATGAATTACTCATAGTGCCAGGAAAGAAAATACAACACTTACTTCATGAAATACTGCTCCAGAATATGGAGACACTCCCAAATCCAGCAGTGCGAGGCCTTCAACCACTGGAAACAAAGAAATACAAGTTCACTCAGACTTTAGAGACAACAGCAAATGGTCATAAACTAAAATGTCAGATATTCCTAGGACCAAAGAATGCCTGAGTTTATCCCTTCACCTCAGGTCAAGCAAATGGCTGAAGGTCTTCATTGAAAAAAAAAATATCAGGACTGTACATATGTATGAAATTCTCAAAGAATATGTCACATGCATACACACACACACACACACACACACGAAATTTTCAAGAATGGAGAATTCTTCCACACAAAGCAGTTCTTTCCATCATGAGCTGTGCCCATTACAAGGAAGTTTTATACTAAACTGTAACTTCTGAGGTTAGAGAAATGGCTTGGCAATTAAGAGCTGCATACTGCTCTTGGTCCCCAGTTCAGTTCCCAACACCTGCGTCCGGCAGCTCACAACCGCCAGTAGCTCCAGCTCCAGAGGACACATCCCCCCTTCTGGCCTCTGCCCTTAGCACACACATACTCCCACAAAGACATGCATACGTGCACATAATCTAAAAAATAAAACTAAATATTTTTTTAAAAAAACCTTGGCCTCCACCAACCCTAAAGCATTTCTTCTATTCCAAAGCACAACTAACAAATCAGCAACAGGTTTTTAAAAACGTCCTCCAGGTTAGTGAAAGTCGCTCTCTTGTGCCACCTGTTTCAGTGACATTTACGTCATTTTTCTACAGAGTAAGATGTATTTTTTAGCTATGTTCCTTTAATTCTAACATTATAGGGGATTTGGGAGGAAGAGGGGAATTGGTTTTGGTTTTTTTTTTGTTGTTGTTTCTTTTTTTTTTTTTTTTTTTGCAGGAGGGAATGGCTGTTTAACTGGGTTTTGGTTTGTGGCAGAATATTTACATGTAGGAAATACTGACCTCAAGTTCGCAATCCCCGTCTCAGCAGCCCCCAACCAAGTGTTGGAATTATAGGAGCTGGCCATCAGGCCCAGCTAAGATGATACTTTGTTGGCCTCAAACTTTCGGTGCAGCCAAGAATCACCTTAACCTCTAACTCTCCTGCCTCCATCTCCCTCCCAAGTTCTAGGATTACAGGCATACACCACCATGTCCAGCTTAAAATGTTTGTTTTTTGGTTTGAGGGTTTTTGGGTTTGGTTGGTTTGGTGCTATGGACTGAACTTGGGAACTTGTGCACACTAGACAAGCACTCCACTGCTATGTTATATCAGGTACACAAAATAATTTTTGTTTTTTTATGCAAGGTCTCACTATGTAACTCTCGCTGACTTATAATTCACTATATAGCCCAAGCTCGCCTCAAACTCAGAGACCCACTTGTCTCTGCCTCCCCAGTGCTGAGATTAAAGGCGTGTGCTACCATGCCTGGCCCCAAATGATAATTCTTAAAGTAGATTACATTAGGAAATAATTGATCAAGTGCCTGATACAATATATTCAGTACAGCACTGAAATAATTTTTCTTTATCTTCCGTATATGGGTGTTTTGTTTGTGGATGTGTCTGTGTACCATACATGTGCCTGATTCTGATGACGCATCAGATCCTCTAGATTGCTGGGAGCCAACAAGAGAGTTCCAGGAATGGAACCTGGGTCCTCTGGAAGAGCAGGCAGTGCTCTTAACTGATGAGCCATCTCTACAGTCCCACTTAATAAAAACTGAAAATAATGCCAACATTGATTAATGGAGATTTATTTAAATATGTATTTACTGATATACTAATATATATATATATATACTGATATATTAGGCATAAAAACTATAAATAATTGAATAAATAAGTAGGTGGAAGAGAAAGAAATGCTCTTCTTATAGAATGCTCAGCATCAAGTGTAGGAAGGCTGGGAACGTGGGACAGCAACAGGGCAACATGCAGAGGATGCAGGAGGATCTGAGTTCAACATCAGGACAAAAAGCGTAAACAAGGAAGAATGGAAGAAAGACTGACCCACGGAATGGTTCTGAAAGCAAGAATCGTTTGCAGATGCTAAAGTTAGGGGTAGAAGTATGAAAAACAAAGTACTTGCCGGGCGGTGGTGCGCACGCCTTTAATCCCAGCACTCAGGAGGCAGAGGCAGGCGGATCTCTGGGAGTTCAAGGCCAGCCTGGTTTACAAGAGCTAGTTCCAGGACAGGCTCCAAAACCACAGAGAAACCCTGTCTCGAAAAACCAAAAACAAACAAAAAAAAAAAAAGAAAGAAAGAAAGAAAGAAAGAAAGAAAGAAAGAAAGAAAGAAAGAAAGAAAGAAAAACAAAGTACTTTCAAGGGGAAAAGTAATAATTTCATGTAGACCTTACATTCCCTGCTTTAATCAGGTGATCCATTAAAACATCGATATGTTAGCTATATTAAGTACCAAGTATCTCAGGATTCACTGATGGAGTGATGAGAAGAATTCTGTGGTCCTCATGCCAACAATGTGGTAGAATAACAACAAAAAACTAACAAAAACCCCATAACCTCCACCTAGTCATGGGAAAGCATCAGGCAACCAAAAATGACAGGTACATAACTGTCCAGTACTCTTAAAAAAATAAATCACAGCCGGGCGGTGGTGGCGCACGCCTTTAATCCCAGCACTTGGGAGGCAGAGGCAGGCGGATCTCTGTGAGTTCGAGACCAGCCTGGTCTACAAGAGCTAGTTCCAGGACAGGCTCCAAAACCACAGAGAAACCCTGTCTCGAAAAACCAAAAAAAAAAATAAATAAATAAAATAAATAAATAAATAAATAAATAAATAAATAAATCACAGGAAGAGTCCCGGACGGGTAGTCACTAAGGAGATGTAACCACTAAATGCAAAACGAGGTCATGGATTGAACATTAGGCCAAAAACTGGACAACAGGGATGCTGTACAATTCTAATAAGGTATATACACTAATAGTACTAACTGACCGAAGCCACGATATTAAGTATATTAGGTAACCTGTAAATAGGAACTTTGTTTTTGCAACTCTGTGTGTACATGCACATGTGCTTTGAGTACCTACGGAGGCCAGAAAAGGTTACCAGAGCTAGAGTTACTGAAGTTTATAAACAACCTGATGTACATGCTGGGATCCAAACTCCAGTACTCAGACCAATAAATACTATATGTGTGTGTTAAAATTTTAAAAACATTTATGTTTGTTGGGTTTTTTTTTTCATTTTTTGAGATAGGGTTTCACTGTGTAGCCCTAGCTATCATGAAACTCTTTCTGTAGACCATGGTGGCCTTGTACTCACAGAGATCTGCCTGCCTCTGCCTCCTAAGTGCTGAAATTAAAGGTGGGTGCACCACCACCTGCCTCAATAAGTACCCTTAACTGCTGAACCATCTCTCCAGTCCCTTTGCAAGTCCTTTGAAAATTGAAATATTTCAGGGTCAGCAAAATGGCTCAGTTAATTAGGTTATTACTGAAAAGACTGATGACCTGAGTTTGATCATCAGATCCTAAAGCGAAAGAAAGAACCATCTCCCTCAGCCCAGCAGTGGGGGCTACACCTTCAATCCCAGCACTCGGAAGGCAGAGGCAGATGGATCTCTATGAGGTTGAGGTCAGCCTGGTCTACAGAGTGAGTTCCAGAACTTCTCTGTCTCAAAAAACAAAAACAAAAAACAACAACAAAAAGCTACAGATCTATGTTTACTGAAGGAAATCTGCCCACAAAATGCTAAGAGAAAAGCTGGAAGTAACACAGCACACAAAATATAACACAATTTTTATTAAATGTTTAAAGAAATTTATTAACATCAAATACACAAAAAGAATGGGCTTCATTAGGACATTTTATACATGTAATACAAACACAGAGACTGAAGGATGAGGATTTAAAGTTGAAGGCTAGCCTGGGCTACACTGTAAGATTCTCAAAACAAACACGGAAGGAAGAAGGGAGGGAGGAGGAAGGGAAAAAAAAAGAAATACCCGGAACAATAAATATTAAAATGCTTTAAACTGTGTATTTAACCGAAAGAAGGAAGCTATTTATAGTTGCCAATATTTTTCCCCCAAGACAGGGTTTCTCTGTGTAGCCCTGGCTGCCCTGGAACTTGCTCTGTAGACCAGGCTAGCCTCCAACTTAGAGATCCACCTGCCTCTGCCTCTCCAGTGCTGGGATTAAAGGTGTGCACCACCACCACCCAGCATCATCTAAAAAAAAAAAAAAAAAAAAAAAGCCTGATTTTTGCAAGATAATTTTAACTGGGGCTCACAAGGCACATTATTCAGGTAAAGATCTTGTTGCCAAGTCCGATGACTTGAGCTCAATCCTAGGAACCCACATGGTATAAGAAAACCACCAACTCCCACAAGTTGTCTTAACTCTACGAGCTAGTGTATGTGTGTGTACACATATGCACACACATGGAGCAAAGAAAATACATAAAAATTTACAGAGACAACTGTAACTGGTCCTTTCTACGAGGACCAGGAAAAAATACCCCTAAGGAGCAGCAGAGAGGTCGCTCTGCAAGAAGGCTGTTAAACTCTCAGTGATAGCTTTACTGGAGACCAAGAAAAGGATTCATTAACTCACTGCACAAGACTTCCCTCAGCATAGGCCAAAGGCATCTGATCACAGCAGTAGAAACAACACTTGGAAATCAGACAGTATAAGGCTGTCTGGAAACAGCAGGCTTCACATCGCCATCTAACCGAGAGAGAGGTTTTCAACAAGCACCTTTCTTTCAGAGACACTTTGGCTAGATATTGTGCAGGAGTAAACTCGAGTATTCTCTGGCAAGTGCCTAGAATGTGGCTCTGGCAACTGGTGATATATATACATCATCATATTATTTCATGGATAACATCTGAGGGGAAAGTCAACCTCATGTAAGACCATTTATAAAAACACCACTCTTTATTGTAATATTAAGATATGTAAGAAAGACATAAATTCAGAATAGTCTTTTTCTTTGGTTTTTCAAGACAGGGTTTCTCTGTAGCTTTGGAGCCTGTCCTGGAACTAGCTCTTGTAGACCAGGCTGGTCTTGAACTCACAGAGATCTACCCACCTGCCTCTGTCAGAGGACAAGCTGAAGATGAAGGAGTCAGTTCTCTCCTTCCAGGTTGAACAACCTCAGACTGTCAGACTTTACCCACTGAGACATCTTGAGAGTTCCCTTATTCTTCCAAAAGAGTTTTCTTGCTCAATTTCTGCTACCATCCTGCTGAGGAAAAACCAGACACTTCATGGCCACATTCAGCTACATGGCATCCGTAAGAAAGGAAGCACTTGGAATCAACCAAATGGCCTGGGAGAGTTGGTACGAGACATTGCCACTTACAGAGGAACCAGAGCTTCTGCCCAATGGTCAACCTCAATAACTCTGGGCACTGGTCAGCGAGCAGACGAGAGCTGCCATCACTGACAGCATATGACTGCTTTTCTACAAAGTTCTGGAGAAGGAAAGCTTCCTAAGCAGCTTGCCAGCCTGAAGGCCAAATGCTTCAGAGGACTGTTTCAACCAAAAAACAATTAAATATTTTAAGAAGCAAAACTGAGTAAAAACCCAAAGAACTAATAAGCTTTAAGCTGTCCTTTCTCGTGTAGTATTTAACATAAAATCCATAAGTATGCCAGAGGAGTACATCTTGTTGTAGAGCCCAGGCTGGCCTTAAACTTGCAATCCCTGTCTAGGCCTCCACAAGTGGGGAGTGCAAATATGCAACACCACCTAGCTGGAATATTTCTACCTTCCTTTAGGAGATTATTATCTAATTCATATTTTGAAATAAGGTAGATTTTTGTTGTTGTTTGGTTGGCTGGCTTTCTGTTGGGTTGGGACAGAACTCAGAGCCTCATAATCACAGACAAGTATTCTACCACTGACAAACACACCCAGACCTAGAGTCCTGCCATTATTATTCATTTAGTTTTGCATTTTGGTTTTGTTTTTTTTTTGTTTTTGTTTTTGTTTTTTTTTTTTTGGATTTTTCGAGACAGGGTTTCTCTGTAGCTTTGGAACCTGTCCTGGAACTCCCTTTGTAGATGAGGCTGGCCTCGAACTCACAGAGATCCGCCTGCCTCTGCCTCCCAAGTGCTGGGATTAAAGGCGTGCGCCACCACCGCCCAGCTATGCTTTTTGGTTTTTTGAGACAGTGTCTCACACTGTCAACCACCTATTTGACACTCATTAAATATATAAAACCACAACTTATATCTGAAGATGACCTCAAACTCACAGCAATTCTCCTGCCTCAGCTTTCTAAGTACTAGGATTACAGGTATGAGCCACGAAGCCCAGCTCAACTCTTTCAAAATGGGGGGGGGAGTATTTTTAATTATGTATATGCATGCATGTGGTGTGAAAGTATATTTTAAAATAATAAATAAATAAGGTAGAGGATAATAGAAGACAACTGAGGATAATAGAAAATAACTAGAATTGACCTCTGGCCTCCAGATAGGAGTACATACATACACACATACACACACACACACACACACCCATCCATGTAACATACATACTCTACAAATAAATAGTTTTAAACTATAACTCTAAATCTTTGTTGTTAAGTTTGTTTTTTTTTAACATTCATTTAGAGAGAGAGAGAGAGAGAGAGAGAGAGAGAGTGTGTGTGACGGTATACATTTGAAGGTCAGACAACAACTGTGGGAGTCAATTCTCCTTCTATCAAGTGATTTCTGGGGATCAAACTCAGATCACCAGGCTTGACATCAAGCAACTTCACCCATTGAGCTATCATGTCAGCCCATTTGTTTCGTTCTATTCCATTTACTTTTAGGTATCATGTGAATGTGTATGTAACAGGCTTGGGGTTACAATGGGATCCAAACATCCAGTGTAGTCGCCAGCTACACATATGCCAGTCTAGCTGGCCCTCATGATTCCAGAGATTCTCTAGTCTCTGCCTCCTATTACCCAGTAAGATTACCAGAATTACAGATGCTCACACTATGCATGCTGTGGAATATTATTTTAAGATATGGTACATTCATTTATGCTGTAGAACATTTCTTTTTTTTTTTTTTTTTTTAGTTTTTCGAGACAGGGTTTCTCTGTGGTTTTGGAGCCTGTCCTGGAACTAGCTCTTGTAGACCAGGCTGGTCTTGAACTCACAGAGATCCACCTGCCTCTGCCTCCCAAGTGCTGGGATTAAAGGCGTGCGCCACCACCGCCCGGCAGAACATTTCTTTAATGATGCAAAAATGTGTTGCATTCTTTCATGTTGTCTTTATTTAACTCTGTGAGTTGTGTTACTTTGCCTGTCTAAAACGTCTGATTGATCTATAAAGAGCTGAATGGCCAATAGCAAGGCAGGAGAAAGAGCAGGCAGGGCTGCAGGCAGAGAAAATAAACAGAAGGAGAAAAAGAGGGATGAGAAGCAAGAGAGAGCAAGGAGTGAGAAAGAAGAGGGCAGCTACCCACCCACAGTCAGACACAGACAAGAGTGAAAGTAAGATTACAGAAGAAAAGGAAAAGCCCAGCCGGGCGGTGGTGGCGCACACCTTTAATCCCAGCACTCGGGAGGCAGAGGCAGGCGGATCTCTGTGAGTTCGAGACCAGCCTGGTCTACAAGAGCTAGTTCCAGGACAGGTTCCAAAACCACAGAGAAACCCTGTCTTGAAAAAGCAAAAAAAAAAGGAAAAGCCCAGAGGCAAAAGATAGATGGGATAATTTAAGTTAAGAAAAGCTGGTAAGAAACAAGCTAAACCCAGATATTCATAAGTAATAATAAGTCTTCATGTGCATTTATTTGGGAGCTCGGTGATGGGCCCCCGAAAGAGTCAATGAGTCAAAAACAACCAACTACACTATGCATGCAGCTTTTGCCTGGATTATAGGATTTGAACTCAGGTCTTTATGCTTGCATGGCAAGTATTCGTACTCACTAAGTCACTTCTCTAACCCTAAGTTTTTTTCTGAGGGGGGAAGCAGTGATGGTGATGGTGATGGCAGTGGTGGTTTTGGTTTTCTTAAAGACAGGTCTCATTCTGTGCTCAGGCTGGACTACAGCTGGCTGCACTACAGCTGGCTGCACACCTCTTGCCTCAGCTTTCAGGTGCTGGACTGTAGACCTGAGGCATCGTCATCATCTACATACGAAAGAACAAATGATAACACCCTAACTTAGAACCCATCAGGTAGGCTGGAACCCAGCTTGACTGGTAGAGTCCTTGCCTAGTATGCAAAAAATCCAGGGTTCAGGCGGATCTCTGTGAGTTCGAGACCAGCCTGGTCTACAAGAGCTAGTTCCAGGACAGGCTCCAAAGCCACAGAGAAACCCTGTCTCGAAAAACCAAAAAAAAAAAAAAAAAAAAAAAAAAAAAAAAAAATCCAGGGTTCAATGCCAAACACCACATAAAACCAAACATAATGGCACACACCTGTAATCCCAGCACCTGCGAGTTGAAGATAAGCAGGTCAGAACCTCAAGGTAATCCTCAACTACCTGAATCCCAGGCTAGCCTGGGATACATGAGATTTGGTCTCAAAAAACAGGGACTGAGGAGATGGTTAGTGAGTAAAGAACCCATATTAAAAACCTTGTAATCCTAGCGCTATAGAGGCAGAGACAGGAGGATCTTGAGGCTCACTGACCACTAGCCTAGCTGAGTTGGTGAACCCCATGTTCAGTGAAAGACCCTTTGTCATGGTGTTGGTCAACCTGACAAACACCTGGACATATGGAGGAAGAGGGAATCTCAACTGAGAAACTGCCTCTGTCAGACTGACCTGTGGGCATGTCTGGGAGGTATTTTCTTAATTGCTAATTGATGTAGGATTGGTGGCTATACAGGACAGGGAGCAGAACAAGCCAGGGGAAGCAAGCTAGTAAGCAGCTTTCCTCTACGGTCTCTGCTTCAGGCTCCTGCCTCAGCTTCTCTGATGATGGACCGTAACCTGTAAACCAAAGAAACTCTTTCCTTCCCAAGTCAGTTTTGGTAATATTTTACCACACCAACAGAGAGCAAATCAGTACATCCTTTCATCACAGCATAATCAAGGAAGACACCTAACATCAAATCTGGTCTATACACACACCTGCACACACACTGTGTACACACATGAACACGCACAATGTCTAAATAAATAAGCACATATTACAGCCAACCAAAGTCTATGAGGATGAGGATACTAGGCCCTTTATCCAAAGAGCTGATGACTCAAAAATCTCAAAATGTCATGTAAAACCAGAATGGTCCCTACTTTACTTTTGTTTTGTTTGTTTTTTGAGACTAGGCTTCTCTGTGTAGCCCTGGCTGTCCTGGAACTCACTCTGTTGGCCAGGCTGGCCTCTAATTTACAAAGATCTGCCTGCCTCTGCTTACTGAGTGCTGGGATTAAAGGTGTGTGTCGCCACATCTGGCCCTATTTCACTATCTTTAAATGCCTAGCATTTAGAGTTTAATGTAATCACCTGCTTGTTTGTTTGGTTTTGAGATATCTTACTCTGTAGCCCAAGCTGGTCTAGAACTCACTATGTAACCCATTCTGGTCTCTCACTCCTAATGAATCCCCTATCTCAGCCTCTTAAATGCTGGAATTACAACTATAAGACAGTATGCCTGGCATAATTACTTGCTTTTAAATCTACCCTACTAAACAAATTATAAATATAAGTGAAAGTTATTGTATCCTCTCCTTAAAATGAGCTAGTAACAACCATTTCTTAACAAATTCCTAATGCCTTATGAGCACTGTGAAAGAAAACTGCCCCAAGGGAGCGGCGCTATTAGGTGTAGCCCTAGAGGAGGAAGTGTGTCACTGTGGGGGTGGTCTCTCCTTTGCTCGAGCCACTCCCAGGGACAGTCTACTGCATATCAACTTATAGTAGCTCCTTCTCCAGCACCACATCTGCCTGCATGCCACCATGGACTAATCCTATGATACTGTAAGCTGCCATCTCAATGAAATGTTTTCCTTTATAAGAGTTGCTATGGGGCTGGTGAGATGGCTCAGTGGTTAAGAATACCGCCTGCTCATCTAAAGGTTCTAAGTTCAATTCCCAGCAACCACATGGTGGCTTACAACCATCTGTAATAAGATCTGGTGCTTTCTTCTGGCCTGCAGGCACGCATGTAGGCAGAATACTGTATATACAATGAATAAATAAATCTTAAAAATAAAAAAAAAAAAACAAAGAGTTGCTATGGTCACGGTGTCAAATATCTCTAGCCTAGATACTGACCCTCAGCTATGGAGATCTAAACCTCTGAATGTCACACTATTAACACACAGGCCACACGCTTATTACCCTATCCTTTCTGACTCACCTACTCAGCTCAGTCAATGTAACCCCTGTTCTAGTACCTGAACTCAAGACCTCAGAACTGAGGTTTTGGCTTTATTGTGCTTATTTCATATGATTATCTCATTTAGTGTCCTGTTTCACAGAAGTCACAAAGGAAGTAAGTGGCAGAGCAAAGAAAGACTCAAATTCTTCTGAAGATTCTAGAAATCATACATAATGTTGCCTCATCTTTAAGTCCTTCTATCAAAAAAATTAAAAATAAATAAATACAAAAAATAAAATAAAATAAATCCTTCCATTTACTCTGTAAACAACAGACCCGATGCTTTCATTTCTTCCACATTAGTCAACAGGAACTAACTACACACTTGTTCTACGCCCAGCACTAAGGAATTTAAGCATAAAACAGTATTTCAAGGAGCTGGTAATACTACAGGAAGACCAGATCTCAACAAATAATTGTTATATAAGGTAAGAAATACTGTTTAGTTTTGAGACACAGTCTCGCTATGTAGTTGGGCTGGCCTTAAATTCTATAAGGAGTTAAGGTTGGTTTCAAACTTGAGATTTTCCTGTCTCAGCGTTCCCCACACCCCCCCGCCCCGTGCTGGAATTTCAGACATGTGCCACCATGCCCAACTCAGAGAAATAGTCTTGAAAGCAGGCATGTATAAGGTTCTAAGAGTGTAGAGGAAGAATAAATGTTATCTCATGACAGCAAGTGATATCAAAACATGGGCATTAAAGTTTGAGAATAAAGTTAGATGTGGTGGCTCACACCTACAATCCCAGCACTTGAAGGCTGGTCACCATGAATTCGAGTCCATCCTGGGCTAAAGGAGAGATCCCATTTCAGAAACAAATAATAAGCAAGTGTAAGGTACAAAGGAGAATTCTAGGGTGCTAATATTTTTTATCTGGGTGCTGGTTATCCGTGTATACATGGTTCATAAAACTTCACTAAGACCCCTTACATGTGCTTTATATGTATAAGGTACTTCTGTTTTTTTGTTTTGTTTAAAGACTTAAACTTGATCTGGACAGATGGTTCAGTGTGTAAGGGCACTCACTCCGTGTACAAGCAAGAAGACCTCAATTCAAATCCCCCCACCCATGTAAAAAACAACAAAAAAATGGTCATAGCCACAGATGCCTGTAACTCCAGCATTATAGGGGTGGAAACAGGAAGCAACCTGGAACTCTTGGCCATACAGCCCAGTGGAAACGCTTCCAGTTCTGAGAGGCCCTATCTCGCGGGAGAGAGAGTAGAGTGACACCGGAGGACACCTGACATCTTCCTTTAGCTTCTGAACACACATACCATACACAGAGCCCCCCCCCCGCCACACACACACAAGTAATGATAAAAAAAAAATTAATCAAATTGTAGCCCTAACCTAACCCACAGATCTTCTCTATTCTGGATATTTCAAATCCTCAGGTATTTCCTGATCCCCTTTGCCTTCTGCAACCTGGAACTTCCCCTTTTTCTAATCTTTTCCAAACTCTAGTGCTTTGTTAGTCCGTTCTGGAAAATGAAAGACAGTTTATCAGGTTCTGACACTAAGGCAACTATGATAAACCTTTGTTCGTCTCCTTTACTGGCCTGTGGCTCCTTCACCCCAATTTCTGTGCCTTGTTGGAGGGGATGGCATGCAATAAGGTTTGATGAAAAACGTAGCATACATATATTAAAAAGACAAACTAAGAAAAACTTCACTGAGAGTCCAAGACTGGGCAGAAGTGACTTCAGTACACAGATACCATTCTTGCAAAAGCACGGGTTCCCTCGGTCCCTCTAAGCCCCTCCACCATCTGCTACTGGGTGGACCACCGCCTGTAACCTCGCTGCCAAACCCTAACACTCCACAAGCCCAAGGCACCTGGGGATGTCCAGCCTCCCGCGGATCCCGCAGCCCGAGTCGGGAGAGTGGGCCACGCCCCCTCGGAGACCCACCCCTCGGGTAGTGGGGCTCGCACTCCACACCTCCTCTACACCCCATCCTCCGCACCAGAGCTCCGCCCTCAGATCGCGAAGGACCCCAGACGCGGGTCAGTCTGCTCAGAACCGCACGCTGGTGCCCACTGCCTGCACCTCCGATTCAATCCACTGAGGCTGGGACAGTGCAGACCGGCCTGCTCCAGCCGGTGGCCTCACCTCTCTTCCAAGAGCTCAGTGGGGACACCACCTCAACCCTCTCGGAAATGAACTCGGCCAAGCTGGAGCGAAACAAGGCCGCCCTCACGGTCACGGCCACCACAAGCAGCAGGACCAAGGGAGCCGCCATGATAACTGAGGCGGGCGCGCAGGCGGGGAGGGCAAAAGGCAATGCGGAAGAGCCTCAAGCCCTGCGCGCCACCCTGTAGTACCTCGGCCGGGCGATTGCTGCTGCTGCTGCGGGAGCCCAGCGGCCTGAAGACTACCACTCCCAGGAAGGCTTGCGGCGGGACGACGGAAAGCGGGATGTGTCAAACTCATAGTAAAGATTTGGACTGCACCTCTGCTCACCCAAGAGAAGGGAAAAATTTTTTACTGAGATCGTGAGCACATCTTAAAGAAATAAGTTCACCAGTGCGCATATTTTTAATGTGAAAATGTTTACTTTTATATTTTTAAAGAGTGCCTTGTATTTATTGTACGCCAACCGTCCTCCAGGCACTATATTGTGTTCTGAGGAAACACTTTGGAGTGGCTTCAACGTTCTGCGACCTTCAGCAAGTTATTTAACCGAGGGAAGACAGAGCAGGAACTCAAGGGAGGATCTTGAAGCTAAAACCGTGAAAGAACACTACTTCCGGACCTTCTCTTCTGCTCATGCCCAGCCCGCTTTCTTGCACAACACAGGCACACCTGCCCAGGGATGATCCGCACCCCCCACCCCCGACTTTAGTCAATTTCAAAAATCAAGACAGTTTCTCACACACCCGTCTGATGGAGGCAATTCTTCAACGGAGGTTTCCTCTTCCCAGATGACCCTAGGTTGTGTAAAGTCGACAATAATAACCAAAACAACTACTATAGTAAAGTAGCGTGTAAGGACGCACTTCTGCTTCTTCTCAATTAGGTTGGTAGTTTGACATCCCTCCAGGTGGGAGTGTTTACATCTGAGAAATCAGCAAACACAACAAACCATGGGTTTTGAGAGCCCGTTGATAAGCATTAACAGCACACCTCTTCATTAGTTAATGTATGAAAAGTGCTCAGGTAAGGGCTTAAAGATTAGCTATAATAATTAATTATGCAGGAGATTTTGGAACCATGAAGAAAACGGAACAGTGCATCAATAGTATAACTATGGTTAATAAAAATTACTGACTTATCGTGATTTGTGTGTGTTTTATTTATTATTTATTTATTTATTTTGGTTTTTTTGTTTTGTTTTGTTTTGTTTTGTTTTGTTTTTGTTTTTTTGAGACAGGGTTTCTCTGTGGCTTTGGAGCCTGTCCTGGAACTAGCTCTGTAGACCAGGCAGGTCTCAAACTCACAGAGATCCGCCTGCCTCTGCCTCCCGAATGCTGGGATTAAAGGCGTGCGCCACCATCGCCCAGCATATTTTGGTTTTTTTCGAGACAAGATTTCTCTATAGCTTTGGTGCCTGTCCAGGACCTAGCTCTTGTAGACCAGGCTGGTCTTGAACTCATAGAAATCCACCTGCCTCTGCCTCCTGAGTGCTGGGATTAAAGGCTTGTAGCACCACCACCCAGCTTTGTGTGTGTGTGTGTGTGTGTGTGTGTGTTAATAAATAAAACTTGCTGAAGATCAGAATGCAGAGCTAAGCCACTAGAGGCCAGGTAGCCGAGGCACACATCTTTAACCCCAGGACTCAAGGCCACCCTGGGCTACTCGAGATTGAATCTGTCTAAAAAGAAAAATAGAACTCACACATAGGTGCTCCAAGCACTTGGAAGTCACATGCCTTTAATCCCAGCACTATGGAAGTGGAGACAGGAGTGATATGGCTGGGCAGAGAGAAATATAAGGCAGGAAAAGACAAGCTCGTTGCAGTCTGGGGTTTGGTGAAGAGCATTGCAGTCTACAGTCACTCTGAGGACAGGGTCACCCAATTGTTTGTCTGAGCCTTGGTAGAGGTAAGAACTCTCTAGTGGTTGGCTGCTTTGCTTTTCTGATCTCAGCTTGAACCCCAATATCTGTCTCTGGATTCTTATTATTAATGCTACATTGACTATTTCAAAATAGATAGTAGAGGCTTTTGAATGTTCCTAACACAAGTAATGTCTGAAGTCCTTGCCACACGTGGTATACATGTATTGGGTTATCATACTCTACTCCATAAATATGTAAACTGTTTCAGTTAAAAATATAAAAATACATTTTTTAGAAAAGAAAAAGTTCATGATTGAGAAATCATGGATGAAGGGATGGTGGTCACATGTCAAGCTGGTCAGGGAAGACTGAGACAAGTGACATTTTGGAGGAGTCCTACACAATGAGAAACTAATCAGAGTTAGCACAGGGAAGAGACTTGGAGTCAGGAAACAACGAATATACACAAGGATCAGAAAAGAGGGCTGGACAGATGGCTCAGCCATTAAAGGCTCACAACCTAGACAAGAGGAGCAGCAAAGAAACAAGTCCAAGGGAAGACAACAGCATTTGTTGCAAAATGAGTAACACACACATATGAAGCAAGCAGTAGCCTCTCGGCTGTAGTTAAATTGGGGGTTATTCAAAGTACAAACTATAGCCATTGAAAAGTTTTTTATTTTCCTTTTCAGTTATTTTGGTTTCCAGGCACTGGGATTTATGTAGCCCAGGGAGGCCTTGAATTCAGTGCACATCTGAAGATGTCCTTGAGCATCTGATTCTCCTCCGATCTTTGACTCCCAAGTTCTGAAATTACAGACTTATGCCACTACCCCTGGCCTTTTTTGTTTGTATTTTTGTGTTTTGAGATGGGGCCTTGCCATGTACCCCTGGCTGACCTAATAATCTCTGTGACTTAAAGTGGCCTCAAATCCATGGCAATCTTTGTTTTAAAGATTTTAATTTTGGTGGCACAGGGAAGGCTACTATGTAGTTGTGGAGGTCAGAGGCTGGAACAAGAGCATTCCCCACTGCACCCAGCTTCCACTGGAAACTTTAAACAGAGTGATATCAGGTGTTTTAATTTGTGAACTTTTTGAGGGATAAGGGGACAGTATTTCCTGTTTCCTTTGATGCCAGGGATGAAACTCAGGGCCCTGGTGCATGCTAAACACTTGCATTACAACTCACTATCCACCAGTGCACTTCTGAACGATACCATGCTGCCGAGCCTGTGTGGGTGTTATAGAATCTAATGTGATGACAAAATTATACCTCTACCTTTATGGGACTGGAAGAGTTGGTTGAAGAAGTATAAATTTTAAGAATGACGTAAGTCAGACTGGAGAGATGGCTCAGTGGTTAAGAGCACATATTGTTCTTCCAGAGGACCTGAGTTTAACTCCCAGCACCATGTGACTCTCAACTGCCTGTAACTCCAGTTCCAGGGGATCTGATGTCTCTTGTGTGCATACCCACGCAGAGATTATTAACACAGACCCATCATTAAAAACAAAACAAATGTTGTTTTGTTTTGTTTTTCAAGGCAGGTTTTTCTCTGTGTAGCTCTGGATGTCCTGGAATTAGCTTTGTAGACCATGCTAGCCTCAAACTCAGATCTCCCTGCCTCCCGAGTGCTGGAATTAAAGGAGTGCTCCACCAGATGTGGCAAAACAAATCTTTCAAAAAAACTAACATTAAGTCATAAAGAATGGTTGGAGGGGGATCAGCAGGTTAAGAGAATGAAAACATCATCAGCTCCAGGGTTCATATATAAGAGGTTCATATGAAGTAACAAAGGAATAGAGAAGGAAATTCATCTTTGAATCCCAAGCACTGTGACATACTCTGTCCACGAGCTTATTTAGTCTGCACAGTTTTCTTCCTAAAAGATATAGATGTTGTTATATGCATATTACATTATGAAAAGTGGACACTGCAGTAGCATCAGCTCCACAGTGAAGACAGAAGAGACTACACACAGTAGAATGCTCAGCTCATGTCCAGTGGACGCTGGAGCATAGTGAAGACTGAAGAGACTACACACAGCAGAATGCTCAGCTCATATACAGTGCCAGACACACACCAAGCAGCTATGGTGCTAGTTACGATGGCCAATGGGCCCCTGAAAAGATAAAGATACTCAGTCTTGCTAGTTACGAGGAGAAGGCAAAGCAAAGCCACCATGAGCCTTCGCTTCATATTCACTGGGATGGCTGAAAGAAAAACAAAAAACAACAACAAAAACAAACAAACAAACACATTCTGGCAAAACAAATTCCCGTGTGCATTGAAAGGGGGAACATAAAATGTAGCTACTTTGGAAAACAGTTTGGCAATTCAACAAAATGTTAAGCAGGGGATGGCCATGAGCTCAGAGGTAAAGCTCTTGCTGTCTGTCTGAGAGATGTGAAATCCCGTGTCCACACAGCGTGGATAGCTCATTCATAAGACCAAAATAGAAATACTCAGACATAGACCAGGTGTGGTTACTCATGCCTTTAATCCCAGCACTCGGGAGGCAGAGGCAGGTGGATCTCTGTGAGTTCAAGATCAGCCTGGTCACAAAACAAGTTCCAGTACAGCCAAGCTTGTTACACAGAGAACCCTGTCATGAAAAACCAAAACAGAAAGAGAAGTACTCAGAACTGGATAGACAAAAAGGTCCTATGTTTATACAATAGAACATAGGTAGGCAATAAAAAATAATTAAATGTTGATATATGCTACAACATGCAAAAGCCCCGAAAATATTATGCTAAGTGAAATAAACCAGATCACAAAAACTTATTTTATTTAATTCTATTTATATGAAATGTTCCGAATAGGCAAATGTACAGAAGAAAGATTAAGACTTGGAGTGGCACCGGGCGATGGTGGCGCACGCCTTTAATCCCAGCACTCGGGAGGCAGAGGCAGGCAGATCTCTGTGAGTTCGAGGCCAGCCTGGTCTACAAGAGCTAGTTCCAGGACAGGAACCAAAAAGCTACGGAGAAACCCTGTCTCAAAAATAAAAAAAAAAGAGCCGGGCGGTGGTGGCGCACGCCTTTAATCCCAGCACTTGGGAGGCAGAGGCAGGCGGATCTCTGAGTTCGAGGCCAGCCTGGTCTACAAGAGCTAGTCCCGGGACAGGCACCAAAGCTACAGAGAAACCCTGCCTCGAAAAACCAAAAAAAAAAAAAAAAAAAAGACTTGGAGTGACTAAGAGAGTAAGAAAGATACAGTTTCTTCTGCTTCTCTTCCTCTCTTCCTTCTGTGGTACCGGGGATTAATCCTTCCGTCTTTCTTTTCTCATATTGAGCGCATGGAGTTGTATGCCAGTATCCTTTTTCCTCTTCCTTCTTCCCTCTTCTTCCTCATTCTTGCCCCCTTCCTACTCCTTCCACCCTTTGTCTTCCTTCCTCCGTTCTTCCTTTTTTAAGGCTGCTCTGGCCTCAAACTCACTATTTAGCCAAAGATGGCCTTGAACATTCAATCATTTTGCTTATGCACCCTAAGTGCTAGGAGAACAGATGTGAGCTACCGTACCCAGTTTGTGCTGTGCTGACAGATGAGACCCAGGACTGCAGCATGCTAACCCCAGTCTATTAACTGATCTACATTCCTAATCTCCTTGCCATCTTTTACTTTGTGTGTGTGTGAGGAGGTGCACATGCACACATGCACGTGTATTTTAGAAGCAGCGTCTTGCTATGTACCCCTGATGACTAGGTACTCACTCTGAAGTCCGACTAGCCTAGAACTTGCAACAATCTTCCTGCCTCAGCCTCCTGAATGTGAGGTTATATCCATGTGCCACCATGACAGCCACTTTTTATTTTAAGACAAATTTCCCAGAATTTGAACTTTCAGTCCTCCTGTCTCAGTCTTCTGGGGTTACAGACCTGCACCACCAGGTAAAGTAATACAGCTTTTTTGTGAAGTAACCTGATTGGTCCAAAATTAGGCTGCAGTGATGGTTATGCTGGTCTTGAATATACCAAAACCACCTAACTGCATCAGTTCTCTCCCTCTGCCAGGGACCAGGATTGATCTCAGGCCCATACCTGCTGAGCCATCTCACTGATCCAAGAGTGCATTTCAATGTAAACTCCTCAGTCTGCCCTAAAACTGTGAGTCACCACAATAAACTGCATTCCTTATTTCTTCAAGAAATTCTGACATTGCTGACTCAGAATCTCAGAATCCATACCTTGAAAAAGATGATGCTAAAAGGCATATACGCCCAGTAGCCTACCTAACAAAAGGATGAGAAGAGGAACAAGTTAGCAAATAGTGCTACAATGGGCCATGGACTATTACAGTCCTAAATTATACGTACTATTTTAGCTGATGTTGTGTCCCCATTATCACATGAGGAAACTGAGGCAGGAAAGGACTCAGTAACTTACCCAAAGCCAGGAGGGGGGTGGCACAACCAGGATGTTTATGGAAGCTCTAATTATCGTGGCTAGTTGCTCTAGCTGAGAAGAATGAGAGGAATTTGGCTTGGGTTGGCCTGAGGTAGGTTGGGTTGTTTATGGCTGTAGCTGAAGAGGAAGGGTATTTAACAGAAAGGAAGTTGTGAACAAGATGATTCCTTGTAAGTGGGATTTTTCTGTCCCATCAGCCTGCTCCCAAAATAATGAAACAGACTTATTATTAATTTTAAATGCTTAGCCAATAGCTTAGGCTTGTTACTAACTAGCTCTTCAACTAAAATTAATTTCTTAGCTATGCTTTACCACGTGGTATACCTGGTTTTAGCATGGCATGTTCATCTCCTGCTTCCTTCATCCCTGTGCTCTCTTTTAGTCCACAAGCCCCACCTAATCTCGACCCGCCTAGCTATTGACCATTTAGCCCTTTATTAAACCAATGAGAACAGTAAATGTTAACAGTATACAAAGATTGTTCCACAGCATTTCCCCCTTTTAGTCTACTTAAAAAAGGAAGGTTTTTAACTTTAACATAGTAATATTATATACAACAAAACAGTTACCAAGTAAGACTAATAGTTACAGTATCCAATCCATTTGTATTTGGCAAATTTGGAGAAAATACTCTATTATCTATCTTATCTTTGTGAGCTTAAAGTTTAATGTCTACTTTACTTTTTCTCATAAATAAGGAAAACTATAGTCTAACTATTTAGACTTTAACTCCATCAAAGATCAAAAGGGTGTAATATTACCTAACAAAAGGGATCTCTGGCTACCTGGACAGTTACCCAAAGTTCTCCTGTAACATGGAGGCATCCATCTTTTGCCTAGAGGCCTAGTATAGCTGACAGACATTTCCAAGAAGCAGAGAATTTTGAAGAACTGTCCTACCTTGTCTTGGCAAAGTTTGGCACTTTCTTTTGCACTCTACTGGTCCAGGTTAGATAGCATACTGTCAGCAGTCAAAGCAAGGGAAGATTTTTTTTGCCCAAATAGCCAGCTTTTGCCATAAAGAAAGCAAATTCCATATGGAGATTCTTCAATGCCCATAATCTTCTTTTGAAGTAAATTGATGCTCTCAGGAGCAGACATGACTCACTGTCATAAAAATCCTTAGGTTATTAAATATCTTAAATGCCATGTTCTATAGGTCTATTTAAGTATATCTGTTTAACCTTGAAACATAATTAATATGACTATAAGTTTGATTATTACAGATGACTATTAACCTGTATTTCTTAATTATACATATTTAAATGAGCCGCATAAGCACAATACCTTAAACAAGAGTAGAAACATATATATATAGTATAACAAAAATTAAATTTGTACCAATAAGTCAAAATCCATACCAATGTGTTTTGAGATTAATAATTCCCTTTTAGATTAGATTCAATAATCTATTCTTTTTTCATAATTTCTATATTATATCCCTTTTTTCCTTCAGAAAGAGATCCTTGAATCTAACTCTTTTTTTTAGCTTTTTTTTTCAGACCATGATCAATAACAACTTGTAACCAACCTTCCTTAAATGATGACACACATTCGAAACCCATTTTTGGGAATGTGGGCATTGTTTTCTCTAGACTGTGTCCTGTTGTTTATGGGTGCTGGCATCTTTGGAGGACCCTGAGGAAATCAGGATTATTGTCCAGTCCTGGTTGGAGTAGTCTGTGAGGGTATATTATCTCAGCCAGAAGCCTTGAAGTTGTTTTGGATGCAGAACTCAGAGAAAACTGCAATAGAGGTGTTCTGAGATGCTGGATCATCTGGGCCATTAGTTTTTATTGGTGTCTGGTCCCCTTGCTCTGAAGATACATAAATTTTTATTATTTTTATTTTATGTGCATTGGTGTTTTGCCTGCATGTATATCTGTGTGAGGGTATCAGAACCTCTGGAACTGGAGTGACAGACAATTATGAGCATGCTGTACTGAGAAAGATACCAAGCCACATGGCAAAGTGTAGATAAAAATGTAGGTGAATTGAAAATGTAAGAGTTAGCTAGTAATAAGCCTGAGCTATTAGTCAAACATTTGTGATTAATATTAAACCTCTGGATGGTTACTCGAGAGTAGTGGCTTGCAGTACAGAAACTTCCATCTAAAAGAAACCTTATTTTCCAGCTGCCTGATAACCAGCCACCATTATGAAGGACAGAAAAACCAGCTAGTAGAGGATGTTTATGACATTCCAACCACTGACAATTTTATTAGGAAAATAAGACCAAGACACAAATGAGGTCTAAAATCCACATATTACACGTGTACTCTACCCTTGGAAAGCAACAGTACCTAGTCAGAAGTTTCAGAAAGGTAAACCAAAATTTACATGAACACATCAGATTTGAAGACCACTTTGCTAATAGCAAAAGAAACTTTGACCAATTGACAATCCCTGCTCACAAGGTAGCGCATGTCTGTAATCCCAGCTTTTGGGATGTGGAGGCAGAAGGACCATGAATTTAATGCTATCCTGGACTACACATATAGAACCTGTCTCAAAACAACAATAGAAAGTTAACAACTCCTTGAATTTATGTAGAGAAATCAACCCAAACATAGACTTTTCAGATACACCTGAACGAAAAAGAAAAAACTCAAAAAATCATCAAAGGAAACATTAATAACAAGCTATTGACCCAGGTACTCTGGAGGCTGAGGCAGGAGGATTGCTAGAGGCAATAGACAGATTTTTCTTTGGGCCATCCGCTCACAAAAAGCAACTTGGAGACTTACTATTATGAAATCTGGGCCTATAGCTTAGGCTTGTCCCATTAGCTCTTATAACTTAAACTAAATAATTTATATTAATATAATTGCTAGGATTCAGGAATTATGCTGGCCCCTGTCACCTTGTAGGACCCACCCACCCAGGTAGTACCCCGGCCAACCCAGAGTCCTATGGCTGCTACGTCACTACCCATGCATGCAGGTGCAAAAGGCCCTTTAAGGTGGCGCACGCCTTTAATCCCAGCACTTGGGAGGCAGAGGCAGGCGGATCTCTGTGAGTTCGAGACCAGCCTGGTCTACAGAGCTAGTTCCAGGACAGGCTCCAAAACCACAGAGAAACCCTGTCTCGAAAAACCAAAAAAAAAAAAAAAAAAAAAAAAAAAGAGATGAGCTCTGCCTATTCCTGCTTTCTTTTCCCACCGCTCTTCTGAAGAGGCAGGCTGCTCTTCTTTCTCTGTATTTCTCTTTCCCTCTTCCCTCCCCTTTACCCTTCTCTCAATAAACTCCGCACCCAAGCTCTGCCTGCATGATGTGTTTGTCTCCCACCCGCCACCCACCGTGAGGCCTCTCGAGTCATTTTACAATAGTGGTTTACAATGTGTTTTAATAAATAAAGCTTACCTGAAGATCAGAATGCAAAGCAGCCACACTAGTCAGCCATACAGGCCAGGCAGTGGTGGCACACACCTTTTTTGTTGTTGTTGTTGTTGTTGGGTTTTGTTTTTAAATTTTTTTTTTTTTTTTTTTATTTTTCGAGACAGGGTTTCTCCATAGCTTTTTGGTTCCTGTCCTGGAACTAGCTCTTGTAGACCAGGCTGGCCTCAAACTCACAGAGATCAGCCTGCCTCTGCCTCCCAAGTGCTGGGATTAAAGGCATGCGCCACCACCGCCCGGCTTTGTTTTGTTTTTTGAGACAGGGTTTCTCTCTGTAGCTTTGGAACCTGTCCTGGCACTAGCTCTGTAGACCAGGAATAGCCTTAAACTCACAGAGACCCACCTGCCTCTGCCTCCCGAGTACTGGGATTAAAGGTGTGCACCACCACCGCTCCACTTGGTGGCACCCACCTTTAATCCCAGCGGCCACACTGGTTAGCTATAGAGGCCAGGCAGTGGTGGTGCACACCTTTAATTCCAGCACTAGAGAGGAACAAAAAATGGGAGAAGACACCTCTCACGCTTAGTCTCATTCTGATTTGTGGAAGTAGGATCACCCATTTCGATCGAGGTGAAGGTCAGCAGCTGCCCTCTTTGCTTTTCTGATCTTCATGTTGAACCCCAATATCTGTCTCTGGGTTTTTATTTTTTTGGTTTTTCGAGACAGGGTTTCTCTGTGGTTTTTTGGAGCCTGTCCTGGAACTAGCTCTTGTAGACCAGGCTGGTCTCGAACTCACAGAGACCCACCTGCCTCTGCCTCCCGAGTGCTGGGATTAAAGGCGTGCGCCACCACCGCCCGGCTATGTCTCTGGGTTTTTATTATTTATGCTACATATTAATCTACATTTTGCCTTGTAACTTTACCTCTCTTCCGTCTTGCACCTCCTGTTTCCCCTCTGTGTCCTCTGGCATCTCTCTCCTGTGCCTAGATTCATCTCCTCTCTTCTCTGTGCCCTAAAGTCCCGCCTAACCTCTCCCTACCTAGCTATCGTCTATTCAGCTCTTGATGAAATCAGTCAGGAGGCACCTTGGTAAAGACACATCTTCACAGTGTACACAAATATTATTCCGCAACAAGAGGCCAGGTTGTATAACACGAAGTCAAGCAAATCCATGACAGAAGTTAAGGTTGCTATGAAGGAAACCTTGGCTTAACCTATAGTGACCATGACTTTTTACCAGGAAGCAATGAACTATAGTAACTTGAAAACAAACAGTACAAACAACAACAAAAGTGGGGGAGGGTACCCGTGGGAAGTAGCAGTGTGGGAAGACAATCAAAGGGATCCTGGAGATTGAATGAAGATAAAGGACCCCACCTAGTTCTGTGTATGGATTGGGAAACTAGAGCCCAGAGAGAGGCAGTGCCAGGTGCGGGAACACACAGCAAATCAGTAGTCCTTCTAGGCCCAGACACCAGGGTCTCATCATCAGCCTCCTGTTCCCTGCCAGGGTCTCACCATCAGCCTCCTGTTCCCTGCCAGGGTCTCACCATCAGCCTCCTGTTCCCAGGTCAGGGTCTCATTATCAGCCTCCTGTTCCCAGGTCAGGGTCTCACCATCAGCCTCCTGTTCCCGGGCCAGGGTCTCACCATCAGCCTCCTGTTCCCGGGCCAGGGTCTCACCATCAGCCTCCTGTTTCCTAGAATACACACAAGTAGTTCCCTCCTCAACCCTTCACCCAAAGGTTGTAAGCCCCTTTGCTACCCTCACCAAAAAAGGAGGACCTGGACCTGCAGGCTTATGTAATTCCTCAAGACAGATTACAGAGACCTGGTATCCACAGCGCTGCCGATTTCCTTCCTACATTGCCCACACATGCCACAATTACAAAAGTCATCCTGTTAGGAAATCAATACTAAGACATCACTAGGGCTAACCCAAAGCTGTGGCTTTGCTCCTCTACCCCAGGTCTCCTCTACTGGAACCTTTGTCCCTCCCCTAACTCCCCACCCCAGTTTTGTCTTCCTAGCAGGACCCTGAATTTCTCAGCCCTCATCATATTATCGTGACTGGCTGAGGGGTGAGCATGGGACTCACATCAGGCTATTTGGAACCAGCAAAGCTCAATTCTGAGATGTTAGATGAGCTATTTTGGAAAATAGATTTGCTCTTTTCCTTTGGGTTTGAGTTTAGAAGGCAGCTGTCAATCTCTCTCGTCAAGCTCACCCATACATGTAAGATAAGGCCAAAGCCTGAATGGTTCTCCTAGGTTCCAGTGAGGTGTCTGCGATTTGTACAGCTTGTGATTTGCACAGACAGCGAGAACAAGTCAATTCCCTGTAATCCTAACCTACACACACAAAAAAAGGATGTCTCTGAAGCACAGAGTTAAACAATTGCATTGTGAATTAGGGGTGGGTACTCTGTGAGTAGGAACCAATTCCACAGGGCAACTAAGTTACATATTCTCAGTTGCATCCTAAAAGAGGATGGGCAGATAACGCTGTTGCCTGGGCTGGAGAGATGACTCAGCTGTTAAGAGCACTTTCTACTCTTCCAGAGGACGAGACTTTAGTTCCCAGCACCTGTCAGGCAGCTCACTTCAACTCCAACTCCAGGGGATTTAATACCCTTTTCTATTCTTCCTCAGGCACCTGAACTCATGTGCACAGATAGACAGACACTTGCACACACACACACACACACACACACGCATGCACGCATACACCCACACTTAAAAAAAAAGAAAATCTAAAAAAAGAAAACCCTCTGCTTCATCAGATCCTGGGAAGCCACAGAATGGTCTCCTATCGGGCTCCCAGGGGAGACCAAAGGCCCTGGGGAGAAGGCTTTTCCTGCCTGACAAGCCTCCCTATGTTCTGGGACGGTCACAAGGCATTCTGCCAAGAGCCGGATGAACTAGTCAAGCCTTGGCCCTTCAAATTTTCCAGATTTATCTGGGGTTTTAGTTCCTACTCCTAATTTTTCTTAAGTCCAAATGCCTGTTACCAGCCCAAGCTGTCTGTCAAGGGGTCAGTTGTATGCTGTTGTCTGTCTGTCAAGGGGTCAGTTGTATGCTGTTGTCTGTCTGTCAAGGGGTCAGTTGTATGCTGTTGTCTGTCTGTCAAGGGGTCAGTTGTATGTTCAAAAGAATGTTTTGTTTTTGTTTCCAGCGTTTCCGTGCGTTGTGCAGCAAGGAGCTCCCGCTATTGTCGGTAGAGGAAGTCCAGCTCATCGTGAGTGAACTCCATCGTCACTGTCTGTTTACTTTTCCTCTCTGAGTATCAAGCTGGGAGGGCAGGGCCGAGCTGACTCATCTCTGGGGACACCAGCCCAAGACCTGGGAGAGAGTAAACATTGATACTGAACTTCCACTTAGATACCTCTAGTGACCGGGGAGCTTAGGTCAATGAGGGACAGCCTGCTCCTCACCCATGGCATCCTTTCCTGCTCAAGTGTCCTCCCCTCCCTGGTTTTGCAGAGGGGACAGAAGTCAAGTAACTCAGAAGGAAGTACACAAGCTGGGTCTGGATGTAAACCACAGACACTCATGCATCATTGGCTGAAGTCTAAAATGGCATGGTTACATTTTAAATGTGCAGCTGGGCAGTGATGGCACAGGCCTTTAATCCCCAAACTTGGGAGGCAGAGGCAAGCAGATTTCTGAGTTTGAGGCCAGCCTGGTCTACAAAGCAAGTTCCAGGTCCACCAGGGCTACACAAAGAAACCCTGTCTTGAAACACAAAACAAAATGAAAAAACTAAAAATAGTCGAAAGGTGTATATCAATCAATCTTATATATTTGAAGAAATATCTCTGAATTACAGTGTTTTTAATAAACTTTTGGAAGCAACCTTCCTTTCCATTGAGAACTCTGTAGTGCATTCATATGACTGGATATTACATGTGTGTGACATAAAATGAAGCTGTTCTGCATACTGATAATGAACAGTCTTCAAGACAGAGTGCAGGGCTGGAGAGATGGCTCAGAGGTTAAGAGCACTGGCTGCTCTTCCAGAGGTCCTGAGTTCAATTCCCAGCAACCACATGGTGGCTCACAACAATCTGTAATGAGATCTGGCGCCCTCTTCTGACGTGCAGGCATACATGGAAGCAGAATGTTGTATACATAATAAATAAATCTTAAAAAAAATGTTAAAAACAGAGCCAGGCGGTGGTGGCGCATGCCTTTAATTCCAGCACTTGGGAGGCAGAGGCAGGCGGATCTCTGTGAGTTCGAGGCCAGCCTGGTCTACAAGAGCTAGTTCCAGGACAGGCTCCAGAAAAAAAAAATGTTAAAAACATTTAAAAGGCAAAAATGTGACCTTTAATCTTCTTGGTTGAATTTTACATTTATACTTTAAAATTTTATATGGTATATGTTTTTAAATTGTTACACTGTTTAAGATCTATTTTGATTAATACAAACTTCAGTTGACAACAGAGTGAAGCCAACTCTCCTTCACAAGAAGGACTCAGGCTTCACTTGGTTGCTGCTGCCTTCCCAAGGACACTGGGCTTAGGAGTAGGCACCTGGGCTACAGGACATCATTCCCAATGGTTTCTCCCATCACCTCTCACTCACTTGGCTTCCTGTCAGCACTGGGCTGGGGACCAGAGACAATTGATTATGAGGGCTGTATTTCCAGAGGTCCCATCAATAGAAGGTGGAGGAGAGCCAGCTCAGGAAAAAGGCGACATTTGGTCTGATGTCTGTTCTTCCAGGCTCCACCTCCAATGGGTCCATTGCACAAAGGCATCACAGTTCTGTTAGGTAGATATTGAGAGCATAACAGTTGACAGAGCTCGAACTCTCAGAAGAGGTGGTAGAGGGGCGCAAACTGAAGGTGGAAACCATCTGCCCTCATTCTTAAACATAAGGAACCAGAAGACGTTCCTAAGTCACTTTTTCATGCATTCTCAGTTTTTTAAACTTCTAAATGAAGGCTCACAGGGTGGGCCTGGAGAGACGGCTCAGCAGTTAGGAGCACCTTGTGCTCTTATAGAAATCCCACTTTCAGCCCCCAGCATCCACATAGTGTTCACAACTTTTATGCAAATCTTGTGAATGCCACAGGCACCAGGCACACACGTGGCACACGGACATTCAAGCAAAACACTCAGACATAAATAAATCTTTAAAAAAATTAATTGGGCAGTGGTGGTGCATGCCTTTAATCCCAGCACTAGGGAAGCAGAGGCTGGTGGATCCCTGCTGTTGGAGGCCATTTATTCATTCCCGACTGCCCAGACCATGAAATAACCACACAGAAGCCATATCATTTGCAATACTGTTTGGCCAATTGCTTAAGCATATTTCTAGCTTGTTCTTATATCCTAAACTAACCCATCTCCATTAATCTGTGTATCGCCATGTGACTGTGGCTTACTGGCAAGGTTCTGGTGTGTCTGTCCCCTGCAGAGCCTACTCTCTCTATATATCTCTTCCAGCCTGATTATATTCTGTTAAGCCATTGGCCGAAAGCAGTTACTTTATTCATTAACCAATAAAAGCAACACATACACAGAACGACTTCCCACATCAGATCTCTGTAAGTTCGAGGCCAGTCTGGTCTACAGAGAAAGTTCCAGGACAGCCATGGCTACACAGAGAAACGCTGTTTTGAAAAAAAGAAAGTTTGGAAAGAACAAAGAGAGAAAGAAAGGAAAGAAATTTAAAGTCTCCCAGGTAAAAGTCAGCCTCTGTGAATTTAGAGCAGATCAAGTTCCTCTAGTGGGAAGAAATGACAGAATTCAGAGACCCAAAGAAGCTGGAAGGCAATAAGCAAGGTCCAGGATTGATCAGTCAATGTTTGCACAGCATTCAGAACCTGTCCCTGGCTTTTCTCCTGAAGTTCTAGTGGAAGACTCAGCTGGAGTCAAGGGAACCAGACCAGAGGATTATAGGGGAAGGAGGGGTTCTGAGAGTTTCTGAAGCAAGCTGTGGTGAAGACTAGGCTCAAACGGAAAGGGGACCACAAAGGGAGGGGATATGGGTGACTTGGACTTAGAAAGCCTCACAAAGATATGACCTTCAACCCGAATGAAGTCCACAGCAGGCATTATGACTCACACCTGTAGCTCTGGCACTCAGAAGGCTTAGGCAGGAGGACTGCCATGAGTTCAAGGCCAACCTCCAACTAGAACTAACAGAACAGAAGAGGTAACACACATCTTTAATCCCAGGCGAGGATAAGGCAGGTGGATCTCTGTGAGTCCAAGGCCAGTCTGGTCTACTTAGCAAATTCCAGGACAACCCAGAGCTACATACGAGAGAGACCCTGTCTTAGACAGAAAAAAATAAATATCCCAGATCTGCACACAGATCAGGTCTAGCACCTTCAATGCCACATTCAAGAATTGCTGTCCACAGAGCAAATTGCTGAGAACAAAATAAATGTTTACCTGCAGGGGCAGCGGGAAAAGCGGTCATCTATCTTCACCACGACACAATGAAACGCCATGAAGCTGTTAAAGAACAAGACAGAACTATATGCATAATTAGGGACCTGCCTCCAAATTATATTATTAAACTTATTTATTTTATGCGTATGTGTGTTTGGCCTACACCTGTCTGTGTACCACATGTGTGCGTGGTGCCCACAGAGGCCAGAAGAGGGTGTTGGATTCCTTAAACCTGGAGTTACAGCTGTGAGCCATCATGTAGATCCTGATAATTGAACCCAGGTCTTCATGAAGAGCATCTAGCACTCTTAACCACTGAGCCATCTCTCCAGCCCCCTTATTATTATGTTAAAAGGAAAAGAAAAAAAAATGTCAAGGCAGACTTGGTGGCATGTTGCTGACTATCCCTTTACGCTGTGTGAAGATGTGTCACTGTGATTGCAGAGAGAGGTTCGGTGGGACTTCTAGGGACAGAAAGAACTCAGGGAAGAAGAAAGATGGGATTGCTAGCCAGACTCAGAGGAAGCAGCATGAGCAGTATGGAGAGACGAGGTACAAGAGAATGTAGATTTAAAAATATGGGTTAATTTAAGTTCTAGGAGCTGGTTAGGAACAAGCCCAAGCTAAGGCTGAGCTTTCATAATTAATAGTTAGTCTCTGTGTTGTTACTTGTGAGCTGGTGGTCCTGACAAAGAAGCTTGTCTATAGTGGCACAGGCTGTAATCCTAGCTACTCAGGAAACTGAGGCAAGGGGCACAAAAGTTCAAGACCAGCCTAGGCAACTTACAAACCCTATCTTCTAAAACAATTTCATGGGCTGGAGAGATGGCTGGCAGCTAAGAGTCTCTTCTTCCAGGAGACCTGAGCTCAGTTCTCACCACCCATATCAGGTGGCTTACAAAGTTTACAATTGCCTATAACTCCAGCTCCAAGGGATCCAGCAGGCCTCTCTCCATGCACATCAGGCATGCACGTGGCATATATTACACACACACACACACACACACACACACACACACAAACCTTAAAAGTAAATACATTTCGGGCTGGAGAGTTGGCTCAGCGGTTAAGAGCATTGACTGCTCTTCCCGAGGTCCTGAGTTCAACTCCCAGCACCCACATGGCAGCTCACAACTGTCTGAAAATCCAGTTCCAGGGGATCTGACACCTTCACACCAATACACATAAAATAAAAGTTAAATAAACCATAAAAAAGTAAATACATTTCAAAATGTATATGTAGTGCACTACGATTTGTGTTTAAAGGGAAGAGATCATCTTTTTTGTTTTTTTGAGATAGGGTTTCTTTTTGTAGGCCTGGCTGTCCTGGAACTCACTCTGTCAACCGAGTTGCCCCAAACTCACAGACCTGCCTGCCTCTGGCCCTGAGTGCTGGGATTAAAGGGGAGTGCCACCACTGCCTGGCCATCATTTAATCATGTACATGTCTGCATATGCAGAAGATATATCTGCCAGGTCTCATGAGGGCAGTCTCCTCTGACAAGCGGGAGTACATGGTAAGGCACTGGTGGCAGAGGGAAATTAGTCTATCCCTTTTGTTCTTTGAGATTTTGAACCATGTGGTAGCCTATTTGTTTATTTAGAGGCAGTGTCTCATAGGGCACAGACTGACCTTAAACACACTAGGCAGCTGAGGATGACCTTACAGAGCCTTCTGCCAGATCCATCTCCCAACTGTTCAAAGTACAGGTGTGTGCCACCACAGAGAGCCTCAGAAGCCATTTCTGCTCAACCCACAGATTCATCAGGGTAGCAGTCACTACCCCACTCCATTGTCTAACACTTGGTCTCTGCCACCTCCTAAGCACTAGCTTTTTGGAGTTGGAAGACAGGTTTTCAGGTAACCCAGAATGCAAACATTCTACCACCGTGCAGGCTGAGGAAACTGGGAGAAGGAACCCAGTAAGCGGCACTCCTCCATGGCCTCGGCGAGAAGGAACCCAGTAAGCAGCACTCCTCCATGGCCTCGGCGTCAGCTCCTGCCTCCAGGTTCCTGCCCTGCTTGAGTTCCTGTCCTGACTCACTTTGGTGATGAACAGCAATGCTGGGATGTAAGCTGAATACGCTCTTTCCTCCCCAACTTGCTTTTTGATCATGGTGTTTTGTTGCAGCAATAGAAACTCTAAGCCAACCCTCTCTGAAACCCTTCCATCTATAAGTTGTCTTGATTCATGGTTTTCATCACAGCAAAGGACAAAAAGGTGCTTTTCACACTCAGGCTTCGCAACCCTGAGTTTAACCTCTGACGCCCAGCTAAAAGTGGAAGGACAGGTCAGGTGGATTAATCCCAGCACTCAGAAGGCAGAGGCAGGCAGACCTCTGTGAGTTCGAGGCCAGCCTGGTCTACAGAGCGAATTCCAGGACAGCTAGGGCTACACAGAGAAACCCTGTTTCTAAAAACAAAACAAAACAAAAAGTAGAACAGAACCAACTCTGCAACTCTGTCCTCTGCCCTCCAGACATGTATCGTGGCACACATAATCCCCCCAAAAGTAAATACAAAAATGCTAATGTTCTGCATCTCTGCATCTCTCCCTAAAGGACAAGAGGTTGCTGTTCACAGTCAATGTAGATATGGGCCCGAGTGGCTGAACTGAGGAAAGCATTTCCTCCCTTTCAGTCTTAGTTTCTTCAACACTAAAATAGAATAAAATAGAATGAATATATTATTTGCCAGATCCATGGCATAGACCTGTAATGGCAGCTTGGTAGGCTGAGGCAGCATAATTGAATATAGAAAGCCTGCCTGGCCAACGCGGGCAGCTTTGGAAAAGGAAAAGAGAGAGCATGGTTCAGTGATAAAATGCTGGCCTAGCATGCGTGAGGCCCTGGGTTCTATTCCCTCCATACTGTCAACAAAATAATAATTTATTATCTGCACTCGAGGGCTTCCTTTCTCTGACTCAGTCTCTAGCTTAAAGCAAAGGTTAAGGGGAAAGAGAGGTAGGGAGTGACCAGCCTGCTCTCATCACAGCCTGGCTCATACCTGCGGTACACACTCAAGATCCCGTGAGGGGCACACCCAGGCTGACACATCTCCATCCTGTAAAGTTGAGGCCCCAAGCCTGTTCAGAGTCCTCAGGGCATGGTAAGTATAAGCCCAAGGCCTCGACATGGACACAAGGGTGACCTCTTGACCTCCAGGCCTAGTGCCCATAAAATTAGGCCGATGCTCAGACTTGGGAGTTGAATCAGATAGGTTAGACGGGCATGGACAGCTTCCAGTCCCATGGGTGTGAACTCATATACACATTTGTGTACATTTGAACACAGATATCATGCACATATATGGATATCCACAGGAATGGTACTTTTATCTGATTGGATGTAAAACTTCAGGGCAAACTCCCAGCATCATAGTCACTATTTTTGTAAAATAGAGACTTGACAAGTATAGGTGTTTTGTCTGCAAGCATGTCTGCATTCCTGGTGCCCACAGAGGCCATAAGGGGGCATCGTATACCCTGGAACTGGAGTTACAGATGGTTGTGAGCCACCGTGTGGGTGCTGGGAGTCAAACCTGGGTCCTCTGAAAGAGCAACAGTGCTTTTAAACGACTGAGCCATTTCTCTGGCTCCTTTTTCTTTATATGTTTATTTTGGCAGTGCTGGGATTGAAGCTAGGACATCACACGTAGGGACAACTGCTCTATCACTAAGCCACAGCCCCCTTTTGATAGTTGCCAGGCTCAAGCCAGAGTCCCAGGTAGCCTGGAATTTGGACTAGCAGTTTGAACATTGGGTACAGCCAATATTGGGAACAGGATCCGGGTCAATTAGGGTACCAGAGTGTATGCCAAGAGCCCTGTTCTCTAGACTTGGGGATCCACGGGGAGACTCCTATGCCAGACACTTTCTGAGAGCTTCAGTCTACAGCCACTAAGTCTTTGATTAGAACTCCTATATATCAGATCTGACATCTAACCTGATTGGAGAAATATGTGGACAAGACTCTATCCTTGGAATGTCAATCATTCGCTTGTTAAGATTTACACAGTCATCAATATTTGCAATTTTTAAAAATATTTTAAGATTTACTTTTATGTGTATGGAAATTTTACCTACACGCATATCCATTTACCACATTTACAATGCCTGAGGAGGCTAGAAGAGGGTGTTGGATCCTCTGAAGATATCAGACACTTGCTAGCTGCCATGCAGGTACTGGGAATCAAACTCAGTGCTCTTAACCACTGAGCCATCTCTCCAGCCTGATTTACTTGTTATTTAATTAATACAGGCTGGAGAGATGGCTCAGTGGTGAAGATGGCTCGAAGATCTTTTAAAAATACTTGAGCCGGGCGGTGGTGGCGCACACCTTTAATCCCAGCACTTGGGAGGCAGAGGTAGGCGGATCTCTGTGAGTTCGAGACCAGCCTGGTCTACAAGAGCTAGTTCCAGGACAGGCTCCAAAGCCACGGAGAAACCCTGTCTCGAAAAACCAAAAAATAAAAAAAAAAAATAAAAAAAAAATAAAAATAAAAATACTTGAAATGAGGTATTTTTTTTTTAGTTTCATTTGTTTTGTGTTTTGAGACAGGGTTTTTCTGTGTAGCTCTGGCTGCCCTGGAACTCACTCTGTAGACCAGGCTGGCCTCGGACTCACAGAGACCCACCTGCCTCTGCCTCCCACGTGCTGGGATTAAAGGTGCACACCAGCCAGCCTTTTTTTTTAGTTATCTTCATTTTATGTCCATGGACATTTTGCTCAGATGCATGCCTGCTGCCCACAGAGGTCAGAAAGGTCATCAGATTCCCTGGAACTGGAGTTAAGATGGTTGTGAGGTACTGTGTGGATTCTGGGAGTCAAGCCTAGGTCCCCAGAAGACCATCCAGTCCGCTTAACTGCTGAGCCATATCTCCAGCAAGATAAAACAAAACTATTTTTTACGGTGCCTTTACACCAGAAGAGAATACTGGGTCCCATTATAGGCAGCTGTGAGCCACCATGCGGGTGTTGGGACTTGAACTCAGGACATCTGGAAGAACAGCCGGTGTTCTCACCCATCTCTGCAGCCTGGCCAGTCTGATGTTTTCATTTTTAATTGGGTCTCTCTCAGAGTATGGTGACACATGCCTTTAATTCCAATACTTGAGAGGCAGAGGCAGGTGGATATGTGTGAGGCCAAGCCAGACTGACCTATATAGTGAGTTCCAGGCCAGCCAGAGTTACATGGTAAGACCGTCTCAAAAAACTGAGACACACACACACAGAGCGAGGGCAGGGAGCCCATTTGTACACACTGACTCACAGTGTTGTCCAGGTTGTTCCTAGGCACTCAGCAGCCAGAACTACAGGTACAAGCCACACACTCAGCCACTGACCATCTATTGAACAAACAGATGAGACTGTCCATCAATGCAGTCGCTGGCACGTGAGTGGGGCAAGAGTGGCTTCCTCTGAGAAAGAGCAGAAGAATTTTGAAGACAGGAAAAAATGTTAGAAAGGCACAAAGAAGGCAACTCGGGAAGAGGAAGCACTTCAACACAATCATGGAGGTGACAGAGGAGTTTTACCAGCACATGGTGCACTGAGAAGAAGGAAGAGGGTGCTGGAGAGAATCTGGTCTGGGTTGTGAAGAACAAAGAATGTTGTTGGGACTGTGTGAGAATAGAATAGAAGGTTCTAGAGCAAACAAGTGGGGTGGCAGGAAGGACATGTTAGGGATTAGTTTGTCAGCAAGGTCGTCAACAGAGGGTATGGGATTAGTGGGAAGTGGCTGTGCCAGGCAGAGGTTCAAGTTTGCACAAATGAGGGTACATTGGAAACCCTAGTGTAAGGAACACAGTGCCAACCACCTCCTCCCCGCAAGCCTCTGGGTATCATTTTCTGGCTCTGCCCTCTGCCTGGCAAGGCTCAGTCCTCTCTTAGGGCTTCCTGGCCAAGCCGGGCCAGGGTTCTTGAAATCATCAGAGCATAGAGCTCTGAACCAGCTCCTGCTGGTCAAATGGGCAGCTCTCCGAGCCAGATCTGTTCTACTTAGAGATTCAGATGCTCTAGCCTGGAAATCCCCAGGATGGGAGTTTGAAGTTTCTCTCTAAATATCTCAGAGGCCACTGCACAAGCTGGGGGCTGGAACACTAATTTGGCAGAATCTTGGGGATAAAGAGCCTGGAAAAGTCTCTCTGTTAGCGCTAAGTTTGAATATATATAATGTCAGCAGGATTGATAGACTAAGGTCCAGAGTGGTAACGACTTTCTTGGAATCTCACAGCTGAGACACAGGATTGGAAGCCATGTCTCTCTAGGGAGACTTTAGGATCCAGGAGTTCAGATCCTCTGGTGCAGGTAGAGTGACCCTGTGGGTTCAGCACCTGACTCTGCCACTGAGTACAGCTGAACTACCCTGGGAAGTTACTTAGATTCTCCTGGTCTGTTTCTTTAACTGTAAAAGGAGGATACTGCCTAACTTTGGGGGTTATTTTGAAGATTAAAAGCAGCAGAATGCTTGGCATATGGTAAGTGTTCAATGTCAGCTGGCAACTTGGCAGAAGCAATAGTAGGTGCCCCCTTCTCGCCCCGTTTCCTCTCTCCCAGTCTCCTGCCTTTCAACTCCTGGACCTAACAAGTGCTGGAATTACCTGCTCGTGCCTGTACTCTGTGTTTCCATATCTAAACCAGGACCAACAATCACTGTCCTGTCACTGCTCTGTCCTGTTCCGGTAGCAACGTGGACGAAATAAGGTGTGTTTAAGTAAACGGTCTGGGGCTGAGCTGTCTCCAGGTCAATGTTTATTCAGCTTAGAGCAATTTTTTCCCAAGGCCTCCTCTGGTCAAATTTCCCGTCAGCCCCACCAGCTCCCCGACACGCGCAGGTGCTCCTTTGTAACTGCGGAAGGGGAAAGGTCCGCTTTAGCCCAGCGAGGGAAAAAAAAAAAGAGATGGGAAAATAGAAAACCTGTAGGAATGACACGAGACAGAAGAGGGAGAGCAGGCAAGGGCAGAGTGGGGAACAGCAGTAAAGGACAAGGAGCGGGGTAAAAGGGACTTACAGATGGAGCGTAGTGGGGGTTGGGGTCCTCCTGTACCCCCAGGAACAGGCTGGCACGTGCGGAGCACTGGGGAAAGGGAAAGAGCAAGGCTATGTGCAGAAAGAGCAGCGAGATCAAATCTTTGTGGAAGAATGGGGGGTCGTTTTCAGTGCGAGGTTTGTGGGTGACTGGGGGCAGGGAATTCGGGCTGTCACCTCCACTCAGCCCGAGGTTCAGGGCGCAGATCCCGGGCTTCGCCACCCGCTGGCGAACCGCGGAGGGGCGGGGAAAGAACATTCGACGCCTGCGATTGGCCGCCGCTCCACGGCCGCTGACGCGAGCGGGCGGGCCCCTTTGTGACGTCACAATCAGCTGTTGGAGCGTTCGGATTTGTGCCGTGGAGCCCCGGCGCAGCGGCCGCAGCAGCTCCGGGCGTCGGACTGAGAGCCCTGCAGTCTCCCGGCCAGTCCCGGGTATGCGGTCCCGGCTGTGAGCACCGGCGCCCCGGGGACGCCCGGCCGCACAACTACCTCAGCGCACCGGTTGCCGGAGCCGCCCCAGGTGAGTCCCGACCGCGGGGCTGGGGGCTCCGTGCACCCCAGGACACGCCCTGCGCCCCCCTCTCCGGTTCTTTGTCTGTCTCCGCCGGCGGCCGCTGGAGCTGCGTTCTCGGCTCCCTATTGGTTGCCCCAAGCCGGTGGGCCGTGACGTCTCTTATTTGCATATGACATTGAGACGTCACCAAGGCCAGCCCCGCCTTCCAGGCTTGCTTGGGTGCTTGTCCTCTGGTGACCCGGTGGGCGCAGTGTCGAGCCCGGCTGAGGGTTGAGAGACGTTGAAAGACTAGCGGCACCAGAGGGGACTCGCCGGTTTCCCGGGCTAATCTAGGGACTGGGGTCAGGTCTCTCACCTGCTTTTTCCTTGCGACCTGAGGAGGAAGGGTCGGACGGCACAGCTCGATCTAAGTTGAGAGTGTGGTAGGTGGATGAAGGAGGCTTCAGACTTCAGGTCCCTGAGACAGCACCAGATGGCAGTGGATGCCCTCAGTCTTCAGGCTCCGCCCCCCAACATAATAACATCCTTCTAATCCCTGACATGTGTGCAGAGCTTTAGGTGATGTCATTTTCAGCCTACAAATAGTGAGGGTCTTAAAGCCCACTTCATGGAAGGAGAAACTGATACCCAGAGAGACATAGCTTCCTGGAGATCTCAGCCAATTAGAGTCACACTCAGTGAGTGACAGGTTCCTTGACTGTGGGCAAATGCATAGTACAAGCTCAGTTCAAATAACAAGCTATATATCTACCCTATCTTGGGCTCAGCACCACCCCGATTTGATAGGGTGTTTGTCTTCTCGATTCTGGACATTTTTTCCAGGAGGTCTCTAAAGACTGGGTCCCTTTCAAGGCCCTGACCTTCTCTGCCTTCTCTCGACTTAGAACCCAATAAATTGCTGTAGAGCCCAATAAATTGCTGTCTCCCAGCTGTTTTGACCACAGAAAGGTGAGTCACTAGTTGCCTGCCTCCAGCTGTCTCCGGGGCAGATGTTGTTGAGAAGGACTTGGGAGTTCCCTCTATTGGCCTCTCATCACCTTGTCAGATCCCAAGCTGTCAGCTGGGAGGACCCAGACCTTCCCTAGTGCAGTGACTGTAGAGCTTCTGCCAGCTCCCGAGTCTGCTTCCAGAGGAGCAGAGATAATGTGTCTTACTTTCCAAGTGAGTAGCTGTGGAGGCTGGATTTGGAGCCTCTTCCCGGGTTGGGGTTTGGTCAAGAATGGCCTGGGCTAGGGGTGACTTAGGGCTCAAGTGCTATTCTGGGCACAGCTGCTGTAGCATTGAGGGAAGGTTCTAACTGGAGCAGAGCCAGGAATCTGAGAACCAGGAAGCCAGCAGGCTAGGAAAGAAAACCCAGGAGGCTCTCCTAGTGATCGAGGGGGAGAGGGGTGGGCAGTCAGGGGTGGGCTGGTTGCTGCCATTTCTCCTGGCTGTCACTGACTCCTGTATGATCTCCACCAGTGAGCTGCTCTGCTCAGCCTCTCCTACCTCACTCAACATGTCAACGGTCGAGGCTCAGTGCAGGGCCAGATACAGTGGGAACCCTGAGAAATGCATGCTGAAGCTGGAGACCAGGGTCTCCACATCTTTCTGTGGACAGACAGGAGGGTGACGGCTGGAGCAAGGCACTTGTTTGATCTCCCTGCCTCTTGTGCACCCTTGTGTTCTTGGGTATTATCTCTTGAGGCTTTTCTGATTACATATACTCTGCACTGCCTCACCACCACTAAGCTGTAGCTTTTTGGATAGATTAAGGTTATCACTTTGAGGTCTCCATTTCTAGAACAGGGGACTTCCTTGTCTTGATCCAGGGAAGAGCCATCTGAAGGCTTGGGTCTTAGTCCAACCCTTGTGTTTATCCTTCCAGGCTCCTTGGATCTAACTACTTCCTTTTCCCATCCTCTACCACTGACGTGTCTTACTAGGGCCCGCCTACCCAATATTCTCTGTCTTGGCCAGAGATGCTATCCTTGGACAAGAGTGTGGGGAAAGGGGGTTAGAGTAGGGGAGGGTCTGTAGGCATAGGCTCTTACACCTCATCTGGAATACCCTTTTGAGGGTTGCCTAGTCCCATGGTGAGATTGTTGCAAGAATTGTGCAGTTTCTTTTCAAACCACACAGGGTCCTATAACTTCTTGGTCCCTGAGGCCAAAGATTGCTGCTTAGGAAATCTTGCTGAAATCTAAGATTTTTTTCCTAGAAAAATACACCTAGACACAGTCATAGTTATCAAGTTAAAAGTGCCTAGACAGACACGCAGAAAAGACAGGAGTGGACTATAGTGATTACGGATGCCACCAGCTGTCTGGATTCAAATACTACCTGTATCTTTTTACTAGCTGTGAGACTTTGGGCTTACCTTACCTATCTGAGCTTTGTTTTATTTTTCTCTTTCCTTTTCTGTTCCCTTTGACAGGATCTCATATAGCCAAGGACTGTTTATTTTTTTCTAGGTAGGGTCCCATGAGGCTCAGACTGGCCTTAAACTCACTATTTAGCCAAAGCAGAACTTGAGCTCCTGATGCTCTTGCCTCCACCTTGCAAGGATGACAGATGCGGCTCATCACGTCTGACTTTGAACTTTTTGATCCTTTTGTCTCTGTCTCCCAAGTACTAAGTTACAGGCTTGTGCTTTCATACTTTGCTCCGATTCTATGCTTTGTTGTGAGGACTACTTAAGGTAGAACAGATGAAGTCGCTTAGTATAGTACCTGGTGCATGAGTGTTAATCTTATGATGGTGACAGTAAGGGCAGTTTCTTCCCTCGATGGAAATTTCCTATTTACTTTTCAAAGTCCAGCTTGGCTGTTCCATCCTCTAGAGACCTTCCCTGGCAAAGCCTGGTCATATATATCACTTCTTCCATATCCCCAAAGCAACCTGTAGTAATGGCAAGTTTATTAACTTATTGGATGCTTACTGTGTGTCCTCAGGCACCTAGTGTTTAATTCTTATTAGGGGGCTACTGCTCTTGTTTGACAAACAAGAAAACAAAGATACAACAGTTTCCTAAATTCACATCAGAAAGTCTACTGAGAGCAGAAAAGCACACACAAGAGCCTGCCCAATGCTTCTCCATTATCACTGCTCTGGGTGCTGGGGGCTGGAGTAGACTTTAGTCTGTGGTTCTAATATCTTTCTCTGCTTCCCAGGTTTTTGCACTGCCATAGGGCGCCCCCTTGAGGTTGCTTTACCCGCTGACCATGTTCCAGCGCTTTACCAGCCTTTTCTTCAGCACTCCTTCGCCTCCTGAAGACTCCAACTGCCCCGGGGCCTTCGTCTCAGAGGAGGATGAAGTGGATGGCTGGCTCATCATTGACCTGCAGGGTGAGGCCTGACTCAGGGGACCAGAACTCTGATTCCTGAGCCTATGTAGGCACCCTAAGGAAAGGAGGCCTTGCAATATGGAGGGGAAAGAGCTGTTTGGAAATTGGAGTCCCCCTAAGCTTAGTGGGTCATGAAATTGAGGTAGAGAGCATAGAGGTGAAGTAACACAGACCCTTCTCCTGAAAGCCTTGTCTGTCTCCTGATTTGCTGGGGCTTACACCTGGGACCCCCTAGGGCAGCAGGATATGAACCCTGGCCCTCAGGTGCTCTCTGGGCACGATGGACAGGGCTGCAGGTCTGACTAACGATGCCCTTTCTCTCCCCATCCCGTGTCCGGTCTGTGTGTGTGTGTCCCACTCCCGCTGCTCCCTCTCCTCCGCATACCCCCTTCCCCACACCCTATAGACAACTACACAGCTCCCCCAAATCCTGGGGCCTCTCCTGCTCCCGCAGGCCGCCCTCCACCCGCACCCTCCTTGATGGATGAGAGCTGGTTTGTTACCCCTCCCGCCTGTTTTACTGCAGAGGGGCCCGGTCTTGGGCCGGCCCGCCTCCAGAGCAACCCCCTGGAGGACCTCCTCATTGAGCATCCCAGCATGTCCGTTTATGTCACCGGCAGCACCATAGTGCTGGAGTCTGGGCCACCTTCCCCTCACCCTGACGCTGCCTTGCCTGATCAGGACCTCAGCGATGATGGGTGAGTGGGTTGAAGGACGTTGAGACTGCCCGCCTAGTAGGGGTCACTGATGGGAGAGAGGCGTGGCCTTATGGCTAAGGTGGGAGTTGGGAGAGTCTTAGCTCCAGGGGATTGGGACCGGCTTGAACTGCTAGGCCAGAGTGCAGAGTGTTTTGATTAGGAGTTCGGTTTAGCTAAGAAACACCTCTAACTGGGATTGAGGGAAGAGTTGGTACCCCTCAGTTAGGGCATCATATACTCCGCCCAGAAGAGACAGGGTGGGAGATACCAGCCCGCTGTCCACCTCTAACGTTTGTACTCTGTCCCTGCAGAGAGTTGGCGCCTGCCCGCCAGGAGCCCAGGGCCCTGCACCACGCAGCTGCTGCTATGCCGGGGCGAGCTGTGCTGCTAGAAAAGGCCGGCCAGGTGCGGAGGCTGCAGAGGGCCCGGCAGCGGGCAGAGCGCCACGCCTTGAATGCTAAAGTGCTACAGCGGCAGAACCGCGCTCGGGAGAGTCGCTCGCGCCGGCCCAAGCACCAGGGCAGCTTCATTTACCAGCCGTGCCAGCGTCAGTTCAACTACTGAGCGCCCCTGCTGCACCTCGAATCCCCCGCAGTCTCCCGGTCCCATCTGCCTCTTCGGCAGCAGCCAGTGTGCTGCTCAAGGGGTGTCCAGGGTCCGCCTGCCTCCATCTGGATACCAGAAGCTCCCTCCTTCCTAAGTGTTTGAGGTGGGATGATGGCCCTTTCTACTCCCTGACTTCTCAGTTTCTGAACTAATTCACCTTCTAGCCTCTTTCATCCCGGGTCACTCTCCTCATCTGTTTCGGATTCTTCACTCCCACTCCTACTCTGCCGTGCTTCCTTTTCAGACCCCTGCGCTTGTCTCTCCCCCTCACTTTTGTCCTCCTAGCCCACCCGCTTTCTAAGAGCCTCTCCCACCGTGACTTGGCGCATTCTCCACTTTGAGCTCCTCCTTTCCAAGACTTGCTCTTTTCCCTTAGGAATTGCTCCCACTCCCGTTCCCTTTTTCCTTCCTGCCAATTCCCTCCCAATCCTGACCAGGTACAACCTGCCAGACCTGGGCCATTGTTCTTACCCTGTAGGCAGGTGTCAGACACAGGGTTTTGATTTTAGGTCCCCCCCTCCCCCCGCCCTGGGGGCTGAGCTCCTTGGAGCTGCTGCTTAGGCCTGGAAAGTTAAAGTATGTGGAGGAGGACCGAGTTGTAAGTTAGATAAGGTGAAGGGAGTGGAGGGAAACAGGCAGCCTATTGGGAGGTGCCGACAGGGACAGATGGGAGGAGAAACAGTAGCGAGCAGGGAGGGCATAGTGCTTGGTCAGAGGAGCTAAGCCCTGGGGCCTGCCCCCATTTCCTTTTCCTATAATCCTGAAATCTGTCTCCCTTCAGGAGCCCTTCCCTCCCCACCTCCCAGTGAGTCTGGAGTTCGAAGGGCTTGTACCTTGTCACCTTACCTTGACATGCCACCCCAGGAGTAGAAGCTGGGTAAGGCCCCCGACATCCTGGCCATCTTTGTTCATATGCCCAAGGTGCTAGAATTGGCTTAGGAGAGACACAGGCCAGAGGGCTTCCAGGCAGGGAAAAGGGTACATATCCCAAGAATGCAGAGGGATGATGCTGAAGGACAGTAACTTTGGGGTAAAGCCATCCCCAGACTGACAGCTCTGCCTTCATCTTGCCTCTGACCTTATATTTCATACTTTGCTCAATATGGCTGGCTAATAAACACTCCTGGGTAGGAGGCCAGGAGCCTCACTGTTCCAGTTCCCAAATTTTTCTTACGGAAGTTCAGGGCCTTCAAGAGGCTTCTTGATGTTCTCCCTCAGGGCTCTTCCTTTCTGGGTGCCCTGTGGTCTCTCTTCCCTTTCTAGTTAACTATCTGGAGTTAAGGAATTCTTGGGTAGAGCACAGGGGTGGGGTAGCCAGCTTCTCCCTTCTTGTGGTGGGGCTTAGACACCAGCAACAGCCTCTTGGGATGCCCCCAAGTTGTTTCCAATTCTTTCTAGCTGTCCTTTTTTAAGTGTGTGCTCTTCCTTCCTCAAAACTTTTAGATTTCCTGTTACATATTAACACAGGTCTTCCCTTTCGCTTCAGCTCCAGGTTTCCGGGCCTCAGACCCAAACCGGGGTTGGAGAAAACTGCATTCCTACGAGGGTAAAAGTAGCTGCCCTCTCTGATGCTTTCTCACCAGGCTCCATGTGGGGATGGGAGAGGGTGTCCCCAGGATGGGGACGGAGGAAGCCCTGCTAGGGTCTCCTAGCCCAAGGATAAGTCAAACGCAAACTATACGCAGATCAAAACCTCACAGCAGCTTATTAGGGCCCTAGTAGTTGATAACTTTGTTCTTGTCCCAAGTCCTTTACAACCAGGTACACTTACTCTTCCTGCTATCAGAAGGTCACTTCCCAGCCAGCTTAGGATCGTCAGCACTTCCAAGAGCTGAGACTCCCTCCAGCCCTTCTTGTCTATTCCTCACTGCCAGATGGGGCCTAGGCTCAGTCCTGGGCAAGTGCCCATGATCCTGCTGCTGTGGGAAGTTTGATGGGGCATTTGGCTCAACTTTCAAAAGGCCTCGCCTTTGCCCTGTATTTCTAGATGCTCCTGTAGTTCTAGAATTCTCCAATCTCTCATTTGACTGGTTGCAAGGCTTATTTTTCTTTTGTATTTTCCTATAGATTCTGTAGCATTTGTGTGGCAATATTTTGAGTATAGATTTCTTAAGAACCTACACTACTCAGTCTCCTGCTCGTCTGCCTCCTGAAGCATCAGACCTTGTCATACTGTATTGACTGTGTATGTGCCTTTCACCTTGAGCATGCTTCAGGATTTTTTTTTCTTAAACCACAGAACTTGAATACACAAGGGAACCAGAATTCACAAAGTCCTATGCAACCCTAGACAGGAGGTTAGAGAGTCTGTCTTGACTGATGATTTCAGAGACCCTAGAGAAATTTGTACCAGTTTGTATTAATGTCAATACTACCAGCACTTTGCCAAAACTAAGGATGTCAGAGGGACCTGTTTCTAGAGTGAGTCCCGATTACATCAAAGGGCAACTTCCAGCTTTCTCCAGTAAGTCTGAGTGGTTCTCTTGAGCTGGTGTCACTTTCTACCCTTTGCCAGTCTAGCCCCGGCAGGGCACTGTGTGTGTGTGAGTGCAGTTTGGTGCTGTTTTGGAGTATGCCTGCTCCCCAGCCTGGAACCCTCTGATCAACTTGCTGTGACCTATAATGTCTTAGGTGCAACAAGGACCCTACCAGAGCTCCTGGGTGGCTTTCAAGATCCATGTAGCTTTGTGTGAGGGGACTGAATGCAGACAAACCACAGCCTGTTCTAATACCTTCTTACCCTACCACCTAGTTCCAAATGGAACCAACAAGTTGAGTGCATCTCTGTTGGGTGTTTTGTGTTGAGACTGGCTGAAATGAAAAATCTTTGACTGACCATGTTGTGATGTGTCGACAGACTCAAGGACACAACCACCTAGACCTGGTCATGTGGCATGCCTGTGTATGTGTGTAACAGGATTCTGAATGTTAGATTGTAATGCTATTCCTGTATGGGAGAAAAAATAATATAAACAAATAAAAATCTATTTAAAGCACATTATGCTTTCTGCCTGAGTTGAGCTAAAACTATATTATAGAAACACTATAATCTCAAGTATAGTCAAGGCAGAGGGTATTATTATTAGGCTGGCTTTGGCTCTGGTTTGTCATACAAGAGAGGAAGAGGGTAAATAAGCTCTCTGGAAAGAGACAATATAGGGTCTGACTCATAAACTGTTTTTAGAAGACCCTCTGAAGACACATATGAAGATACCTGAAATCCAGGAATGAGAGTGGAAATACGACAGACCCAGGGCCATTCTTTTAGTCCTAAGAGCTGGGTTACAGCAAGGACAAGGAGCTCCTACTTACCTTCAGAATCACACTACAACGGTCTTGCTGGTCAGTCTGAGCACTCCTGAACAGAGCGGCACAGGCACGAGGTAGCTATCTATGTTAACATAGGTAACATGGCTATCTATGTTGCTGACAGCTTCTTGCCTCTAAAACTCAAACTGATCTCAAACTTGATCAGTAGCTGAAGATGACCTTGAACTCGTGATTCTTTTTGGCTTTTTGAGGAAGGGTTTCTCTATATAACAGCCCAGGCTGTCCTGAAACTCATTTTATAGATCAGGCTGGTCTCAAACTCACAGAGATACACTTGCCTCTGGGATTAAAGGCGTATACCACCACCGTCCGGCTAACTTGTGATTCTTATGTCTCTGCTTCCCAAGCATTATGATTACAAGTGTGTGCCACCATACTTGGTGATAATTTGCAAACCAATGAAATTAGACATATATGCATACACACGCATACACACACACACGAGATCTCCAGTATGTTGCTAAACAATTCTGGTTTGTTCAAAGCCAAAAATAAGTTGGGTGAGCAAGTGCATTTTCCTCATCTTGCTGGGTGGGCATCTCAGGTGGGAAGTGTCTGAGTTACAAAGAAGGCTGTGTCTACTCATCTATGACCAAAAAGAAAAGCTTGCTTACCCTTTCCAATAACATACTTTTAAGTTTTATGACAAAGACATTTATTTAACACGTTCAATATTTCACATTGTACAAACCCTTAGATTCTCTTTATTCACTGGTCCATTTCTACAACAAATACATCCAAAACACTATATAATAAAATTATTTACAACATTTCCAAATGACAAGATTGCTTTTTGCCCCACTACTGCTATTCACACACAGTACTTCCACAGCACAATACATCATTAGAAGATCTACAAATGTTCACCCTGTACTCTAGGCTGCTTAAGAAATGTGAAACTAATAACATTTATAATGGCATTAGCTTCTTTCAATACATGGCAACATTTTAGAAGCCTTGAACTTCATTTCGCAACACCAAAAGGGCTGCTCCCCGTTACACTTTATGAGACAGGTTTCAGGGACTAGGAAAAGGATCGAGTTATTAAAATGACTAACTGTACAGAAAGATTTAAAAAGTCACAGCTGAAAATTGCTCTTTGTAAAATTCACACACATTTACAAGTATCAAGTCATCTTCCAGCTTGCTTACTTGGATTTTCTTCGCTTGGATTGCACTGCACCAGTTATATCTGTGGGGAAAAGGAAGGACATGTTCAACGAAGGTAGCAGTGCCGGCTAGGTGTCAACAATGTCTTGATTTGATATAACTGAGCCCTTACTAGGCTCTAAATCAGTTTAAGGGACACATGGTTTGAAAACAGTCACAGGCTTTTTGCCTGCTGTGGTAAGAGTGTCCCTGTACATCAGGGGCTGCCAACTAGGGAAATGTGATGAAGACCAACAAGATGGCTCAGTGGGTAAAAGCACTTGCTACCAAACCTGGCAACCCGAGTTCAATCCTTGGACCCCACATGGTGGAAAGAGAACCAACTGCCATGCGCGCCTTTATTATATTAGTTTGTGTGTGTATGCTTGGGTGGAGGTCAGAGGACAACTTGGGAGTCGGTTCTTCTGCTGGTTCAAGGATTCTGTGGCAAGCACTGTTACCTGCTTTATATCTACCCCGCTTCCACCAACCTGATCCCTTACAAGCTGTACAATCAACTTCACAGTCTCCCTCACCAACTCTCATCATTCACTGAAGCTACAGACACAACAACAGTGCTTTTGGTGAGAAGTCAGCCAGTGAGTGAATTGTGCCAGAAATCAGTCTTTGGCTCTCTTTCGTAGCCAAGCCATTATTCTGCAGTAAGGAACTCTTCTTGGTATGCTAGAGCTAAAGTCTAAGCGACACAACCTAGATCTTAGTCAAGGTCTACTGTGGCCCACATACATCAAGGCGTTGGAGGACTGGGGCTACATAGCTCTAGCAGGAGATCACCTGCCTAGCATGTCTGAGGCCCCCAGCATCTACACTGCCCCCTCCCAAAAAACCAGCACATACACAAATGGAAGCATTTCAGAGCAGGTAACACCTCCCCCAATTCTGAAGGCTGCTGCACAGGTGGCACCTGAGTGATTTACACACAGTAACAGTGACGTAAAAGGGAAAGACTGCTTTATGCTTTAATTCCTTTAACTTCCCTTATATAAATACCAATGTCTCGAGTCAAGCTACTCTTATCTCAGATTTAAATCATGTTTTTTTTTTTTTGGGTTTTCGAGACAGGGTTTCTCTGTGGTTTTGGAACCTGTCCTGGAACTAGCTCTTGTAGACCAGGCTGGACTCGAACTCACAGAGATCCACCTGCCTCTGCCTCCCGAGTGCTGGGATTAAAGGCGTGCGCCACCACCGCCCGGCTTTTAAATCATGTTTATTCAAAACTTTTCCTGTCTTCTATGGCACAGTACAGTAGGACCCTGAAGATCTGTAAATGTAAACATTTCTTTAAAATCTAATTAACTGAGCTGGGTGGTGGTGGCGCACACCTTTAATCCCAGTAGTTGGGAGGCAGAGGCAGGCAGATCTCTGAGTTTGAGACCAACCTGGTGAGTTCCAGGACAGGCTTTAAAGCTACAGAGAGAACTTGTCTTAAAAAACAAACAAACAAAAAAAACACAACAAAATCTAACTGACTTATTTTTCATGTTGCTACATGATAGATATTTTAGTTTCAATACAAAATAATATTTTATCTCGGTGTTTTGGCATACACTTTGTAATTACATCTGCCACCTCAGCACCTGTAAGGTGCAGGCAAAGGGTCATTGTTGATATATACAGAGTCTTACTTAGTCTTGGGGTAACCCCAATAATGTTTTAAATATCTCTCATCGAGGTAAACAATTGCTTCTCATTTATTAATTTAAAAGATGAATCAGATTCAACCATTTCTGGATGGAATGAATTTTTTCATGCAACATTACCAAGTTCAGTGTTCTAAGCAAAATTACGTTCCTTTTATCATAATATTTTGAAAATTCAGGCCACCAGAAACAGATGAGAAAAGCAAAGCTTTTACTGCTGTTCACTCTGGCCACTGTCATGGAGGCTGATGTGGTTTTTCTAAGAGGGACTAAGGCAGCAACTCCAAGCTTCTATTAGTGACAACTCCAGTATGTTTTCTCACTGGGTGGTCAGACTGCTCATGCCATGTGGGAGAGTATCTCATATTTACAAACTAGAAAGACATTAATAATGGTGTTCTTTATTTTAATTTATATAAAAGAACTGAGTTTCACACAGCACACACAACTTCCCATAATCAACTACTTATTATACAAGGTCACTTTGCAGTTCATGCTGCCTAGAACTCACTAGTGCAGGCTCTATCTTCAGGCCCTCAAGTGCTGGGATGACTGGCATGGGTCACTAACCTGTCCCTATAATCAACTCTTTATGTCCAATTTTCCACTGCAGCAAACTGGTTATTTGGAGTGAAAATATACAGGGTTTTATCTTGACATTGTTTATCCTCAGAAAAATATCTGGCCAGCCTGGTCTACAAAGGGAGTTCCAGGACAGGCTCCAAAGCTACAGAGAAACTCTGTCTCGAAAAACAAACAAAACAAAAGAAAAATATCTGGGCTGGAAAGATGTTTCAGTTGGTGAAGTGCTAGCTTGGCTAGCGTGAGAAGTTGACTTTAGATCCCCATCACCCACATAAAAACCAGGATAGCGGTGCATGCTTGTAATCTCAGTGCTTTGGAGGGAAAACACAGGCAGCTCCCTAGAGCTTGCTGACCAGATAGCCTAAAACAATTAGCATGGTCTAAGTTCATTGACAGAGCACTGTCTCAAAAAAAAAAAAAAAAAAAAGGTGGAGGGGCTAGAGAAATGGCTCAGCAGTTAAGAGCGACTGCTCTTTCAGAGGACCCAGGTTCAATTCCCAGCACCCACATGGCAGCCTACAACTGTCTGTAACTCCAGTTTCAGGGGTCCAACACCTTCACACAGACATACACGCAGGCAAAACACAAATGCAAGAGATAAAAATAAGGTGGAGAGTGAAATAGCTGATACACAACATTGACATCTGGCTTCCACATGTATGCACACACATGGAAAGAATATATATACATATATGAAAATGAAAAAATTAAAAATCTATCAATTAGGTGAACTTTAGAAACATCTCCCTCATGTGTGAAGAATCAAATGGTGCCTGGGTAAGGTGGTGCACACCTTTTTTTTTTTTTTTTTCGAGACAGGGTTTCTCTGTAGTTTTGGAGCCTGTCCTGGAACTAGCTCTTGTAGACCAGGCTGGTCTCGAACTCACAGAGATCCGCCTGCCTCTGCCTCCCAAGTGCTGGGATTAAAGGCGTGCGCCACCACCGCCCGGCTGGTGATGCACACCTTTAAAGGGAGGAAGATTTCTCTGAGTTTGAGGGCTATATGGTCTATGTAGCAAGTTCCAGAACAGCCAGGAACCTGCCTTAAAAAAAAAAAAAAAAAAAAAAAAATCAAATGATGTATCTGAGACTTGGACAGAGGGTAGGGAGAGGAGGATAAGCAACATCAGTCTCCACCCTTTTTATTCCCAAATCAATGAATTAGAATACTGCCTTTGAGTACAAATCAATGTATGAGGCCCTCAGTAAAAGTGGTGATTTTTTTTTATAAAATGTCTTTTAGTTTCACCCCTACAAAGACTGAACTTTTGACAGACCTTACAGCAAAATTAATAATACCCCTTAAAGTAATTTAAGACTATTTACATTTTATTTTATTCTTTTGTTTTAAAGACAGGGTTTCTCTATATAACAGCCCTAGTTGTCCTCGACCTAGCTCTACAGACCAGGCTGGCCTCCAATTCACAGAAATCCACTGCCTTTGTCTCCTGAGTACTGGGATTAAAGGCGTGCGCCACTTACTATTACACTGTGTACTCAGAATATGTAACTGGCCCTTAAGAAAACAATAGAACAGCTGGGCGGTAGTGGGTGACACACACCTTTAATCCCAGCACTCCAGAGGCAGAGGCAGGCGGATCTCTGTGAGTTTGAGGTCAGACTGGTCTACAAGAGCCAGTTCCAGGACAGACTCCAAAACTACAGAGAAACCTTGTCTCGAAAAGAAACCATATCTTGAAAAACAACAATAACAAAAAACGAAGTAGAGCCGGGCGGTGGTGGCGCACGCCTTTAATCCCAGCACTCGGGAGGCAGAGGCAGGCGGATCTCTGTGAGTTCGAGTCCAGCCTGGTCTACAAGAGCTAGTTCCAGGACAGGAACCAAAAGGTACAGAGAAACCCTGTCTCGAAAAATCCAAAAAAAAAAAAACCAAAAAAAAAACAAAAAACAAAAAACAAAAAAACAAACAAACAAAAAAAACCGAAGTAGAGCCAGTTGGTGGTGGCAGTGCACACCTTTAATCCAGCACTTGAGAAGCAGAGGCAGGTGGATTTCTGAGTTCTGGGCCAGCTGTTCTACAGAGTAAATTCCAGGACAGTCAGTGCTACAGAGAGAAATCCTGTCTCAGAAAACAAAACAAAAAAAAACCCAACCCCCCAAAACAAACAAAAAAAAAGCCAACAACAACTTAACCAACCTTACTATGCCTTGGGTTTCCCATGCAATCAGTTTTTACAACCTAAGATAAATGCATAGCTTTAATCTTAAATACTCTTCTGTGCTATTGGCACAGAATATGTGTGTATGTTCACGGTATGGTAATCATTTGCTGAAAACAGCCAACAGGTTGAAAACCTTAAAACAAATACCCACCATAAGTGCTGCAAACATGTGGCTATAGGGTGATGATGTAAAGAACCCCTCATTTCTTTCCCATGCCATGTTTCCTGTGCTGTTCAATAAATACAGAGGTAAGTCCTTTGTTATGGACAAGGACAACCACTGGGGCACAGATTCAGACTCGCACAATACACTGATTACAGATAGCCAGACACTACAGACAAAAGACAGGGAGAGAGGCGGAGAATTCAAATTTGGGTTCACTCTTGATCAAATTAATCCAAGAGGAAGTGGCTTCACTTTCACTCTTAGTAAGATATTAATGTATTTTGTTGTTCTTTGAGGTTATCTTTTTAATATATTAACCATGCAAGCAAACAAGTGACTTAGGTTAGAAACTGAAAAAAAAAAAATCTTTTGAAGACTGGTGGGAATGATGAATGATACATCTTTATACTATCATGAGATATAAGATGTTTATTTTTGTATCAAAGCTACACAGAGAAACCCTGTCTCAAAAAAAAGTTTATATTTGGAAACAGGGTCTTCTTATGTAGTCCAGGTTGACCTAGAACTTGCCCTATAACCTAGTCAGGCCTCGAATGTATAACCTTTCTCCCTCAGTCTCTTACGTGTTGGAATTAGAAGCATGTACCAAAATGCCAAAATGCTGTGGCACAGGCCTTTAACCCTAGCACTTGGGAGGTAGATGAATCTGTGAGTTCGTGACTATCAGGCCAGCTAGATACATAGTGAGGTCCTATTGCAAACAACAAACAAACAAAAAACCCCAAATATAAAATAAAATTTCCTTTTTATTTCACCAGATTTTGAAGTCTCTATCATATTCCCTGGAGGATTTGGGGAAGTACTCTGGACCACAGAGAAAGGTCATTTTCCACTTCTGTAAATATGTCTGAAAATATCAGGTCATTTTTATCCTTTGTGGTTCAATTTGTACCCCCTCCAAATGCTACTACCGTTTCTGCCACCCAGCACAATGAGAATGAAGAAGCAAGTACTCTGTCACTGATCCACACTCACAGACTTTTGTTAATTTTAGAACAATTGTATATGTAATGATGTTTTGACTACATTTATATCTGCGTACCACATTCATGCAGTGTCCATATAAGCCAGAAGAGAGTACTGGATGCCCTGGGACTGGGGTTATAGAGCTGCCATGTGGGTGCTGGGAATAGAACATTGGTCTTCCAGAACAATCAGTGGTCTTCCATTTCTCCAGTTCCCCATTCAAAGTACTGATTCTGCAGTAAGATATTTCTATGATTCAGGTGCCTAACATTATACATGCCTCCATGGCAAGTGTGTTACTTTTAAGGTCTCTTGTCCTATCTACACATAACTGGTAGGACTGTGACTCACTTCTAGGGACTCTCTGTGCAGCATTATGACATTTCTTGTTGGTAACAGCTGAGTCCTTGTATCAGCATCTGATGCCACTGCAATTCAGAATCTGCCCTCACAATGGGAGAGTTTTTGTTTGTTTTTTGAGAAAGAGTGTCCCGTAGCCCAGGCTGGCCTCAAGCTTGTTCTGTAACTGAGGATGAAATTAAACTACTGGTCATCTTGCCTCTGCCTCCTAAGTGCTGGAATTATAGACTGCGCCATTACGCTTACATTTCAGGACTGGAATGTAAGGCCAGCATCTATGAAAACTAAGGAGCTGCCAGAGAGGTAGCAGGAAATGACTAAGCACTCTGAATCATGGAAGTCAAGAACAATTAATTAAAAAAATAAACAGTAGGGTTAGGGGATTTAGCTCAATTGGTAGAGTACTTGCCTTGCATCAACTAGGCCATGGGTTTAGTCCCCAAAACAGAAGAAAAAAAATAGAAAAGAACAGAATACTATCTTAGACGGGTGGCTCACATCCATAGTCTCAGAACTTGGGAGGCTAAGGTAGAAGGATCGGCAAAATTTCATGTGTAATCTGGGCTATAGAGTAAGATTCTATCTCGAAACAATTCCCCCTTCCCAGATTAGAGACAGTTTTCAATAGAGAGAACTGGTAATGTAAAGCTGAGGTCATAAAAGAAGCGATTAGAGGCACCGATGGAGGCACTAGGCTCCGAGTTGAAGAGGGGTCACTGCTCCGTCACAGCCGTCTACTTAGATTAATACCTCAGTAGTGTAAATGGAGAATTCTATTTTTTTTCTATGAAGATGTGAGAGCCCCTACCAAGATAGAGCAGAGAATACTGTGATACAGGTTTAAAAAGTATGGAGAAGTCAAGTAAAATGGTGAACGCCTCTAACCCCAGCACTCAGGAGGCTGAGGCATAGGTCTGAGAGTTGAGGGCAACACGGCTACATAAGAAGACAAAGGGGGATAAAGTAACAGACAGTATGTAGTAAAGGTACTTGACTTCAGAAAAGAAGCTAGGCCATCCATATTCAGGATTTAACGGAAGTGAATGATCGTGAGCTTTCTAGTGTGTAGATGTATGTTTTTGACACAGGACCTCATGTAACTACCTCAAACTCCCTATGTAGCTATTAAGGACCCTTAAGCTCACCCTCCACCTCACTAGTGCCACAATTACAGGTGTGTGCTGCCACGCTTAGGTGTAAACACGAATTTAAAACGAGACCAACCTAAGTTCTTTATTCTTTTTATTGTTCTTGTGTACACAAAAGAAAACACACAGGCTAATGGACTGACAGTGAACAAAGGACAAGACCAGGAGGAGAAAACAAACTAGCCTGACAGACAAGGACGGAGGGTGAAGTCCTCCCTGCTGGGATGAGGACCCGATCTTTTAACCACCCCCACCCCGCTCCCAAAGCGTCCAAGCCCCACTGCTAACCTTTTGTAGAGCTGGAGGCTGAAGCAGGCCGAGAGGATCGTTTTCGATGTCCATTTTCTACGCTCTCAGAAGCCACAGTCGGCTCCTCAGTTCGAGAGTTTCTTCGGCTCGGGGTTTTAGACTTCTCAACTACCTCTTTTGGCTCACTGCTGACAGAGGGAAGTAGCAAGTTTTTAAGAAGATTAAGGGCATAAAGACACATAAAAAGAGACTCTAAGTACAGTTTCATTCAAAAAGTAGGAGATAGTAGCAGCTAATCAGGCCAGGGATACAGTTCAATCTATTGAGCATGTACAAGTCCTGGGTTTGATCCCCAGCACTGTAAACAACAAAAACAAAACAAACCAGTCATTATAGATAGAAATGAGACAATGCTATTAAAAACTTAAAAAAGCAAGTCTAACTTTTTACATCAGACAAATAAAATAGGTCGGGAGGCAGAAGCAGGCAGAGCTCTGTGAGCTGGAGGTCAGCTTGTCTACAGAGCAAGTTCAAAAAAAAAAAAAAAGAAAGCACAATGCTGGTGCGATTGTGGGAAAGCAGGTGAGAGACATAAAGACCTGCAACAGCCCTCTATAAACTCTCACTTATTTCCCTTCAAACATTATTGTGTAAAAAAATTTCAGCAATAAAATATTCTTAATAAATGTTTGAAAATTTCTACTAGCCTCAAATAGTATCTAAAATCTAGGTATGGTGGCACATGCCTTTAATTCCAACATCTGAGTGGCTGAGGCAGGCTGATCACTGTGAGTTTGAAGCCAGCTTGATCTATATAGTGAATTCTAGTCTAGCCAGAGTAGGTATTATAAAGAGATCCTGTCTCAAAAGAAATTAATTATTTGGGGGGGTTACTAGGCAAATTTGAGCATATGCTTGTATTAGATAATAGTATAGTACATTATCTAAGTAATGGGAACACATTCATCATCCACTGCAGATAGGCTGAATGCCCCAGCTCCAACCCTGGCATTTTAGCAGGCAAATATTAAAAATTGGTAATACTGTTATTAAAGGCACAGGAACAAAAACATTTTCATATACTTCTGATGGAGTATAAATTGTGTAATCCAAAGATTTTCAATAAGGAGTATTGGGATCAGTAAAATACATTCCCAACTTCAGACACGTGTTTTCACTGTTGCAGTATGGGAAGTATGCCACTGGCATCTTTGGGTAAACATTCTATGGTACAAAGGCAGCACCTTATTATAATTATCTGACCCACAAGTCAGTAATGTTGAGGTGGGAAAACGTGGTGTCATCCTCTGCCTTATTTCAAGTAACTCCATTTCTAGGTGCCCAAAGAAATCAATCTTAAAACATACGTGGGGGGGGGGGTTGCGGGGGCAACAGCTGGCTGGACTCATATTGTATGCAGCTCAGACAGGCTTGGAACTTGGAATATGTAGCCAAATCTGGCTTTAGACTCAAGGTAATCCTTCTTCCTTTGTTTCCTAAGTGTTGCGATTATACCTATGAATTTCTATAACTCACTGTAAAGAAATCCTTTTATATAGCTTTAATTATAACCAACAATGTCAAAATTATCTAAGGAGTAGGAATATATTCACAATCTACTGCAGATATACTGAATGTCTCAATTCTTTTTTTTTTTTTTTTTTTTTTTTTGGTTTTTCAAGACAGGGTTTCTCTGTGGTTTTGGAGCCTGTCCTGGAACTAGCTCTTGTAGACCTGGCTGGACTTGAACTCACAGAGATTCGCCTGCCTCTGCCTCCCAAGTGCTGGGATTAAAGGCGTGCGCCACCAACGCCTGGCTGAATGTCTCAACTCTTAACCCTGGAACTTTAGTCGGAAAAGATCTAGGATTGGTACTGTTTAAAGAAACAGGGGCAAATTTACAGAAGATACAAAAATGCCTAATAATAATAATTAATTATGGCACATATATGCAGTCTTAAAATATTTTGTGAAAGATTACTCTGTGACAAACTATTCATGTCACATGAGTGAATGGGTATGGCACACACATCTGAAAGAGGACTTGTATACTCTGTAAAGCAGACTACAGAGTCACTCTGCAATCCTCTGATGTTTCCTTTCTTTTTTTTTTTTTTTTTTAACACAAGGTTCCCTATAGTCTAGACTAGCTTCATACTTACTACATAGCTGAGGATGACCTTAAACTCTTGATTCTCCGGCCTGTCCCTCCCAAGTGCTAGGATTACAGGAATGTGCTACTAGACCTGGATTTAATTCTGATATGGCTGGAAATTTCTTTAATAAACTTTTTATTATATCCATGGTTCAAAAGTGCTTATTAAGATCATTCAAAAAATTTGATTAAAATTGATTGCAAGGCATAGAACTGAAATGTAATGCAACAAAACAAGTTAAAACCTACTTCTTCTGGGAAGAGTTCCATGTCCCTTTCCCCATGGACTTGGCTTTTCTCTCGGGTTCACAGTCTATACACATATGACCTTCTAAAGCATCCATTGGGTGTTCTATTATATGGGGTGTAGTAATATTTTATATTTTAGCAAATAAAGCTTGCCTGAAGATCAGAGTGCAGAGCTAAGTCACTAGAGGCCAGTGAGTGGTGGCACACACCTTTAATTCCATGACTCTGGACACAGAGGGAGAGGGATCTTTGTGAGTTCAAGGCCATGCCACCGCGGGTGGGCTACACAAGATTGAATCTGTCTAAAAGAGTATCAGAGCGGGGCGGTGGTGGCGGCACATGTCTTTAATACCGGCACTCAGGAGGCAGAGGCAGGCAGATCTCTGTGAGTTCGAGGCCAGCCTGGTCTGCAAGAGCTAGTTCCAGGACAGGAACCAAAAGCTACGGAGAAACCTTGTCTCGAAAATCAAAAAAAAAAAAAAAAAAAAAAAAAAAAAAGTATCAGAGTTGACACAAAGGTGATCCCAGCACTTGGGATCAAATGTCTTTAATCCCAGCAGTAGGGAGGTGGAGACAGGAGTGATATGGTTGGGTAGAGAGAGGAATATAAATAAGGCAGAAGGAGACGAGCTCAGTGCAGTCTGAGGTTTGGTGGAGACAGATGCAGTCGGAAAATGAAGTGTGAGGATAGGATTGCCCCTTCAGTCTGAACATTGGTAGAGGTAAAAGAACTCTCTAGTGGCTGATCTCTGATCTTCAACATTAACCCCTATATCTGACTCTGAGTTTTTATTAAGACCAGCTAGAATTTGTGCTACAATAGGGTTTTTTTTTTAAAAAAAGATTTATTTATTTATGTGCATGGGTATTTTGCCTGTACATATGTCTGTGCACATGTGTGTGCAGTGACTTTGGAGATAAGAACAGATATTGGATCCTCTAGAACTGGAGTTACATACAGTTGTGAGTCACCATATGGGTGCTAGGAATTGAACCTAGGTCCTCTGGAAGGGCAATCAGTGCCCTTAGCTGCTGAGCATTCTCTCCAGCTCTGGATGTTCTATTTTTAACGTCTTGTACCTTTCATGTGAGCTCCTTAAAGGTACAAATCAGGGGTTGACCATCAACTATCATTACTCACTGTTCACTCCTGCCAGAGGATTCTTTGCTAGTAACACTATGGTTGGGAACTGAGCCATAACTGTTCATTCATTCCCTTTGCTTTATATAAAACAGCTATCTCATACCAAACCAAAAACCAAGCAAAGTGAGAGAGGCCAAACTGGAACTAGGCTGGAACTGGAATTACAAGTAAAGAGGTTTCCATCTCCTTCTAGAGGTTCTAAGGATGGTTTTCTGTTTGAGCCCAGAAAATAGTCTAATATTCTGAAGAAAATCCCTTAATGATGGAACCCCCTTTCTTGGTAAAACCAAACGAAAGAGTCATAGCAACACTACCCTTGTGTTTTTGTGGTCAATATATAGGCAGCTCTGCAAACAGATATCTATGAGATATATCTGAATTTGAAAGACCCTTTTTATAGACAGTTGGCATATATTTGGAAAACTCAAATAAATTCAAGTATTAATTCAATTCAAATAAAAACAGATGGACAGAGTGGTGACTAGGAATAGCAATGAATCTGCCAACGATTATATGGGTCAGGGAGGAACTGTGAATTTATCAGCTACAATAATTAACTCCTTATCCTCTAGAGTGTAGACTTTTATCTATAAATCTAAACCAAACGTAAGGGTCCTAGAGTTAGAAAGAGATGGGTCTGAATCTTAAGTTTCACCATTTGCTATATCTGTGACCTTGGGCAATTTAGTTAAAGCTCTTTGACCTAGATTTCTCACCTATATGATATAATTTATTATCATAATGGATATTCTAAAAAATAAAGAAGATAAATACATCTAGTGCTTGTAGTCTAGAGTATGACAAGGAGTAATATTCAAATAATGTTAGTTGATATGAAGTTTGAATGAGAAAATGATATTTCATAAGCTAAGTTTCTATACAAATATGAGACTTTTAAAAAAAATGTTACTGCATTCCTTCAGTAAAAGAGGGGGGTGTGGTTCTTAGGAGATAAAACTCCTTTCTAGGGCAAATGTGAGGTTAAGTCACAGATGTACTTCATCTGTTTTGCTAGGTTACATAGGGTAGCACAGTTAACAGACAAAGCATGGTTTGGGGTTACACTCTACCTACCTGGCTTTCTCTTTTTACCTTTGAAGATCAAACAGCTATGCTTAGAAGATATATTTAAGGACCATCAATAAAGAAGGTAGCACTTAAAACACAGAACATTTATTTATGTTGAGTGCTGAATATGTTATCAGTTTTCAACAATCATAAAAGACAGAAACTTAGTCATCAAGTTTTATTTAGTGAAATATTACCCTGGGTGAGTGAGTGTTCATAGAAGCTCTCTATGTGAGCAGGAGAGACAGTCTGGCGATAGAGTATAATGGACAAGGTGAGGAGACATTTAAAGACAGAGGCAGCTGATGATTTTCAAAAAAGCTCATGCAATGGTCATGCTTCAGTCTTAGCTAATGGTCATCTTTCTTACCTTTGTCCAGAGACTATGGCAGCATTTGCCTCAAGTTCTGTAAAAAATAAAAAGGAGAGAATGAGATATGGAAGCTGTTGTTATGTATGGCCATAGGGAGAAGCTAGGCGTCTATAGAACCCAGAATGTTATATTTGGACTAACAAGTCTCCATGTCCTGCAGGAAGCTAACCGATCCTACGTGGTATGGAGACAAAGTTAGCACTGGTCCAACTTGATTTGTTGGGAATATAAGATACTACTTGGTCTATTTTTATTTCTAGTTCAACTGTGAAATATCCTGTTGGATCAACAGGATGAAATTTACACTGCTGGTTCATATTTCATCTAGTTAGAGCTAGTTTAGTAAGAGAAGCCTCTTCCTTTCATGTTGAAGAGACTGTTTTCATTCCAAAAATATCACCACCTCCATTTTCTTTTCAAACCCAATTACCTTTAAATATAATACAGTGTCTATTAAAGATTCACCCCTTACCCCCTCCAAATGACATTCTCACTCAATTTCAGAGGGCAGAGAGCTGTGCTTTGAAAGACTACCCAAAGACTGTATCTGTTTCTAAGACTTCACAGACTTCATCAGTCACCAAGCAATGCCCTAGAGACAACTAAAACAGTTTGCCTGGCGGGGATGCATCAGTGAGCTTTCTCTGGGTTTATCAGAGAATGCACATAAACACATGGATAATAAAACACTTCTTTTCAGTACCAGCAAAAAAAAAAAACAAAAAACAAAAAACAAATCTTCTACTTCTATTACGTGCCTCTCCATCTAGCTCCATCTCTTAAAAAGGCCTTTCCCTAATACACCAGACAGTCGTGTCTCCTGCCACTGGCCTCCCCCTAGCTCTGTGCCTGTTTTCCCTCATAGAGAATCCAGTACCTGATGCTCAGCATCTAAGCTGCCCAAGGGAGCACATGTTATTAATATCTTTGAAGGCAGAGCACCTAAGTTAAATTTTTTAAATCTCAACTTTTTTCCTTCTTCCCTCCGTTTTTTTGGTTTTTCAAGACAGGGTTTCTCTAGCTGTCCTGGAACTAGCTCTGTAAACCATGGTGGCCTTGAACTCACAGAGATCTGCCAGCCTTTGCCTTCCAAGTGCTGGGAATATTAGCCACCACTGCCCGGCTTCCTTCCCTCCTTTTTTAGTGTTATGGGAGTTTGTGGTAAGGTTCTCATTTTGCAGCCCATGCTACTCTGGAACTCACTATGCAGCCTAGCCTGGCCTAAAACTCCAGGCAATCCTCCCACTTTAGCCTAAGTACTGGTATTACAGGGAATGAGCTACCATCCCTGCCATATGCCACTTTTAATTACCCATGTGTTTATGTGCTAATTATTTGTCTTCTCAGGGCTCAATGCCTTATATGAGACGTATAGGTGACCACATTATATGGCTTTAATGTTAAGGTTAAATTGAAATAATACACATGAGTTTTAGTATAGTACCTGGTACTTAATAATAACTCAATATTTATTGTTAATATTTGTTGCTATCTATGATAGTCACTTTGTACTTTTTCTGCAAGGAGGCTGGACTTCATTGCCTTTAATGCAAAATTCTGGCAGAGGGAATCCTTGCTTCCCATCTTCTGCTTGGCTCCCAGAATCTCTCCTATAAGACCTGAAATCCTGCCACAAGAAGCATACACTAATTCCTTGGGTCTCTATTTCTTTGCTGGGTCAGCTGGAGCACACAAATTCACCTAATATATGCTCAATAATAATGGTTCAAACATGCCGGGCGGTGGTGGCGCACGCCTTTAATCCCAGCACTTGGGAGGCAGAGGCAGGCGGATCTCTGTGAGTTCGAGACCAGCCTGGTCTACAAGAGCTAGTTCCAGGACTGGCTCCAAAACCACAGAGAAACCCTGTCTCGACAAAAAAAAAAAAAAAAAAAATGGTTCAAACAAAAAGACATGCTAACCTGAAGAGCTGCCACCCTCACCCTGCCCCCAGGCATCCTATCCTATAGCACAAACTGCCTGGAGCTCTGTATGTAGCCTACTTGGGCCTCATTTAGTAAAGCTCTTGACCCAGCTTCCTGAGTGCTGGGGTTCTCTGTATGTGTGACATCAGGCTAGTCTGCCCTTTTAATTTAGTGTTTAATTAATTAATTCTGTTTGTTTGTTTTCTGGAACAAAGTCTCTCTATGTAGTTCCAGGCTGTTCTGGAACTTAATATTTGAGGAGATTCATCTCAAACTCACAGAGATCTGCCCAGTCTTGTGCTAGGATAAAGGCATGTGTGACCTGCCCAGCTTGTGTGCTCTTTCGAAAGACCACAAAGAAGTTGATTTTGAAAACTTTTTCACTAATTTATGTAAGTGAAAAGTTCTGAGGGTGTTATATTTTTATGTTTTAAGGCAGGGTCCCATGAAGTCCAGGTGGCATCAACCTTATTTTGTAGTTAAGAATGATTTTTGAATTCCTAATCCTCCTTTCTCTGTCTCTTAAGTGCTGGGATTAGAAGTGTATGCTACTACATTTGGCTTCTGAGGTGATTTTAAAGTGATTAATATAAATTAAACTTTAAAAAGGACCTGGGTTCCCTAGTCAATTACTCTAATAAGAAAGAAAAAACAGTAACAACCCATTTTCTAGAGTAAACAGCTAGGGCAGCATCATGGATTGGGGAGGGGCTCATGAGGCTCCACCTCTCTCTAAGGAGCTATTGGAAGATTATGGCTGCTGGTGGGGTGTGGGGATCAATTTAATTCAATGGTGTAGCCATTGGTAAGCTATTCATGTGTCAGTAAACAGCCACACACCCATGCTCTCAGCGAGCTTCCCAAAGTAAACTCAGTGGGTCATTAAGGCAAAGGCACAGAGCAGGAAGAGTACCTGTTGAGAACAGGGAACGGAAGGGGACAGAAGGTCTAAGTATGATCAAAATACAGCATAAACATATATGAAACTGTTAAAGAATAAAATTTAAAAATATTTGGGGCAGGAAATGGAATTCCTTTCCCATTTCTAGTTGGTCTTTTTGTTAGGGGAAAAAAGAGTATTACTAATGAACCCTTTTTCTTTCTATCTTTCTTTTCTTTCTTTTTTTTTTTTTTTTTTTTTGAGACAGGGTTTCTCTGTGTAATGTAACAGTCCTGGTTGTTCTGGAACTTGCTTTGCAGACCAGTTTGGCCTTGAACTCTGCTTGCCTTTGCCTCCCAAGGGCTGGGATTAAAGGCGTGCACCACCACTGCCTGGCAGAACTCCTTTTCTTAAACAATTTCTCAGTTCTAAAATGTGCAGTACAATGTTAGTTACCATGCAGGCAGTTAGAAGCAGGGGCAATGTGGCGGCTGCTGTGTGCTCTGCATACCCATTCTTTCCACAGTGTGCACGAAAGTCATATTGGATATAGAACCCTGATGCAAGCTTTAAAATATAAGTTATATCTTATTTTTATCGGCTTATATTCACAAAATCGTTTTTTTAAAAATTTGGTCATGTGTATACTTTCAATAAAAGGTTTTACTTTTTTTTTTTTTTTTAGTGTGTGTGTATGTTCATGTGACATGTGCGATGTCATAAGGGTGTCCAAATAGGAGGCCAAGGAGACCTCAGGTTCCTTGGAGCTGGAGTTAGTTATAGGAACTTATGAACTACCAGATGTGGGTACTAGGAACTGAATTCTGGTCTTCTGAAAGAGCATTAAGTATTCTCCCCTACTGAGCCATCAGCCTAAGGCTATACTGTCAATGGTATTCTAACTTCCTTTGGGAACCAGTCATACTTTCTTTTTTGTGCCCTTTAACAACCTTCTGTGACCAAGATCCAAGTGAAACTAAACATATCCATGATATTCACCTGTTCTGGCGGTACGTCACAGAGGCAGAAGTGTTCTTACTGCCATAAAGGAACGTGAGTTCAGAGCTGACTCAGCTTCCACAGCAGCTATCTGTTAGATGACAACTGACTCCTCCTTCCAGAAATACCATCCCTAGTGCTATTTACAATATCTTGGTCACAGGGGGGAACTTAAAGTCATTCAGAGATGGCTGGGATGATTCACTGTAAGTGGAGGGGCTCGAAATACACCTCAACAACTGCCATGGTAATCCAACTATATATATTTTGGTGCATTCATGCTTGCCACCCCAGTAAGCAACCATGCCAACTAGCTGGCTGCCAGCCATGGGTAGCAGGATCAGGGAACAGGGGAAACAACTCAGGCTAGGATGGCAGACAAGAGCACAGACATGCCCTTCTTGAGCTCTCTGGCTAACACAACACCACAAATGTGAAAATGAACACATTGGTTGGGAAGAGTGCTACACACGTTCTTCCACTCAACTCAGATTGGCTTGGAAACAAGTAGATAAGACAGGCCCACGTACTTACTGGCATGAGAACATGGGACACCGAGAAAAGCACTGATTCCTTTACATGTAACCCATCCCTTGCCAAGAAGATACTCCAGATGGTCTTCAGCCTTACCTGGTCTGGCAATAGGCCCTTGCAGTGCTGTGGCTGGAGGCTCCTTTGGGACTAAAGTCGGTGAGGGGGCTGAGGCAAGAAACAAACAAACAGGTCTTTTACTTTTCCTAACTAAACCAGAAAGCACTAACCAAGCAACTACGTCCCTATTGAGCCACAAATTCTCAGAAAGCAGTGCTTGAAGCTGACCGTCAATACAACCTCAACAAAGCAACTGTTCTAACACTAAGCAGCAAGGATCACTTGAGGCTTTGCTCTTCCTCCTTTGTGCAGATATAAAGAACCAGGAAAGGGACAGCATGGGGACAACAGTAATCACAATTTTAGGGCCAATTTCAGGTCATGACTCCTTTTTCTTTTTGTTTGGTTTTCAGACTTACTCAGTTTCCTCAGAGTGGTCTTAAACTCTCGATCCTTCTGCCTCAGCCTCCACAATGATGGGTTTACAAACATGTGCTACCATACTAGGCTTGACTGCTGTTTTCATTAAAAACTGTCTTAGTAAGTAATCTAGCTACTTTTAGAATGACTATACCAATCACCTCAATATTTAAAAAGCTTCTGACTTAGCCCTTTAGAGACTAAATACATTCCTTTATTACTAAAACACACAATTCTATACTTTTCTATAGCATCTAGCAAGAGTGATGGGTATAAAAATAGACAATAAATTTATTATCTAATGAATAAATCAATATAGTATTATTACTTCTCTAACAAATAGGGTTTTGTTGTTGTTTTCAGTTTTTCAAGACAGGGTTTCTCTGTTTAACAGCCCCGGCTGACCTGGAACTAGCTGTTGTAGACCAGGCTGGACTCAAACTCACAGGGATCCACCTGTCTCTCTCCTGAGTGCTGGGATTAAAGGCGTGTGCCACCACTGCCCAATTCTTAACAAATAGTTTAAGAACTTTCTAGGAGCTAGGCACTGTGCCAGGCATCCTCAGAGATTCCATCTTTTTGCACATCACTCAGCCTAGTATAGACTGACCACTGTGTCACATGGAGAGAGAGATAGAAAGTTCCATGGGGATTCAAAGCAAAAGAATATTCTAGGCCAAAAATGTAAAGAAACATCAAAAATAGTGTCTTTGAAAGACAAAAAGAACTTAAGATCCCTGAGAATGAGAATACATGACATACTCTAGAACGGAACCTTCCTGAGTTATTCAGTAAAGATTTAAGGCTCAGGTTTGCCAGAGCTGTCAAGGGTATGTCATCCCATCTTAACACTTCAGCCTAAAATTCATAGCAAACTACAAGAAAATATTTTACCCTCTGGTGGAAAATGAATTTTGTAGATTTTTCTCTCTGCTTAGTAATCAAATAATTTATTTTGGATGCTTCTCTGATGAAGCTTAAAACTGTACCTTAACATCTACTTAGCTTCAGAGGGGTTCTTACATTTTCAAACTAAAAGCACAGAAGTTCCTTGGAAAAGAATAGAACCAACTATTATAAACAAAGTAGGTGGCCTTAACTAAAACTGAACCCTTTCTAATTGCTGGTTCATATCCCTAAAGCTTATATGTTTCTCTATTTTTATTTGTGATCCAAGTAAAAATATTTTCTAAATTACTTCATCATTATTCTCTTAGTATAAGAGGGAAAGGTTCCCTAAGAGAAAACAGAAATGGAAATATTTAGCAGCAGAGAATATACTTAAGCCACACCAATTTCTTCTGGTTTAGACAAGGTCTCATGTAGCTTAGCTTGGCCTCAAACTCAGTATGTAGCTGGATCTTCCCACTGCCTCCTCTCAAGTGCTATGATTATATGTGTGCAGCATCATGCCCAGCTTTGTTTTAAATTCTTATAGTTACCTACAACAACAAAATTTAAACTTGCAACACAGAACCCTGCCTGGCAAAGTTCATCTCTCCTACGAACAATGAATTCTTTGCAGGCCTTCACTCCTCCCTGTATCTCCAGCACTGAAGTAAGCAGGAGAAAGAAAGGAAGGAACCTTCCCAGAGCTGTCTGAGCAATATGCTGGCACTTGATATTCAAGCTCTCACTGAATCCTACATATCCTGGGAGGTAGAATTACAATCTCCACTTTACAGGTGAAGTATAAGGAACTCACTAGACTGTAACTGGCAACCAGGGGAGCTAAAACGTGAACTCTGATCATAACCTGAAGCTCGTATTTCTGTTCCTCCTTCTAATTAATAGGCACTCAAAGTATTTTAGCTGCATAAATAAAAGAGGTAGTATTAGCTGCCTTAGCTATAACAGAGGCCTCTCAGCTATGGGCACCATTAAGACTGACGTGTCTTTAAGAACATGGAGCTTCTGCATTATTTGAGCCTCAAAGGAGAAAAAAACTGTTAGGACACACGTGCTTTCAGTATTATCTCCCTCTGCAGTACACAGGAAATAACCTGAACTAGATGTCCATTAAATGGAATTTATAAAGAGACCATGTCTAAAAAAATGGGCAATAACACTTAAACCATGTATTGATCAATTACCATATTTTAGGTCCTGTGCTAAGCATATCACATGCATTACCTCACTGAAATCTTGGTAACTATTATTGTCTCCACACTACATAGGAGGAAAGTGAACTTGCCCCAGTCCATCAAGCTGGCAAATGCTGGGACAGTTACCAACTCAAGTCTATCTGACTCTTCCCGATTTCGATCTTCTTTGGTTTATCATACAACCTGGTTTTCTGGTAAGCTTGTCTGGAGCAATCCAAACAGAAAGGTCCCTGAGTTAGTATACTAAGAGAACAAGGCAAAGAGAACAAGTCTTCATGATGGGAAAGGTATAGAGAAGTCACTGTTCACAGGGACCATGCCAGGCTGGAGACTTACAGTATAGGCTCACACAGTGAACACTTCTGAACTTCAATCTTTTCACCCATAGGAAGGAGTAAGATTACATTACATGGTTGGTATAAAGATGATCTGAGACAGTGTGTACAAAATGTTTTAAAGTGAGACACATACAACTATCTATCTATCTATCTATCTATCTATCTATCTATCTATCTATCTATCTATCTGAAACATGTCATCAGTTCAGAAGCCAGGAAGGAATCATGTTAGTGAATATAAACTGAACATGGGATTTAAAAGCATATTTTTTAATGTACTTTCAGTAAGTAAATCTATAACTATGGCCATTTTTCTTCCTTTAAGTAGAAATGGGTTCATGCTTTCTCTCTTGTGGGGCGGGTGAGAAAAAGACAACTGACATGAGGATTGGATGCCAAGCTCAAGTACATACCTATGCTGGGTAGAAGCTCTGGATGAGATCCCACCTTCTCCTCCACTAGGCCACCTGCAAGTGGCTCAGATGCTATGCCACCATGATTGCCTTTTGTGGTTGGCGTTGTGGAGATGAGCTCAGAGGGTACCAGTGTGGTTACTATTGAGCGTACACTGGTGGGGAGAGCACCGCCAGGTAAGATGGGTCCTGTTGAAGTGGAGGTTGGGCCCATGGGGCTAGAGGTCATTTTTAGTAGCGTGGGTGCTGAAGGTGTTGGGGTTTTACTGTCCAGCTCTGTGGAGCACTGTTCTGTTCCCATTAGCCCAGGAGTTGTGGTCTCTAGCCCTGGGCCTTCAGTGTCTCCATCTGCACCACACTGTTCTTCCCCTTTTTCCAGAGAGCCTGTAACTTTCTTACAAGCCTTGGTCAGCAAAATCTGGCCAATTTTGTCCACTTTTCCTTTGCCCTTACTGGATGAGACTGGGCTTCGCCGATTGGCAGAGGAACCTGGACTATTGGTCACAAGGGGAGAAACTACTGTGGTTGGCTGTGGAGAGAGCAGAGTGCTCTGATCTGCTGAGGTGTTCATCTGAGGACTAGCCTCATCTGGATTGAATTCTTTCACTTGCTGGACAGGAGGATTAGGAGCGACAGCTGGAGAAGATGTACAGGGAGGGGAAGGCAGCTGAACAGGAGCGGCTCGCGAGCTAAGGACCAACGGCCGGCCTGTCTGTATGTTTGGAGCAGGACTACTGGAGGGAACAGTAGGTGCTACAGGAGCTGAAGAAAATTTTATGTTCTGAGGTATGTGTAAAGGTCCAACAACTGCGACAGAGGGAGGCATCAGGCCACTGTTGGTTGTCAATGGGGTTGCAGGAATTGTGCTTGGCTGTGATCCTTTCATAACCTGAATTATTGAAGATGAATTGATAAAGACAGGTGTAATGAACTGAGGCCGGGCATTAGATTGAGCAGCGGACTGTCCCTCAGAAACCATAACTTTGTTACCCACATTGGGCATTGTGACAACTGTCGACATCAATGCAGAATGTAAGTTTGTTGGCAGGGCTGCTGATGTGTTAGATGAAGTGGTTATGGGATTGGAGGTAACAAATACAGTTATTTGGTTTGGGGGCAAAGGAGTAGAAATGGAGGAAGAGCTGACAGGTCTTGACATTACTGGAGGGATGCTTGGTGCAACATTAGAGCTCACCTCACTCAATTCTGGATGCGCAAGGGTTGAACACGGCTCATTACTGTGAGGTAAGTTTAAGGAATTAGAGGGTTCTTTAGAAGACGGATCCTGCAGTGTGGGAATGACAGATGCTTTTTTGAGGTCCTCTCCTGAAACAACTGGAGGTGCTACTTCCAGATCTGTAAGCCCAGGGGGTTTAATGGTCACATTAGGAGCTCCAGAGTTGTCAAGAAGTTGGCTTAATGATGTTGGTGCTTCTCTCATGGCAGGAGATATCAAATTTTTGTTCTCTTCAACACTGGGGAGTTTGTTAGAATCCAAAGGTTGCCCATCCTTTTTGGATTGATCTTCAGGGACAACCATTTTAGCTTCTTGAGTAGAGACTGCTTTCACCTCAACGTTTACCTGCTCCTTCCTACCCTGGGAATTCTGGCAATCACTGTCCTGAGGAACGTTCAAACTCTCTTTGTTATCCTCAAGAACAGTCCCCACTGCAGGCACAGGTACGGTGGGAGTCTGGGGATTAAGCCCGCTATTGTTAGGAAAGTTTCCGGATAAAGGGGGATTGGCAATTGGATTTGGACTGACCAACACATTCCTAGGCAGCTCCACGTTCTGCATCAGGGTTGTGCTTGGTTGAGAAGCCAGAGTAAGTTTAGGGGCTTTTGAGTTTTGCCTCCCGGGACTTGGGGTAGTTTTCCTACTGGATCCAGGACTAGACCTGCGACTGTTGCTTGGACTTGCCCGTTTTGTTGTTCCAGGATTAGACTGTTTTCCAGAATTCACCACTACAGAATCTAATTTATGAGCTTGTGGGGCAGCAAAGTTAGGAGGATTATTTATAGTAAGATTTGAAGGTGCTTGCCCGATGGCCTTCAGAGTTGTTGGATTCAAGCCCTGTTGATCAAAGCCCCTATTTAAATTTGGCCTGGGAGGTAAAGGAATATTAATCTGTGGAGGAAAGAGTCCTGCTATGGAGGCATTCAGTCTTTCTGGTGACAGACTAATTTCTGAAGGTTCTGTACTAGGAGGGCGGTTGTTGGGTGTTTGAGGATAATAGGGTCTGGGGCTGGCTCTGTTTGGAGTTTTAGGCCTAGATGTCTGGGTTGGAGCAGCAACATTTGGAAAGTGGTGGCCATGGGAGCTAGGTAAGGAATTTACAGGAGGTTGTTGGGGAGTTGCACCTTGAGTTGCTGAAAGGGGAGATGGTCCCGATTTGGGCCCTGCCATCATTAACTGATTCTGAGAAACTACTAAATGTGAGGGCATGTTATTTGGGCCTCCTGAAACAGACGGTACTTCACTGCTACTAGCTTCAGGAAGTGAGGACATCTCTCCTAGTGGTGAGCTAGAGGAATTCTGTGGGTTCTCCTGGTATACCATTTTCCTTGAATTATTTCCCAATGGAGTATTCACAGACATTGGCATTCTTTGTTTATCAGGTGATGGTGGCACAGAGGCAGGTCCTTGCAAACTAACCATGACAGGTACATTGCCACTTGGCTGCATGGGCATTCTCTGAGAGTCTGGGTTCAGAGGACCCCGTGGAGGATGGACATTTTGGGAGACTGGAAGCCTAATGGATTTAGGATCTTGCTGCATCATGAGCATCATCATCATTTGTTGTTGTTGCTGCTGCTGCTGCTGCTGAGACTGTGGCTGACTAGGTGGTGGTGGCTGCTGCTGCTGCTGCTGAGGCAGTTGTGGTTGTGGCTGCTGCTGTGGTGGCTGTGGTGGGGGTGCCACATGTTGCATGAGTTGAGGAGGCATCTGTTGCATTGGCCTCTGTTCAACTGGTTGAGTAGGATAACCTAAAATAAGCCCCCCAAAATCAGGGAAGTTAGATTTTCAGCAAGAAAACTTTGCTACCTATAGAGTATAGCTAAGCAGTACTCAGAGGTAGCAGACTGTGCACAAACAGCTCAGGCATGCTGCTCCCAGGACAGCCCCTTATTATCTGATACAAGCAAGGGGGCATGCTGCTTAGGGAAGCAAAAAGCAAAGCATTAAGAATATGAAGCCCCTTTAGGCTGCGAATGAAGCATTACTGTATTAAGACTGTGTTATGTGCTATAAATCTATGAGCTGAACATGAAGAGAGAAAATTCTATCAACAGCAAATGGCTGGCTGCCCAGTCATTTAGGTTTCATGTAGAAATAATCAAAATAATCAGTAACTCACTGTGTATATGAAATAACATATTTAGAAATCACTTTTTCTCGTAGCAGAGGACTTATTTTTCTCAAGACTTGGTTTTGATGAAAACAGCCCTTTTATTCCTTCAATCAAAGTAAAAGATATAATTCTAGGATTGATATTTTTTTTTTTGAGTTCTTTAAAATGGGATTTTAATCATTCTGGTCCGTGGTCTCCATATACCATTTTGTATCCTTTGGGTTCCATCCTTTGGGGGAAAACTGAATGTATTGTACTGTCCCTAGGTGGCATCAGTTTAATAAACAGAGAGTATAAAGACTGATTGTTACGTTGAAATAATATGAAGTATTAAATTTTTATGTATATTCGTCTCTATTTACTTTCGTATATAGAAATTTTATTTGGAAAAGTATTTTTTATGAATCCACAATTGTAAAATAATAAAGCCAGAAGCACAAACCTCAGGAATAAAAAGTAGTTTGGGGATAAAAATTTTGAAAAACAATACCTTCTAGATTTGCAGAAGGCAACATCTATTATGATTCCCTCTTTTATAATGATTTACTTGAAGTTTCTGAATAAAAACTTTATACAATCAGCATAAAGGGAAGAAAGATTCAAATTAAAACAAGAATCATGGCGGTTCAGAGTGGGAAAATGGGCATATGCTGGGGATGTGATTCCATAATTGCATTTATTCCACTGTGGCATGAAAAATAATTTGGAAGGTTTCCAGAAAGTGCAAGAATATGAATAAGTGGCTCTGGCAGCTGGAAGAAATTCTGGGTCAAGATTTTCTTAGAGCGGCTACCAAACACTTTGGTCAAACTCTGTGCTCAACAGAGTTATTGTCTTCTAGGTAAAGACTTCCATGGTACCAACGAGCAGACTCCAGTTCTGAAGTTGTTTTTTATTTGTTTGTCTTTGGTTTTTGGTGACAGGGTCTCAAGTATCCCAGGTTGGCCTTAAACTCATATAGCTGAGGATGATCTTGAACTGCTAACTCTCCTGCCTCCACCCTGCAAATGCTGGGACTATAGATAGGCGTGTGCCACCACACCTGGTTCAATTTTTGAATATTTTCTTTAAAATCCTTTGTTTTCGTTTTTGTTTTGTTTTAGGCCCAAGTAACTTCTTGACATTTGTAAATCTGGCATTCCAAGGGGTAAAACACAACAGGTTCTTATATAGTCAGTCTGGGGCTTCTACATTAAGAAAACTGTAATTTCTGAAAAAGTTTGTTTGTGTCAAGGTTATAATACAGATGCTTTTCATCTTTAAAGTGAGTTTATCAGACAGCACAATAAACACCAAAGACAGTAATATGCATACACAACAGCCTCTCAGAGGTCAGAGCTAAAGGCTTAAAGGAACCATTCAGAAGCTGGAGGAAACAGCCCTGATGGAGGAAGGTCATTGGCTAATAAAGAAACTGCCTTGGCCCATTTGATAGGCCAGCCTTTAGGTGGGTGGAGAAAACAGAACAGAATGCTGGGAGGAAGAGGAAGTGAGCTCAGATGCAGGACAGCTCCTCTCAGAGCCAGATGCGATGCCGCTCTTCTCTGGGGCAAACACGATGAAGCAAGCTGCCAGGTCAGACATGCTGAATCTTTCCCGGTAAGACTGGTGCTACACAGATTATTAGAGATGGGTTGATTGGGATATGAGAATTAGCCAGTAAGGGCTAGAGCTAATGGGCCAAGCAGTGTTTAAAAGAATACAGTTTGTGTGTTGTTATTTCGGGGCATAAGCTAGCCAGGCGACCAGGAGCTGGGGCGGCAGGAACACAGCCCGCAGCTCCTACTACACAGCCTGAAGGGGCTTAGTGATAGGAAGATGATTGGGATTGAGAGGGAAAGCCAGGTACACACAATGTCCCATAACATAATCAATAACTACATTTTAGTCAAGGAATACAAAGCCCTTATGACTTTACGGGCCAGGCAGTCGAAAAGAAATTAGGCTGCATAAACCACTGCTCAACTACAGAGCAACTGACTATTTCTAAAGTGAATTAAACTCAGGTATTTGTTTAGACACCAATAGCAATTCAAATCCATTAAAGGCCAAATTCAGGCTGCAGGTTCCCAGACTGCAGAAAGGAGGCAATAAATGTTTAAAGGAATTTTGGAATCCACACAAGAGTTCAGATGCCTGAGGTAAGAGGGACCTACCTTCCTGCTCACAATGTCTTCTGAACATATTCACCAAGGACTAGAGACTACCTATCAGGCTCATGAGTGACAACTCTAGTATGCTAAGCAGTCTGTAATAAGTAACATCAAGTCTTGACATCAGAATGAATATACTTTTGAAATATAAAAATGAAAGATCTCTGTGTCTCCTTGGCTGTCCTGGAACTTTTTTTTGTAGACCAGGCTGGCTGAATTAACTCTTTATATCCATAGGAGAGGGCTTGTGAACCTTTGTCATTCTAGAATAAAGTTGTAAGTCATTGTTTATGCCAAGAAAAAACAGACAGAGATATTGTGGTATCTGGGTTGGGAAGAATGATTTTAGATTTTTTTTTTTTTTTTTTTTTTTTTTTTGGTTTTTCGAGACAGGGTTTCTCTGTGGTTTTGGAGCCTGTCCTGGCACTAGCTCTGTAGACCAGGCTGGTCTCGAACTCACAGAGATCCGCCTGCCTCTTCCTCCCAAGTGCTGGGATTAAAGGCAGGCGCCACCACCGCCCGGCTTGATTTTAGATTTTTATAAACCTACGTCCTTTAACATTTAAAAGAAAACATTCTATAATCAAAGAAGGGGCTTCATTACTATTGGCACTATTCATTATAAGCTATTAAGTTGACAGTAGTTATATTGACATGTATTTTGTTACTTTTCATACACTGCTTATGTTTTAAAGAATCACAATAAAATTTTTATTAAAAAAGTCACCTTGTTTTAAATTCTAGTAGTAGTTCTCTGCTTTGAGAAAGTCTAAGGAAAAGAATTGCAGGCAAGCAAGATACAGTATAAAGTTCTCTATATTATAATATTTTATTCTGATGCCAACTAGAACTACAATGCTGATCAAAAAAAGGCACTTTCTATTCAGTCTGATTTGAGGACTTAAAATGAAGCCAATTAAACAGGCATGCAAGAGTGAACTGACATGCATGTTTACAGAAGTTATACTTTAAGTATTTACTTAAATATCAATGCAGAGCTTACACATTACATTTCTGAAGCAGACTAGTTAGTAGGCAGAGCATTATCGTTTCCTTGAAGAGAAAGAAGGTGCATACGCAATGCAAAGTATGCAATTTTAGTTAATATTTTATTACCTGGTGGCCGGTTTGAAAATTCTGGCAGTTTAGGGCCTGTGTTGTCCAAGCTGATTCCTTGTTCTCCAGGTAATGACTGTTGATCAGCCTCCTCTAGACCAACTGGACGATTATCTGGGGTGCTAAAAGATAAGCAGCACAAATCAAGTAAGTTGTATAAGGAATACTTACCTACAACTACAATGTGCTTATATGTCATTCTTATGATTTATATCTTTCTAGTCTGGACACTCAATGTTGACATGAGTAAACTGGCCATTTCATTAAGTCTTAAAATTCACTTAATCTTAGCACTGAATTTAGTGTTTCCCTCTAATTTCTGATACAATGTTTCATATAATGGTACACCCCTTAGGTATTTTAATGATTGATTGGGATTTTGAGCTACCAATATTCTGAAGTGCTATTCCTGCAAAACAAGTATTCAGTGTGGCTACTAAATTAAAACCAGGTGCCAATGACTCAACATCTGTAAGGTAACTGGTACAGATGGTGTTCAGAAAAAACACACAACTTTGTTGTTTACCTTTGCTTCAGAACAAACACTTGTAGACATAACCATTGGCATTAGGATTCTTTTTGTAACTTAGAATTTCAGTGGAAAAGGAAAAAAAAATGAAAACTTTCTTTTCTCTTACTAACATCCACATTCTCTACTTTGTTTTGTTTTTTTTCCAGACAGGGTTTTCCCTGTGTATTTGCTCTATAGAGACCAGGCTGGCTTCAAACTTACAGAGATCCATCTGCCTCTGCCTCCCGAGATGCTGTGGGACAATGGTCTTGTATCTTGTAAAGATTTGTCACTTGTATTGGTTTAATAAAATGCTGACTGGCCAGTAGCCAGGCAGGAAGTATAGGTGGGGCGACCAGACTAGAAGAATTCTGGGAAGAGGAAAGGCTCAGTCTGCAATTGTCACCCAGATGCAGAGGAAGCAAGATGAGAATGCCTCACTGAGACAAGGTACCAAGCCATGTGGCTAACACAGATAAGAATTATGGTTTAATTTAAGATGTAAGAGTTAATAAGAAGCCTGAGCTAACAGGTCAACCAGTTTATAATTAATGTAGACCTCTGTTTCTTTGGAACTAAATAGCTACAGGAATGGGTGGGACAGAAACCTCTGTCAACACTGAGTGCTGGGATTAAAGGTGTGTGCCACCACTGCCTGGTTTAACATCCACATTTTTGAGAAATCATATCAATTACATTCTTCATTTGGTTTGTTTCTTATTCCCGGTTGTACCTTTCTTTCCTACCTTACTTTCCCTTTGATCTGATTACAGTCATCCATTCACTTTTAGATAGTATTTTGTTCCATTATACTCTAAATAGTTGTATAAATCACATAAATTCCTTAAAAAAAAAAAAAACACTAGAGATGTGGCTCAGAGATCACGAGCACTGGCTGTTTTTCCAGAGGATCCAGGTTTAATTTCCAGTACATTCATGGTGACTCACAACCAACTATCACTCCAGATCCAGGAGACCATACACCCTTTTCTGGCCTCTTGTGGAACCAGACACACATACATTGGTGCACAGACATACACATATCCAAAATACCCATACACATAAAAAAAAAATAGAGAGGAGAAAACCCCCAAAACTGTGAGCATGTAACAGACCCTAAACATAATCACATCATTGTCACTTTGTTCCCTACATAAATAATTCCTTACTTCAAATCACAAATGAGGAGTTCCTGGTATCCTCACTTAAAAAAAAATTACAGCTAAAACAAAGAAAGAAACGAAATCCACCAAATTCAATTATCTGCTTCAGTCCCCCTCTTATTATGGATGTGAAAACAAGCCATAATTGTATAAGACAGGTTTCACAGTAAATTAACAGTAGAACTAGAGGCAGGCTATCTTCCGATTAAGTCTATTGTCTCTTTTTCCTAGGAACCCTGATGGTGTACAAGGTCCTTTAAAAAGTATGTTCAGTGAACAGTAAAAATCTCTTAGGAGGCTGGCGACAAGAGCAAAAATGTGTACTTATGGCAAATAAATAACTGCATTGTTTTTCAGCCTATTAGAGAGAAAATAATAACTATCACCATAAAAAAAATTAGTCAGACAGGTTGATAATAGCAGGAATTTAACTGAGGACCAGGTATAAGAAAACGAGGTGGAACATTTAAGTCTGAACTCATGAAAACATATGTTGCTAATCACAATGATTGACTTTTAAGATTCAAGAAGTAGCAAGTTACTACAATAGGTTAAAACCAAAGAATGCTATAGGCTTGGCTAAAGGAGCTAGCTTCAGGTGAACAGTTAAGCTTATTTAAACAAAGCTCCTGTGTTTGAGTTTTCTCTCTCTCTGTCTCTGGTCTTTATGTCATCAATCTTTCCCCTTCTCTCTAAGATCTATGTAGCCCATACAAGCCTCCTGTCTTTGCTTCCTCAGTGATAATAAGTTTAAGTCATCATACGTGGCCTAGCACTTTGTCTAAAACTGCTTCATGTTCGTTAGTCATCAGTCCCTGTTAATAATGTCTCTGAACTCCAGTTTTATGATTAAAGGCTGAAAATCCACCTTAGACAATATCCTTTCAGGAAACATTTAGTCAAGAGTTAGAAACATAACTGAATATGTAGCTTTAGGATATGAAATGTAACTATTAATTATCTTTCTTATTGTGGCTTATGAAAGAGCTCCTCTGGGGAACTTTTACTGTATGGAAAACTGATTTAAAAGGGGCAATCATGTGTTTAAGCTTTTAGAGATAAGAAACTCATATAAATAAGTAAATGTTTCCTTCAATTGAGAGGTGGCAGAGTATCTCCATGAGCAGTTGTCCTTCACCAAACACATTTTGTCTCTCAAATTCCCCAAGAGCCAGGATAACCCTGAAGTCTGAGCTCTGTGGAACGGCAGTGAGTAGCACTGATCACTTTTCAGGCTGAGGGACACTACTCCCACTGAGATTGCTGAATTAAGAGATCTATGAAACAATTGGAAGGTATTGCTCTTGTTTGAATCCTTAAACAAATAAACTATAAGAGAAAAAAGAAACAGAAAAAATGTGAACACTATTGGGAAACTATTAAGAAACAATTTTCAGGGGTGGTAGCGCACATCTTTAATCCCAGCACTCAGGAGGCAGAAGCAGTAGGGTCTCTGAGTTTGAGCCCAGTCTGGTCTACAGATTGAGTTCCGGGACAGCCAGAGCTACAACAGAGAAACCCTGTCTCAAAATAAAACAAAACAAACAAACAAACAAAAAACCCAAATCAACAAAAAAATTATTTTAGGCACACTAATGTTATTTTGTGATTATATAAAAGAACCATATCATTTAGAGTGGCACTGACATATTTACAAAGCAAATTTACATATTTATAAAACAAAGAGAAAATGGAAAAGAGTACAGATGAATACAAGATAGACTATGAGCTGATAATTGCTAGACCATCCTACCGTACTTTCTTAAATTTAAATTTTTAGAGGATGAATTCTTGATTCTATTGCCACCATACCCTGTTAGGGTTACAGTAGTCTACTGCCACAACTGGTTTATGTCCAGACCTTGTGCACGGTAGACAGGCATTCTACTGAGCCACATCGCCAGTCATAATTTTAAATATCAATAAATGTCTACACAAAAACAAACGAGCAATATTTGAGGTTAACTGATTATAACCTACTTTAGATCTTGTTGACAAGTTTTCTTCTTCCGAGGCGGTTTCTTCTTCTTCGGTTTATTTGCATTGGTATTATTTTGTTTATTGTTTACACCAAAATGGCCTGCAGAAATGTCACTTTGCAATAAGTTGACCAACAATGGGCTTGTTAATGTTACATCCTTATTGACTGGGAAGCCTGGATTTTGACCACAAGACATCTGATTTCCATTGGGTGCACCACTGAATGGTGCATTGAAAGACATTCCATGGCCTGAGAAGTGGTTTCCCGAAGCACTGTTTCCCTGCATGGTCTGCACATGTTGGGGGACCATGTTGGTTTGTTGCATGCTAACATCAGGCATCATCTGAGACAAGTTGACATCATTATTTGCTGTAGTAGCAGGATCGCCATGCTGCTGGGCCATGTGTGGGCTGGGCCCTGGTGGCCGCAGAACCTGCCCCTGAATTCCCATAACTTGAGGTGGACTATTGTTTACAGGCCCTTGCTGAGGCAGCATCTGTCCTGACATCTGTCCTGTAAATTGCACCATGTTTCCTTGCATGTTCGGAGTTGGTCCCCTCATTATCTGTGCTGGTCCCGGCATGACATTGGATTGGTTCTGAGTGTTAAATTGCTGCTTATTCCCCTGCATCTGATTGGTCATTATTTGTTCTATCATTGGGTTCTGCTGGAGCAAAACTTGCCCCTGAGGCCCCATCATCTGGTTATGTGGTGCCATCATTTGTTGGCCCTGCTGGGGAAGCATCTGCTTGGGTGGGGTCATCCTTTGGGGTGAAGGCCCAAGATTCTGGTTCTGAGGGTTCACCATCATCTGGCCCTGTGGCATAAGCTGGGCCCTTGAAAGGATCATAGGGTTTTGAGGGTTCAAAGTTCCTTGTTGTTGGACCATTTGGCCCTGAGAGGGTACAATCTGTTGGTGCATGCCCATCAGCTGAGATGGTGGGCCCTGCTGAGGCTGGCCTTGCATGTTGCCCAGGGTCACCTGAGGAACCCCAGAGCTACCAGCAGGCTGGTTGTTTATGTTGCCATGAATTCCCATGAGGCTGGGTTGCATCATATTTGGTGGCCCATGAGACACCTGCATCTGGTTTTGAGGAGGACCAGTTCCTTGACCACCTTAAATAAAAACAAAGAAGAAAAATTATCATGATTAAGATACCCAAATTGCCTTACTTAGTAAGACACCCATCATCCATGTATCTAATAACCAACATAAATGTACTGTGCTTGACACACTTTCTGTGAGTATTTTAGACTCTGGAGGTGTGATACAGGATGGGGTAACTGTTTATGTTTTCCATGATCATACAGCAGGGGGAACATTATCTTTACTCTTATACAGTAACTCAAACATAACATTAGAAAATAAAGCTCATTTCAGGATTAAATCAAGTATTAGCACTGTTATAACAAGGCTTATAACTACCTATTGTGAATAAAATGAACAAACCATCATATCATGAGCTAGAAAAATGAGCTCGATTGTGAGTAAATGAGGAAACAAAGATGTACCAGTGTCCTCTAGAAAAAGATGGAATACTGTAAAGAAATTTTAAAAACGCTTCTTGGGAAAATAATTATGCTTTTCAATACTATGCATATGAAATCTGGATGCTGCACTTTGAAGAATATATAATATTTCCTAAGAAGAGGGTTCTTCAACTGAAGTGACCTAAAAATGACAAAATTTCTGATCTGAAAGCTGTGGACAGGAGGATGCTAAGAGTTTAGTGACCTTACTCTGTGGCAGTCCCTAGTGGACCACAAGGGACATGTTCTAAGTTCTCTTTGAACCAAAGGTACTGTCTTGGTCTGTTACATTGTTTGTAGTTGGGCCCTTGGTATTTTCCTATAGCTACCTACTTTATCCCCACATCTTACTGTGGTGCTGGAGACTGAACCCAGGCAGTCCATATACCTAGCATGCATTCTATGAGAGCTACCTTCCCACTCTACCTCACCTGAGTCACCCTCAAGCTTACTGTTTGTTCTGCTGAGACAGGGCCTCACTATACAGCAGGCTGCTCTGAAACAATGTGATTCAACCTATGTTTATACGCACTATTATGTTTGGCTTAAAATATTCTCAGCTGAGTATAGTGGCTCATGCTTGGAATCCTAGCACCTGGGGGGCTGAGGCAAGAGAACTGTCATAAATTCAAGGTGAGCCTAGGCTACATAGTGAGATCCTATCTCAAAACATCAAAAATAAAAACAATGAACCTAAAGGCCTCTTACATGCTGGGCAATAACTCTACTACTGAGTTATACATCAGTTGAGCTCATGCAGTTTATTTCATCCCTGTCATTCTGATGTATGTTTGTATATGTGCGCAACAGCTATAGGTAGCTGCCATACTCACTCAGCTTTTATGTGGGTTCTTGGGACCCAAACTGTGGTTCTCAAGTTTCTACAGCAAGCTCTTTACCAAACAAATCATTTTCTATCTCTGTCATTCTATTTATTTATGTTTATTTATTTATTTTACTTTAAATAGGCACTATGAAGTGTCAATCTAAGGAAGTTACAAAGGTAGTCCATTCACACTATCACAAGTATTTCTGAATTTCAGGAAGGCTTTCTGAACTAGCCTCATAAATTCAAACTTGAACTCCACGACCATTGTATATGTAATTCAAGCAACAATTATTGAGTATCCAATAAGTATGGGTACTTTCAGTGCTGATTTAGTATCAGGAAACAGGATAGGTAAGATCTTTACTCCTTTAGAGCATAGTTGGCAAGAGACAAAAATATAAAAAGATAATTTTCAGTAAATAATAAAAGTTAACATAAAAATAAAACAGGGTAAAACAGACTAGAATGACAAACAAGAGGATGTTGCTTTAGAAAGACTAAATGGAGAAAACAAAATGGTAGCTACGTATGGAAGTCTTCATTTAAAAAGATAAACAGTTGTGCCAGGGTAGGGAAAATTATAAGTTAAAAAAAATCATTTTTATTTTATGTGTACAGGACGATAACTTAGTCCAAACTACTTCAATGAGAAGGGACAAAAAATTTCTTAGTTCCTAAGCAATCATAAAAAACTCAGAAACATGAAATTTGGGCTTACAAAACTGCTTCAATGAGTACTTATTAGCTAATCCACTGTATGTTACCTCTTCCCAAACTTTTTTTTTCTTTTTTTTTTCTCCCCCCCCCTCTCATCTTTATTTTGTTTACAGTGTTCTGTCTGTGTGTATGCCTGCAGGCCAGAAGAGGGCACCAGCTTTCATTACAGATGGTTGTGAGCCACCATGTAGTTGCTGGGAATTGAACTCAGAACCTCTGGAAGAGCAATCACTGCTTTTAACCTTTGAGCCATCTCTCCAGCTCTCTCCAAACTTTCTTATGTACACTATACTTTTAGTATTAACTGAATTGGAAAAGTACCATAATGCATACCAGAATTCAGATATTCAGCATAAATGAAGATAATATGTACTATCCAGAGATTTTAAAAGTTGTAGATATTCACTGGGCGGTGGTGGTGGATGCCTTTAATCCCAGCACTCGGGAAGCAGAGGCAGGTGGATGGTCTACAAGAGCTAGTTCCAGGACAGTCTCCAAAGCTACAGAGAAATCCTGTCTCAAAACAAAACCACCACCACCACCACCACCACCACCACCACCACCACCACCACCACCACCACCACCACCACCAACAACAACAACAACAACAACAAGCCCCCAAAAGTTGTAGATATTCAAACATTCCAAATACCCATATAACTGTGAATTTATGGTTTCCTTTCCCAGAAATACCTTTTACCTGAGCAAGTTCTAATTCAGGGGTCAGCAAATCAGGCCTATGGTTGTTTTGAAAACAGGCAAGGATTTGAAACACTGTTGTCCTCACTAAGTAGAGTTGAATATGAATAACTGTAATACAGGCTGAATGACCTAAGCTATTTATTATTTAGCTCTTTATAGAAAGAAAAGTGAAGCAGTTGTCCAGCCTTGGTAGAGGTAAGACTTTTCTAGAGGCTGGCTGTTTTGCTTTTCTGATCTTTAGCTTGAACCCTAATATCTGTCTCTGGGTTTTTATTACTCGTGCTACGGAAAAGTGTGCGTGTGTGAATATGTATTCATGCATGTGTATGACTCCTGCTCTAACTGAAGTTTTACTTTCTTTCCTAAGGTGTTTTCTGGTTCTTGAAAAAAATAACTTATTTTCCATATTTCCTAAAGATTATCTATATGTGAGAAATTAAAGAACTTGTTCATTTGTATATCTCTATGGTCTATCAAGGTATTTAGCACATCATCAATGCGCAATAAACATAACTAATTAAATCAAAGTACACACACCTGCATGCTGGACATTTTGATTTGCTTGCAGTTGAAGGGCTCCTGAATTCCCAGGGGTGGTTGCTGTGGTGGAAGGCACCTGACCTTGCATAAAGTTCGGATTGGCCTGTCCTGCTGAGAAGCCAGGTGGGAGGCGTTTAGGCATTCCTTAATAGAAAACAATGAGTAAGGCAAGTTACCTAGCAAATTTATACTCTTGTTGAGATATGGAATGAATAAGGAAGGATGAGCTGCATGAAGTTTCCACTGGCTTAGCTCTTTCTGTCACACTGGTAGGATCTTTAATAATAAGGTTGGGAAAGATGGTTAAAAAAATCAATACAATCCCTTACATGAGCACTGTCAAAATGAAAAAGAAATACTAAAAAATTTACACTTAGAACATGCCAAGGAAAAGATGGCAATCTGCTCTCTACATGTGATCTAAGGCCATACCATAGCAAGGTTTGAGGGCTCACTTCTCTGTAATACTATGGACTCCCAACATTTATATAACACAGGCACCAAAGGAATATGCTAAATTCTCTCATGTTCAAACAAACTGATATGAAATACTATAAAAGAAAGAGTTGTGTCCCGATTAAGGATAGATGGGTGATTTTTCCCCCTCTTTGAGGAAAATGGATGATAATCTTTGCAGAAAAATCTCCCTCCCCCACCAGTGTTGTGCTTATCTCTTTGGAAGAGACGAGTTCACAGGAGCTTCAAAGTGAGGCTGTATTAAACTTATGCCTTTCTCTTGTAAGATCTGCTGTGATTCTGATAGCTACGGTACCAAAAATTATGCTCTAATGTAATCTTACTCAAGTTTACATCCTTTTGGAAGGCCTAGTTTCAGAAAACAAGTTTGCAATAAAGAGAATCTCAGATACACTCATGTGCATACCGCAGGTCTTGATGTGGTCAGACCACCTAGGTGAGCATAGCAACTGCTCTAAGAAAGCAACAATACCTAAAGTTCTCTTAAAATTTGTTTATTAGGGCCAAATTTTCAATGCCCTGAAAAACTCTTTGTAGACAAATATGCATTTGTCCTTCCACTAGCAGCAACAAGCCCCCATTTACATGCTTTCATTGTAATTAAGTCAGTAATCATATCTGTAGAAGGGACTACCCAGATTCCACTGACCTAGGGCTAGATGCCCGGAATAGTGAAGTTTGAAGGAGAAACATTCTTACATTTTCTAAAAATGTCTTAGAATTAAAATATTAGAGCCTGTATTTCATCAAAATCAATTAAAAGAGTGAAAGGACTGATGAGCAACTTAATTTCATCAGAAATCATGGGAGCATGCCTTTGCTATGTTGCATTGAAGATGCAAGGGTTTTTTTCTGGGTAGGCAATGGGTGTCTTTTGGTGGGGGATATTCTTATTAAATGAGTTTTACTGACACTCTCTATGCCTTACTGAAAAGCTCCAAGCACAGTCATGTGCACTAGATCAATGATTAATAAGAATAAATAATAAACATGGAGATGGATAAGTTTTACTGTAATCGTTTTACCTCTCACACATTAAGTTCCATTGCTTTTTCTTCATACAAGAGGCACCTTACAAAATAAATAAATAAATCTCCTTTAGGTATAACTAGTGGAATTCCCTCTCTAAGGAGTAGGCATTGGCATTATAAAACTATAAAAGTAAAGTTTTTGAACTTAGTCCCCTTTAATACTTTAATCAAGCTTAACAAATACCATGCTTACTATTTTACTAACTAGGATTATCGAAATTGATAAGTAGAAGGGCATTTTCCCCAATAAAACCCTGTACTTTTCATCTTTGTTCAACTGTATAATCTTAATCCTTCAACAAATGAGAAGTTTAAATTATTAATAAAATACATGTTTGGTCTGGACATTTTAATTTACTAGTACAAGATTAATCAAAAATAATTTGAAACAAAACAAACATCTCTATTTTGACTTTTACCTTCATTTTTATCCAGAGAGCTAGCTTATATTTAACCAGTAAGATGTTACATAGTAATCAAGACAAAAATACATTAAGTTAACTAAGTTATATATCAAGTGTCATCACCATATCACAAAACCAAACGATTATATCCTCATTTTACTCCCACCATTAACACTAAAACCTGACATTCTACTCAAATTTCCAGTAAATTTACCAACACAAGTAGCGTTAGTGTTCCTCACCTCCTAGGCCTGGGTGTAAACTCTGTGGCCCCTGGTTTGGTGGCTGCTGCTGCATCACCATGAAGTTAGGTGGCACATTTCCCTGTTGAACCATAGGATTCCGGCCTGGAGAGCTGACAGGCTGCTGAAATCCCTGGGGAAGTGGGTTATTTTGAGGTGGCCTTGGTCCCATCTGCTGCTGAGTTTGGTTAACCGTTGGGGAGGATGCAGGGGATCCCTGCTGGAAGGAGGAGGGTGAGGAGGCAGGAGACTTGTTGGTGAGGTGGGGTTGTTGCAGGGGGGTTGGGACCCTGGAGGGCCCTCCCTGCAAGCTCTTCATCTGAGGAGCTGTGAACTGGCCTGGGTTGCTCATTTGAGGAAAGTTTGTATGGGCTTGTGAGGCTTGCTGGCTGCCAAAGGGATAAGGAGGGGGAGGGTGAGAAGGTGTCTGTACCGTGGCTAAGGAAGGTCTTGCCTGAAGCTGTTGTTGCATTGGGCTAGGCAAGGGAGCCTTCTTCCACCCTTGGTTTGCAGTCATTGTGCCCAGAGAGCCCTGGGCTGGCGGAGGCTGTAGGGCTCCTGAAGGCAGCTGGTTCCAGCCTGGAGGAACAGGCACCTGAGTTGGAGCAGTAAACTGTGGACGAATCCCCTGTGGCTGTTGCTGCTGATGTTGCTGAGGAGGTCTTGTCTGCAACTGTTGCTGCTGCTGTTGCTGCTGCTGCTGCTGTTGCTGTTGTTGTTGTTGCTGCTGCTGTTGCTGCAGCTGGGGAAAATTAGCTGGGTTCATTTGTCTGTTCACAGGAACAGGCTGCATTGGGTGATGTGCTGGAGGTAAAGATCCTGAGGGATGACTCTGCTGTTGTATATGGAGTCCAGAGAGAAGTGGATCCATTGCATCTGTTTAAAGATAGTGAATAATAATTAGTCTATTGCAACCCATCAAAACACACTGGGTTAGATCTGCTGGTACTATTGATATCACCATGCTCTTGAGTATCTTCTAAGAACAGCATACCAACAGATATAAAGATGAATCCTGTCTTAAAGACAGCTGATGGCTCATTGGTGGTGAGGCACCCTAAACATAAAATATAGACAACAAGATTTTCAAAATTGTATTCTGGCCAATTACTGTTAAAGGAAAACAAAATAAAATAGTTAACTAGGTTTGGGAAATGCTAGACCTAATGATTTCAGACAAGTTTTTTCTTTACTGGAGGAAGCTTAGTGCTGCCAACATGCTAACTTATGAAAGAAACATTTACCAAATTCATATGCCTTCAAAATTCTGTCATGATATTTATTTTTTTTGTCATGATATTTCTTATAGAATTAAGCATGTCAAGGTATTTGTGGTGGTTTGAATGAAAATGGCCCCCAAGGCTCTCACAGGGAGTGGCACAATCAGGAGGCGTGGCCTTGTTGGAGGAAGGGTGTCACTGGGGGTGGATTTTGAGGTTTCGAGCGCATTCAAGCCAGGCCCAGTGTTACTCTTTCTTCCTGCTGCCTGCTGATTCAGATGAAAAACTCTCAGCTACTTCTCTAGCACCAAGTCTACCTCTTATGATAACAGAGGACTAAACCTTTGAACCTGTAAGCAAGCCCCAATTAAATGTTTTCCTTTATAGGAGTTGCTGTGGTCATGGTGTCTCTTCAGAGTAATAGAAACCCTAAGACAGCATACTTCTTGGGAATATTAGGACATAGCTGGTAAGAAAATAAGAAGAAAATTGGAGAAGAAATGTTTAGCTGTGAAATTCATAGTAGATTTTGTAAGGAAGGTAAACACTGGAACTAAGTAGTTAGAAATTAAACATCAATGACTAAATCTCAATTGTATCTGTAAGTAGTTCCACCCTCTCTTTAATTCTCAATGAGTGGAAGTCACACTACCTGAATGAGAAGCAGGGCGAGGAGTCCTGGGCTGCAGTTCTGGACTGGGGCCTGGTGCCATCATGGAAGATGACATGTTCCCACCCTGGGGCATCATAACAGTGGCAGGGCTTGTCATCCTTATTAATCCTAGAAGAAAAAAAAGGACCTAGAATAACATACTGAAGCTGGCAAATTTGTGTGTGTGTGGTGTTTGTTTTTTGAGATGAGATCTTACTCTAATAACCAGAATGGTCTGCAACTCATGGTAATTGCTTCTGTAAGGGCTGAGATTACAGGTGAGACACCTCACTCATCTTATAATTTTTAATGACATAGTTTAGAAATTCTAAAAGATACAAAAACTTTCTTTTAATAACTATTTTTAGATAGAAAAATTTTGTCTATGAATGTTTGGCCTGCATGTACATGTACGTGCATCACACACATGCCTGGTGTTTGTGGAAACCAGAAGACCTGCTGGATCTCCTGGAAGTAGGGTTACAGATGTTTGTGAGACAGGGTCTCTTATATAGCCTTGGCTAGCTTAGAACTTGCTATATAGACCAGGCTGGCTTCAAACTCATAAAGATCCACCTGCTTGCCTTCTGAGGACTAGGATTAAAGGCATGCACCACACCTAGTCCTTTTTCTTTTTTTTCTTTTCTTTTCTTTCTTTTTTTTTTTTTTGGTTTTTCGAGACAGGGTTTCTCTGTAGTTTTGGTGCCTGTCCCGGAACTAGCTCTTGTAGACCAGGTTAAGTGCTGGGATTAAAGGTGTGCACCACTACTGTCCGGCCTTTTTCTCAATTCTTAAGTCAAACTATTAGCTCATTAATTTTCACTGATGTTTACCACTGATACCTGAGAGCTTTCCTTCCAACATTTATAATGGACATATTTCACAAAATTTGATAGGTATATAATATCCCCACTCTAAAATCTAAACACTTTTCAATTTCCATCTGATTACCCTTTCAAGACATAAGGCATTTAGAATATAGTTTTTTTTCTTTTTTTCTTCTAGAATATAGTTTTAAATTTTCAAAACTATAGGGTATTTTGTTATGTATTATTTATTTATTTTGCAATCACTTAAGTACACTATATTTATTAAAATTTGCTTTTAAAACATTTATAGTTAACTCATAGAAATACTCCATTTATGCTTGAAAAGATTAAGAATTTTGAAATTAGCATTATATATTCATTCATATTAAAGCTTTTTTTTTTTTTTTTTTTGAGATAATCTATGTAGCTCTGACTGACTGGCCTTGAATTAACAGAGAGCCACCTACTTCCCAAGTTCCCAAGCACTGAAATTAAAGATGTATACTACCAGGCCTGGCTCATTATACATAACTTTGCATCATGTCATTCAAACTTTCTTCATTCTTACTGATTTTTATAAATTTGATTAATCAATTACTAACAGATATTAAAATCTCTAAGACCTGGCATCTTGGTGTTATTTTTATACCATTCAGATGCTAGGTTATTTGGTATGTAAAAATTTTTTCTTGATGAAGTTTTTGTTATATAGAGTGGTCTTTTTCATTTATATGATTTTCACCTTTTATTGTTGTTATGTGTGGTACTAGGGACAGAACTCAAATCTTTGCATATGCTAAACAAGCACTCTAGTACCAACAGTACTGCGAGACTCTTTTTACATTTGAGACATAGTATAAATTGCTCCAACAGGCTTTCAATTTGGTATGTACTCCACCTAGGTCTTGAGCTTAAGGTCCTCTTAAGTAGGTACTAAGTAGGCAGAATTACAGGCAAATACCATCATGCACAGATTACATCCTTTTTTGTTTTCCTTCTTTTTGAGACAGGGTCTTACTATGGATCTCTTGCTGTCCTGGAACTTACATGAAACAGGTATGGTGGTGCACACTTGAAAGGCCAATACTCAGAAGACAAAGGCAGAAGGATAGTTACAAGTTCAAGGCTAGTCTGGTCTGCACAGCAAGTTCCAGGTTAGTGAGGGCCACAAAGTGAGAATCTGACCAAAACCAAAACAAACAAACAAACAAACAGCAACAAAAAAAAGAGAATGCTCTCATGACATGAAGAACAGATCTTCTTGGCCCACAATGAGCTTCTGGAAACTTCCAGTATATACTGACTATATTTTCAGTAGTAACATGTTAACATGCATTTCTGGTACGTGGTGGGAATTTGAACTAGTGATATTCATTGGAGGTAATATCCAGGGGATATTGAGTCATATACAAAGATGTCTTCAGTTGACACAATTAGAAGAAAGAAATGCACAGTGGTGCTACTAGCATCCTGGGTAAAAGTCCAGGATGGTAATAGATATACCTCAATGTACTACACAGCTACTCACAGAAAACAATCATTGGCCCTAAATACCTACCAGTCACGAATGAAACCTTTGATTAAATGATTACTATGGTATACCCCAAAATTTTGAGATTCGCTAAGAGCATGAAAAAAAAGGGCTTTAAATTTAGGTTTAGTTGCTAAGAGAAGTAGTTCCAAGATTTATTGATAAGACATTCTAGATACATTAATATTGTTTCAGAGGAAATGTAAGGTTTCTTTCTCTAGCATGATTTCTCTACCTTTAAAAAAAAAAAAAAAAAAAAAAAAAAAAAAAAAAAAAAGACAGGGTTTCTCTGTAGCTTTGGGGCCTGTCCTGGAACTAGCTCTTGTAGACCAGGCTGGCCTTGAACTCACAGAGATCCATCTGCCTTTGCCTCCTACGTGCTGGGATTAAAGGTGTGTGCCACCACTGCCCAGATTTTCTCTACTTAATTTAACTTACTATAAAACTTCACTTGCAACATTGAGGTCCAATAGACAGGTGAGAAAAGAAATTTTAAAATATAGCTGGAATAAAGAAATACGTGGAGGTTAAAATATCATGGTAACTATAGGTCATCATCAGTAACTAATAAGCCTGGTACTTTGTGTTGTAAATGATCACAACCAGTATCTTCCATTAAATACCAATTTAAAGCCGGGCGGTGGTGGCGCACGCCTTTAATCCCAGCACTTGGGAGGCAGAGGCAGGCGGATCTCTGTGAGTTCGAGACCAGCCTGGTCTACAAGAGCTAGTTCCAGGACAGGCTCCAAAACCACAGAGAAACCCTGTCTCGAAAAACCAAAAAAAAAAAAAAAATAAAATAAATAAATAAATAAATAAATAAATAAATAAATAAATAAATACCAATTTAACCTAAATCCATTTGCTTCAAGGTTTTCTATGTGGTAATGAACTCACAGCACTGTAACACTAGCCAGATACTAGATGTTGGAATCATCATGCTGGCCTGAGGTTAACAAGTGTCTCGACAATTCAAGACTTGATGGGGTCTCTATCATTGTTTCCAGGATATAACTGAAGATGTGTACGGTCACCTAAGACCTGAAAGTATTAGTGCCCATAGGCAGAAGTTGAGATAAGAACCCAGATTCCCTGGTGTTTGTGTCAAGTTTACTTATTTCTTCACTCTAAGGACATGTACAGTGGCTAGGTTTTTCCTACTGTACTTTTGACCTTCACTCTTTTAGCTCTTTTAGAATTGGTAATGGTACCACTTATGACTTTTTTTTTTTTTTTTTTTTAAATTTTTGTCTTTTGAGATAGGGTTTCTCTATGTAGTCTTAGCTGTCCTGGAACTCACTCTGTAGACCAGGTTGGCCTCAAACTCACAGAGGTCTGCCTGCCTTTGCTTCCCTGAGTACTGGGATTAAAGGTGTGCACCAGCACCACCCAGTCACCTATTATCAAGCTGCTTTAACACTTGCTCAGAGCTGTATGGGGGACCAGGTCTACATAAGTCACCAGGTTAGATATGCACATGAATGATATGACACTTTACATCAGTCCAACAGTAGACTTTGACATACGTATAAAACAGTGAGGGCTGTTCAACAACAGTGATGGAGTTCAACAACAGAGAACTTGTCTATGCATGTGTGAGGAAGTTAAGGAACAGGTACCCGCTTTATGAGAGTGCTCACCATCAAGCATAATGATTACAGGTCTTATTTTATTTTAAAAATAAAGATGAAATATACATACTATATTTCAGGGAAATAAAACATATACTATAGTTCAGTAAAATACAGTAAATAGTTTGAGGTAAACATAAAATGTACAGGCAGTATAAAAACCCAATTCTAATTCTATGCAAGTTCTTTGTTTTTTAAGTTTTGGTGGAGTCTCTCTAGATAGCCCTGGCTGTCCTAAAACCCACTATGTAGACCAGGCTGGCCTCAAACTCACAGAAATCTGCCTATCTTTGCTTCTCAAGTGCTAGAATTAAAGGCAGGCACCACTTTGCCTGGTTATGCCAAATTTTTGCTTATAGTTCAGAACAGCAGTATATAAATGGGAGTTCCTCTACCTTCCTGCATTAAAAAAAGATGTACTTTATATGTATGAATGTTTTGTCCGTGTATATGTCTGTACACCAAGTGTGTGCCTAGTGCCTATGGAGGTCAGAAGAAGGTATCAGATTCCCTGAAACTGGGGTTACAGACAACTGTGAGCACTGTGTGTGGTTACTAAGAAACAAACCCAGCACCTCTGCAAGAACAAGTGCTCTTAACCACTGAGCCATCCTCAGCTCGTCCTGCTGCAACTCTTTCAAACAATACTATGGTCGTCAAGGATGGAGCAACTGACTGCATACAGTTTCTTCAACCACGCAGCTGTGACTTTGTTTTATCTGAATAGACTCCTGAAGCTTCAAAGGTTTCAAAGCCACCAGTGCATTAAAAAGACCACTGACCTGAGAGCGAGAATATCTGGAATATTAGCCCACTGCTACTTGACCTGGGACAAATCGCTTCCTTTCCATAAATCCCACAATTTCCCAGCTTTTAAAAGTAAGAGCCAACTCAATTCTAATGTCTTGTGAATCATGGAATGTTGACTTTCATCTCTGAAGGAGAAATTTCAGGATTACTAGAAAAGGAAACAAACCATTTGTATCTCTTTTTAAATTCTTCCCTCCCCCTCTGAGACATGTGATCTTGCACAGGCATGTCTACCACTTCCAGCCAACTTCCTCAAATTCTAAATACATAAAAACACATTATCCCACAGACATGAAGATTTCACATGAGACAAAGGAACTCTGCTTACAGATTCTCAGACTCAGAGAAAATACAAGGTGGAAAGTCACATCCTCTACTATACTATAAACATTTTGAGGGTAGAAAATGTCTTACTTGTTTCCATTTTGAATACTTAGCATAGATCCCGTCATACATTAGGTACTTAATAAATGTTTACTCCATGACTCAGTGTTCATCAGATTTTAAGCCAAATACTGTAAAGACCTTAGCCTTGCTTTGTTATTGTAACCTTCCTGAGAGTAGTTCCTGTCTTAATTTTCTGACTGAGTAAATAAAAGTAGGTATGCTATACACCCCATTTAGATGGCAAGACTTACACCTAAAGAAATCAAGTCGATGCCTGGTGGTGGATGCACATACCTATAATCCCTGTACTTGGGAGGCAGAACGAGGAGAATCTCTGTGAATTCAAAGCCTAAAGAAGGAAACTGGTAAAGTGTCCCACAAGTGAGTAGGAGGCCTCACCTGGACCACTTGCCATGGGAAATCCTGCCTCCATCCTAACCGAGTTTCCGGATGCCATGGGTCCATTCATTCTCACATCCTGGCTTCGGTTCTGACCCAAAGCCAGGTTGATAGCACCTTCCCCTGAAAATGACAGTAAAGTTATAAAATGTAAGTAGTCATAGTAAAATACAGATCTTGCTTAAAGACAGTTACAGAAGAACTACCTTTTTTCTGTTTTTGAAGAATTGATATTAAGTTTACCACTACAAAAAAGGGATAGCTCAGCATTAGAACCCTGACCCTAACTGTTCATTATATAGTCCATTATATACCAGCTCTAAATTCAAGACTTCCCAACCTCTATCTCCAGAATGTTAGAATTACAGGAAACTAAAATCCTAGCCTATGCAGATCGTTCCATATGAGCAAGCTCAAGGAGAGCATAATCAGTTCTCACATCATTAATGAAGTTGCTCAGTGTCAGAGGACTTCAAAGACTGGATATTGATTTTTCAACTGGACCACAAATTGTGTGTAGGCAGGGGAAGGATGACAGGAAGGAAAGGGAGTGGAAGAAACTGTAAGAAACTTAAAATTCTTCATTTCCTTCTGGGAGTTTATAATCAGAAGATAAAGAGTTCAATGAAGATAGGAAGTTCAATGGGGAAAGACGCAGGGTAGTATGGGATCACTGTTACATTTGGGTGTAGAGACAGTAGAACTTGTGATAAACAGCACAGATTTTCTTTCAATAACCGTAATGTAAAAAGGTTTCCAGGTATTGAGACTGTAACTCAGTTGGCAGAGTCCTTGCCTAGCATGTATAAAGCCCTGGGTTCTGTTCCCAGCACTGCACAAACCTAGAGTGGTAGAACATGCCTCTTATTCCAGCCCCCCAGAGGTGGAGGGAGGAAGACTGTTGGAGGCCTATGGTAATACAAGATCCCATTTCAAAAACAAAACATCGAACAACAAAATGATCCCTACAGGCTTGTGGTAGAGATGTCATCTAATGACAAGGACCAAAGTTTCTTCTACCTCCGTGACACAAGGTAAGACCAGCATGTGAATAGGTTTTCAATGGGCAATGCTGGGTATTGAATTCAGGGTCTTCTGCATGGTAAGCATGTGTTGTACTTATGCATTACATCTTTTGTACTGGTGTGCATGCACGCGCATGTCAGTGTGTGTATATCTGTGCGTGTGTGTGTGAGAGAGAGAGAGAGAGCTGGGTGGTGGTGGTGCAGGCCTTTGATCCCAGCACTTGGGAAGCAGGGCTAGGCAGATCTCTATGAGTTCAAGGCCAGCCTGGTCTACTGAGTGATTTCTAGGAAAGCGAGGGCTACACTGAGAAATCCTGTTTCAAGCCGGGCGGTGGTGGCGCATGCCTTTAATCCCAGCCCTCGGGAGGCAGAGGCAGGCGGATCTCTGTGAGTTCGAGGCCAGCCTGGTCTAGAAGAGCTAGTTCCAGGATAGGAACCAAAAAGCTACGGAGAAACCCTGTCTCGAAAATAAAAAAAAAAAAGAAAAAAAAAAAAAGAAATCCTGTTTCAAAAAAAAAAAAACAAAATAAATACATAAATAAATAAAAGTTTGTGAGTCTTTTGCCTACATGCATGTATGTGTACCATATTTATAAAGTACCAAAAGAAGTCAAAAGAGACTGTTGGATCCCCGGAACTGAAGTTATATAGATGGTTGTGAGCCACTATGTGGGTGCTGGGAACTGAAGCCAGGGCTTCTGCAAGAGCAGCAAGTGTTCTTATCTGCTAAATCAGCTCAATATTTTCTTTGAGTTTCACCTAGTAGGCAATAATATCAATAGGATTGTTTCAATTAAACAGATTCTAAGGAAGCCAAAATCTTACTAGGCCTAAGGGGAAAGAGCTGCTGAAACAAGTTTCTGAGTGCTTCTTGCACTTAATCCACAATTTTGACTAATATAGGATATTCCATAAAAGACACTTTCACCTTGTGGACAGTTAAAATAAGCTCGCCTATCACTGGGGATTTGAACGATTGTATTCCCCAACTCCTTTTATAGCTTAGGATCTTGATACCAGTCTGAAGATAAAGCAAGAAGCTAATAAGAAGATACTTTCCTCTGTCCTGTCACTGAGCTTTCTGTGTAAAGTTTAACCAGGGGACTAACAACATCCTACCAATAAAGGAACAATCATTAGAGGCTGTAAAATACTCAGACTTGTTTATAGGAATCAGGAGTGAAAATCAAAGAAAACATGGGATTTGGAGGTCTCACCACTGAAAAGGAACTATTAATATACTAAATTTGTTAAGATAGTTTAAGTAGAAGCATTTTTTTTCCTTTTTTGGGTGGGAGGTGTCTTTATTTCTTTATTTAAAAACAGGACCTTGGGGCTGGAGAGATGGCTCAGAAGTTAAGAGCACTGGCTGCTCTTCCAGAGGTCCTGAGTTCAATTCCCAGCACTCACATTGTGAGTCACAACCATTTATGAGATCTGGTGCCCTCTTCTGGCCTGCAGGCATACATGCAGGGAGAACACTAATACATGATAAATAAACAAATCTTTAAAAAAAAGAAGGATCTTATTCTGTAGCCTCAATATTTGTAGCAATCCTACTGCCTCAGCCTAAGTGCTGAAATTATAGATGTGAGTTACTTCACTCAGCTTCCCAATCAGAAGAGTTTTAAAATAACATCAAGTAATAGCATTTCTCCTTTAAACATTCTCAGCATGGCAATGGTGGTGCACATCTTTAATCCCAGCACTCATGAGAAAGAGGCAGATCTCTGAATTCAATGCCAGCCTGGTCTACAAAAACTAGTTCTAGGATAGGCTCCAAAGCTACAGAGAAACCTTATCTCAAAAAGCAAAGAGGTCAGGGAAATAGCTCAGATGGTAAAGTGATTGCTCAGGACCTGAATTTAGTTTCCAGCACCCATTTTAAAAAGTCTGGCACAACGTAATAATCAAAACACTAAACATACAGAATAGAGAAAGAATATTAAGAGCTGCAAAGGAAAAAGGCCAAGTAACATATAAAGGCAGACCTATCAGAATTACACCTGACTTCTCAATGGAGACAATGAAAGCCAGAAGGTCCTGGTCAAGCATTATGCAGACACTAACAGACCACTGAAGTCAGCCCAGACTACTATACCCAGCAAAACTTTCAATCACCATAGTTGGACAAAACAAGATATTCCATGACAAAACCAGATTTAATCAATACCTAGGCACAAACCCAACCCTACACAAAGTACTACAAGGAAAACTCCAACCCAAGGAAGTTGGCTACATCAATATAAACACAGACAATTAGTCTCATAGCAACAAATCCCAAAGAAGGGAATAACATCACCAACAATGAAAACTAAATTAACAGGAGATAGCAATCACTGGTCATTAATGTCCCTTAATATAAATGGACTCAACTCACCCATAAAGACACAGGCATACCTAAGAAAGAAGCTGGTGTAGCTATCCTAATACCTAACAAAATAGACTTCAAATTAAAATCAATCAAAAGGGACAAAGAAGGACATTTCATATTAGTCACAGGAAAAATCCATCAAGAGGAAATCTCAATACTCAACATCTATGCCCTGAATACAAGGGGACCCTCATATGTAAAAGAAACACTTCTAAAGCTTAAATCATACATTAAACCCCACACACTAATTGGGAGACTTCAACCTTCCACTCTCACCACTGGACAGGTCTGCCAGACAAAAAATTAACAGAGAAATAAGGGAACTAACAAATGTTATGACTCAAATGGACTTAACAGACATCTATAGAACATTCCATCCAAGCATAAAAGAATATACCTTCTTTTCAGTACCTCATGGAACCTTCTCAAAAATTGACCACATACTCGGTAATGAAACAAACCTCAACAAATACGAAAAATTGGAATAACCCCATGTATCTTATCAGATCACCATGGCTTAAAAGTAAAATTCAACAGCAACACTAATTCCAGAAAGCCCACAAATACATGGAAATTAAACAATGCTCACCTGAATCATCAACGGGTCAAGGAAGAAATATAGGGAAAAATTAAAGACTTCCTAAAATTCAATGAAAATGACCACACAACATACTCAAATTTATGGGATTCAACAATGAAAGCAGTATTAAGAGGAAAAGTTCAGAACACTAAATGCCTACATAAAGAAGCTGGAAAAAATTCCACACTAGTGAATTAACAGAACATTTGAAAACTTGAGAAGAAAAAGAAGCAAACTCACCCAAGAGAACTAGATGGCAGGAAATAATCAAATTGAGAGCTGAAATCAACAAAATAGAAACAAAGAAAACAATACAAAGAATCAATGAGACAAAGAGTTGGTTCGTCTAGAAAATCAACAAAACAGACAAACCTTTATTCAAACTAACCAAAAGGCAGAGAGAGAATTCTAAATTAACAAAATCAGAAATGAAAAGGGGGACATAACAATAGACACGGAGGAAATAGAGAGTCATCAGGTCATATTTAGAAAACCTGTACTCCACAAAATTGGAAAACTTAAAGGAAACGGACAACTTTCTGGATAAGTATCACTTACCAAAATTAAATCAAGACCAGATGAGCAAATTAAATAGACCTATAACTGCTAAAGAAATAAAAACAGTCATCGAAAGTCTCCAAATCAAAAAAAAGTACAGGATCAGATGGTTTCAGCTCAGAATTCTACAAGATTTTCAAATTGTTCCACACAATAGAAATAGAAGGAACATTACCAAACTCTTTTTATAAGGCTACAATTATCCTGATACCACCACATAAAGACATTACTAAGAAAGAGAATTACAGACCAATCTCACTCATGAACAAAGTTGCAAAATACTCAATAAAATACTGGCAAATCAAATCCAAGAACACATCAGAACCATCATCCACCATGATCAAGTCGGCTTCATCCCACAGATGCAGATGGTTCAACATACAACGTAATCCACCATATAAACAAATTGAAAAATAAAAACCACATGATCACCTCATTAGATGCTGAAAAAGCTTTAGACAAAATACAACATCCCTTCATGATAAAGATTTGGAGAGAGCAGGGATAAAAGGAACATATCTAAACATAGTAAAGGCAATATACAGCAAGCCAACAGCCAACATCAAACTAAATGGAGAGAAACTCACAGTGATCCCACTGAAATGAGGAACAAGACAAGGTTGTCCACCCTCTCCATATCTATTCAATATAGTTCTTGAGGTCCTAGCTAGAGCAATAAGACAACAAAAGGAGAGCAAGGGCATACAAATCAGAAAAGAAGTCAAACTCTCAGTATTTGCTAATGATATGATAGTTTACATAAGTGACCCCAAAAAATTAGATGAGGGAACTCCTACAACTAATAAAATGTGGCAGGATACAAGATCAACTCAAAAAAATCAGTATCCTTCCTATATACAAATGATAAAGGTGCTGAGAAAGAAATCAGAGAAACATCACCATTTACAATTGCCACAAATAACACAAAATATCTTGGGGGTAACACTAACCAAAGAAATGAAAGACTTATATGACAAGAACTTTAAGTCTTTGAAGAAAGAAATTATGGAAGATATAAGAAAATGAAAAGATCTCCCATGCTCCTAGATAGGTATGATCAACATAGTAAAAATGGCAATCCTACCAAAAACAAGCTATAGATTCAATGCAATCCCCATCAAATCTCAGACCTTGAAATCTTCACAGACTCTGAAAGAACAACACTCAACTTCATATGGAAAAACAAAAACCTAGAAAAGCCAAAATAATCCTGTACAATAAAGGAACTTCCAGAGGCATCACCATCCCTGACATCAAGCTCTACTATAGAGTTACAGTAAGGAAAACAGCTTGCTATTGGTATAAAAACAAACAGGCTGACCAGTGGAATTGAATTAAGGACCCTGATATTTATCCACACACCTATGGACACCTGATTTTTGACAAAGAAGCTAAAATTATACAATGGAATAAAGAAAGCATCTTCAACAAATGGTACTGGCATAACTGGATGTCAACAGGTAAAAGAATGCAAATAGGTCCAAATCTATCACCATGCACAAAACTTAAGTCCAAATGGATTAAAGACCTCAACATAAATCCAGTCACATTAAACTTCATTGAAAAGAAAGTGGGAAATAGCCTTGAACACATGGCCACAGGAGACTGCTTCCTAAATATAATATCAGTAGCACAGATACTGAGAACAACGATTAATAAATGGGACCTTCTAAAACTGAGAAGCTTCTGTAAGGCAAAGGACACAGTCACTAAGACAAAACGGCAGCCTACAGAATGTGAAAAGATCTTCACCAACCCCACATCAGACAAGAGACCTCCAAAATATTACAAAGAACTCAAGAAACTAAACACCAAATATTCACTTGATGAACAGGAATTGTATGAGAGAGTACTCCATTTACAGAAGACAACAGTGCAAAAGATCTGTGGCAGAAGGGAGAACTGTGTGTTCAAAGAACCAAATGAAAACTGGAGAGAGTGGAAAACAGAGCTGACGGGGGTGGGGGTGGAATTTAACTAGCATAAGTCTGTATGAGGAAGGTTGATGTCAGACTGTGCAAGCCCTGAGGTCATGGTAGAGAATTGGCCTGAATTTCTGTGAAAAGCAGCAAGCAACAAAAGAACTTTAAGCTGGATATTATGTATTAGGCTGGGCATGTTTTTATATTCAAGAGGGTCATTCTAGTGATAAACACAAAGAATTGTTCAGGACTCCCTAATCTGCTAGACAAACAAAGGAAATAATAAAGTTATTCAGTAAAAGAAAGCAATTAAAATTAGATATTCTTCAAATAGACAAGTCAGTTCCTTGCAGGGTACAAGTAAAACTAAAGTCTGAGACTGAATGCCAAAGAGCCAAAGGAATGATGCTCCAGGCTGCAGTAATACTTTAATGCTTCTTTATTCTAAGGTACTGCAACATGAAGCACAGGATACACAGTTGCTTGATAGTCTCAAAAATAAAGAGCAGAAGAACAGACAAAGCAGCATCAGAAACTATGCTGAAAACCACTGTTACTGTATTTTGATTCAGATGGGCACATGGCAAAGTAAAGGACCTTCAATCTGAACGGAGAGAATCCCCAGATCCCGAAGCTGCTGGTTGTTGCTCTGAGCCAGGATCCGTAACCGTTCCGCTGCTTCCCGGGGGATGTTGAATGTGACACGTACGCTGTTCCAAGGCTCCACTTTTTGTACCTTTAGCTTGCTGGATTCTTGGTCATAAAGAAAAGAGAATAACATCATCAATTTTGTAGACACTAGAGAATGTGCAACTAAAAAAACAAAACAAAAATTCCTACTTTAGATAAGAGTACAGATCCCACTGAAGCACAACAAACTGAGGAAGGAAAACATACATTCAACAAGTTGTTGGAGAATACTATTTCAAGGTGTGTTACTTTTGTTTATGCTCTGGAGTATTTGTTTAATGATGCAAAGATGTGTCTGATTAAGTAAAATTCATCTGCAGTCAGGAGTTTGCATCAGCAACTAGCTGACAGGAAGTGGTGGGGATGAGCCAAAGGAGAAATGAGGAAGGAGGAGGAGCAAGAGAACAAGGAGAGAGGATGTCAGGGGCCAGCCAGCCACAGTGTAGGAGTAAAAGAAAGATACACAGAAGTAAGAAAAGAAAAAAGTCCAGAGGCAAAAGGTAGTCAGGATAATTTAAGTTACGAAAAACCGGTGGGAAACAAGGCAAGCTAAGGCCGGGCATTCATAAATAAGAAGCCTCCGTGTGTGATTTGGGAGCTGGGTGTCAGGCTCCCCAAAAAGCCAAAACAGTAAAAGCTCGCAGTACAACAGGTAAGCTTCCTTTAGGACAGAAAAACATCTGACATTCTACAATTCTGAAACTGACACTTCTGGACAGATTTTTAAGAATACAAAAAAACCTAACTAGTTTCTGAGGGAAGTATGTGTACACATGCTAAGGAGTGAAGTTAACCTAATATATACAAAATTTAACTGAAAATGGAACATTTATATAGACCTAAAAGTCTAAGAAGAAAATATTTAGTGACAAACCTTCACCACCTTGGATCTGGCAGTGATTTCTTGGATACAACAGTAAAAGGGCAAGCAACAAAAGAAAACAATAGAAACATGAGACTTCTTAAGGATTTTGTGTATTAAAAACCACTATCAAGTAGCTAGATACCATATCATATAAGGATGGCTATTATAAAAATAGACTATAGAAAATATTGGCAATAATATGGAAAAACTGGGGACTCCTGTGTACTAATGATGGGAATATATAAATCATACAATCTGCTAAGAGAATTATATGGTACAAAGTTTTTTTTTTTTTTTTTTTTGGTTTTTTCGAGACAGGGTTTCTCTGTGGCTTTGGAGCCTGTCCTGGAACTAGCTCTGTAGACCAGGCTGGTCTCGAACTCACAGAGATCCGCCTGCCTCTGCCTCCCAAGTGCTGGGATTAAAGGCGTGCGCCACCATCGCCCGGCAAAGTTTTTTTTTTTTAAAAAAACTATATAATACAGCATTTTAAATTCTACGTATCCAGCCAAAGAATTGACAGCAGGATATGGAAAATTATATCCATGTTTATGGTAGGATTATTTACAACAGCTAAATCATGGAAGTAATGCAAGTGCCCAGCAACAGATAAATATTGGTAAGTAAAATGTGGTATAGACATACATTCTGTGGAATATTCAGCCTGAAATGGGAAGGAAAGCCCATCACAAGCTACAGCGTGGACAAACAATGAGAATACTATGCTAAATGAAATAAAGCAGTCATAAAGAGCCAAGTACTACACAATACTGCTTGTATAATAGTCAAAATCATGGTGTGGGGAGAAATGGCTCAGTGGTTTAGAGAACCGGGTGCTCTTCCAGAGAATTGAGGTTCAATCCCTAGCATACATAACAACTCACAACTAGCTATAATATATTCTCTAGTTCCAACAGATCTGATACCCTCTTCTGTCTTCCATGGATGATGCATGGTTGTGGGGTATTTACAGACATGTAGGCAAAATACCCATACACATAAAAACATCTAATTTTTTAATAAAAAAATCATAGAAAGTATAATGGTGCTTATTAAGGGCTAAAATAGGGAAGGAATGGGGAAGTTATTAAATGAGAGGTATAGATTTTAATTTTATAAGACAGGAGTTATAAAAATGGCTGCTAGTGATTATTATAAAATATAACTGTATTTAAGTACCATTAAACCACATATAAAAATGGTTACATGTAATTTACAATCAAAGTTTGAGAGATTAACTGAGTAATATTGTTTACAATTACATTTTAGACAAGGCAGCAAATAAAAGCTATTTGGTAGCTTCAGACTAAATAATTTCCCTTTTGTTATTAACTCAGATCAACTAAATGGTTTATATGCTTTTTTCAATTACATTTTTTAATTTAATAAAATAGCCATACAGGAATATACTTTCTCAAAATCCAGATACCTGTGAGAGTTCCTACATGTCACTTACCCCTCTTCCAGCTCTTAAACCATTAGATACTAAATACTAATACAGAATCCACTTGCTCTAATGTAAAACAACAATAAAACAAATCACTTGCTAAGGGCAATGGGATTAATATACTCACAAAATTTAAAAATGGTTAGACAATGTTTAGTCAAAGTTCTCTTGCAGGTAAGGAAATTGGAGCCCAGAGAAAGGCTAAGTGATTCAGAAAGCTGTAGTTACCTAAGGAAATCAGACATGGCATTAAAATCCAGCCCTGAAGTTTGACTATTGTCTTCCCATGACATCTGGAGACATGTCTCCAAACACCGAAAAACTGTGGATCCCAGTTCCACAGAATAGAGACAGTTTCTTTCCAATCTGATAATTACTGGAAACTTATCCATGTTCTTTATACTAGTCTTAATGTTAATATAGTTGAAAATGTTTAATTACAATCAGTTAAACTGTACTAGCAACTTTTAAAATTAGGCAAGATAACCTACATGTGTAATCCTAGAATCAGAGTTTCAGGAAGATCACTATACTAAAGGTAGCCTAGGCTACATTCCTGTTTTAGGGAGAAAATAAAAGCCTTTAAAATTTCCATCATACCAGAGACTATCTGACAAAATGTTTTTGAGTCAAAAATACAATCTGGGCCAGTGAGGTGGCTCAGTGGGTAGCTACCCACCAGTAAAGCTGATGACCTGAATCTGATCCTGGCTTCCTGCATGGAGAAAGGACACATGTACTATGGCACATATCCACCTTACATATACAAAATAAATAGGTATAATGTAATCAAGACTATAACCTCAGTCTTCAGTAATAAAACCTGACTTTTTTCTAAAACACAAACTAAAAAATAAATAAAAAATGATAGTAATAAGACATGCTAACAGCAGGGGAAGGTTCTACCTTTGCACCTAAAACCAGCCTTCCAATTTACTCTGTAGAACTAATAGTAACCATGAAAGGGCAAACATTCAAAAGAGTAATCAGAAGGAAGCAAAATTAAAGCAATTACCCATGTGTAACAAGTTGGGCACATTCTTTAATATTGCATCCAGTTTCCATTTGAAGTCTTTATCATCTATATTTCCTTTGAAGGCTACAAAAATTGTGGAATCCTCCAAAATATTATCACTTTTTGTGTCATCATCTTCTAGTCCAGAGTCAAAATCCACCTCTGAATCTTCCATTGTTGATGAACACAGGGAAGTATAGATGTCTTCGAAGTTTGGAAGGTCATCCAAAACCATGGTGTATTATTCCAGAAGTATATGCAAAGTGAATAAGAAAACCTTGAAAAACAAGGGTGGAATGCAGAGTATTATAACATATCATCATATACTCAACATATCATTATTATTTAACATATCATCCAGACTTCTCTAAAAGATGTAATTTATTCACTAAGTAAAATTTCCTTTCATAATACTATATGCTACTGTTTGGTAGGACTAGGATATTGGGAGGAACATACAGAGGGACACAGGGAAATAAAGAAGGGGAGTATGACAGTGCACACCTGTAATCTCAGCAGGGAAAACATGAGTCTGAGCCCACCCTAGGCTGCAGAGTCTTGTCTCAAACAAACAAAACAACAGCATTATAATCCATTGTAAAACAACTTTATTTACTTTCCAGCTACATTTTAAAAATTCTAATAAACAACTGGTCAGCGGAGGTGCATGTCTTTAATCCCAGCACTTGGGAGACAGAGGCAGACAGATTTCCGAGTTGGAGACCAGCCAGGTCTACAAAGCGAGTTCCAGAACAGTCAGGGCTACACAGAGAAACCCTGTCCAAAACAAACAAACAAAAACCAAAAATTCTAATAAATATTAGAAGTAAATAAATAAAACCAATAAAGGTTTCTAAGGCTTAAAAGCTGCTGCTTAGCCAGAGAAAAGACTGAGTCTTGAAACTGCCTAAAACCTTTAACTATTTAATTTAGCAGGCATTTCAAAGTAAGAATTGCAAGAAAAATAACCTAATGATGTATGTCAAGGTCTTAATAAAACAAGAACAAGTCAAACCAAAATTAGTAGATGGAAAGCCATAACACAGGCTGGTGAGACAGCTAAACAAGTAAATACATTGCTTCTAAGCCTGCAAACCTGAGACTGTCTCAAAAAAATTAGTGGGCTAGTGAGATGACTTAGCAGGTTAACTGTGACTGCTGCCAAGCCTGATGATGAGTTTGATCTCTGGAAGCCACATAGAGGGAATCGAACTACAAATGTCCTCTGACCTATACACACACACACACACACACACACACACACACACACACACACACACCAAAGCCATCTACAGAAACAAGTAGTAAATAAAAATGTTTCAACTTTTTTTCATAAAAGAAAAAATAAATGCTAGGACAGGTGTTAATGAAATGAATAAAACAAAAATATGACATTAAAGAAACAAAGAGTTAGTTCTTTGATAATATAACCAAACTAGCCAAAATAGAGATTAATGAAGAAAATTAAGGGGCTGGAGATGTAGATCAGTTGACGAGTGCTCGCTTAACATGCACAAAGCCTTGGATTTTGTCCCCAGCATCACATAAACAAGGCACAGTGATACACACCTATGATTCCAGCACATGGAAGGTAGAAGCAGGAGGATCCAGCCATGAAAAGAGTTCAAGGCCAGCTTGGGATACAAAAGGCTTCTTCTCAAAAAAAAAATAAATAGAAGTAAGTATGCATACATACATACATACATACATACATACATATATATGTACATACTTAGACTAAAAAGGAGTTATGAAAGCAGTGAAATTCAGAAGATCATTTAGGAATATTTTGAAAACTTACAGTAAGTTGCAAAATCTTGAAGGAATGGGTACTTTGCTCAATATATGAACTACCCAAATTGAACCAAGAAGATCTAATCAAAAAAATGGTTAACACACATTGAGGGCTAGTGTGATGGCTCAAGGTGTAAAAGCGCTTGCAGCCAAGCTTAAGTTTAATGCCCAGAAACTATATGGAGGAAGGAGAGAACTGCCTCTTGCATGTTTGCTGCCTTCTATGTCTCTTGGTGGCACAAACATATACAAACAGAAATAAGACATAGAGGCTGGAGAGATAACTCAGCAGTTAAAGAGGGCATACTGCTCTTATAGAGGACCCAAAGATTTTGAGCTGCCATGTGGGTATTGGGACCTGAACCTGGTTTCTCTGCAAGGATAGCAAGTATTCTTAACCCCTAGGCTAACTCTCCAGCCCTACTATACCTCCCAATACTCTTATTGAATATAGTGCTTGAACTCTCTGTTGTATGTTTGCATTTTTGGGGGGCAGGGTCTCTCTATGTAGCTCTGGCTGTACTGGAACTCACAGAGATCCATCTGCCTCTGCCTCTAGAGTTCTGAAATTAAAGGTTTAAACAAAATATAAAATAAAAGTGTATGATATCACTCCTAGATAGTACTTGAATTCTTTAACAGGAGGTGAATAAAAAGCATAGAAATAAGGAAGAAGAGGTCAAATCACTTCTGTATACAGATATGATTATATACTTAAAAGACCCTAAGGACCTCACCAGAAAGTTTGTAGGGCTAGAAAATACTTTCCATAAGAAATTAGATATACAAAATTTACAGAAAAACCAATAGCAGGACTAGTGAGATGGCTCAGCAGCTTAGTGTTCTTGCAGAAGACTGGAGCTTGCTTCCCATGTCAGGTGTCTCACAACCTTGCCTATAACTCCAGTTCTAGTGGAGCCTAACATCCTCTTCTGGATTCCATGGCTACTCATAAACACACATGCAAATAAAAATAAATCAGCAGATTCTCTATATACTGATAACATGTTGTGAAAGAAATCAGAGAGATGGCTCAGCAGTTAAGAGCACTGGCTCGAATCCAGGTTCAATTCCTAGAATCTCATGGAGGATCTCAACTGTCTGTAACTTCAGTTCCAGGGCATCTGTCAACCTCTTCTTGCCTCCATGGGAACTGCATGAATGTAGTGCACATACATGAAGGAAAACACACACAATACATATAAAATGGACTTTTTAACAAATTGTCTTACATAAAGTTTCACTTACCAAAATGTCTTAATGTTTATCACTTATCCAGGTCATCCTCTAAGTCCAAACAAGGTGGCATCTTTTGGGCTTGTATTTCAAAGTAGCAGCCAAATTAGAATTCTTTAGGAAAGGAAATAAAAAGGAGAAAAAAGAGAGAGAAATAAAAAAGAGAGAAAAGAAAAACCACAGTATTATAAAGATATCAGGGTAAAAAATACAAACACTGTAAGTTATAAAGTCAATATGGGAATTCTAGAAATTGTTAAATCAGAATTCTCATTAGAAATCTTAAAACATGCCCTACCACTCACATAGAATGTAGAAGCAAAACTCAGGAACCCAAACCAGCTTCATATAAGAATCACAGAACTGGGAACTCTGGCTTCCATCACTCTCCAGACTTTCATTCCTAAACCTGCCTAATTAAACAGGGAAACCGCCTATAGATATTTGGAGCCAAATATTGTCCTCTGTATAAGTTTTTAAAGATTTGTTTATTTTGTGTGTATGGATGTTTTACGTGCATTTATATATGTACAACATATGTGTGTCTAGTGCCTCTGGAGGCCAGAAGAGTTACAGATGGTTGTGAGCCACCACATGGGTGCTAGACCCAACCCAGGTGCCCTAGAAGAGCAGCAGAGTTCTTAACTGCTGAGCATCTGCCCAGCCCCACAGAATTATTTTCTATTCACACTGAATATTAGACTCACATCATCTAACTCGATTTTTAAACTCCATAAAGTATAATTGCCTTTTCCTATTTTGTTCATAATATCATGTTTTAATTAGAAATTTTAATTTAAATTGTAAAGCATTCTTTATGGCAAACATATAAATTAAGCATGGAAATTTTATTATTTTGGCATGCTTCAGAAAAAAATTACCTATCTTAACAAGATAGTATTAGACTTTAACATATTTAACTGGGGTGTTATAACTTTGTTATTGCCACATACTGATTAAAATCTTTAAAATATCTATGTAGTATGTGTGCACATATGTACACATGTGTCACAGTGTGCAGAGGCCAGAGGACAACCTGTGAGAATCAGTTCTTCTGCCATCCTGGGGACTGAACTTAGGTCATCAGGCTTGGTGGCCAAGTGTCCCTACCCTCAGAAACTATCTTGCCAGCTCAATATTTTTATAATCTTGACATTTTATATGGATATGCACTGGTAGTAGTTAGTAAGAAAAAACTATTTTTAATTGCTTTTTTAATTCAAGAAAAAAGTACTTTTAAAGTTAGAACATAAGGAAAAATCTCAATACATCTAAAGAAATAACAGTGCTCAAATACTCTAATAAACAGTGCACTAAAATGATTGACTCAAGATAGAATCAACAAACAAGTCTTTCCATCTTAAAGGAACAGCAAAACCTATGGATTCAGGTTAAGAAAAAAATGTCAAGCAAAAATTCAAAATTTCTAGAAAACTGTAAATCAATACTTCATAAAGGAAGCAAAGAATACAGGCAAGTTGAGAGGAAGAAATTCACAGCCATGCCTCTGTGGGTGGTGGCAGTGAGCAGAAGTCCTCGGGTGCGCAAGTTTCATCTGTGTATTCGAGTGGACAAAATGGCAAAGATTGTCAAGACTCACAAAGGGTTTCTCTGTGTAGTCATGGCTATCCTGGAACTTGCTTTGTAGAACAAGCTGGCCTTGAACTCCGAGATCCCCCAGCCTCTGTTTCCCAAGTACTGGGATTAAAGGCACATGCCACCACCACCAGCTTGCCTTGTTTATTTTTAAAGTAATGGCCATCACTTGAATCTGGAAGGTTGACTTCAATCAAACCTTCTATGTAGCTGAGTTTGTTCTTGGATTTCTGACCCTCCTGCGTCTACCTCAGAAACGCTGCCATTTCAGATTCGTACCATCATGCCTCACTTGCATGGTTCTGTTCTCAGGCTACAGATTCCCATTATTGACCCAAACCAAAGATTTTTCTTGTTGTTTTTTTAAACATATTTCTGTCTCTGAGATATAAGATATATTGGCCAAGGTGACCTTGAACTTTTCTCTCTTTCTTTCCTTCCTTCCTTTCTTTGGTCACATGGTTTCACTGAAGACCAGGTTGGTCTTGAACTGACAGAGGTCCACCTTCCTGTTGATTGCTGGGATTAAAGGCATGTGCTACCACCACAAATGGCTGACCCTGAACTTTTGGTCTTCCCTAATGGGATTATAGGATGAACCACAATGTCTGATTTATGTAGTGCTGGAGATGAAATCTAGGATTTCATGTATGCTAAGCAACTGAGCAATACCCCATATTGCTTTTCAAACATTTCTGCTAGAATCATCTCTCATACCCTCTTTGACCAATCTGATTAATTTTGAAAGATGTATTTTATTCTTTATGTTCTTATGTTTCTGTTTGTATGCACATGTGTGTTCCAGTGGTCATAAAGTCAAAGAAGGGTATCCAGTCCCTAAAACTGACATGGATGCTAGGAACTGGACTCTGGCTAAAAGCAGTTAAATCAAGAGCTCTTAACTGCTGAGCCATCTCTCATCCCCAAACTGATTACTTTCTTAACTGATCAGTGTGCCTTATGCTTTCCAGGACTGAAAGGTAAGAACTAGACTTACTCATATCAACTATGATCTTTTAGGCATTTTGCATTAAATTATGTATACTTATGAGTGAGCAAAGTCTTGCCGTCTAGCAATTTTGAGATACTGCTGCCTCTAATTTCTTTTTCTTTTCTTTTTTTTTTTTTTTTTTGGTTTTTCGAGACAGGGTTTCTCTGTGGTTTTGGAGCCTGTCCCGGAACTAGCTCTTGTAGACCAGGCTGGTCTCGAACTCACATAGATCCGCCTGCCTCTGCCTCCCGAGTGCTGGGATTAAAGGTGTGCGCCAACACCGCCCGGCTGCCTCTAATTTCTTACTTTATGTATTTATCTTTAATGTATGTGAGTGCGGTACCTCTGGAGGCCAGAAGAGGCATTATATACCCTAGAACTAGGAAACAAGCATTGTGATTCCTGACATGAATGCTGAGACTGTCTACTGCAGAAGCAGTACCTACTCTTAACTGCTGAATCATCTGTCTAGCTCCTGTTGATAATTGTTTGAATTGGAAAATTAGAGTATCACAAAGCTGAAAAGATTTCCTGTTTGTTTGAGTAAATGGCTGAAAAAGAGACACTTTGATGTATTTTTTCCTTTGATTGCTAATAAAAGTAGAAAATTAAACTTGAAAAAAAGAAATTCATAGTCATAAAATATCTACAAGAGGGATAAGGGGAAGTAAATAAATGACTTAAATAGCTGACTCAAAGTTAGAAAAAAACATTAAAATGAGCTAATAGGGAACAAAATGAGACATTAATAAAACAGAATTCAATTAGAAAATAGAGAAAGAACATACATTGATAGGACACACCTGCAATCAGCCTGAAGGAGGTCGAGACAAGGGTGGCACAAATTAAAGGTTGTTCTGAACTACATATCAAGACCCTTTCTTCACTAAACTCTAAAAGGAAGTCAAGCAGAGGTGGTGGCGCACACCTTTAATCCCAGCGCTTGTGAGGCAGAGGCAGGCAGATCTCTATGAGTTCTAGGCCAGCCTGGTCTACAAAGCAAGCTCTAGGACAGCCAAGGCTACAAAAGAAACCCTGTCTTGAAAAACAAAACCAAACAAACTAACCAGCCTCAGAAATGGACAGGTCTAGCTGTTCAAGCTAGTGATCTCAGCACTAGGGAGGAGAGGGAGAGTAGGGCAGGAGTATCAAGAGTTCAAGGCCAGTCTTACAAGGAAGAGTCTGAGGCCTGCACTGCACAAGACTCTATCTCAAGTAAATAAAAATAAATAGGAAAATTGATAATGTTTTTAAAAATGTAAGTCGTAGTACTCTACAGCCAAGTCTGACTCTGAATTCCTGGCAATCCTCTGGTCTCACCTCCTCATGTGCTGTGATTACAAGTAGGGGCTATCATGCTCAGCTCAAATATTTTCATATTGGAAGAATGTTTTTTAAAATAGTTATATGACTAGTTGATTTAAGAAAGAAAAGAAAGGGGGGCTGGAGAGATGGCTCAGTGGTTAAGAGCATTGCCTACTGTTCCAAAGGTCCTGAGTTCAATTCCCAGCAACCACATGGTGGCTCACAACCATCTGTAAAGAGGTCTGGCGCCCTCTTCCGGCCTTCAGGCATACACACAGACAGAATATTGTATACATAATAAATAAATAAATATTTAAAAAAGGAAAAGAAAGAAAACAACAAACTGGTGGTGGTGGTGTACTTGGGAGGCTGAGGCAGGAAGATCTCTGTGAGTTTGAGCCCAGCCTGGTCTACAGAGTGAGTTCCAGAACAACCAGAGCTACAAAGAGAAACCCTGTCCTGAAAAACTGAAATAGGAAAGAAACAAAAAAGACAAAGAAATTGAAAAGAATTGATGACTACTTTGGTCAAGGTTTTGTTCATCATAATATTATTACTTTTTTTTTTTGAGACACGGTTTCTCTGTATAGCTCTGGTTATCCTGGAACATACTATGTGGACCAGACTGGTCTTGAACTCAGAGATCCACCTGTAGAGGCATTCACCAACACGCCCAGCTACAAGGTAAATATTTTAATACTTCCTTTGCTAAGAGCACAGCACAAAGGTCCTTGAGCCCACAGATCTCCAGGGAGACCAGGAATGTTAAGTACACAGGATTATCTTCCCAATGGGAAAGAAGAAAAACTTATATTTTCCATCCAGAAAGCTGGGAATTGGAAGTGCTTAAACCTGGTAATCTGCATTATCTGCTGGGCCAGGTCATAACAAGCTCCTACAACTAGGGTTGGAGTTGGCTAGTAATCTAAATGACTTTCACAGCCAGGGGCTCCCCCAATCCTACAACCAGGACCAGAGATACCCAATAGTCTAAATGGCCCTTATATTTTCTGTACAGCCAGGGACTCCCCCAAGTTCCCACAACCAGGACCAGAGCTGCCTAAATGATCTCTACACTATTTGTATGACTAAAACCAGGCCAGACCCTTAGGCCTTTAAGCTGAGTTAAGTTTCAATGTAATTATTTTCCTTCCAGGGATTGTATCACACCATGAAACTTTCCCCCAAATTATAATGTGTTTCAATTTGTTGGGAATAAACCACCTGGTATCAGACTCCCTGATGTCTTGATCCAGATGAACCAAGTCAATATGAATCAGATTTTTCATTCTCACCTCTTCATAGTTCAAGCTTCCACCATGACCACCTGCAGGATCCCAGTGACCCCTAAGCACCATACATAAATGGAATGAAAAACAATACTTTACAGATCACAGAAATCTAATGACCTGAAGTTGTTCCAGAGCACACAGTATACAGGAAAACTTTCAATTCTTTGTAAAATTACATTTATTTTATTTTACATGTATGTGGGCATACTCATGTCACTGTGCTCACATGGAGATCAGAGGACAACTTCAGAGTCGGTTCTCTCCTTCCACTTCTCTGTGGGTCCCAGTGACTGAATGCAGTTAATCAGGCTTGGTAGCAAGCACCTTTACTGAATAAGCAATCTTCCCAACCCCTCAATTCACTTTATGAAGTAAATATAAACACTCAAAGTCAACACGATTCGGAGGCAGAAAGCTACAGATCAATCTTAATTACACTGTTTGGTGTGTAAGACTTTAAGTCAAATTCTAAACAGAATCTGGTAGTTCTTTAAAAGAATAATAATGCACCATGGCCAAGTGAAGTCTGTTATTAGAATTCAAAGCAAACTTGGTATCAGGAAACTGAGGGAAGATGTTATGTGGTCATCTCCACTGATGTAACTTACCCATGTCCCCAGTACTGGGTTCTAAATCTAGGATTTTATACACACATTTTATTTTGCCACTAAATTTAATTTCCCTAGTGCCCATCCCCACTTTTTTCTCTGTGAGTTCAAGGCCAGCCTGGTTTACAAGAGCTAGTTCCAGGACAGTCAGGGCTACACAGAAAAACCTTGTCTCAAAAAAAAAAAAAAAAAAAAAAAAAAAAAAAAAAAAGTCTTCTTAACATGATAAAAATTTATTTTCTCAGCACAAAAGTGAGGGCTAGTGTGTAATTCAAGGAAGAAGCACCACACACAGAAAACAAGCATGAGTCAGCAGCAGCTTCATGGAGGAGAGGAGTATATCAGTGAAGTCAGGAGCACAGATGTATAAAATCAGTAAAATGAAATGAGAAATAAAGGTTAAAAAATTGGAAAGAGGGGCTGGAGAGATGGCTCAGCGGTAAGAGCACTGACTGTTCTTCCAGAGGATCTGAGTTCAATTCCCAGCAACCACATGGTGGCTCACAACCATCTGTAATGAGATCTGGTGCCCTCGTCTGGCCTGCAGTCATACATGGAGGCAGACTGTTGTATACATAATAAATAAATAAAATCTAAAAAAAAAAAAAAATTGGAAAGAATATAAAACTAATGAAAACGACAGACTTGTATACTTGAAAGTCAAGCAAAGGAAAGATAATAAAATTTAGCAAAGCAGTGTGGTGCAAAATTAATATATAGAAAAAACAGCATTTATTACCTATGTAATTATCAACATGTGGGGTAAGATCTCATTTTTAGTAGTGACAAGAAAGTTAAAATTTTTAAGATAACTAAAAAGAAAGGTCAAGATATAAAAAGAAAACCTAAAAATATTTATGAAGGAGGTTGAAGAGGTAGCTCATTGTTGCTCTTGCAGGGGAATCAGGTTTGATTCCAAGCACTCACATGGTGGCTTGCAGTCATCCACAACTGTAGTTCCAGGGGATCTGAAGCCCTCTTCTGACTTCTTTGGGCACCTGGCACATATACACGGTGCACATAAATACATACAAGCAGGAAGGCAAAATATTTGTATACATAAAAAAATTTTTAAAAATACTCATGAAGGACAAAATTTTTTAAAGACATGGATAAAATAGTACCCTCATAGGTGAGGATTCACATGTGTGAATTTATAATTTAATTTATAATTTAATAATTTATAATATAAAACAACCTAATTCTAAGGTTTGTAGGAAAACTGAAAAATCAGAATAGAGAAAGGGATTAAGTCCTATCAGATTAAAACACGTTATTATGGGCTGGGGAAAGGCTCAGTGAGTGAGAGGTGATATGGGATTCCCCTCTGTATGCTGTGAATATGTTTTATTGCCATTGGTTAATAAAGAAGCTGCTTTGGGCCTATGGCAGTGCAGAATAGAGCAAGGCAGGAATTCCAAGCAGAGATAGAGGAGAAAAGAAGGTGGAATCAGGGAGATGGGAGAGGCCATGTAGCTGTTGAAGGAGTAACATGCTGGCACTGGTACAGCCTAGTGGAGATACACAGAATACACAGGACAGGCTCCAAAAACCACAGAGAAACCCTGTCTCGAAAAAGCAGGAAAAAAAAAAATAAGGGTTAGTTCATAAAAAGAGTAAGCTATTGGCCAAGCAGTGTTGTAATTAATATAGTTTCTGTGTGATTATTTTGGGTCTGGGTGGCCGGGAAATGAACAAGCAGCCTCCATGTACAGAGAGTCATTGCTGTGTAGGCCAAGAATTGGAATCCAAATCCCTTGCACAATATGAAAAGCTGGGCACGGCCATGTGTGCACAGGAACTCTAACAGCACGGTGGGGTGGACATGGGGGAATCACTGTGGCTTGCTGGCTACCAGTCTAGCTCCAGGTTCTGAGAGGCTTTTTTTTTCAAAGGAATAAGGTGGAGAGTGTCATCCAAAGTCCTCTCTGGCTTCTAGGAGAGAAGATTGCTATGCTCTATCTTCCACATGCATAGACAACATACATGCAATATATGTGCATTAATGAACATTGACACATGTCATATTCTCAATAGTTAAACTACTATGAAAACTTATGTAAGTGGACGGGAGACTAATTGAATTTCTCCTGCTACACAATAAGATAACCCCAAACAGACCAAAAAGTTCAAATATAATAGATGAAACTCTACATTTTAATAGTACAGAAGCACAGAACAAATATTTGTAACTTCAAGTGGGAAAGGTTTATTTAATGACTCAAAATCTAAAACCCTCTAAGACTGACAAATACAAATGAATGGCTGGTCATGGTGGCAGACACCTTTAATTCTAGCACTCAGGAGGCTAGAGTTCAAGGCCAGCCTGGTCTACAAAACAAGTTCCAGGCCAGATAAGGCTACACAGTAAGATCTTGTCTCAAAACAAAACAAAATTCTGCAAGAAAAAAGGCAGGAAATTAAAACAAATGACAATATAAGAGGGAAAACACACCTGCTATCATTATCACCAACAGAAAAGCAAATTTCAGGACTGAGGGAGTTCTCTCACCTAGCACAAGCAAGGCCTTGCCTTCAAATCCCAGCACCACAACGAAAGAAAAGGCAAATGATGGGGGTGGGAGGTATGTGTAGGCATGTAAGTAATATGTGCATGTGTTTATAAATAAAATAAAAAGATCAACAATTTGAACCGATTACTGTGTCTAAAAATGGGCACAGGCGATGATCAAAAATTCAAGAATACCAGGGGATTCCAATGTAAAGACAAGTTTGTATCTGCATAATGATAAAGCTGATTGGTGATGACAAAGACACTAGACCTTCTGAGACCTGTAAGGCAGCTTGTTGAGAATTCTAAGAACATCAGAAAGGGGCAAATAAATAACTGACTTTGGAGATTTTATCTATGCTTGTATTTCCTTCCAAAATCATACACAGCTGGTAAGTTTACCTCTTTATCTATTATTGATTCCTCCTATAAAACCAATAAAAAATTCATCTGTATTTCATATACTTGACACAATTGATAAAGACATGACTCAACATGCTCTGTTGGTGGTGACTTTTTTTGAGACATGGTCTTCCTATGTAGTACAGACTGGCCCGGAACTCAGTATGTACCCAGGCTCATAATCCTCCTGCCTCAGCCAAGTGCTGGGATTATAGGCTGACCCCCACATGGCCAAATGCTTTTCTATCAAACAGATAACTAGTAAACCTACATGCCAAATGCAGCTTACCAAAGTAAAATATTTTGTTGTAAACTGAGGTCAAAATAACTTTGTTTAAAATGGTAAAGTTTAGCCAGTGAGATGGCATAGCAGGTAAAGAAAACAGCTGCACTTGCTGCCAACCCTGATGATCTGAGTTCAGTCTCCCCGAAACTCAGATGGTAGGAGAGCAACCTCCTACCTCCAGCCTCCATGCATACACCATGACATTCACACACTACCACATACATACACGTATCATAAATTAAAATTTTTGAGTAAAGTATATGGACCCAGAGATAGGTCAGTGGTTTAAAGCTTGCCTAACTGTAGTGACAAAAAAACAAAACAAAACAAAACAAAACAAAACAAAAAAAAACCCTAAAAGTTTATTCCTAATTCAATCCTTTTAGTTGAAACTAAGTCTTTCAAAAAAATCCAACTTTTATTTGTATTCCAGATTTGACAGACCTGTTTAAGAACTCTCTGACCACTTTCAGAGAAGGTAGTCAATAGGACCCCTCTCCATTCCTCCCAGGACCTAGACAAAAGGGGAAAAGAACAAAGAAGAAGAAGAGAAACATCAGAAAAGACTAAATAAACCCAGTAAACAGATCTTAAGTAAATGTTGATGACCAGCCTAATTCCATATATTACTATTTTTGTTAATTTATTCTAGAAAGAGGTGTAAAAGAAATGGTGAATAGTCCCTTAGTACAGTGATCTTTTTAGCAAATAAACTTTATTATCAGAAAGAATGCTCAAGGTCTTTTCAAAACAGCTGTATAACAGTTACTTATAGAGGTAAGTTCATTTTATAAGTCATGCTCTTTATGGTTTGTGCATTTTTCCTAATGAATATTATATTTCAATCAACATCCTTAAAATACAGACACATTGAGGACAGCCTGGGTTATACAATGTATTTTAGGCTAGCCTGAGAACTGCTTTGAGACTATCTCAAAAGAGAGAAAAGGAGAAAGGTCACAGGAGAAGGTAAAGGGAGAGAAGGGGAGAGGAAAGAAGAGGGAGAGAGAGAAAGCGCTGTATGTATTTGTAAAATGTAGAAATCCTAAAAGATTTCTATCATGCATTGGAGTCTCACTGGTTAGCTGATTTGTCCCAACTTGCCCATACAGTCCATATCAGTGCTCTTCTGTTTTAAATTATAAATACGTTGATAACATCATACATCTTAATTTAGCATTTACTATATATATATTTTTGTTTGTTTGGTTGGTTTTTTTGGTTTTTCGAGACAGGGTTTCTTTGAGCCTGTCCTGGAACTAGCAGGCTGGCCTCAAACTCACAGAGATCCGCCTGCCTCTGCCTCCCGAGTGCTGGGATTAAAGGCGTGCACCACCACCGCCCAGCTTTACTTTAGATTCTGAAATAATTATTTTATGACAACTGCAAAAACTAACAAAGAAAAATATAAATAGAAATATAGATGTTCCAAGCCCACAACTGTGCCCTAGTACAGCTACTTTGCCACCCATACATGGAAATGAAATAAAGCTTAGATTCCATGTAAACATTTCCTAACCTTAGTATGCATTTTTCAAATACTAAGATCAGCTGGTGTCCATATTCAGAATAACATAGCTTTATTTATTTAGACAGAACCTAGTTGTGTAGCACAGGCTAGCTTAAAGCTCTTACTCTTCCCACCTCAGCCTTCCAAGTAATAGGGTTACAGGTGTGTGCCACCACATCTGACTTTGACTAGCACTAGCTACACTAACATACAATGTGATATAGAAAGAGAGAGGCTGATCATGCCAGGGTGGCTTTGCCTTGAGTTCTCCTTGTGGTCTTCCCATAAAGTTGTATGAGTTGAGGCAAGACACAATTTCTATGAGCCTGTAGTGACATTTCATTTTTCTAATAAGTAAAGCCTGCCTGAAGATCAGAGTTAAAATAGCCCTAATGGTCAGCTTTACAGACCAGGTAGTAGTAACACACACCTTTAATCCCAGTAACCACACTAGTTGCCATAGAAACCGAGAAGTTCATGCCTTTGATCCCAGCCCTAGAGAGGATTGTAAAACAGGAGGAGACAGCTCTCAGTCTCAGTCTCATTCTGAGATTCCTGGAGGCAAAAGTAGGTAGAAGAGTCAGTGGATGGCTGTTTTACTTTTCTGACCTTCAGGTTGAACCCCAATTTCTCCCTCTAAGTTTTTACTAATCATGCTTCATTTTGGTGCCCAACTTTTGTGGCATGAATTTATGAAAAAGCAGTATGCCTGAGGCCTTTTAAAGTCACCAGCCCAGGCCAGAGCTGGGATTGGAATTCCACTTCTAGGAATTGAAATCCAAACCTAGCCACCTAGGTTAAGGAAAAGCAGTAGTGCTCAGAGCTCCCATCTGCCCCAGCTTAGCTTTCTCTCCTGCCTTGCCCATCCTTGTTCCCACCCCCATGGGGCACACATACAGCTTTTTCCAGCTCCCTGCAGTTTCCTGTGGCTCCAGCAGTCCAGTTACTTGTCCCTAGCCTTGTGTGTGTGTGTGGCTCCTACATGGCTACCACAGTTTCCCCTGACTCCTGCAACCTGTGTGCAATTGCTGTACAGCTGCCCTGACCTGCCTCTCAAATAAAATTCCATTCAGTTTGGTTTTGAGTTTTGCTTAGAAAATCCACAGGCTTTTCTGGCCCACACTGTTATTACACTTTAAAAAGTCTCAACTAACCCAGGATTTTAACAAAGGTAGATCATCTGCTAACTATGATTTTTTTTTAGCAATTTGTAAACCATTCCTAAGATAATTGCAGGTAATATCCCCATCCAAGAATTTAATAATCTTTCTGTTTTCTATTGTGGATGGAATTCTAGGAGAGGTATATGTCTTACCTGGGACTTACACACCCTTAGTCATAGCTGATATCAGTTTGATAATTCATATTATTATCTTTAAAGAAATGGTTTGATAAGAGTCAAGAATGAGAAACTTTTAGAAATGATACCAACTTTACTGACTAGTAATGAGAAGTTGACCGAAAGGATTCATACCATTGAAAATGATGACCTTCATATCCCAGATAAAATTCAAACCATGTCAATGGATTATGAAACCTTACAAAATGGCACTGAGAGATTATCTGAAAGGATTCATACTGTTGAAATTGACAATACAAATCTGTTATAAAGTTTTGACAAGCTAGCAGATAGAACATCCTTCCTGGCAATCTACATTCCAACCAAATAATCTCTAAGGGTGAAAAGATATCATTAATGGAAAAATATAAAAACTTGTGCAGAATAAGAACCAGAAATTATTTGATGAAATCATTAGAAATATTCACAGATCAAGAGATTCAGACTTTATAAAAGACAGTGATAAAAAGATTTGAATCGATCAAGGAACTTGTCAGAACTGATAAGCAAGGAAAAGAGGTACAGGTAAAAGACAACAGTAAAGATTTCAGAGTCAGAGATGACTTACCAAGAGTTTTAGCTACTTATCCTGTTATTACGGCTAGAAAGCCAGCAAATACTCAATACCCAAAAGGATATACAGAATGTAAATGCGAACCTATACATATGAGAGATCTAAAAGATATAAGCAAGCAGTTGTATCTTATGGCATGCATTCACCGCATGTGAGGGAGTTGGTAAAGACATGGGCTTCAAGAAATAAAGTTACTCCACATGATTGGCTTCAATTAGTCTCAGCTGTACTAGACCATGGTCCACAGTTACAGTGGAAGAAGTTTTAGAGAAGAGGCTAAGGCCCTTGAACATCAAGGTAGAGTCAGAGGTTTTGAGGCCTCCCAAGATCAAATTCTTGGTGAGGGCCCTTATGCTGATTCAGATAGTCAAGCTACGTACAATGAATACATATTCATACAGCAGCTTTGAATGCTATGTCATACAGCAGCCTTGAATGCTTGGGACAAGAATCAGGAAAAAGAATTGAATCATATACTAAGGTTATATAAGGCCCAAGAGAACCCTTTAGTGACCTTTTGCAAAGATTAATTTAAATAGAAGTAGCAGATCCAGAAGCTAGACAAGTAAGTACTCATTGAGTCTCTTGCTTTTAAAATGCTAACTTAGAATGTAAAAGATACTTGAGCTCTTAAAAAGTCAGATCAGCACCAACAATGAATGGGTCCTACACACAGCCAATATTGAATCTTTTATAACACTGAGGCTTGGGTAGAGAAATCTGACTTATGGTACCAATATCCTCTGCAGGGTAAAATCTCACTACCTAAACATATATATTTCCCTACTTTCAGCATAAAGTCACGACTCACTTAAAAATAAAAGCTGGCTTTGGAGTTGGATGGTGGCTATACTTCCCTAAATCCAGCATGTGTTCAAAGAAAAATTCAGAGTTTCTGTCTCATATTAGGAGCCAACAGGTGTGGGACAGAAGGAAAATAAAAACCTAGGGACTAAGGTTATCAAAAATTCTACTTCTCCCCATACCTATTTGTGTCTCTATGGTACCTTTCTTTGAATATATGCTATTGAAATTCAAACTTTTTGTTTTGATATGAATAATGTTTAAGTTTTCCACAATAAACAATAAATTTTCCTACAGTAACCTCTGACGTCTCCAGAAAGAAGATGGGGCCCCACAACGACTCCACCTGATTCATATGATGCCATTCAGGTGATAGCACTACTTAAAGATCAGCATTGGTTTACAAACTGCTCAGAACAATTTCAAGGTAGCTAGCTGAGATAACCCAGCCTCACAGATATCCTAGCCAGTACTTGAGACAAGTCCTGCACTTTCCCACTATACATAGACTGGAAAAAAAAAATGGTATAGCTACCTCTACCAGGACTTGACAATTAACTTAAATTTTTCTTTCAGGATCCCCTAAAGATACCGTCACCCCCAGACAGCAGGAAGTAAATTTAAAAACACAATGCCCACATTCCCAAGAGGTGGGTGGGTGGTTTTTAATCATTCAATGGATTGTGGGTATTATCGATATAATAGGATAAAAGAGTAGATTATTGAGTCTACTCTGAATTTAAAATGTAAGAGTTAGCTAGTAACAAGCCTGAGCTAACAGTCAAGCATTTATAATTAAGTCTCCATGTGGTTATTTGGGAACTGGCTGATGGGACAGAAAAGTCCACCTACGCTGATTATGCTGTATTTGTAATAGATGCATGCTGCCGTATGGTATCAAGATGTCTTTATTTATTTTTGGTTTGTTAAGATACGGTTTTCTCTGTGTAGCCTTGGCTGTCCTGGTGCTCATTCTGTAGACAAGGCTGGCCTCAAACTCACAGATCTGCTTGCTTCTGCTGGATTAAAGGTGTACACCACCACTGTTCAGAAAGATGTTTCTATTTTTATATAGTTTAACCCATTAAGAATATAGCAACATGTTAAACAGAGATGACAGGCACTATGACAGAAGGAGGATTATGTGTATGAAAATTTGTATGGTAAAGTATTTAAAGTATCACCCAGCTCCCAACTAAACTGTGATACATTGCAACAATGCTACAAGAAAATAATATATAGCTGGGTGGTGCTGACACACATCTTTAGTCCCATCACTTGGGAGGCAGAGGCAGCAGATCTCTGTGAGTTTAAGGCCAGCCTGGTCTACAAGAGCTAGTTCCAGAACAGGCACCAAAGCTACACAGACAAACCCTGTCTCAACAAACAAACAAACAACAAAATAATATTAAAATCCAGTATTAACTGGTAGCTAGTGGCAACAGAATTAGTAGCCATTCTAAAAAAATAATATGACAATATAGCCAAAAATAATCTTTTGTTCTAATTTTACATCACTTTAGGAAATATAGTCTAGCAGAAAAATAGGAAAAGGCTTAAAAACAGTTACAAAGGTACAATTGAGAATTGCAAAAACAGATATTAAAAAAACCTGAAAAACATTTAAACACCAAATAATCAAGTTTTACTATTTTGTATTCACTAAGAATGGCAGATACATAGACATGACTGAAAGTGCATCAACACTGTTACCAAATAATAAAAATATGATACAGAAAGCTCTGTGTTAGATCCCCAAAACGTAAAGACTGTAAGAAACTGTATGAATTAAGCTTAGAAAGCCTGTACAAATAAGATAACAATTCTGTGTTTACAATAAACACAATTTTAAAATTTCATGGGGATAATTGTTCTTAAACACAAAATCAAGAATTGCCTTGACACAACAAAGGAAAAGCACTTGAGAACCATTATTGGTCATAATTTGAATGAGTATTCACAATTTGAATACAATCCTATCGTGGACAAATACAACAAGCTTTCACGAAAGAGAAAAAAACTGGTAGATGACTCAGTCATCTTTCTGCTTTTTGCTCCAGTTTAAGGACTGAATTTGGATCTCTAGGACCCTTGTAAAAAGTTAGGCAAGAGGAGCCGGGCAGTGATGGCGCACACCTTTAATCCCAGCACTCGGGAGGCAGAGGCAGGCGGATCTCTGGGAGTTCGAGGCCAGCCTGGTCTACAAGAGCTAGTTCCAGGACAGGCTACCAAAGCTACAGAGAAACCCTGTCTTGAAAAACCAAAAACCAAACAAAACAAAACAAAAAAAAAGTTAGGCAAGCGGGATGGAGAGATAGCTTATTGGTTAAAGAACACTTATTGCTCTTGCAGAAGATCCAGATTAAGTTTCCAACACCCACATGGTGGCTCACAACCATCTGTAACTCCAGTTCCAGGTGATCTAATTAAAGCCTTCTTCCGACCTGCACTGGCACCAGGCAGACAAAATAATCATGAACTTAAAAGAAAAAAAAATGATCTGGAGGTATCAAAATCCCTGACTTCAAACTCTACAACAGAGCTACAGTACTGAAAACAGCCTGGTATTGGCATAAGGACAGGAGGACCACTGGAACCGAATAGAAGACCCACGTATCAATCCACACATCTTCGAACATCTGATATTTGATAAAGAAGCAAAAAAATATCAAATGGAAAAAAGAAAGCATATTAACAAGTCATGCTGGCATAACTGGATATCAACATGTAGAACAATGAAATAGACCCATATCTATCACCATGCACAAAACTCAAGTTAAATGGATTAAAGACCTCAACATAAAGCCAGCCACACGGAACCTTATAGAAGAGAAAGTGGAAAGTACACTTGAACACATTGGCACAGGGAACCACTTCCTAAATATAACCCCAGCAGCACAGACACTGAGAGAAACAATTAGTAAATGGGACCTCCTGAAACTGAGAAGCTTCTGTAAAGCAAAGGACATGGTCAACAAGACAAAACGACAGCCTAAAGAATGGGAAAAGATCTTCACTAATCCCACATCAGACAGAGGTCTGATCTTCAAAATATACAAAGAACTCAAGAAACTGGACACCAAAAGATCACATAATCCACATTAAAAAATGGAGTACAGACCTAAACAGAGAACTCTCAACAGAGGAGTCTAAAATGGCTGAAAGACACTTAAGGAAATGTTCACCATCCTTAGTCATCAGAGAAATGCAAATCAAAACAATGCTGAGATTCCATCTTACACTGGTAAGAATGGCCAAGATCAAAAACACTGATGACAACTTACGCTGGAGAGGTTGTGGGGAAAAGGGAACACTTCTGCATTACTGGTGGGAATGCAAGCTGGTACAACCCCTTTGGATGTCAGTATGGCGATTCCTCAGAAAATTAGGAAACAACCTTCCTCAAGACCCAATAATATCACTTTGGGGTATATATCCAAAGGATGTTCAATCGTGCCACAAGGACATGTGCTCAACTATGTTCATAGCAGCTTTGTTTGTCATAGGCAGAACTGGAAACAACATAAATGCCCCTCGATCAAAGAATGAATAAGAAAAATGTGGTACATTTACACAATGTAGTACTACATAGCAGAAAAAAAAAAACGACAGCTTGAATTTTGCAGGAAAATGGATGGAGCTAGAAAACATTATTTTGAGTGAGGTAACCCAGATACAGAAAGACAATTATCACATGTACTCACTCATAGGTGGTTTTTAAACATAAAGCAAAGAAAGCCAGCCTACAAACCACAATCCCAGAGAACTTAGACAACAATGCGGACACTAAGAGAGACTTACATAGATATAATCTACATGGGAAGTAGAAAGTATAAAAAGACAAAATCTCCTGAGTAACTTGGGAGCATGGAGACGTTGGGGATGATTGAAGGAAGGAGGGGAGAGGCAGGGAGGGGAGCAGAGAAAAATGTAGAGCTCAATAAATAAAAAAAGAAAATGAAAAAATGAGCACACACCTATTGTGGTTTGAACAATATCGTCTCTTGTAAGTCTTAGCTGGGAGCTGTTTTAGGATTAGGAGGTAGGGCTTTGATGAAAGAAGTATGTCACTGGGGGCAGGCTTTGAGGTTTCAAATGACACCAATTAGAGCTTGTTTTCTTGCCTCCTATTTCAGGTTCAAGATGTGAGCTCTCAGCTCTTCCTGCTGTGATGCCTTTGCTCTGATAACATGGACTCTAACCCACTGAAACCCTAAGCTCAATTAAATGCTTCCTTTTATAAACTGCCTTGGTCATGGTGAAATTATAACAACAGAAAAGTAATACACCTATAATCCCAGTGCTAGGAGGCAGAAAGAAGAGGATTCCCTGGGGTTCACTGGCCAGTTGGTCTAACCAATCTGTGAGTTTCACATTAGGTTAGAGACCCTGTCTCAAAATAGTAGTAGTGGTTGTAAAGTGGAGAGCAATCAAAGAAGATACCCAATTTGACCTCTGGCTTTCACATGGGCACATACACCTGCATGTATTATATGTACACTCACACCCATGAGCACACACATAGTACACACAAGTATGCATACATGCATGTGCACGGCACACACAACACAGGGGGATCTTATCATTACTTCGAATAGTACAGTGTTTTTTTTTTTTTACATGTTTCCATTAGACAGATATATTCTTTAAATTTTTGTGTTTGAGTGTTTTAGGTTAAATGTTATTTATGTGCAGAACATGTGTGCCTGATGCCCACGGAAGCAAAAGAGGAACTGAAACTAGGTTATGAACAGTTGTGAGCTGCTATATGGGTGCTGGGAACTGAATCTATGTCCTCTGGAAGAGCAGCAAGAGAACTCTTAAATCACCAAGCCATTGCTCTAACCCACATCAGTCAGAGCTTTTAAAGAATATGGAAAGGCCGAACAGGTTTAGAGAAAAAACAAGAAGTAAAGGAGAGCAAAGAGAAGTCTGAAGAAAAATCTGCAAGAAAATGAAACCAGGGGCTGGAGAGATGGCTCAGAGGTTAAGAGCATTGCCTGCTCTTCCAAAGGTCCTGAGTTCAATTCCTGGCAACCACATGGTGGCTCACAACCATCTGTAATGGGGTCTGGTGCCCTCTTCTGGCCTGCAGGCATACACACAGACAGGATATTGTATACATAATAAATAAATTTAAAAAAAAAATGAAACCAATATGGTTATCAATGCCTAAACTCATAGACAAGCTTTTGATTAGAGACCCTGAAAAGCTACTTCCTAGTGCCCATAGATGACTGACCAAGAGAAGAGGCTTCATAAAATCCTCAAGGTTTTCTGGGCTATTATTCTTTATAAGAAAGGCTACTTCTGGACTGTCCTAATGAAGAATTAATGGCATAAACAAATGATGGATGTGTTAAATCACTGATCCTCTGTTTTAATTCAGGGTGTTTCCTATAACTGTCCCTAAAATTTGAATCAGTTACCCAAAATTTGAATCACCGCCCACTATTTAAAAAATTCTGCAGTGACACCCTGCTCCCAAATACTGTCCAGCCATCAAAGCCACCAACATGAAAATGTCCTAGACATGGTACCCATGCCACCAACAAGCTGCTCTGGCTTCCTTTCTCCACAACTCCACACACCAGCAAGCAGACAGCTCACCATTTAATTACCCATATCCTTTTTATACCCGGCATCCCTTGACTCATCTCCCCTCTTGTTACAATCTTATCTGTATCTATTTGTTTTGTAAAGGTTTTGATTGTGTATATGTGTTCATGATGTATGTGAGACATATGTACCATGGTGTAAACGTGGAGGTCAGAGGACAACTCTGCGGAAAGCAGAAAGTACCTTTATCTACTGAGCTGTATTGCTGGTCTATTTAGTAAAATTTAATTTACTAGCTCTGTGTTATCTCAAGTGCTACGTATTAAGAGATGAATTGTGTCCTCCGATCTGTTTAAGTCTTTATTTTCAGAAAGGGACTTTATCTGAAATAGGAAACTTGTTAAGATGAGGTGGTATCAGAGGAGGCTCTTAATCCAATGATTCTTGTCTTTCTAAGAAGGACATCTGAATACAGAGACACTGGGATAGCTCCATGTGACTACAAAGGAAGAGACTAGCATGATGTGGTGGCAAACAAGAAGCATCAAAAACTGACGTTAGCTGTGCAGAATAGCACAAGTCTCTAATCCTGGCATTCTGAGGCTAAAGTAGAAAGGTAAAAGTTTACCAGAGTCTGAGGAATCACGACTTTGTTGGCACCCTAAGTTCAGAATCAACTTTAGCTGTTTTAAGTCACTGAGTTAGCATCTCTGTAATTGAAGCCCAGGAAAATCAATATGCCACCTTTTTCATAGAGCCTTCCCTTAACTTTCCAAGAAGTGATCTGTTTTCCAAATTCCCACAGCACTGTGTTGCTTTGTATCCAGAGACAGTCTTATGATGTAGTACAGCTGAACTGGAACTCACTATATGGCCTAGAATATCTCCAAGCTTGTGGTACTTCCTTAGTCTACCAAGTGCTGTGACTCTCTTTCTCTCCTTTTATGTTCACAGGACCTTTCTAGAGAACTTTTCCTGGAAAGCAGAAACTATTGATGGCCCTCTGTACCTAAGGATACTGCATTAAATAATAGAAAATTACATTTGTAATGATTTTTTCTAACTCTCTAAACGATACAATATAACTAATTATATAGTATTCTCACTGTATGAAAGGAAGAAACTTGGTCAGTCATCGTCATCAACTTTGACCATGAAACCCAATATGAACAAGTTCAACAGAACCGCCATATATGGGCTTCCCATGTAAGCTTCAGCATTGCCAGAGCATAAATTTCGTGCTTTTCAATTTCATACTGTATTAGGTAGTATAAATAATTTAGAGATAAGGTAATTCCAAAAATACAGGATACAGAGGTTATATGCAAATAGGATAGCATTTTCTTTTTTTCTTCATTTTTTTTTTTTTTTGATGTGTTTTGTTTTGTTTTGTTTCGAGACAAGGTTTCTCTGTAGTCTTGGAGCCTGTCCTGGAACTCATTCTGTAGACCAGACTGGCCTCAAACTCACAAAAACCCGCCTGCCTCTGCCTCCTGCATGCTGGGATTAATGCATGAGCCACCACCATTTGTCTGGACAGCATTTTCTATAGGGAATTTGAGAATCTATGAGTTTTGGTATCCAAGAGAGTCTGAAATAAATCCTCCACGGATACTGGAGCCCAAATATACTCATACCTGTGGACAGTTCTCAATACCTGGCATGCATTTAATATGTACCGACTAGAAGTCACATTCCCAATCCCCAACACACTTATTTTCATCTGAATGGTTCTGAATGCATCATCTCCACACATGCTGACAAGTTAAACACAACACAAAATTTTTCTAGTGAAAAGTCTTATTTTTTGTTTACTTGGTGCTGGGTACCCAAACCAGACCCCTGAACACTCACAACAGTCACTCTCCATTGAGCCACATTCCAGGCAAAGACACCATTTCTTAGGGACATTTCTAGATTTACAGCTGCTTACCATGTCAATACATAGAATATTGATATGTACACATATTGCTCTTAGATAATGTCCACAATGGAAAAAGATGTTTAAAATTACATTATTTGGAAACTACTTGATTTTCCTTACTCTCTTCTCGCTATCTAGGTCACGTTTGGTAGGAAATAGAAATCCTCCTGCCTCAGGCTTCTGAGTATTAGGATTACAGGCATGAGTCAAGGCATCTAGGTTTGATTTTTTTCTTAGTTTAATAAAATGCAGTCTACCTAAAAAATCTTCTCAGCTTTGCTGACATTTGGTGGGTAACAACGATACTTTTAAATTTCTTCAACTGTTTAAATACTTTAAGTCTATATTTTATAGAAAATCCAGAGTTACTTTCATATAACATTAAATAAATATGGAAAAGGAGATGGTGAGATGCTCAGCAGGCAAGGGCAACTGTTGCCAAGCCCAACAACTTAAGTCCAATACCTGAGACCCACATGGTACAAGAAAACATGATCACATGTGCACAAACACACACACAACAAAATTAATAAATAAATGTAATTTTAAAAATTAGTAATATAGGTAGGGACTTAACCTAATGAACAATTTCCCAAATAGTAATCTAATTCACAAACTCACCATGTCCTCCTGTGAGATCTTTGTCTGAACTTTTTTAATCTTCCTTCCTTCCTTCCTTCCTTCCTTCCTTCCTTCCTTCCTTCCTTCCTTCCTTTCTTTCCTTCTTATGTATACAATATTCTGTCTGTGTGTATGCCTGCAGGCCAGAAGAGGGCACCAGACCCCATTACAGATGGTTGTGAGCCACCATGTGGTTGCTGAGAATTGAACTCAGGACCTTTGGAAGAGCAGGCAGTGCTCTTAACCTCTGAGCCATCTCTCCAGCCCCCTTTGTTTGATCTTTAAAAAATGTAAATAAATGGGCAGTGTAAAATAAATATTCGACAGGTTTAGTATTAGTAAAAGAGATGGCTAATGAGAACTTTGTTGCCTCTTTGCGTGCATACTGGGAATGCCAAAGTTGTACACTGATGTATATAGAACATAAATACCTATTTATAGTGTAAGCGCCCTTCAAAGTTGGTGATCATTAGTATTATTAACAGACACAAGTTAATATTATTAGCTGTTCACTATTATTCTTAATGATACAGAACAGAAAATCCCTCACAATTACGTGTTCTGGTTTATATATAAATATAGCATATCAAACTATATGGCTGCCATTACTCCTTCTACCAATAGAGTTTATTCCCTTTATGTACTTATCCATTTATGGCTGTAGACATTTATTAAATATTTTACTAGTTATTTTCTCTCTCTCTCCCTCTTTCTCCCTCCCTCCCTCTCTCCCTCCTTACCTCCCTCTCTCCCTCCCTTTCTGTAGCTCAAAGGGCTGTTCAGATCTCCTGGAAATGGAGTTACAAGTAGTTATGAGCTGCCTGATGTGGGTGCTGGAAATCAAACTTAGAACAATATACACTCTTCCTTGCTGAGCCATGGCTCTGGGCCTAGAAGTTTATTAACTAACTCAGCAAATATTTGTTGAACTCCTACGCACCCGTCATATGTATTTTTTAGAATAAACTAAAGTAGAAAAGATCCACTATTTAAAAGTAGATAAAATATGCTAGATTATACAGTAGGTAGACATTGGAGCCAATGGCAAGGAAGGGGATAATGTAGGAGCAACCCCCGGCCCAGCCCTCAAGAAGCAATCAATCTAATGAGCAGGGAAGACATAAACCAGCTCCATCACTTCCCTTTCTTCCCATATTGATCCAGGACTTCACAAAAGGGCTTCTTTTTCCTGACAGCTTTCATTACAACACTAAAATTTTTGATGGAGTCCTACTGTTTAGTCAATCAAGTCAAACTCTTCCGCCTGGAACAAGAAGAAATAGAACAAAGTCTTCCACAAACCAGGTGTGTGGCATAAACCTGTAATCCCAGCATTCTGGAAAGAAGGGAGTATCTCAAATTCAACACTAACCTGGGCTCCGTAGAGAGAAGCTGTCTTAGAACAAAACAACAACAAACACAACCAAAAAAGCCTTCCATGGTCTGTTAGCAAATGCACAAACTAGGAACACAGGCTTTGCAACTAGACTGTCCGAATGCAAATTTATTATCAATCGTTACCCACATTTCTTGCTTAATCTATAAAAAGGAATTTTAAAAACAGGAGGCTTCTTTACTAAGTTATTATGAGAATAAATAAAATATAACTTGCAAAATGCTCATCACCTACTTAGCGAATAGTAAGCATGCAAAATATGAGCCCTACCTAAGTTTTACCTATCACTGTTGCTGCCATTCAATCTTCAATTTGGGTCTTATCTCCAAAAACCCAGTATAACACCCTGTTTTTCAGATAAACTGAACTCTTTATTTTTATTTGGTTTGTGTGTAAGTTAGAGGACAACTTTGTTAAGTCAGTTCTCCCCTACTTTAAGGTGGGTTCTGGCAATCAAACTTGGGTAAGTGTCTTTATCTGCTGAGTTGTCTCACAAGCCCCAAACTAGATTCTTGCCATCCCTTAAGCATACACAACTATACTCATAATTCATCAGTCTGTAAAACAGTGTATCATCTCCACATATTAAGATTCTCACAATTCTTGAGGCTCAGTTCCACAATACATTACAGATACTCATCACACAAATTCTGCTATATTCATCTTGGTATCCCATAGACTCTGCAGTGTAGTTTGCAGCATACATGGTAGTTCTTAATAAAATGTTCGAAAAATGAATTCCTGCTTCCTCTCTCTTGTGGAACTGTAAAGATAGCAGCTCTATATCACAAGTATAAAGACCTCTTTTGATATTTCGTAAAGCTGGCTAGCACCAATGTGGTAACCCCTAAAAGCAGCACGGTACACAAAGCACAGTAGATGCCTAAAAATCCAGAGAGCTGAACTGAATGAAAGTCAGTCACCTCATCTTATAAATTAAAATCTCGTTTTATACACTGTGTTGAAGTATAGCTCAGCCTTTTAAATATATTTTAATATTTAACCTGCCCATAAACCCACGCTTATCTTCAGTCATTCCAACCACATCCCATTTGCTTTTTCTTGGTTAAGAGAGACAATATCCAAAATTAATCAGAAAATCAAATGTTTATAGAACATAAAATAAGCGAAAGTACTGCAGAGCATGAAGAACTGGAAAATACATCTGCCTACAAGTTTTACTGAGCTTTTCTATGAAAGAATATGAGCTTGGAGCTCTTCCAAGTTTTCAAGACAAGTCAGAAATTCAGAAGTTTGTGTAAAATTTTAAAGACTTTACCAAGAAATTCCTTTCAATCATCTCTGCCTAGCTCTCAATCATATTGAATTAATCTGAGAGACAAATATATGTGACAATTTGCTTAACTATGGTGAGTCCCTACTCTGTGTCAGGTAAAATAAATAGAATGAACAGTAAAAATAAATAGCAGCTAACATTTATTGAACATTTTGTAGATGAGAGGCACTGTTATATGTTACAGGAATTATTTTATCCTTTAAACAACTCTACTAATAAAGTACTATTATCTCTATTTTAAAGAGGAGGAAGCTAAGGCACAAAACTCATAAATCTGTTCCAGGTCATACAATTAGTAAACAGAAAAGCTGAAATTGGGACCTCAGATTCCACTGAAAAGTTTACAATTTGAAAGCAAGTGCTATTCAATATTTGCTATTGAGATCACTGATTATACAGATAAAATAATGAAACTGTACCTTGCCTCATCCCACACAAAAAGTGGATCAGAGATCTAAACATTAAGGGCAAAACAGTTGAGATTCCAGAAGATAATATACACAATATCTTAAAAAACCTTGGGGGAAGAAAAGATTGATAATGTTGATAGTAATATTCCAAGCTTTTAGCAACCTTAAACGGATTCATTTTATTTATTTACTTTTATTTTATGTGTAAATAAATAAATGTATATGTACCACATGTATCCAGTGCCCATGGAGACCAGAAGAGGGCAATGGATGAGTGCTCTAAACCACTGAGAAACCTCCCACTTTTTTTTTTTTAAACCAATGCTAAGGATCAAGCCCAGGGCACTGAGCATGTCAGGCAAATTCTGTCATTCAGCTATGAATTCTCAACTTTCAGAGTTTTAAAATATATAACAAACTTGGGATAGCAAAGTAAAGGTTGAACATCTAACACATCAAAAGTAGATCAAGTGTTTGCAAACATTTGTAAAAGGATATTTTCAGCTATGTGAACGGATATAGTCTCTGTCACCACGGCTCAATTCTGTCACTGGAAGCACTACAGCCATAGATGTTATGTAAACAAGTATGGTTGTACTCCAATGAAACATTCTTTACAAAAACAAGTGGTTGACCTATGAGCTTGTTTGGTGAATCTTAATGTAGAAAGCTGTAATTCCTATACTCTAGGAATACTTTCTGCATCTATTCTACTTTTTATGTCAGCTGACACCTCTAATTTTTCTAAGCTATACTACACACACACATATAACTTACACACACACACACACACATAGTATATAGTACATAGTACACAACCATACTACACTTAACAGTTTTGGAATGGTAAAAACAACAACAACAACACCCTCTAACTTATTATCTGTGACAATTTCCCATTTATCTTTATTTCACTGAAAAAAAAGTTTTTGATAATCATCATCTAAGCCAGAGTTTTAAAATGCTCCCTTATCATTCACAGTATCAGTTATCAACACCTGGAATGTCTAACTCTGCTCAATGTCCACTCTCCAGACCTTAATTTAGGACCTTATTATTTCTTTCCTTTCTCTTCAGTCTATCGCCTATATCTCAAAAGAACATTCCCATTGTGCTGGTAAGCTACCTCAGTCCTTAAAGTTCTTGTCTTCCAGGCATGAGGACCTAAGTTCTACCCCAGGAACCAATTAAAACAAACAAACAATAACAACAACATAACAGGTACAGTGGCACATGCTTGCAATCCCAGTGCAGAAAAGGCAGCCAGGCAGAATCCTGGGGTTTGCTAGGCAACTAGCCAACCCTACTTGGCAAATTCCAGGCCATCAAGAGGCCCAGCTGATAGAGGAATAGACGGATAGATGGACAGACAGATGGATGATAGATTGACTAATAGACAGACATGAATGTAATGTCAAGTTAAACAGTGCCTAGGAAATGACAATGGAGATTGAACTCTGGGTTCTACATGTATGAGCACACATGCGCACACCCATACACACAAAGAACATCCATTCATCTTTTAAAAATTAAATCTTAGCCGGGCGGTGGTGGCACACGCCTTTAATCCCAGCACTCGGGAGGCAGAGGCAGGCGGATCTCCGTGAGTTCGAGGCTAGCCTGGTCTACAAGAGCTAGTTCCAGGACAGGAACCAAAAACTACGGAGAAACCTTGTCTCGAAAAATCAAAAAAAAAAAAAATTAAATCTTATCATATACTACTCCTCTCGAAAGTCTTGTCTCCTCCTTACCTGAGGAGGATTCAGGCTAAACTCCTCAATTAAGTCTTTAACACCCTTTCTCATCTTGTCTCTGACCATACTTGCAAATACCATGCACCACCTTATTCAAGTTACATGTCTTTGACATTAAAGTTATCAGATCCATCACTAGATCTTATTTTTTAACGTGCTGGTATCAGAGTATATATAGGGCTTGGAAGAAGGCTCAGTTGGTAAAGTGCTTATCCCACAAGGGCATAAGGACCTAAGTCTGCAACCCTAATCCTATAGTGCATATCTGTAACTCCACCGCTGGAGGGTAAAGAATAGCAGATCTCTGAAGCCCCTTGGCTAGTCAGCCTAGCTGAATCACTAAGTTCCAGGTTTAGCAAGAGGCCCTGTCTCAAAAAATAAAATGGCTGGGACTGTAAAATGGCTCAGCAGGTAAAGGTACTAGCTGTCAAGCCTGATGACCTGAGTTCAATCTGGTAGACCCACATAAGTGGAAAAAGAGAAGTGATCCCAAGTTGTCCTCAGATTTCTACACACATATACAAATAACTAAAGAACAGAAAATAAAACGTCAAGGTAAAAAAATCATAAGATAGAAAAGCATTCAAGGAAGACACCCAAAGTCAGCCTCTGGTCTCCACATGCATATACACATACTCCACACACACACCACACACTACATACACACATACCACACACACACAGGGTACAAGGGAGATAGTTCAGTATTACAGTGCTTACCTAGATTGAGAAGGCCCTGAGTTTGATCCCTACCACATTCCCAAAAGGGTATGTGCACAAGATACAACAGCATAAATAATAAATAAATATGTATACAATATTCTATCTGTGTGTATGTCTGCAGGCCAGAAGAGGGCACCAGACCTCATTACATATGGTTGTGAGCCACCATGTGGTTGCCAGGAATGGAACTCAGGACCTTTGGAAGAGCAGGCAATGCTCTTAACCACTGAGCCATCTCTCCAGCCCCCATAAATAATTTTTATACCATTTTAATGTAACTGTTCTTATTTGTAATCAATGTAGTTTATTTTATACAATTAAAAATATTACTTTGAGAGATCCATGCTACAAGGACCATGACACACATAAGATCCTACCTCTCTGCATTAGAAAGACTCAGAAGAATTCTTACCGAATATACACGTGGTGTTGAAAATCCTTACAAATTCTTTTGATTAAAAGTCCCTCCCTACCCCTTTTGAGGTGGGGATAAAGCTAAGGACCTTATGTTGTATGCTAGGCAGACACTCTACCATTGAAGTACAATGTCAACCCCTGAAAGTCTTTTTTCTTCTCCTGAGACTGGGCCTTTACTCTATAGCCCAGTCCAGCTTCAAACTTAAAGCCTCAGCCTCCTATGCAAGGAGATTATAGATGTGAGTCACCAGGCCTAGCTTCTAAGGTTTGTTTTGTTTTTAATTATGTGGGGTCTTATATTGTCAATGGATTCTAGGACCTCCTAGGATATTAAAATCATTACATAAAGTGATATGGTATTTGCATATCCCCTATACCTATAATACCCAATAAAATGTAAATGTCATGTAAACAGTTTTTAAGCTGATTAGTTTAGGGAATAACAAGAAAAAATAATAGCAACAAGAAAAACCTGTATGTTTAGCACAGATCCAATGTTTTTAAATGAATGTTTCTAATCAGAGATTGCTTGAAATTGTAGATGCAAAACTCCGGGACATAAATCAACTATATATCAATGGCTGATTTATCTCGTATCCATTTAAACTCTGAATACCCTATTATAACAAAACTTCAATTAAAGTGAAAAGGATAGGGACCCTAGGTCTCTATTCATCGTTTTGTATACTTTCGCTGTGCACTAAACATCTAGAAGAAGGGGATCATCTTTTTAAACTCTAGAAAACGGTTCTTTCTTGATGCTTTTTTTTTTTGTACCAATGGCGAGCTAGGAAATATCCAATAACTGATTATCTGTACATTTTTGTATCCCATGCAGCCTTTGTACTGACCAACTCGTTCAAACAAAAATCAATGGCTCCCTAATATATGGAGCTATTTGACTTAGCAAGCGCCTGTAAGGCAAAGTGTCGAATGAGGAAGCAGTAGGCCATATTCAGGAGCCCCTTTCATCAACGTTCTATCTTGGGAAATCAACTACCTTTCTAGGTCTCAGGGTAAAATCACTACTTGATATGAAACCATGACATGATCTCTAAAGCCACCACAGTCAATACATATTCGTTCTTCACTATTTAACTAGCTCCAACAAGACCTTTCGGATGACCTCCCCAGGTGACCCTGCTCTTTAAGTGGCGGCTGTCCCCTTCCAGGAAACACACTTTGGGTCACCGCCCCCAAACAGCCGGGTCCCTCCTTTTAAAGACAACTCCTTGAGTTGATGGAGGTGCTCTCCGTTCCTAACCAGTTCCACTCTCTGTACCTTTTGCCGTCCAGCTCCTACATTCAACACCGGCCACCTTTTCTTTCCTCGTCAAGCTCTTCCCTTTTCCTGTTGCTGCCTCCAACGGGGCTAAGAGGCTCCTCGGGGCTCATAGGTTCTGAGACCCTCGGGAGTCATAAAGACTGGCCATTCAGCGCCAGGACCTTTCCAGATTGATTCCCGCGTCAGTCCCCCACTCTGATACTCGCGTTCGCAACCCCCATTTCTAAGCAACCACCTCTTGTGCATGCACGCAAAAAACTACTCCAGCCCTGACAGTCAGGACTTGGTCCCCAAGCCGCCTCCCCTACCCCTGGGTGCTACTCTGGGGTTCCGAACACTGCGCACGGCCTAACCCAACTCCACGGCCCGCCACCCCCTCAACCCACCAACCCCAGCGCCCGTCCCGTTCGCTTCTGGGGTCTTTTCTCCGCGCCCCCAGCCCCGACCTCACGCCCCGCGGTAGCCGGCTCACCGGCCGCAGCGCCACCCCGCGCAACCCCCTGCCGCCCTGCACTCCCGCAGAGGCCGGACCCCGCACCCTCCCCACCGCCGCCCCGCCGCTCCCGCCCGCGCCCCGCCCGCAGGCCCCGGGCCCGCTCCCCAACATGGCGACGGGGACACGAGCGCGGCGGCGGGTGGGGCGGCTGCGGGCCCGGGCCGCACTCGGGCCGAGCTGCACGACCGCCCGGCGCCATCTTCGCGCGCCAGGCCCGGGCGGCGCCTCCTCCCCACGGAGCCAGCCGGGCCGGGCCCGGGACGCTCAGCAGGCCCACCCCTTACGGGGCCAGCGTCGCCGTCGCCTCACCTGAGCGCGGCCCCGGCCCTCCCGGGCGGGCCTCGCAGCGCCGGCCCGGGCCGTGCGTGCCCGGCGCCCTCGGCGCGTCCGTCCGCCCGTCCTCGCGTGCGCCCGTCCGTCCGGCCGTCGGCGCCCGGCCGCCCGCAGCCCGACCCGGCAGGGCCTCAGGGAGCCGGTGGGGAGGGGGGGGGGGATGGGCCGGACCGGGCCGGGGAGGGAGGGGGAGGGAAGGAGAGAGGGAGGGAGCGCGGCGGGGGCGGGGCGGGCCCGAGGGGCGGGGCTCTGTCCACGTGACCAGGCGTCCCCTGGCGCGCAAGGTGGAGCGCGCGAGCTGCGGTGCTGGCTCCGGTCTCGGTCTGGTTAGCTGTCCAGCGCTGTCCCAGCGGATGGCTCCACGCCTCAGTTTGCTCATCCCAACTATGGGGATAACAGCATTTTCTTGCGAAGAGGAAATGAGGGAAAGGCTTGGAAAGCGCTTGACATAGCCATCTAATAATGCCATTATTAGCATAGTGTCTAATAACAGTGGCGATAAAGATAACCTTTATCAGCCTATCAGTATTTCTCTACTTCGTCCCGCCGCCCTAGCAAACTCAGTAGGTGCTCACAAAATAGAATTGTTGAGTGAACAAGTGTAGGCGGGCCTCTGGCTTCCTCGCTTCCCAAAGAAGGGAAGCTGTCTTAGCGCGGAGCTGAGCCTTCAGACACTTAAATCAGCTTTCATCCCTTAGCTTCATGATTTTCTTTACCTCTCTGTATCTTAGCTTCTTCCCCTGTAAGGGACGGTTGGGGCAGGTGGATTTTTTACATCTCAGTTGTATTGTCTCATCTAAGAGTGGGAGTCTGGAACCCTTTCTTTCCGCAGATATTTATTGAGTACATACTGTGTCCGGGAGCCACCGCCAGCGTGCCCCCCGATTATTGTTATTGCTAGTAATATTTCTCAGTCAGAAATCTGAGTGTGCCATTCTTACTAAAAAATGATTCACAGAATCTAGATGTGTGTGTGTGACAGAGAGAGAGAGAGAGAGAGAGAGAGAGAGAGAGAGAGAGAGAGAAGCAACAGGGTGAGAACTATTTGAAGGAAGAAAAGGAATAGGGGAATGAAAGTCATGTGGGATGAATATAAACGTGATATGCGGCCAGGTGGCGGTGGCCCACGCCTTTAATCCAAGCACTCGGGAGGCAGAGGCAAACGAATCTCTGAGTTCGAGGCCAGTATGCTCTCTACAAAGTGAGTTCCAGAACAGCTAAGACTGTTTCACAGAGAAACCCTGTCTCGAAAAACAAACAAACAAACAATAAAACCTCCAAAAATGTGATATGAATGTATGGAAATCTCATAATGAAACCTAGAAACCCTGTCTCGAAAAACAAACAAACAAACAAAAAAACCCTCCAAAAATGTGATATGAATGTATGGAAATCTCATAATGAAACCTATTAATAATTAAATTTTTTTTTATTTTTCTGTGTGTGAATGTTTTGCCTATGTGTACCTAGCACATATGTATGTTCACCACATATGTATATGTGTGTACCACACACGTGTGCCTGGTGCCTGTGAAGGTCAGAACAGGTGTCAGATCTCCTGGAACTGGAGTTCCAGGCAGTTGTGAGCCCTGTGTGGGTTCTGGGAATTCCCGGGTCTCTGGGAGAGTAGTAAGTGTTTGTAACTCACCTCTGTAGTCCCTAAAATAATTTTTTATTAAGAAACCCAGGCAGGGGCTGGAGAGATGGCTCAGCGGTTAAGAGCATTGCCTACTCTTCCAAAGGTTCTGAGTTCAATTCCCAGCAACCACATGGTGGCTCACAACCATCTGTAATGAGGTCTAGTGCCCTCTTCTGGCCTTCAGGCATACACACAGAAAGAATATTGTATACATAATAAATAAATATTTAAAAAAGAAAAAAGAAACCCAGGCAGGCAAGATAGATTAATGGGGAAATGCACTTGCTTACCAAGCCTGACAAACTGAGTCCCTCAAAAACCAACATGATGGAAGGAGAGAAATGACTCCCACAAGCTGTCTTCTGGCCTCTGAGCATGTGCATACCTACACACGTGTTCATGCAGACACACATTAGATTTTTAATAATATTTTATCTATATATGTGAGTGTTTTGCCTGCATGTATGTGTATGTACCATGTGCATACCTGGAGTCTGCTGGTGGATTCCAGAAGAGGGCATTACATCCCTTGGAACTGCAGTTAGAGATGTTTGTAAAAGCTCCCATGTGGGAGCTGGGAACTAAACCATCGAATTATCTCTCTAATGCCATGCAACCATTTTTTTAATGTAATAAAAAAAATGAAACCCATTCAGTGTCTCATTACTGTTCTTAAGCTGAAGGGCAAATGTGCCTCCTCCCTGGTGCGGTCATTCCTCCCTGGTGCGGTCATTGCATCACCAGGCCTATATTGGGTCCTCTTTCCTGCCCTCTGGTTCCCTGGACATGCTGATCCCACTGCCTGAGATTCTCTCCCACAAAGAGAAACTTCACATCCCAGGTCAAACATGGCTTCCTCGCAGATATGATCTCTCCATGCACAGGTTCTCTTAGCAGCATGGATTTATCAACTGACTGCACTTGATTGATTATAATCTTTTTTTTTTTTTTTTTGGTTTTTCAAGACAGGGTTTCTCTGTAGCTTTGGTGCCCATCCCGGAACTAGCTCTTGTAGACCAGGCTGGCCTCGAACTCCCAGAGATCCGCATGCCTCTGCCTCCTGAGTGCTGGGATTAAAGGTGTGCGCCACCACCGCCCGGCTGATTGTTTATAATCTTTGCCACTAGGCTGGACTCATGATCTTGGCTGCTGTTTCTCTGCCAATAGCACAGTGTCTGGTAGAGGGTAGGTATTAGATGAGTATTTATGTGGATCATATGTGCCATTCTATGTTCTAGGCTCAAGACCTTAAAAAGATGGAGAACCAAGGGCAAGCCACAAGGGTCTCACTATGTATCCTATCTGGCCTTGAATTCAGAGATTCACCTACCTCTGCCACCTGAGTGCTGGGATTTAAAAGCATGTACAATCACTCCCCAAATCTAAAAATAACTTATTATGATATATTAACCATAAAACATAATAGGTTTCATTATGACATTTCCCTATTCATGTATGTATATTATACTTGGATCCCATTTACTCTATGCTATGCTCTCCTGTATGTCCTCCTTCCTCTCCCTGGCCTCCTTCCTCTTCCCAAACTGTCCCTCTTCTACTTTTGCTTCCTTTTTTTTTAAAGCATCTAAACCCCACACGTGAGAGAAAGCATACAATATGTGTTAAATTCCACACATAAGAGAAAGCACACATATGTATTAAATTCCACACATGAGAGAAAGCACACGATGTGTGTCTTTTCTAATTCTGGCTATTTTGCTTACCATCATGATCTCTAGTTGCAATCATGTTCCACCAAAAGACATGATTTTATTTTTATTAATTCATTTTAACTTTCATGAATGTGTCTAAGGAGTGGGTGCCTGTGCCTGTGTGTGTGTTGGGGTGGGTGGTTGTTCTAAGAGTATAGAAGAGGGCTTCAAATTCCTTAGAGTGGTTGAACACAGGACTTCTGAGAGAGAAGCTAGTACTTTGAACTACTGTGTCATATTTCCATCCCCTATTTTTATCTTTATTTTTTGAATCAGAACATTTATATAGCCCTGGCTGGCCTAGAACTTACTGACCCCAAAACTCACAGAGATCTGGCTGCCTCTGCCTCTCAAGTACTGGAATTAAAAGTACACTTCTATATCCACTTGATTTCATTTTTTTTATAATATTTAATTACCCGTGTGTAACAACTTCTTTATCCATGAATGGGATTCGAGGCTGATTATGTAGCTTGGCCACTGTGAATGATGATGGAGGAGTTACTTTCATTTAATAAAGAAACTGCCTTGGCCCATTTATAGGCCATCCCTTAGGTGGGTGGAGTAAATAGACAGAATGCTGGGAGAAAGAAGCCGAGTAAGGAGTCGCCATGATTCTCCCACTCCAGACAGACGCAGGTTAAGATCTTTCCTGGTAAGCCAGCTCGTGGTACTACACAGAATATTAGAAATGGGTTAGATCAATATGTAAGAGCTAGCCAATAAGAAGCTGGAACTAATGGGCCAGGCAGTGATTAAAAGAATACAGTTTCCGTGTAATTATTTGGGGACATAAGCTAGCCATGTGGGCGGTCGGGTGCTAGGAACTTAGCCTGCCGCTCCTAATACTACAGAATGATACCCCAATGAACACTCGTGTGTGGGCATCTCTGTCCTAAACTAACACATTTCCACTCTTTTTAGGTGTGCTTACAGAAGAGTAGTGTAGCTGGATCATATGGTAGGCCTTTCATGGATTGTTTGAGGAACATTCACACCAATTTCTGTGGTGGCTGGATTAATGTATGCTCTCACTTTTCGTGTTATAAATGTTGTAATTTCTGTATGTAGCACGATTTCTAATCGGTCTTAATAAGAAAACCTCTGGAGTCAGAAGATCAGAGAAGCAAAGCACCCAGCCACTAGTTCTCACATCTACAAAACCCTAAGACTGAATGGGGAATCCTGCCTCTACAAGTTCTCAGACTGAATGCCCTGAGCTCCAGGCTCCTCCCACCTTGTATTCCTCTCTCCACCCAATCACATTCCTTCCTGTCTCCCTAGTGCCCTAGACCCAGGATTAAAGGTGTTAAATACTGGGGTTAAAGATGTAAGCCAACACCATCTGGATCTGTTTCTCTTTTAGCCGAGATCAACCTTGTTTACCCAGGGTGGCCTTGAACTCACAGAAATCTGTCTGCTTCTGCCTCCTGAGTGCTGGGTTTAAAGGAGTGAGCCATCACTGCCTGGCCTCTAAGGCTAGCTAGTGACTAGCTTCACACTCTGATCTTCAGGCAAACTTTATTTGTTAGATCACAAACAAAATATCACATTTCACCTATTTTGTCTAAAATAAAAAGGTTATAACTAGGCCGGGCGGTGGTGGCACATGCCTTTAATCCCAGCACTTGGGAGGCAGAGGCAGGCAGATCTCTGTGAGTTCGAGACCAGCCTGGTCTACAATAGCTAGTTCCAGGACAGGCTCCAAAACCACAGAGAAACCCTGTCTCGAAAAATCCAAAAAAAAAAAAAACAACTTATAACTAATATAGGAAAAATTATATACAATAAACACAATGACTATATAATATATATAGGTAATAATAACATCAACAATATTGAGTCCACTTGCATTTGACAAACTGAGAGAAAATATTCCGTTATCTATCCTATGTTGGTGAGTCCAAAGTCTTGTACCTAATTCACTTTCTATCCTAATTTGCATTACCATCCAAAACTATCTTTTGATAGCTCTCAACCTTATACACTTTAGACCTCTTTAGCGAATTTCTTTTCTGAGGCTGGTAAACAAGGAAAACTATAACTATCTAGTCTTTAATTCCCTCAGAGATCTGAGAAGGAAATAATATTAACCGAGTAAGCAGGAAGTGCAAGCAAGTGACTCCCAAAAAAATGTAAGAAATGACAGAAACATCTGACTTCCTGGACAGTCACCCAAGGTTCTAATGTAGCACTGGGGCATCAACCTTCAGCCTAAAGGTCTAGCATATCTGACAGACTTATCTGTGAAGCAGGATATTTTAAAAACTGTCTCACCTTGTCTAGGCAAGATTCTGAAGTCATTTTCCTTTCTGTACTATTTGTCCAATTTGAACAGCATACTGGCAGCAGTCAAGGAAAGGGCATTTTCTTGCCCAGTGGCTAACTTTTGCCATAAAGAAAGTAAACTCCAAGATCTTTTCCAGGGTTCACTTTTCTGCCCACCATAATTTGTCACTTTTTTTGGTTTGTTTGTTTGTTTGTTTTTCGAGACAGGGTTTCTCTGTAGCTTTGGAGCCTGTCCTGGAACTCCCTTTGTAGATCAGGCTGGCCTCGAACTCACAGAGATCCGCCTGCCTCTGTCTCCCGAGTGCTGGGATTAAAGACGTGTGCCACCACTGCCCGGCCTGTCACTTTCATCATTAGTAAAAGTTACTACAATTTCTGCTGGGTCTATTCTTGCTCATTGACAAAGTCTCAATTTTCCTTTTAGAATCAACTCAGAATTTTCCACGTTAATTTTTATTTTTTAATTTGTTTATGTGGTAAAAAAAAGATCCATCCTAAGATAATATCTTCCTTCTGACTTAATATTTCTGTAGGAGAATGCTTAGAGTATAAAATAACAAAAATGCAATCAAGCTTTGGATCCAGACGATCCACATGTGAATCCTGTAATTTCTTTTCTACCAAAGCCAATTCTCTCTAAGCTTCAGCTGATAATTCTCTTGGACTATTTAAGTCCTTGTCACCATCTTCAATATGCTGATCATTTAGCTGCTCCTGTATCAGCTATTCTAAAGCCTGCAGTCTCTCTGTTATTAAAGTCTGTTGTGCAACCCATACAGGTTTGACCATCAACCATTTTAAAGGTAGGGCTGTTGGTGCCTTTGAAAGATCAGCAACTGTTGTCCCTGTTCTTATACAACCTGAATGCTTAGTGACTGTTCTTTATAATACCTTTTAATATTTTCCCCAGAAATGTATGTTAGTGTTTGATTTGTTTCTGAGATTGGAGGAATACTAATTTAAGTATTCCATTCCATAGCAAATCACGTTCTCACAAATTCATTGCTATGTTAGCCACATATGGCTTTAATTTTCCTGTCTGTCCTTCTGACCCTATACATTTGACCCATCTCTGTTTTGTTGTGGGATGTCCTTCTGTGTATGTGTTGCTTCTTTTGGTTGACAAATAAAGCTATTTTGACCAATGGCTTAGCAGAGTAAAGTCAGGTGGGAAATCCAAACAGAGATATAGAGAGAAGGGGAGTAGGCAGAGTTAAGGAGATACCGTGTAGCTGCCAAAGGAGAAAGATGACAAAACATTACCAGTAGGCCATTGCCTTGTGGGCGAAACATAGATTAATAGAAATGTGTTAATTTAAGATGCAAGAGCTATCTAGGAATATACCTGAGCCATTGGCTAAATAGTATTGTAATTAATATAGTTTCTGTGTGATCATTTGGGTCTGGGCAGCCAGAAAATGCAATCTCTGCCTACACTGTTTTACCTGAAATAACGTTCCAGTCCCTAAAAGCTGAACATTTACCTCCTCAAGAGGTCAATTTGTATGCCAAGATACTGGTGCAATTATTGTTACATCCACATCTGTGTCTACAAGACCTTCAATGACAACATGATTTATTTGTATTTTTAATTTTGATCTTTGTTTATTTATAGAAGTTTGTCAACGTGTTCAGTTTATGGTTTCCCTTAAACTTTTTTGTTCTTTCTTCTATAGTTGTTCTATCATCCAAAGCAGTATGGTTTCTTACAACAGGTATTAGGTTCTTTAATTGCTCTGGAAAAGAGTTTCCTCCATGATGTCAGGAAACTACTAAACCAGATTTGTCATGGAGGCCAGTGAGAGGTCCCTCAAGGCATTTTCCGATGGCAAAGGGTTATCTTGACTGTCCTTTATTGATCTACATTCATTAGTCCAATGCCTGCCTTTGCCACACCTTCTGCATAATCCAGAAGGGAGTTGTGTTCTGAATGGATTATGCTTCGAAAAAACATTGTTTCTAGAAATGCCTTGTTTATGATCCCTCTTAAGGTGATCTTTTACTGCGATTGAAACATTTGACATTTTGATTTTTCTTCAAACCTCTGGAAAACACCTCTGCTATCCAAGCACCATCATGGTCATGAGATTCAATACTGATTGTATCTTGGATCCATTCCTCCAAGAGTGCTGATTTTGACTTTAATAACTTAATTACCCTGTTGTATTTTGCATTTGCATTCTCAAAAGTCAGATTCAATTATTATTTGTCTAGCGTCTGAATTTAGTATCATTCTATTTACTGCTAATGTCAATCTTTGATGTGGGATTCCTCTCTGTATGCTGTGAATATGTTTTATTACCTTTTGTTAATAAAGAATCTGTTTAGCCAATGGTTTAGCAGAGTAAAGCCAAGTGGGAGATCTGAACAGAGATATAGAGAGAGATTAGGCAGAGTCAAGGAGATGCCATGTAGCTGCCAAAGGAGAAAGACGCTAGAATGCCAGCACCTTACGTAGGCCACAGCTTTGTGGTGATACCTAGATTAATAGAAATGGATTAATTTAAGATGAAAGAGCTATCTAGAGAGATAACTAAGCCATTGGTCAAATAGTATTGTAACTAATAAAGTTTCTGGGTGATTATTCAGGTCTGGGCAGCCAGGGAATGAATGAGCAGTCTTTGTTTACAAATCTTTGTAAGAAATCAGTTAAGGTTTCTTTTGGGTCTTGTACGACTTTAGTAAATGACTCAATTTTCTTTCCTACTTCTTCAATTCTGTCCCAAGCATTCAAAGCTGCTGCGTGGCATAAAGTCAGGGGGTAGCCATCATATAGAGATTGCTTTTATACATTAGCATAATCTCATCTCAAAGAAGTTGGTCTTGTGAGATTTCCATACCTCTGTCCCTACTTTGTTATTCAGTGTTCTTAGCTTTATCTTTCCATCAAGTCCTCCATTGTAATTGAGGGCCAGGCTCCAAAACTGCTGTAACCAAGTCTCTCCAGTATGGAGGGATAATTCTATTATGAGTTGACCAAGAGTTTAACATCTGCTTCACAAAAGGTGACTGCATGCCATCTGAGACTACTGCTTCCTTGAATCTCCTTAAATAAAACATTTGCACAGGATTCCAGTCTTGGGGACTTCTGTCATTTGGCAGGTCCTGTAAGGTGACTGGATGTATTAAGTTTGGTTGTTTGAAAACCTTAGATGTTCCTCTCTAACCTTAAAATGCAATGCTGAAATTGATTCTCCTTTAAATTCTTCTTTCTGGATCTGAATATCTCTTTTTTTTATTTATTATTTATACAATATTCTGTCTGTCCATGTGTCTGCAGGCCACAAGAGGGCACCAGACCTCATTACAGATGGTTGTGAGCCACCATGTGGTTGCCGGGAATTGAACTCAGGACCTTTGGAAGAGCAGGCAATGCTCTTAACCACTGAGCCATCTCTCAGGCCCCTGGATCTGAATATCTCTTATCAAAATAATTAATATTATGATAATACCAGTTAGGTTAATTATCCCTTCATTTCATTGATTTAATTCTTCCAATTTTAAATCATGCATTGCATAATCATACAGAGACCTAACTCTCTCCATTGTAATGGTGTTTTCCTTTTTTTTTTAACATGGGAAAAACTCTCTCTTTTAACTAATTCCTCCCTTTAAGAAATCCCAATTTTCTCACCAAATTTGCTGTCAATGATGGTGAAGATGTGAGGCTGACTTCTGCTGAGTAGAACAGTAGACATCTGAGTGGGTTTCAAGGCAGATCTCTAGTTTGGCAGCAGCCTGAGAAGTGGGGTTCAGGGAAAGCCCACAATCCACCAGGAGAAAAGAAAAGAAAAACCTAGCTGACAGGCTGCTGACTATGGCTGTGTGTAGCTCTGGTCTGTGCCATTAGCTGCAAAGCCACAGGCAAGCAGCTTTTTTTATGAATTCGTGCCCTAAAGTCGGAAGCCAGATGTATCACGAGTTCTAATCAGTCTTGATAATAAAAACCCAGAGTCAGATATTAGGGGGTGAAAGCTGAAAGATCAAAGAAGCAGATCAGCCAGAAATCCTCAAACCAAATAGGGAATCCTGTCTCTACAAGTCTCAGACTGAATGTGCTGAGCTCCTGTCTCCTCCCACCTTATATACCTCTCACCACCCAGCCATATTCCTTCCTGTATCCACCTCCCTAGTGCTAGGATTAAAGGTTTGTACCACCCCTGCCTGTCCTCTATGGTAGCTAATAGCTAACTCCACACTCTGATCTTCAGGCAAGGTTTATTTGTTAGATCACAAAGAAAATATTACCACATATATACAATAAAATGAAAAAAATTACACATGTACATTATTATTATTATTATTATTATTATTTCTGGTTTTTCGAGACAGGATTTCTCTGTGGTTTTGGAGCCTGTCCTGGAACTAGCTCTTGTAGACCAGGCTGGTCTCAAACTCACAGAGATCTGCCTGCCTCTGCCTCCCGAGTGCTGGGATTAAAGGCATGCGCCACCACTGCCCGGCTGTACCTAATTATTTTTGTGGTGGCAGGAACTTGAACTCAAGGCCATGCACATGCTAGACAATGCTCTCCCACTAAGCTATATCCCTGGTGCATCTAATAAGTCTTTTATTTATGTTCCTGTGGTACCACCACTCAGATCAAGTTGCAGATCAATCAACCTATAAAGTTCCCTTTTGTCCCCTTCCAGTGAATCTCTGTCCCATTAGAGGTAAGAATTTTTTAAACTAATTTCTAGTATCATAAGCTTATTTTGTCAATTTTTGAACTTCTTATAAACAGAATATGTAACATGCACTCTTTTGTGTTACCCTAAAAATGTGACGCAGCAAACGGACCACTCTTGGTTATGATACAATGAATGAACTGCTTGGTTAATCAGACTTCATCCTGCAGAGACGGGGTTCTGACGACCAGCAGCCACCACCAGTTAGAAATGACGTCATTCATTCATCCAGCAGCTCCACAAAAACCTTCAGAGGTGTGAAAACTCTGAAAGGTTCCAGAAACTCAATAACAACAAGAATCCCATTTTTCAGTTTTAAAAATGGATAAAATTTGACTACAGACAAGCCTCCAAAGAAAATAGACAAACGACAAATAAGCAAATGAAAATGTTTAACTTCAGGGGGAACTGGTGAAGTATAAATCAAAATCACAGTGAAGGATCTGGGGAAACAGCTCGTGGAAAATGCAAGCATAGGACTTAAGTTTTACTTTCCAGCACCCATGGAAAAGGCCCAGAGAAATTGTTTGCACCTGTAATCCTGGTGCTGCGGAGGCAGAAAAACAATTCCCTCGGGCTTCATGTCTAGATAGTTTTGTAGAGTGGGTTCCAGGTTCAGTGGGAAACTATCTTTAAAAAAAAAAAAAAAGACAGAGAGTGATAAATGAAGAAACTCAGCTTCTATGCTACACACACCACACACACACAATGCACAAATTAGTGCTCATGTACACAGCCACAATCACAATGAGAAACTGGCTGAAATATAGCTCACTTGCTAGTGTGCTTGACTAGTATTCAGGAAGGAATCTGAGACTGATCCCCAGCACAGCAAACATCTGGAATCCCAGTACCCAGGAGGCTGAGGCAGAAGAGTCAGACGTTTGAAGTCAGCCTAGACTACGTGAGATACTGTCTCAAAAGGGTGGGGGGAGGGGGCAGAAAATAACAACTATCAGCAAGGACATGGAGGAATAGGAATCCTTATGTATTATGAGTGGGACTATAACTGTGGAAAACAGCCTGATAATTCCTCAAAAAGTTAAATATGGGATTATTACATGATTATTAGCACTTCCATCCAATTTAAGATATTTATCCAGAAGGAAAAAAGTGGCCTTGAAAAGATCTCTGTACACTCATGCTCACGGTTGTTATGACAACCAAAAATGGAAGCACTTCACGTGTCCTTCCGCAGATGAAGAATGAGCAGAGTGTGGCTTATATTGTGAAACATTACTCAGCCTTGAAAAAGAAGAGGCTACGAAGATAATGTGTGCTTGACATAAACAAAGCCTTAAATTCAATTCCCAGCACCAAAAAGAAAAGAAAAAATAAAGTTTGATACATGCCACAGTGTAGCTGAACCTTGATTTTTTTTTATTTTTTTTGGTTTTTTGAGACAGGGTTTCTCTGTGGTTTTGGAGCCTGTCCTGGAACTAGCTCTGTAGACCAGGCTGGTCTCGAACTCACAGAGATCCGCCTGCCTCTGCCTCCCGAGTGCTGGGATTAAAGGCATGCGCCACCACCGCCCGGCTGAACCTTGATTTTATACCAAGTGAAAGAAGCTTAAAAGAACAAATATTGTGTTCCTCTAATTGAGGAAGCACAGTCAATTCACAAGGACAGAAAGTAGATTACTGGTTCCAAGAAGCTGGAAGAAGGGGGACTCTAGAAGCCTTTCATGAGTGCAGGGCTCCTGTTACTGAAGGGTGATGATGTGGGTGGCAGGGTAGAGTTAGATGGTGCCTCTCTCTCTCTCTCTCTCTCTCTCTCTCTCTCTCTCTCTCTCTCACACACACACACACACACACACACACACACACACACACAGGGAGAGAGAGAGAGAGAGAGAGAGAGAGAGAGAGAGAGAGAGAGAGAGAGAGAGAGAGAGCCTAAACTATCATCAACCTCCACCTTTAAGACAGGGTCTCACTATGTAGCCCTGGCTGGCCTGGAACCTGCAGAACTCTCTGCCTGTCTCTACCTCCCAAGTGCTGGGACAGAAGGTGCTCGACACCATACCTGGCACCAACTCACTCTTTATTATTGCATTGTTATTATTTCAATTATACGTATATTGTGTTGGGGGAGTGCAGTGCCCACAGAGGCCAAAAGAGGGCATGGAGTTGCTGTTACAAGTAGTTACAGGCCACAGGATGTGGGTGCTGGGAAACGAATTCTGGTCCTCTGAAGAACAATGCACATTTCTAACTGCTGAGTTCTCTTTCCAGCCTCCCATAAAAACAAACAAACAAACAAAAACAAAGCCTCTTAATTTCATTTTTTCTCTTAATTACACTTTAAAACTGCACTTTAGAAAATTTATTTTGCAGGGCTGGAGACATGGCTCAGTAGTTAAACACTGACTGATCTTCCAGAGGACCCAGGTTCAATTCCCAGCACCCACATGGTGGCTCACAACTGTCTTTGACTATAGTTCCAGGGGACCTGACACACTTACACAGGGAAAACACCAATTCACATAAAAATAACATTTAAAAATTTATTTTGCATGTATGTATGTCTGTATGTGTGGGGTCATGCTTGTGCAAAAGTGTGTGTGTGGAGATCAGAGGACGACTTTGTGGAGCTGGTTCTCTCCTTCTACCATGTGGGTTCAGAGAACAAACTCAGGTTATCAGGTTTGGGGGCAGGTGCCTTTACCTGCTGAGCCATCTCACCAGCCCCTAGTTTTTGTTTTTGTTTCTGTTTTGAAAGTCTCATGTAGCTCAGGCTAGCCTCAAACTTGCTATGTAGTTGAGGATGACTTTGAACTTCTGAACCTACTGCATCTACATAGTAAGTACTGGGATTGATTACAGGCATGAACTACCATGCCTGGTTTTGATCATCCTATTTATATTTTGTTGTCTATCTCTTTAAACTAAAGTTGATGAGTTTTTAGGATGTCCAAGGATGCAGGGAGTTGAGGAGATAGGGAGCCACTTTGTAGGCAGAGACTGCTCGTTCGTTTCCCGACTGCTCAGATCCAAAAACATCACACAGAAACCACATTAATTACAACACTGTTTGGCCAATGAATTAGGCATGTTTCTAGCTATCTCTTACATCTTGAATTAACCCATTTCCATTAATCTATGTATTATTAGCCCAAGGCTGTGGCTTCCTGGTAAGGATCTGGTGTCTGTTTCCTTCTGCAGCTACATGGCATCTTCTTGACTCCTCCTACTCTCTTTATATATCTCTGTTCGGATTTCCCACTTGGCTTTACTATGCTAAGCCATTGGCTGAAACAGATTTTTTTATTAACCAATGGTAATAAAACATATTCACAGTATGCAGAGGGGAATCCCATATCACCTCTTCAGCATCTATGCAGGTAGCAGGATTATAAATACTTCTTGTCCAGGGGAAGGCAGCAGAGGAACAAAGCAGGCCATGAGTTTATTGGTGATTATCCAGGAGGATGGTTAACGGGTCAGAACTGAAGCCAAAGCACCCAAGGCAGATTCTATCTCTTCTACCTATTAGCTATGTGGCATCAGGAAGATTTACCCTCCCGTACAGGTGAGGAAACGAGAGCCAAAAGGACACAAATCATGTGTCCTACATGGCCCAGGGTATTTTCTCTTCTATCTTGTTTGTGAATGATGTATGTGTGTGTACATGTATGCACGTATGTGGAGGCTAGAGGTTGAGGAAGGGTGTTCTCAAGGGCTGTCTACATGTGTGCTACATGAGAATGCAGGTGCATGCAAAAAAAAATTAATTTGGGATTTAACTGAAAACAAGAAATGATGGCCAGCAATAAATCTGCATCTTGTGTGGGGGAAAAACAAACAAACAAACAAACAAACAAAAACAAATGGGGTTCAAAGAGCAACATCTCACTGTTTTCAGGGTTCACCATAAAAAGGCCAAATGATAAGGCCGATATGTTTAGTTGCCACCTAAGTGGGCACCATTCACTAGGCAAACATTGCACTGTTAATTCATTGATAGGCAACTCATTGACCAATAGGTGGCAGGAAAGGGCCTTGATACACAGAAAATGGAGGTGTGCCTCCTTAAGGGAAGGATTACTTTGTATAAAATTTATACTATAAATGCTTAATGTGGGCAAACAGTGGAAGAAAGAATTAAAAATGGAAGAATTATAGTGATCACTACATAACTCAAAAACCTGAATGGTATCAAGAAGTGACCTCCCTGAAGGTAGGTGATCTTAGAATTCAAAGATCAGTTTTTAAATATCCTGAACATTTAAAACTAAAAAAAAAAAAAACCAAAAAACCAAAAAACAAAATTATTTTAGGTGTGTGAGTGTTTTCCTTACATGTATGTATTTGGATCTCATTCATTTAGTGTTTGTGGAGGCCAGAAGAGAGCAGCAAATTCCTTGGAACTGCAATTACAGATAGTTATGAGCCTTTGTGTGGGTGCTGAGAGCAACCAGTGATCTAAACCCCTGAGCCATCTCTCCAGTTCCCTGAAAAATTTAAACTTCAAATAGCAAATAATACAAAAGGCATCAAAGTGTACAAATCATAAATCTGATGAGTCTTCACAAAAGGCACATGTCTAATCAGCATGTATATGAAGAAATAAAAAATGGGCTGGGGAGACTGCGCAGCAAGCAAAGGTGCCTACTACCAAGCCTGACGGCCTGAGCACCATCTCTGGGACCATCCAGGAGAAGGAAAGAACCAACTTGTGCATGACAGTGCCTGAGCAGGAATGCACGCATGCACGCACGCACACACGCACGCACGCACATTTAGAAAGAGGAGAGGAGAGAGAGAAAGAGTAAGGGAGAGGAGGATGAGCATGAACATGCATTATGAGCGCCATAAAAGCCCACTCAAGTCGCCTTCTAGAAATTACTAGGACTCTCCTTGGGATAAACAGCATTCCGACTTCTCACTCCACAGACTAGGCTCCACAGTTCGGCTTTATATGCTGTAAATGGAACCACACAGAATGGAGTCTCTGAATCTGGTTTCTTTTGCTTGGTCTTTATATTTTTAAGATTCATCTATATTGTTGCATGTAGTTGTAATTTACTCCATTTTGTTGCTGGATAGCATTTTACTATGTGGATATAATATAGTTTCTCTGTTCTGTGGCTGCTGACTGCATTTGAGTTTTTCACTCTAAGGGTATTTTGGGTTTGTTGTGTTGTGTTTTTGTTTAAGACAGTGTCTCACTATATAGCTCCAGCTGGCTCAGAACTTACTGTGTAGTCTAGACTGGCCTGGAACTCACAGAAATCCACCTGCCTTGGCTTCCTAAGAGCTGGGAGGAATGTCTGCCCTACCGTTCTCTGAAAGAGCAGGTAGTGCAGCTAACCTGAGACATCTCCCTCCCTCCCTCCCTCCCTCCCTCCCTCCCTCCCTCCCTCCCTCCCTCGAACAAGGCCTCATTATGCAGCTCTGACTGGCCCAAAACTCACTATGTAGACCAGTGTGGCCTCAAACAGAGATCCACTTGCTTCTGCCTCCTAAGTGCTGGGATTAAAGATGTGCACGACTGGTGTGGGAGGTCCTTCTGTATATGTGTCGCTTTTATTGGTTAATAAAGAAGCTGTTTTGGGTCAATGGCTTAACAGAGTAAAGCCAGGCTGAAAGAGATATATATAGAGAGAGAGTAGGCAGAGTCAGGAGACACCATGTAGCCACCAGAGGGGAAAGACATGAGCTACCACCTGGAACCTTACCAGCAAGCCACAAGCCTCGTGGTAAAATATAAAATAATAGAAATGGGTTAATGCGCTGGGCGATGGTGGTGCACGCCTTTAATCCCAGCACTCGGGAGGCAGAGGCAGGCGGATCTCTGTGAGTTCGAGACCAGCCTGGTCTACAGAGCTAGTTCCAGGACAGGCTCCAAAGCCACAGAGAAACCCTGTCTTGAAAAACCAAAAAAAAAAAAAGAGAAAAGAAAAAAAGAAAAGAAAATGTAAAATAAAAAAAAAAGAAATGGGTTAATGCTAGATGTAAGAACTAGCTATCAATATGTTTAAGCTATTAGCCAAACAGTATTGCAAATAATATAGTTTCTGAGTGATTATTTTGGATCTAAGTGGCCATGAATGAACAAGCGACCTCCACCTACAGATTGGTGGGTCAATGTGGCCAACTAAATCCACTTAAAACCTGAGAGAGTTTGGGAAGGAATTCTAGACACACACATACACACACACACAAAACCAGATTTTGATACAGCTTCTTGCTCTGTTGGGGGGGGGGCATGCAATTCCCTTAAGAGAAATCTTCCTGATTCAGCAGTAGCAAGAAAAAACAACCAAACAAAAAACTGTGTGGTTTCAAAATGGTGGCTCTTGAGCTATGCTGCTAGCACAAACTTTGACTTTTTTCAGGAAACTAAGCATTTAAGTGGGGTTTGTGAGCAGAGTGCCACAACTTACTTAATGGCAACACAGACCTGCTGTGACCTGACCCTGGATCTGGGCAGAGAAAATGGCTCTCAGGCAGGGAACATGTTTCTGCCATGTTGGACTGGGCAGAGCCAACAGGCAGTGCCATGGAGTTGGTCCTAGCCATGCCTGCTTAGCATTAAAAGAAGCCGTTTCTGGTCAGAAAATAATTACAGATACACAATAAAGACAGATTCAGATAAAAAAGACCTCTAAATGGGTCACAGTGTTGGATAAATGTACATAGGCTTGGGAGAGAAAGGAAAAAGAATATAGACAGTTACAAAAAGAAGTAAATGTTTTTTTAAAAAGGTAAAGTCTTTAAAGAGACAGAGTACAGACAGTCAAAAATTAAGGGAATAAAGAAAAATAAGCCACTTAAAGATGGAATATATACAGAGATTCTGGATTATATGTAATATTGTGTTTTCTTTAAATTATTTGACTGTGAAGGAGCTAACAACAGAGAAACATTTCATAGTATGGGTTGCTAAGCTCAACCAACATATATATTTTAAAGGTTTATTGACTTCAAAATTTGTGTCTAAGGATATGTTGCTTTGGAAAAGAGATTCTTCTTTTGTTTTCACGGAAGATGGCAGATTCCTTCCAGACTAATGTCATTTGATGGACTAAGACCTCCTGAAAGGTCGCCGTGAACAGCCCCCCCCCAAATTACTTTGTCTAACAAAAAGCAGGAAGCAATTTGGAGAGAACTATGCCAAAATTCCTAAATATTGTTAATAAATGTTTGTTTACATTTAAAGGGGGCATATGTTATAGATATGAATACTTTGCATTGGTATGGATCTTGGTTATTGATACAAATTTTAGATTAATTTTGTTTTATATATTTCTGCTCTTGACTAAAGTATTGTGTTTGTGCAGCTCATTTAAAAATTAATATAAATTAAGAAATACAGGTTGCCAGGTGGTGGTGGCACACGCCTTTAATCCCAGCACTCGGGAGGCAGAGGTAGGAAGATTTCTGTGAGTTCGAGGCCAGCCTGGTCTACAAGAGCAAGTTCCAGGACAGGCACCCAAAACTACAGAGAAACCCTGTCTCAAAAATCAAAATAAATAAATAAATAAATAAAAAATTAAAAAGTTATTTTAAAAAAAGAAAAAATACAGGTTAATAGTCATCTATAATAGTAAAGCTTGTAGTCATGTTAGTGAGGTTTTCTAAATGTACAGAGATATATTTCAGATGGGTAGAGATTCTTCAAATCTTTCAGAGACCTTCAGAATATGGCATTTAAAATGTTTTAAGAACTTAGAACTTTTCCTGGCAGCACCAATAACTTCAAAAGGAAGATGGTTATCGAAGAGGCTCCTTATGAATGGAGTTGGTTAGCCATTTGGACAAGAAACTGCTATTGTCTGCACTGCTTGATGGTATGCTGTATGAACTGGACATGCAGGACCCACAGAAAAATGACTGTTTAACTTGCCTAAAGGTGAGACGATCCTTCAGGGTTCCTGCTTCATGAAAGAATCTGCCAGACATTCTGCAGGACACAGAAGGAAGTGACTAACAAACTGCCAATATAGGCGGAACTGTCTTTGAAATTTCCTGCTTCATGGAAAAGTCTGCAGGACACTTTGGGCCTGTAGGCTGAAGAAGGATGCCCCAACAGTACAGAAGAACTTTGGGTGACTGTCCAGGCAGCAAGATGTCTCTGTCAATTCTAGAGTTTTGGAAGTTGCTTACAATGCACTTCCTGTTAACTTAGGTAATACTGCATTCTTTTGGGGTCTTTGACAGAATTGAAGAATAGATAGTTATAATTATAGTTTTCCTTAGCGATGATAAAAGATAAAGTAGATATAAATATTTTAACTGTAATTCTTGCTTGATACCTGTTTTGATATATGTAATTTTACTATGTTAAAGTTAAAACCTTCCTTTTCATTTAAAAAGAAAAGGGGAAATGGTGTGGGAGGTCCTTTTGTACATGTGTTGCTTTTACTGGTTAATAAAGAAGCTGCTTTCAGCTAATGACTTAACAAAGTAAAGCCAGGCTGAAAGAGATATACAGAGAGAGTAGGCAGAGTCAGGAGCCACCATGAAGCCACCAGAGGGGAAAGACACGAGCTGCCAGCTAGAACCTTGCCAGTAGGACACAAGCCTTGTAGCAAAATATAAAATGGGTTAATGCTAGATGTAAGAGCTAGCTAGCAATATGCTTAAGCTTTTGGCCAAACAGTATTGCAAATGATATAGTTTCTGAGTGATTATTTCAGGTCTAAGCAGCTGGGAACGAAAGAGTGGCCTCCGCCCACTCATGGCCACACCAGGCCTCTAAATTTTTTATATTGTATTTACATGAGATATTTTTCCTCATTCCTTATTTTTTGACCTCTTTGTATTTTTGAATCTGAAGTGTGTCTTTTTATAGACACTGAACTGCTGGATCTTATTTTTCTATCCAGTCTGATGAGGTTCCTTGATCAGATTGTTTTATCCATTCACATTTAATGTAACTGTTTGACAGTATTGGGGCTCAAGCCCAGAACTTCTTACATACTGGACAAGTGCTTTGCTACAGAACTACATCCTTGGCCCCATTCCCATTTATTTATTGACCTCTTGCATCTTTGAATGATGTAACTGACCCATATTATTTTCTTCCTCTTGTGAAAATATCTCTGAATTAAAAGATTTCTAAGAATCTGGCCTATAGAATTGATTAGTGCAATAATGATCATTTAAAATGCTCCCTAATATTAAGCAAGGGTCAAGAGATCCTGAAATAGCTGACTTCACTTGGTAGAGTGCTTACCTAGCATGTACGAAATCCTAAATTTAGGTGTGGTGGCACAAGACTGTAATCTAAGCTCTTGGGAGACGAGGCAGGAGGACAGAAGTTCAAGGTTGTCCAAACTGCACAGTAAGTTTGAGGCCAGCCTAGGACACTACCTCAAACAAAATGGTAAGGGAAATACCAAAAATTAATAGGCAAGTACTTTTAACCTTAGGTTATTTGAGGCTCAGAGACTATTGTGACATTCTTCAAAGTTCCAAGTTTCTTATTTTATTTCATAATTAGTCTTAATATGAGGCAAAATTTCCAAGTTTCTTATGCCATTACAAGACAGCACAGTGTAAATCAAATGAAGTGGTTAGGAGTGGGTCTCAGAGAACACCGACCTTGTCTTTCTCATCAGTGTCTCCTGTTCCATGGGCAATGCATGTCAGTGTAGACTCATACTGAATTTAATGGGATCAAATTTAGTGCTCCACATGCTTCATATACTAAATAATAAAGGGGGCTTTCCCTTCCTTCCTACCTTTCTTCAATTTTTTTTTTAAAGGATTTATTTACTTGTTATGTGTATAACATTCCTTCCATGTCTGCCTGTGGGCCAGAAGAGGGCACCAGATCTCATTACAGATGGCTGTGAACCACCATGTGGTTGCTGGGAATTGAACTCAGGACCTCTGGAAGAGCAGTCAGTGCTCTCAACCTCTGAGCCATCTCTCCAGCCCCTTTCTTCAATTTTTTTGAGGGCACTTGCTATGTAGCCCAGGCTGGCCTTAAAGTTATGATCCTTCTGTCTCAGCCTTCAATATACAAGGACAGTATTGAAACAAACTTCCTAAATCATCACAATTTCATTCAAGCTAATATTCAAGAATCTTAGCTGGATGCAGTAGCTCATACCTATAATCCAAGCTCTTAGGAGGCCATGGAAGAGGACTGCTGTGAGTTCTTTCTAGCAGCAGAGGAAGGGGGAAAGGTGGCATTTGTGAAATTATAGTTCCATTTTTACTTTTTAAATATAATCTATAAATGTGCAGAGGAAGGAAGTTGGAGGAATATGTGCTGAGTTATTGATAGTGCTATTCTTGCAAAGTGAGTTCTTTAGGACAGATAAGCTATATCATACATTTTTGAAATGCTTGACATTTGAATAATTGTTACATCTGTCATGTGCATACGAGGCATAGTATAGAGCTTACTGTGTTGATATTGTACCTTAACTTCTCTATATCATTAGCTTGTTTTATATTTTGTGGTGGTGGAGCTTGAACCCAGGACTTTGTGCATGTTGGGAAAGTGCTCTACCACTAAGCCACTTCCCACTTCCCAGCATCTCTCACCTTACTTAATGTTTGTCTTGTTTAGGACTGAAATCTAGGACGGGAGAGATGACTCAGCTGTTAAAGGCTAGGCTCAACCAAAAATATAAGGGCTGAAGTCTAGTACCTGAAATATAGTGACTAATAAAACACAATGTGGTGGTTTGCATGTGAACGGCCTCCACGGGCTCATATGCTTAAATACTTAGTCTCCAGTTGGTGGAACTGTTTGGGAGCAGGTTAGAGGAGTTGTGTTACTAGAAATGGGCTTTGAGATTTCAAAAAAATCTCCCAGCAATTCCTGGTGTTCTGTCTTCTACCTGCAAATCAAGATGTGTGATCTCAGCTGCTGCTTCAGCCACCTGTGGGCATTCCATCACTCTGACATCATAGACACTAACCCTCTGGAACCATAAGCTCAGTTAAATGCTTTCTTTTTAAGTTGTCTTGACTATGGTGTTTCATCACAGCATTAAAAGTAACTGATGCAGCTCGTACAAATGACATTATCTATGAAAGATACTTGTCTGTTGTGTGAAATATTATTGTTCATAACGAATAGCTCACCCAGTAGTTGTGAAATTGGTTAAGAACACAAGTTGTAGAATCAGTCATCCTGAGACTGAACCCATGTTCTTCTGTTTAATAGATAAGAAACTTTGGACAAGTCCTTTAAACGACTTTTTGCCCAATTCCCACCAATAAGGATAACAGTACCTAATTCATGAGGTTTGTGGCAAAGATTAGGCAAGATCAACCCCAGAAAGTGCTTAGCATTAAATGCTTGATAGATATCTACAACAAAAGTTGTTATTATTTTTTTATTACCAGTACAAGTTTTGGAAACACAACCCCTACAAAGTTGATTCCAGGTTGTCCTGGTGTCACAGGCCTCTGAGACAGGATGAGACAAGGTTTCCTCTCTCACTCCCACTTCCAACCCCACATGTTTGAGCACTTGGTCCCTAGCTGCGCATGCCTTGACATTTTTGGAGGTTATAGAAACCTTGGGGAGGCGGGGTAGGATCTAGCTGGAGGAGGAGGATCTCTGGAGAATATTCTCGAGGTTTAATTACTGACCCCTTCATCCCAGTGTTGTCTCTACTTGCTGATCTACCCAGGTGCAAGCAAGCTTCCCTGCCACAGCTCCGAGCTGCTGTCGTCATGCTGCCCCTGCCTGAGGGACGAGATTCCCTCGAACTGAGAGCTAAATGAAATCCTTTCTGCCTTAAGTTGCATCTTGTCAGGTGTTCTATCAAAGCAATGAGAAAGCAATCACCACATCAGTTAGACAGAGATCAAGCCAGAGTCGTGGTTAAGCAATATTCTTTCTTTAATTCCCTTTTGCAAATGGAAGCCCCTGAGCTGATACCCACCCCCACCCCTACCCGACTGCCTGGGAACCTTCAAATGCAAGGCCCCTGCCTAAACCTGGTGGAAAGGAACGATTACCTCTCCCTATGATGGCCTATTTTAAAAAATCCTAGTCACTTAAGAAATGGGGCCAGGTACAGGAGCTGGAAGACAAGGCCTAGGTCAGATCAGTCTGAAGGTGTCGGGGTTGTGAGACCCTTGAGAAGGGTTTGCAAGCACATCCCTAAGCTCAAGGGCAGCATGGCTGTGAGAGGAGAAGAGACAGACAGACAGTCTGACTCCTCAAGGTCCTGCCTGCCTGGTCATGGACACTGACGTCACCATTACCACCAAAAGCCTCCAGTTGGAGAATTTTCCAGTTACTCTGGGATAGGGTTTGCTAAGCATCCCCTCTGGCCCCTGATCTGAGGCATCCGTGGGGTCCCCCTGAGACCAAACCTGGGAGAAAGAAGGACTCTGGGGACATGCAAAGGCGGGGAGCAGAGGTCCCGCCCACCCCAAGCTCTACAGGATGGTGGCTCCGGCTGCATCTGGGCTCCGAGGGTCCTTCACACCGATGATGAAGTTGTTGGTTCTCCGACTGCCGTGGACCCAGGATAAGACATCTACCTTCTCCACATGGTGACCCCTGGCTTCCAGGAACTCAATCTCTTCCTCGGTGAACTCACCTGGAAACCATCCCCCCGGCAAACATGCATTTGGAGCACTGACTCAGGAACCTATGATTAGATCTGACTCAGTCTGGACTATCGCCACAGCAGGAACAGTGTGATTTTGCATAAACTGCTTTACTTCAGTGGGTCTCCTTGTCCTCCTACACAAAATGGGAGATTATAGAGAACCCACTACATAAGGATTACCAAGCTCGGAGCCTTACATACAGACAGGGATCAATGACGGGTAATCACTCTTTTTGTTTGATTTTTACAGACAGGGTCTCTTAATTATGTAGCTCCAGCCGTCCTGGAACTTGCTATGTAGATCAGGCTGGCTTCAAACTCACAGAGATCCGCCTGCCTCTGCCTCCTGAATGCTGGGATTAAAGGCGTGCGCCACCACACCCAGCCTCAGCACTCATTTTTAACAGCAAAAGGCCTGGACTCTATCTCCAGGTGTCACCACTGCTGTGTGGGTTACCGCATGATCTACTTGACGGTCATTCACCCAGTCCTGTCTTCTTCACAGCTTCACGCACTGGCCAAAGGCATCTTTCTCCCGCTCTCTGATAGGTCTCGAAATAAAATTCAAAGTTCACCTCTACGGCCCACCACCAGCTGGGACCCCAGTCCCTCTCTAGTCTTCTGACTTCCTTCTGTTCTCTACCTTGTTTAACTCACTTCCAGCCATACTGCACCCTTGCTGTCTCTTAAGGACAAGGCCTTTGTCCCTGCTAGCACTCCATTTTGGAATGCTTTCCCCTGGTTGTCACAAAGATGGCTCCTTTACTTCATTCCTGCCAAAGGCATCTCTTTGAGAATCTCCCTGTTATCTAGAATATTAGTCTCTGCCAGGTCTTCCTCCCTTCCTCCCTTCCTTCCTTCCTCCCTCCCTTCCTTCCTCCCTTCTTCCTTCCTTCCTTCCTTCCTTCCTTCCTTCCTTCCTTCCTTCCTCCCTCCCTCCCTCCCTCCCTTCCTTCTTTCCTTCTTTCCTCCCTCCCTCCCCCTCCCTCCCTCCCCCTCCCTTCCTTCCTCTCTCCTTTCCTTCCTTTTTTTTTTCCTTTTGAAATAGGGGTCTCATGTAGCCCTGCCTGACCTCAGACTCCCGATGTCCCTACTAGCGGAGATGCCCCTGAACTTCTGATCCTCCTTCCTCTACTACCGGAGTGCTGGAATTCAGGGCAGCACAAGCTTCAGTTTATATGGTACTGGAATAGAGCCTGGGGCCTCATGTACTCTGGGCAAGCACTCTACCAATGGTGCTATGTCCATAGTCATATCCGGCCATTTTCTTTGGTTTTGTTTGAGACAGAGTCTCACTGTGTATCTTTTGCTGGTCTGGAAGTTGCTATGTAGACCAGGCTAGCCTTGAACTCACAGAGCGTTGCCTGCTTCTACCTCTCAAGTGTTGGGATTAAAGGCGTGTACCACTGCACCTGGTACCCCCTGCTTTTCCCACAAAGTATTCACTATTATTCCTACTGATTGGCTGCAACCCTCTCCTTAATTTAAGGTTTTTTAAAGCAGGTTGTCTTGTTTGTGATTGCTTCCTAGTGCTTACAGAAAGTCAGCACACTGTAAAAATTAAGTCTATGTTTGCAAGATTATAGTTGCTTCACCTCTGGTTTGAGTTCAGGTTTTCATCATCTCCTGCCTTGGGCCATATCCCACGTGCTCCTCTAGACTTCCATTCTCCTCTCTTTAATCCACCTTCCCTTCCCAAAGCAAATCCGGCCGTAAGTCTCTCCCCAGTTGAGTGCTTCTTAACTTAGACTCAACAGACGGTCTGGTTTATGTCACTTCCCTTGTTCCTTTATAAAGATTTGGTCTCCTTATGTCCCCAGACAGGATGATTTTAAGTGGTTCTTAAGAAAAAGCATTATTATTTACTTATTAATTTTTTTTTTCAATAGCATCTTTCTGTTATATAGCTCTGCTGTCCTGGAACTCACTCTGTAGACCAGGTTGACCTCAAACTCACAGAGATTTACCAACCTCTGCTTCCTAAGTGCTAGGATTAAAGATATGCACCCTCTAGCTTGGCCGCTAAAACTCCGTATTACTGAATAGTATTAAATCATCACATCAGAAATCTGTTTCCTTTGTGGTTCACTTTTCATCCTTTTGATTATGGCAAGGAGCAAGTTTCAGGCTGGTCTCTAATATTTCCTGAACTCTTTCACAGTGAGAATGATCCTCCAGGCCTTTTGTAGACAACACCACCTAGCAATAACCTAAGCATATTTGACTTTTAAATAACTATTCAGGATCTATTTGTTGCAAATGCTGCCATTTTCCTATTTGTGATTTAGGTTTAAGTTCACACTACACTTAGTTAAAAAAAGGGGGGGATGAGGATGGTTTGAGCGATAGCTCAGTGGTTAAGAGCATTGGCTGCTCTTCCAAAGGACTCAGGTTCTGTCCCAGCACCCACATGACAGCTCACAACTGTCTGTAACTCCAACTCCAGGGGATTTGACACTCTCATACAGACATATGCAGACAAAATACAAATGCACAGAAAACAAAAATAGGTCATTAGAAAAATGAAGTGCATCTGTAGAGATTATGCACAGTGTGGCACAGGGTTTGTGTAAAGTCACAAAGGGGCTAGGCAAATTTAGAAGTTTGGAAAGCTCTCCCACGCCATTCTTTCTGGGTTCTTCACAGATTGTTCCTCCTGTCCAGAAAGTCATTTATCACTACGTGCTGAATTCCCACTCCTAATCCAGTCAGTTGCCACCTCCTCCGTGAAACCTCCAAAAGCCACTTGCTGGTAAATTTTTAAAAAATATTTCTTTTTTTTTTTTTTTTTTTTTTTTTTGGTTTTTTCGAGACAGGGTTTCTCTGTGGTTTTGGAGCCTGTCCTGGAACTAGCTCTTGTAGACCAGGCTGGTCTCGAACTCACAGAGATCCGCCTGCCTCTGCCTCCCGAGTGCTGGGATTAAAGGTGTGCGCCACCACCGCCCGGCTAAAAAATATTTCTTATAGTTTATTTAACTTTAATTTATGTGCATTGGTATGAAGTGTCAGATCCCCTGGAACTGGATCTTCGGACAGTTGTGAGCTGCCATGTGGGTGCTGGGAATTGAACCCGGGTCCTCTGGAAAAGAAGTCAGTGCTCTTAACCGCTGAGCCATCTCTCTAGCCCCTTGCTGGTAAATTTTTAACTAGTTTATAGTCTCCATGAGCTTCTTTAGCTGCAAAATAGTGATGATACTGACGGAGCAAAGACTGTCTCCATCAATCCTAGATCCTCTTTGAACTAGCCGAGTAGATTATAATAAAAACTACTCAAAAGTGCGGTGTTTTCCTATTTATAAAACTAAACCATGTTCAAAATGAAGCTTTTGTTGTTGGGACAACTCTGTCTCCTCACCATAAACTGCTGAGGTCGTGATCTTGTCCCTGCTCTCCTCTCTGATCCTAGCATCTCCTCATTCACCTTGATCTCTTTTTATCTCTTAAAAAGCACGAAGCCCAATTCTGCTCCAAGTTCTCTGCACTTGTTCTTCGTCTACAAAGCTCTGCCCCAGTTTCTGGCATGGCAGGGGCTTTCTCATTCTTCAGATCTCGGCTTAGATGTCACCTAAGAGAAGCCTCCCCTGATCCCTGAAGGTCCAGTTACATCATGCTGCTCTGATGCAGTGCCTGAGCTTTCCTTTTGCTAGCTCACACTCCTCTGATTATTCTTCCTTCTGCCTGTAAACGCAGTATCCCTGAAGCTGGGATGCTGCTTGGCACATAGTAGGTGTTCGTCATACCCCACAGAATGGAAGCTTGCACAACAACAACTGTTATTTTATAAAGGAGAAAATGAAGTCTCAAGAGTTGAGATATGGATTTCCTAATGTCACAGGAAAGGCCAAGATGGTTCCAATCTCCAGATCTTACAGTAGCCCTACAGGAATTTGTTAGGGGAACTCCCCAAAACCTTCACAAAAAGGAAGTTAGTGCTGGTCAAGGCAGGTGAAGCCTTGGGAGAGCCCTTCTCCACCAACCCCTGTGCCCATCCCACAGGATTTTGCTCTGCACTCACTGTCCACCTGCAGGAGGTTGGACTGCAGGTCTGGATGGAGGCGTCCTCGGGCCAGGCTGTCACTCAGGTTCCGGTTCAACGTCAGGACATTCAGGAGAACCTGTAGGCAGGCGAGGGGAGTTGAAGGAAGGGGCGCAACCAGCACCACTCTTCTATAGTCTAGCCAGGGGCTTCCTTTTTCCTCTCTGAGAAGGCAGGGTTAACAGTTAGGAAGATTTAGGGATCAACATGGGTAGTGTAGCTTAATGGTCGGGAGTTGGGTAGACTCCGGAACTGAACTTCCTACCCAATGCTACTAACCGAATCAACGTGAGTCAACTTCTTAACCTGCCTGAGCTTCAGTCTCCTCCTCTGTAAAACCAGAACAGTCATTCTGCCCAGAGTTGGAGGAGTTAAAGGGGTCAACACACACAGTGCCTAGCATCTAGCAAGGACTCTGATGTCAGTTATTGTTTTCTCCACTTCACAGGCGAGGACACTAAGGATCAGGAGGATAAGGATAAGGATCAAGTGATTTCCCCATTATCACTTGATTATTAGCAGCACTTGGGCTGGAACTCAGGGAAGTCTAGTTCCAGAGCTGTTAACCCATTCTATTATTTTATATTTTACCATGAGGCTTGTGGATGGTTATCTCTTGCTTCTTGGGCGGCTACAAGGCGTCTGCCTGACTCCACCTTCTTTTTCCCTGCATTCAGCTCAGTTTTTTTTTTAACCTACCTATATTCTGCCCTGCCACAGGCCAAAGCAGCTTCTTTATTAACCAATAGCATACAGAGGGGAATCCCACAGATTTAGCTCATCACCTGTCAAAAATATGAGTATTGTGTGTGTTAGGTGCTCAAGGCACTCAGGGAACTGTCTTCAGGTATTCTGAAGAGTAGCACGACCTTCCTTTCAAAATAAGAGTCCACAGAGTGCTGGTGGTCTATTCAGATACAGAGCAGGGGATGATGGGACTTGAGGCTTACAGAACACAGGCAGCCCAGATGTTATAATACTTCGGAATTCTATGGCCCTGCGATTTCCCCCGGAACTTGGGAAGACAGAGATCGTCAGGACCCCATTTTCACTATGAAGGCCAGCCCGGCATACCTGTGCCCGGCACAGGACCCGTGCAATGTGGTACAGCTCGTGATTGCTGGAAAAGTGATAGAAGACAACCCAGAGACGTGTGGGGTACCTGCAGACCACTTCACAGCACGGCTCCTGACTACAAAAGACTCCTAACGGAGTAAATCTCACCTGGGTCAGGCCACTGAGGCCTCGGGCGGCTCCGTTGGCCCCCAGAGCGAGGTAGGTCCCACAGAGGCCCTCTGCTGGTCGGACTACAGTGGGCAGCAGGAAAGAGAGGGGCCGCTTCCCTGGCTGTACCGAGTTCTCCTGTTGCCAGAGGCAGAGATGAAAAGGGAGATGGAGAGTGGAGCGACACGGGGAAGGGACCAGTTTAGCGCCTTTCCCACTGCTCTTCTACACGGTCCACAGATTCAGCTCCTGAAAGATGGGTCCCCTCCTGGCCACAATGTGAAAGAGGAAGTGTTCCTGGAAGACTAGCGCTGTAAGAGCGAGTGAGATGTGGAACCGTTGAGTTATGGGGTTGGTATGGATGGAAGGGGGAAAGACAGTCAAGAAAAATGGTAATGGGGACAGTAGACTTCCCATTGGACCATCTCTGTGTTTTTGCCCTATAGGAAGCTTGCCGGAGTAGAAACGCTGGTCTCCAAGTGGACAGTAATACCTAATTCCTCCTCCTGGCCCCTCTTTAGTATCCAGCCACAGATCCGAGCGCCATTAGCCCAGCATTATATAATCTTAGCTCTCTAGTGCTAGAAAGATCTCAAGCCCTAACTGGGGTCAGTTGTCTCATTGCCCAGAGAGGACGCAAGGTTTTTTCCCTAGTCTCACTAAGATCATGACAGAGTGGCTCAAGAACTCCTTAGACCCACCAGCCTCCATGTTCCAGATTTAGCAGGGTTTAACAGAAGTTCTTATAGGAAATAGGGGGGGAAGAAAGCCCCATGGTCCTACCTAGCCTCAAGGTCCCTGGGAGAGCAGAGAAGCAAGAGCCTACCAGGCTGGGTGCAGAGTGGTTAGCAGTCCTGTTGGGCCAGGAGAAGTCCAGCATCTGGCTGTTGAGTAGGATCCCAGAGGGAGTGATGAGGCCACTACCAAAAGGCCGGTTCAGGGAGCTGGGCAGGTAGAAGTGAGGTTGAGTGAGCTCTATGGTGCCTTCACCTTTACCCAGCCCCCACCTCCCATCCTGCTTGGAATGATTTCTTGTCACTGGTGCTAAGCCTAAACTGACATACCTGACCATGGCCACAATGAAGTCATCAGGGCCCATGATCAGCACCTGGGCAGCTGTGGGAGCTCCATCCAGCTCATAGACAGGCAGGAGTGGGGCAGGGGCTGCCTGAGAGTCACTGATGTGGCCCCGGAAGTTGGCAGCCTCCACCTTGCTGCAAAGGGGGCGGTAGAGGAATGAGAGCACAACAGCTTTGATCACATCCCACCTGTCTGTGACGTTCATGTGGTTCCTGGGTTAGATCTGCCTGCTTTGCTGGAATAATAAGCCTACAATGGTAGTTCGCACTGCTCACACATAGGAAACTCCCTTGGTTAGATCTGCCTGCTTTGCTGGGATAATAAGCCTACAATGGTAGATCGCACTGCTCACACGTAGGAAACTCCCTTGGTTAAATCTGCCTGCTTTGCTGGAATAATAATAAGCCTATAATGGTAGATCACACTGCTCACACATAGGAAACTCCCTTGGTTAAATTTGCCTGCTTTGCTGGAATAATAGGCCTACAATGGTAGATCGCACTGCTCACACAAAGAAAACTCCCAGGAGAGAACTACCGAATTGAAGCAACTTATTTAGGTGTTATTCAGCAAGCTAGAGTCAGCTTTTTATTTTACTTAATGTTCCAATCAAGCATCACAGTTATTTGGCTCTGCTCCTTTCTGTGAAAATGCCTGGGGCCTGGTGGATGCTCTGAGATACTTGTTTGGATAAACAAGCTTGCCTGATTTGGCCTAATGTTTGTAGTTTGGAGCTAAAGTTCATTTAGAATTTAGTTAGATGGGGCCCATGAGATGGCTCAGTGGGTAAACAAATGTTGCAAAATAGAAAGGACAATGCAGTAATCTCCATCATCAATCTTAAGTCAACACGGCATGCAGTTTGCTTCCTTCAAGGCTAGCTGCTTTCTGTGCAAGCCTGATAACGTGAGTTGTCCTCTGACCTCTACACACACAACGGCAAGTATACGGCTCTGCAGGCATTCACAAATCACACATCATCCTCATTAAATAAATAAAATAAATATTTAAAAACTGTTTAGTTAGGAGGTTAGAGGGTTGGCTCAGTGGTTAAGAGCACTGGTTGCTCTTCTAGAGGACTCAGGTTCAATTCCCAGCATCTACATGGCAGTTCACAATTGTTCGTAACTCCAGTTCCAGGGGATCTGACATCCTCACACAGACATACATGTAGGCCAAACAGTAATGCACATAAAATTAAAATAAATCTAATAAAGCAAAACAAACAAAATATTTAGTTAGAAGCCAGAAGTGAGCCGGCGATGGTGGCCCACGCCCTTTAATCCCAGCACTCAGGAGGCAGAGACAAGGTGGATCTCTGTGGGTTCGAGGTCAGCTAATCTACAAAACTGATGACCACACACAGTGAGCTACAGTGCTTTGGTCAGGCAGAAGAAGCTCAATTTTCACCCTTCATCCTTGCTGCTTTGATGCTCTTTAGTTTGCATTGTTCTTATTTTTGCTTTGTTTCGATCAATGATATTAACTTTTGTTTTTTGAGACAGGATCTCTCTTTATAGCCCTGGCTGACCTGGTACTCACTAGGTAGACTAGGTTAGCCTTACATTCAGAGATCTGTCTGCCTCTGCCCCAGAGTGCTGGGGTTAAAAATGCCTGCCCCCACTATATCCAGCACGATATTAATCTTTGTTATAGTGTGTGTGCATTTGTGTTGTGTGAGGGCACGAGTCTGCCGTGGTGAACACATGACATGATGCACATGTGGAGGTCAGAAAACAATCATGGGCATCTGTCCTCACTGTTCACTTTGAGGCAGGCTTGCTGCTGTTTTGTTTTTTTTCCCCACTGTCTATGCCAGGGTGGCTTCTGGGAATTCTAGCCCCACCTCAAGAGGTTACTAGAATTACAGATACTCATGCTGGGTTTTTAATATGGGTTCTGGGGATTAAAACTCAGGTCCCGGGCTGGAGAGATGACTTAGTGGTTAAGAGCATTGCCTGTTCTTCCAAAGGTCCTGAGTTTAATTCCCAGCAACCACATGGTGGCTCATAACCATCTGTAATGACATCTGGTGCCCTCTTCTGGCCTGCAGACATACATACAGACAGAATATTGTATACATAATAAATAAATAAATATTAAAACTCAGGTCCCCACACTTGTGCCGAAAGTGATTTTACCCACTGAGCTATCTCCCAGTCTCTATGGCTTTAAATTGACAGATACAATTAGATGTATTTCATACAAAGCAGCTCCCATTGTAGCTCAGGTTGACCTATGACCTAGCTCAGTAACTTACTGTATAGCCCCAGCTGACCTTGAAGTTATGGCAGTCCTCCTGCCTCATCCTCCTGAATGCTGGAATTATAGACACAAGACACCAACATATTGTGAGGAGGAGGTACTTACACATGGAAGAATGGTCAGATCTCACTAATTAACAACTGTGATAGTCCACAGTTATCATTTTTGTAGTGAAAATACCGAACTCTTTGTATTATTCAAACTGCAGTAGCTTGTCACTAACTCCAGTCACCATGTTATGCGAGAGCTCTCTTGAATTTGTTCCTGCTACTTGCAACTGGGCATCCATCCCTTTCTCTGAAACCTCTGAATCCTCCTCTTTTTGCTTTTAAATTATAAGCTGCTCACAACTGAATCCTTAGAGTGATGTTTGAGTAACAGTACAAATTTACATAAACCATATTTTTGGCTTCTGGTTTTCCTGGAGCTAGACTGTAAGTCAGGTACCGTAGCAGTCAAACAATTAACCCATTCTTACCTCTATGGCCAATTAATAAAAACAAATTGCATTTATTGCACATTTACTATGTTGCCAGTTAATGTGCTAAATGCTTTACATGTTTGTCTTTTACTTATTTACAGGTGATTATCATCAAAACCTCACAGAGTGGATACAGATTTGCCAGGGTCCCTGTGGAAACAGACTTAGTGGGTTTAAGTTCCTCTCCCAAGTGAGAGCCGGCAAATGGTAAAGTGTAAGTCTAACAGAAGCAGTCTCACCAGAGCCCAATCTCACCACTGTGTTTCTGGCAAAGACAGAACTACTCAGAAGCTCCATCCACTCCAGCATCTGCACAGAGACTATTTTGTTGCTCTCAGACTTTCCTTTTCTACCCAAAGTGGAGAGCAGCTGTGTCCATATGGGTGAGATCCATGCAGGGGTCAAAAAGGGTTCATAAGCAGTTGTGACCAACTCACTGTGCAGACAGGGAAGGCGATGCAGCCAGAGGCACCTAGTGTCACACCGAATTAGGGTTCAGCTGAAAGGGACTCGAGACTTCACTAGCTGCTTACCTGATCCCTTCTCCCATATCTACCCCGATTTCTGCAGCACCCAGGGTCATGTCCCGGGACAAACCTGAGCATGTCATCCATGCTCTCGGTGATGGTAGAATCGTAGGCAGGATCTCCCAGTCTGCTAGCCAGGGCCAATGCAATCTTCAGGGTCTGAAAACATAGCAGGGATGTGGGAAAGGCTGCCAGGCCCCTCCCAGCACCCAAACTCAGGGGATCCTCGTGTTTAAGAAAACTTAAAGGTGTTTCAGTCCTGCTCCAAGGAGATCCTCCATTTCCCCACTTCTCGTGGTCCCAAATCCAGGTAAGGTGGAGAGTGGGCCTTACCTCCGCTACCCAGTGAAGCGCCTGCTCACGGGACACCAGGCTGGTAAGGTTGAAGCCCTCTAGGATGTTGAGAGCACTGATGAGGGCAGGGCCTGTGTGTGGGGGTGGGGGACTGAGAACCAGGTGGCCTGAAAGGATAGGAAATGACCAGATGGCAGGAGAGGAGTCAAGTCATCTTCATATAGCACATCTTAAACGCACACCCCACCATTACACACACAGCAATAACCCTTATCAGACGAGGAAACCACTAAGAGGCAAAGGCACCCACGGAAGCTCACATACTGGTCAGAGGTGGGGCCAAGCTCGAAATCAGGCCCCAACTCTCCGCTCCCTCGGCCAGAGGAGGAAATTAAGGCTTAAGAGCTGTGCTGTACTCGCGTTGGCAGCAAACAAATTAAATCTGTGCTCAGAGTCACATTACAGGTCACTGGCAAAGCAGGGATGGGTGAGCAAATGTCCACAGAATCCTTGTTTGCCATGAATCCTTCAATCACTCCCACAGGCCAGGACCTGTTCAAGAGCCCCGATGGCTCTTCTCAACCTGAAACTTCTTGGGAGTGGCAGCTTTCCCTTCCTACTCTGTAATTTAGTGGCTGGACAATAAAAGAATAATCACAACACTGGCGGCATGGAACACTGACATTAACTACCTCATTCGTCGAATCAACCTTACTCTACAGGGGCAGAAACTGAGGCATGAGAAGCAACTGGGCCAGGACTAGAGGAGATCAAGTGAACCTATGGTACCCAAGGCCCTGGACCAGAGATAACCCAGTGCAGGGAGGAGAACAGAGGACCCGGTAATATTCAGTGTCCACTGTGCTCAAGGCCGCTTCCCATACTATCATCAGATCCTCATGGGCACCCTGAGATGTGGACGCCATTACTGGCTCCATTTGAAGGAGGGAACCAAGGCTCAGAGTGGGAAGTTCGAGGCGAGAGGTACAGCTGAGGCCCTCCTGACTCCAAGGCTATATTCTTTCCTCAACGTCATATACTACTACCTCTGGTTGAGGAATCGGGAAGACAGGCACCTGGGAATATGAACTCAGAGGAAGCCTCACCCGGGACTTGGGGTAACCTGTCCTTCCTAGAGTGGAGAGAACCCAAAAACTCCCGAGGGACCCAGAACCCAGCATCTTGGGGTCAGCAAATATAAATTGCATTCACGCCACAGGCTTGGCTTTCTAAACTTATGATTGGTTTCTTGAGTCAGGCAGGTTGTTCCCTTCCCTCCCTGGGCCTCAGCTGTCTTTTACTGTCAGTGAGGGGCAAGTCTGTGATTGTCTTGACAGGTTGATTCTGCCCTTCCATGAACTTGGGTCTGACAAATTCTTCTTAGGAAGCACAGGTCAACAAGAAGGGAGCTAGCGGATAGGGTTGAGGCAATACAGAACCCAAATCAAGAAAACCTCAGCATCTGGGAATGAAACTCAGTAATGGGGAATTCGTCCTCTATTAGAGTCCCAATTCCCAGCACTATAAAAAAAAAAAAAAAAAAAAAAAAAGCAAATAAATCACAAATCCCCACAAAACAAAAGGTCGTGTTTAGAACCCCAAACTTCCAGGTCTTAGCCATTGGCTATATGCCCCCACACCACATCCTCATCACTTAGGGTAACTGACCCCATGGTTATTTCAGAAGGTGGCTGGCTCTGGCTGCCTAGGGAGTTCATTGCCTCAGTATATCTCCTGTGACATGGAGAGGAGTTTCCAGGCCAAAAAGATGTGGCCATGGACTGGAAAGCTTCTCCTGAGTGGGGACCCTTAGGAGCTGGGGGAGAGATCACCTCGGTAAACTCCACACACAGGCTTCTCCATGAGGGCGCTATAGTTGCTAAAGTCCTCTTCAGTTATGACACCCCCTGCGTGCTGAGCCTGGAGGGGAGAAAATGTCCATCTGTCACCGTGAGCACGATACATGCCAATCACCAATCTTGCACAAATCAATGTGCTCATTCCATTCTCATAGCAATTCATTGTTAATCTTTTAAAAATAATTTAAAATTATTTCATGTATATAGGTGTTTTGTCAGCATGGTTGTCTGTGCACCACATGCATGCAGTCCCTATGGGGGCCAGAAGAGGGCGTCAGATCCCCCTTGGAATTAGAGTTAGGGATGGTTGTGAGATGCTGAGAAGCAAACCTGGTCCTCTAGAAGAGCAGCCAGTGCTCTTAACCACTGAGCCATTTCTCCAGCCCCATGCCAATTTTAAATTAGTATTACCACTATCAACCTTTATACTTTCTAGTTTGTAAAACTTTTGACTTATCTGCCCTTAGTGAACTGCTCACTGGATTTCTAGGGTAGTATATAGTAATGTGTCTGGCAGATTAATAAAGCACAGTACCTGGTACAGAGAATTCCTTCAAGCCTGAATGACACACCTATGTAATCCCCACAGAGACAACAGAGGTTTAGATAAATGTCCCCAAGGCGTAGCACCACTCATCTGGCCTGTGCACACCGTTCTTGAACTTTTCCTTGACAACATTGTCAGAATCGATGATTACCCTAGACTAAGCCTCTTTGGAGTTAGGGGGTACCCTCCTATGTCAATCTCCTCACTCCTGATGGTTACCAGGGAAGAAAATGTTACCATCAGATCTTGGACAATCCCAAACAGAGCAGGGAAGATTCTGGGCCCAGGGGAACTGAGACTAATGCTGACTTTCCACCAGGCCTGGAAGGAAACAGGCCAGCCTCCTATACAGCTGGCACCAGCCCGGAGAAGCCCAGCTTTCCTCTCAAGACAGAACATCTCCAGCCCTTGTTTATCCTGTCAGTATAGGCAATGCTTCTTGCCCTAAATAACCACTGGTCTCATTTCTATCACCAGAGGTTAGCTGTGTTTATGAAGCACACAGCCAGAAACTATATAGAGGAGAAAAGGGGAGGATGGCATCCCTGCCATAGGGTCACTGGGCATACCCCACCTTCCACTGTTAACACTCACCTCGACCACCATCTCTAACGTGAGGTTGCCGCCATTGTAAAAGGCAGCAGGGCCAGAGATGCCAAGTATATCCAGTACTTCGGCTAGATCAGGCCGTCGCAGCAGGGAGCCAGGCAAAGGTGGGTGGCCCGATGGCAGGAAGGTCTCCAGGAAACGTTCGGATGCATTGGGAGGCAGCTGCTCGGCCAAGGCATGGGCTGGGGGGAAGTTGAGAGGCTGGGTGGGTGAGGCCAAGACTGGACTGGATGGCTGAGGTGTGTATGGGTGGGGTGGATGAGGGCTAAGTGACTGGCCCTGAGAGCTCTGGCTCCCCAGAGCCTGTCATGGCGGGTAGGGATACACATAGGCTCTTCCCAGACCCTCTCACTGGAGGCTGCCTCCAGCTGGGATGGGAAGAAGTCTGAGGAGCAAACTGGAAAAAAGAACCCCTTTGCTTGGGGCCCAAATCTCAAAGGCCTCCCCCATTAACCTTGTACCTCCCCCCCGACCTCCAGGCCCCACTGACCTAGATCATGGGTCACGTTGAAGCCATCTTGGGCCACAGCTGCTGCGAAGGCCAGGACTTGGGACCAGGGCAGCCTGAGGGGGCCGGAGAGCAGGGGGTGGAGGAGGTCCTGGGGGGAGGAGGAGGGGTCCTGGGGGAAGGGGGATTCCTGGGAAGGAGAATCCTGGCAAGGGAAGGGGATATTAGGAAGGGGAGTTGGGAAGGGAAGAATCCAGGAGGACAGGAGAAGGCCGCCCAAAGAGGGATGTAGGCAGAGGCCCCTGGTCCCCAGGGGAGAGTCTTTACCTGCCATAGAGCTGATGAGCTTCATGTAGCCCTTTCACCATTCCGGGGACCCCCACCAAGAGCCCAGGCTGGGCGAGGCGGGCAGGCGAGGGAGAGAGGAGACCAGGTCACTGGAAGGGGGGGGCTGGGCTGAACTCCGCAGAGCCCCAAGCCAGGAATGGCTGGCACAGGGGAGAGACACAGGCCAAGGATCCCAAGAGAGGGCCAAGCTTTCCCCAGGGAGTACCTCTCCCTCATCCCTGATTTTTTATATGCAAATGCAGAAAGGTCTTTGGCTCCCATAGTTGAGGGGTTTAATAAGTTAAGCAAACCCTTTCAAGAGGCAGGACAGAAACAATCTGAGTAAAGCTGTTCACACTGGATAATGGGACCCTTATCTTTTTATATGAGGAACAAAGGACCTCAGTTTAGTCAGTTCATTTTCATGCCACCACCATTAGAGCTGTGATAACTCAGGGGTGTGTTTGGGTTTTCCCATAGCACTAAACACCTGCTTTCCCAAGTTACCCTGTTTCCTCCTCTGCTCTCAATAAGTAGTGAGTTTGCCTCTAGTGTTTTTCTCCCAGTATAGCACAGCCTGGGAAAATTATAGCCATCAGGCTTAGAGTGAGAGAGATGAGGGTTTTGCTTGTTTGCTGTTCTTTTGGGGTTTTTGTTTGTTTGTTTTTGCTTTTTTAAGACAGTTTCTCTTTGTAGCCCTGGTTGTCCTGGAGCTCACTCTGTAGATCAGGCTGGCCTCGAACTCAGAAATCTGCCTGCGTCTGCCTCCCAAGTGCTGGGATTAAAAGCATGCGCCACCACTGCCCAGTAGAGATAGATGAGTCTTGTGGCAACAACTGAGTAGTATTTTGGGTACTCAAAGGAGGCCTTCTACTCTCTTCCAGACAGACAAGACTGCCAGGGAAGTAAGATGTTGTGGTGTTATCTGTTATTAGTCATCTAAATCTTTTTGTCCATTTTATTTTAATTTTAAGATTATATTTATTTAATTAGTTTGTGTGTATGAGAACGTGCATATACCATGATGTGTGTGTGTGTGTGTGTGTGTAGAGCAGAGGACAACTTGTAGGAACAGGTCCTCTCCTACTGTGTGGGACCTGGAGATCAAACTTAGTGGCAGACGCCATCACTCTCGGTTGGTCCTTGTTTATTATTCTAGGTGGGGGCAGGCAAGTTGCCCGCCTTTAGATGGCCTAAGAGCATTTTGCTCAACTCATTTTGCCACCCACACAGTAAATATGCAACAAATCAATGCTCAGGTTGCCAGAAGGGAATGTAGGGAGGCCCCTAACCCTCTCCTTGGGCCCTCTCTTCTCACCAGGGTGCTCACCTTGGTATCCCAGGACCTCTGCAGGGCCTCTTCCCTGAGGGCCCCTGGTGCGGACTCCCGGAAATCGATCAGGTGGCTCTCATTCCGTCGGATATCATGAACCAGCATCACACCCCCACTGGGAAAGACACAGACAGTGGAAAGTGATGAGAACATGGCGCCCTTCTCAAAGATTAAACTACCAGTCCCTTAATCCTCTGTGGTGAGGCTGTTTGCCACATTGGGTCAGATGCTGGAGCCCCCTTCCCAGCAGGAATTCAGAAACTCAGTCATCCTACAAGGGTAAAGTAAAATCAAGGGGGTAGGAGACCCAGGTTACTGGAGACTTTAATCCCTGATTAAGAAAAATGCAGAGACTGGGGGAACAGGTTGTTCTGTCCCCTCCCTAGACCAGAGCTGGACCCCTGCCAGCTTCCTGCACCTGCCTGCCTGGTATACCCTCCCTTTCCCCCAGGACTGGATTATGTAAGGATAAACCACGCAGAGCCAAAAGGGGAATTTCGTTGGTAGAGCCTGGAGGGTTGGTCCTACCAAGAGAATGATTTTTGTCAGCTTGTTCCTTTTTTGTGGCATATTTACATCTGAGATGGGGGTGGCAAAGTTAAATACGTGCAGCCAAGTAACAAAATAAGGAAGGCAGAAGAGACAAATGACAGCAAAGTGGCCAGCACTCTGACCCGTCATGGGAAGCACTCTGCTGAGCTCCAAATAACTGTAGCCACATGGGAATGTGGGCTCCATGTTACCAAACCTCTTGATTGTTCCAGAGAGGTTAGCAATCTGGACTTTTAGGAAAACTATTGACATTTTAACAATAGCAAACATTTAAAAAAAATTTTTTTAAATGAGAAACTCAAACCATTCTAGTTGCTGGGTCTGGCTTTTGATTGGCCAGTTTCCAACCTTGGTTTTAAGAGCTCCAAGCCTGGGGTGTATTTTCTGTGGACGGAGTCACGGGGATTTGTAAACCTAAAAGTTGGGGCATCATCACAGCTTCAATCCATGCCCCTCTGCTCCCTGTGTACCCCGTTTTATACATCACAACATTGCTCTCCTGGTGGAAAACCATGACTGCTTCTGAACACGCCTCCATTTCTCCCATATGCTACTGCGATTCTGACTCCATCCAGGGAGAAAAAAAGGGTGAAATTGGGTATTGACAGAGAAAACGCAAGGAGGATAGGCCTACCTTTGCCTCAAGTTCAAATCAAAAGAAACCTGCAGCCAGGCCACAAGAAGTAGGCCTGAGGGACTCAGGCCTCCACCCGGTCCTTACCCAGCTCCTTACCCGCCTAGGCCAGAACTGTGTGGAGCCACAATCCCCAAACACAAGGCTGCGGCCACAGCTGCATCCACAGAAGAGCCTTGTTTACTGAGCACCTCCATGCCCAGCGCCGTACAACGGGAGGCATCCGTCACCACAGCACCCTGCTGGAAGATCTAGGAGGCAAGAGAAGAGTGGCCTAGTAGGGCCCTCTACCACCCGCAAGTACTTCTATTAACCTAGAACCTCGGCCTTCATGTCCTCTTGATTCTTAGAGTCATTTCCTTTGGGAGCCTTCCTCTCTTCCCATTTTCTAGCAGGCTCCCACTACCCAGCTATTCAATTCCCATCACCCTCTCAAGCTTTTTCTCACTTCCTCCTCCCAAGTTCCCTTCTGCCCATCTGCAGTCCTCACCTGGGGGTCCCCGAAGTAGATCTGCATGACCAGCGCCACGGTCACACCTGTGGCAAAAGTGAGGCAGGCCGTGACGATGACCGTGAGCCCATCCTGGCGGCAGGAGCACTCAGCCGCTGCAGCTGAGAATGGGTCCTTGCGTGTCTCCCGTAGTGGTGACCCGTCCTGGCTGCCCATCTCGGATGAGGACGAAGGCAGCCGCTGTAGCCGGGCGGACTTCAGGAAGGAGTCCGGGTCTGTGGGGCAGCTGGGTATCGGTCTGGCAGCCCACTACCTGGCCCTGCAGTCGTCAGGGTGAGGCGTTCCACACGCCCCCGTGCCCCGCCCATCATACAAACCCCACTGCCCCGCAACGCCCAGTTTTTCTCTACTCCAACACACCTTAGGGCCCCGTGGGAAGCCAGTTTTCAGGTGAAAAAAAGACCTCAAACTGGCCAGCTGAAAGGTTGGATTCCTGCCTCTGGCAAATACCCATGAGACTGGTACCCGGGTGTGAGGGTGTTCAGCCTCCCCTGGAAACCTTATCCTGTCTTAGTTGGGTAACAAAGCCTCCAGCACACGGGGGTAACTACCAAGCCAACTTCCTTGGCTTCCCGCCTTGCTCCACGCACCCATTCATTCAATAGCTACAACAGATAATTGCCATGTTTGCTTTCTCAGGCCGATGGAGGAGAAGAAGGTAAACAAGCACACAAGTTGTGGCAGAGGTTATACAAAGTTGTTATACACAAGTTGTGGCAGAGGTTATACAAAGCATGAGGGGCTGGGGCGCTGACTCAGTGTTAAGGTCTCTGCAAGCACGAGGACCTGATTTCAATTCCCTAGCTCCCAAAGAAAATGCTCCTAACACCATGGTGAGGCAGAGGCTGATCCTGAGAGTTAGCTTCCCAATCTACCCGAAAAGGACAACTTCTGGTTCAGTGAGAGACTGTATCAAGGCAATAAGGCCAAGGGCAATGAGGATCTATATTCACAGTTTTACTCTGGCCTCCACACATGATCCCATGAACAAGTGTGCGTGCGCACACACACACCCCAGAGCATAAGATGAAATGTGAAAAGGGAATGAGGACCTGCTTACTGGGGAAATCAGGGAAGGGCCTCCCGAGGACATGATTTTGGACAGAGAATGAAGGGACAGAGAACAAGGAGCTCATGTGTAGAATGTTCTAGGAAGAGAGAGCAGCAGATTCAAAGGCCCTGATGCAGGAATGAGTTTGACGTTTGAAAGAAATAACTAAGGTCTGGCAGTTCTGGTGAGGCAGCAAAAGATGGGGCAGGAAATCAAGCCAGATGGTGCTAGTCCTGTGTGCTGGTACTATGGACCTGAGAACTTGGACTTGACTGGTAGAGGCCACTAGAGAGTTGTACGACTGTGAAGCCATCTATAGGAAGGTGGGAAATCCAGCAGAGATAGAGGGGAAAAAAAGGTGAAGTCAGACAGGCGCCATGTAGCTGCCAAAGGAGAAAGACACCAAAACCTTACCGGTAAGCCACAACCTCATGGCAATACACAGATTAATAGAATGCGTTAATATAGAATATAAGAGCTAGGTAGAAATATGCCTAAGTTGTTGGCCGAGCAGTGTTATAATTAATATAGTTTCTGTGTCTGGGTGGCCGGAAAATGAAGACACAGTCTCTGTTTACAATCTGTGGTGGTTTGAATAAGAACGGCCCCCATTGGCTCATATGTTTGAATGCTTAGTCATCAGGGATTGGCCCAATTTGAAAGGATTAGGTGTGGCCTCATTGGAAGTGTGTCACTGAGGGTGGGTTTTGAGGTTTCAAAAACCCATGCCAGGCCCAGTGTCATGAGACCTGTGGATCCAGATGTAGAACTAGTTACTTTTCCAGCACCACATCTGCCTATATGCTGCTATGCTTCCTGCCAGGATGATAATGGACTAACCCTCTCAAACTGTAAGCAAGCAACAATTAAATGTTTTCTTTTATAATAGTTGCCATGATCCAGAAGGATCTCTGTGAGTCTGAGGGCAGCCTGGTCTACAAAGCAAGTTCTAGGACAGCCAGACAGCCAGAGCTGTTACACAGAGAAACCCTGTCTCAAAAACCAAAAAAAAAAAAAAAAAAAAAAAAAAAAAAGAGTTGCCATGGTCATGGTGTCTCTTCACAGCAATAGAACACTGACTAAGACACCATCTGTCTTGTGTTTTCAAATGATCCCTCAGGCTGCTGTGCGAAGAGCAGAGTGGAGGAAAATAAGAATGGAGGCGAGGGAGAATTGAAAACCACTTATGGATCAGACACTGCAGCTCATCTCTAATAGACAGGTCAGGCACAGGAGTCCAGGAAGTGACGTCTGAAGAAAGTCATCTCCTTTTCTACCCACGTAAAATGCTGGGCAGAGCTGTGTACACCTGTAAGCCTAGCATTATGAGACAAAGCCAGGAGGATCCTGAGAGCTAGCTCCCCCGATGGTCTCACTGCTAAGGCCAGCCACTGGTTGCTGGTCCTGTGAGAGACTGTCTCAAGGGGTAGGCAGAGAGTGATGGAGAAAGGGCCGGGGTCTTACTCTAGCCTCCACACACATTTGCAGTGACGTAAAACCTTCTCTTATCCCATAGTCCTCTCCTCTGGGTGCTACTACCCTTGATCCCACTCCCCAGTACCAGAAAGTTCTACACATTTGTGAACAAGGAAATAAGAGGATGACATTAAACCCTTACTGTTGTATTCATGGTACATTCTCTGTAAGTTGAAATGCTTGAGTGATAACATTAAAATTTGACTGTCATATTTTTCATGTTGACTTGATAAAAATCCAAGGTCTAAGACTTGGTATTTAAGGACCTTCAAGACTCACACCCCCATCTTTTATGTAAATAAGAAATCATATACATAAAGTAATGATATGTTCAAAATTATTGGAATGCATTTATGGTGGTCACTTTTATGAAAAGACACATTCTTATTTACTTTGTGTGTGTGTGTGTGTGTGTGAGAGAGAGAGAGAGAGACAGAGACAGAGACAGAGAGAGAGACAGAGAGAGAGATAGGTAGCCCTACCTGACTTTGAACTTTTTAAGTAGCCCAGGCTGAGGCAATCAGCCTGTCTTTCCTTCCTGAGTACTGTGAGTACAGATGCAAGCCACCATGTCTGGCTTAAATTCCTAAAAATATTTAAAATTCTATTGTTATTGTTATTATTATTAGTGTGTGTGTGTGTGTGTGTGTGTGTGTGTGTGTGAAAGAGTGAAAGAGAGAGAGACACAGAGACAGAGAATTGGAGACAAAGACAGAGACACAGACGAACTAGACAAAGGGCAGAAAGGAGTGTGCGTGCCACAGCAGGAGTGACAGTCAGAGGACAGCTTCTCTGGGTTTGCATCTCTCCTTTCAGAAGGCCTCTCTTCTTGTTTCTGATGCTTTTCACACCCCAAGCGAGAAGGCCAGCAAGTTTCCAGATAATTCTCCTGTCTCTGTCTCCTATCTTACTGGAGACGTTTTGGGAGTAGAGCTGCACACCACCACATCTGGTTCTTTCTGGGTTTGGAGAATCAAATTCTAGTCACCAGGCTTGCATGACAAGTGCCTTTACCCACCGAACCATTTTTCTTTCTGTGTGCATGCACATGTGTGAGAATGCACATGCATGCAAGCATGTGTGGAAGTCAGAGGACAACCTCAGGTGTCATTAGAAATATTGTTCATCTCCTTTTGAGACAAGATGTCTCACTGGTCTAGAGCTTTCCAATTAGGCTAGTCTGGCTGACTGTAAACCCAGGGTCCCTTCTGTACCTTTCTTCCTAGCACTGGGCTTCTACTTGTAGGTCACCATGTCTGGCTTTTTTTTTTTTAAACTTTTATTACATTTAGCAGGCAGTAGTGGCACATGCTTTTAATCCCAGCACTCAGGAGGCAGAGGCAGGTAGATCTTTGTGAGTTTGAGGCCAGCCTGGTCTACATAGTGAATTCCAGGACAGCCAGAGCTACTCAGAGAAATCCTGTCTCGAAAAAACAAAGACATATTTCATTACATTGATTTACTTACTTACTTATATAGTCATTGTATGTGCATGTGTGTGTGTGCATGTACATGTCCACATGTGGAGCTCAAAGGACAACTTAACTTGTCAGAGTTGGTTCTTTCCTTCTACCACATGGATCCTGGTATTGAATTCACAATGTCAAGCTTGCCACCAAGGTCCTTTACTGATGGAGGAAGGTCATTGGCTAATGAAGAAACTGCTTTGGCCCATTTGATAGGCCAGCCTTTAGGTGGGTGGAGAAAACAGAACAGAATGCTGGGAGGAAGAGGAAGTGAGCTCAGATGAAGGGCAGCTCCTCTCAGAGGCAGATGCGATGAAGCAAGCCGCCAGGTCAGACATGCTGAATCTTTCCCGGTAAGACTGGTGCTACACAGATTATTAGAGATGGGTTGATCGGGATATGAGAATTAGCCAGTAAGGGCTAGAGCTAATGGGCCAAGCAGTGTTTAAAAGAATACAGTTTGTGTGTTGTTATTTCGGGGCATAAGCTAGCCAGGCGACCAGGAGCTGGGGCGGCAGGAACACAGCCCGCAGCTCCCATAATACTTTACCCCTGAGCCTTCTCATCGACACCACACCCAGCTTTATCATGTGGCTTCTGACTGAGCTATCTTTTCAGCATTTATACTTCAAAAATTTAAGCATATATATATTGAAATAAAAAGTAAAAATTACACAGAGATAAGAAATGGAGGGTAGGCCAAGCAGTGGTGGTGGCACGCCTTTAATCCCAGAACTCAAGAAGCAGAGGCAGGTGGATCTCTGTGAGTAGTGGATCTCGGTAAGTTTGAGGCCAGCCTGGTCTACAGAGGGAGTTCTAGGACCGCCAGGGATCTTAAACAGAGAAAGATTGTCTTAAAGAAGAAGAAGAAGAATTGGAGGGCTGTGGGTGCAGTGTTACACACCTTTAATCCTAGCACTCAGGAAACAGAGGCCAGTGGGCCTGTGAGTTGGAGGCTAGCTTGGTCTACATGATGAGTTTTGGGACAGCCAGAGCTTTTTAATAGAAAGACCCTGTCTCCAAAAACAACAAAAAGAACTGGAGAGTGGGCCTAGATAACTGGCTCCGTGGCTAACAGCATATGCTATTCTTGCTGAAACTGGGGTTCAGTTCCCAGCACCTATGCTAGGTGACTCATAATTGTCCATAACTCCAACTCCTGGGCATCGACACCTCTGGCTTCTGTAGGCACTATACTCACATACAGAAGCCCACGTGTACACAACATTAAAGATAAAAATAAAGTCATTAAAAAAAGAATAGGCCAGGCATGGTGGCACACACCTTTAATCCCAGCACTTGGGAGGCAGAGGCAGATGGATCTCTGTGAGTTTGAGGCCAGCTTGGGCCAGCCTAGTCTACAGACAGAATTCTAGGATAACCAGGGTTACACAGAGAAACCCTGTCTCAAAAAAAAAAAAAAAATAGAGACAAGGACTTTTATTTTCCTCAGTATTTTATTTTGTTTTTTATAATAAATATTTTAATTTTCTTTTAACTCTATTGCTTTTAAATTATTTTATTTTATTGTAGTTTTATGTTCTGTCTGCATGTATATCTGTGTACCACATGTGTGCCTGATGCCCTGTTTTTAACTTTCCACTTTTTAAGAAAGTCTGTCAGGCTGGAGAGGTGGCCCAGTAAGAGCACAGCCTGGGTTTGATTCCCAGCACCCACATGGAGACTCACAAGGGTCTGTAACTCCAGCTCCAGGGAATCCGATGCCCTCTTTTGGCATCCTCAGGCACTTCATGCATGACATGCACAGATAAGCAGGCAAAAACCCCACATACATAATGATAAAAAGTTTGTCTTCCTGGGGTCTCCCTTAGTTAATCGTGCTTGTGTCTAAACTACAACATCAGCACTAGCAGGTTGTAAACCATAATTCATTAAGCAGTTGTTAAATATCCTCTGTGGCTGGAAAACCCTTCTGGCCCCATAGAACTATCAAAGAAGGGCAAGAAGGGGCTTTGAATTTTTATTTATCTATTGTATGAGGTATATGTATGTGTGTATGATGTATGTGTATCTGATGTGTGTGCACATACACATAAGTTCTTGTATGTGTCTTTGAGCATGTGTAGGAGTTAGAGGACAGCCTTGGGCACTTGTCCTGGTCTTCCATTTCGCCTGAAGCAGACCCTTGTGGGCAGCCATGTACAGAGGCTAGCTGGCCCCTGTGGCTCTGGGCTCCTGCCTCCATCTCCCACCTCACTGTGGAAGCACTGGAGTTACAAGTGTGCCCTGTCTGTTTCCATGGGTTCCGGAGACCTGAGCTAAGCTCCGCACTTGGGCAGCAAAGGCTTTACCCATCGAGTCGACCCCGCCCCCCAGCAAGACTCGTATTTATTGGTGCCGATGATAAGCTAGGTTTTTTGCATATCTTTCCTCATTGAAGTATTTTCATGACTTCACGAGCTCGGCTCCACTTTTCCCACTTTACAGATGAAGAAACGCGAGGCTAAGTGGGACCACCTGTCTAAGACCACCACGCAAGTAAGTGGGAGAATGGGGACAGTGTGCCTCCTTTTTATTGTCCCATGTGTCACTGGCAGCTATTTCCAACCCCCAGAGCCAATTTAATGAACTAGGTGACTGCGGCGGCACACATCTGTGATCCCCATATGAGGAAGTAGAGGCAGAAGTATCAGAGATCAAAACTTGCCTGGGATACATGAGGCCTTGTCTCAAAAACAAAGCACAAATAAACAAGAATTCAACCTTACCGGCTAGTTTTAGTTATTATTTTCAGGCACCTGCCTTTTCATTTGTTTTCTCCAATGAGATAAAATGACTTAAGATGAAGATAATACGGCCCCACCACAACTAGATCTATTTTAGATTATTCAGCCAGCATACCAAGTTGCTTGTCTATTCAGCAAAATTATATACTGAGGAAAAAATATCAAAAATAGGAAAAATGGTTTCTTGAGTACATGATATGTGCCCTGTGTATCTGGTAGGGCAATAATCCCACTAAGAAAAACATGCTGGGGAAAGATTGGTTTGGGCAAGAAGAAAGAAGTTTATTAGAGACAGGTATTGGGGTTTAAACGTGCAGTCCCAGAACTCAGGAGACTGAAGCATCCGGGTTGCCACAAGTTTGGGGCCAGTGTGGGTTACAATAGTAAGTTCCAGAACAGCCTCATTTACATAGTAAGTTCCAATCTAACCTGAGCTACAGAGTAAGAACTCAGTCTCAAAGCCCCAACAAACAAAACAACCCCCCCAAAAAACCCTACCAATTAAACAAACAATAACCTAGTATGTTTTAGGAGAAAGGTGGGCTTAGTTTTGATAACCCTGAATTTGTGAAGCACAAGGAGCTGCTGTTTGAACGTAGCTTGTCAAAATATTTAATTTTCTTTCTCCTATATTTATTTCAACAGATTATAATACAACCTAGGCTGGACTCGAATTCCTTAGGTAGCCTAGTCTGAACCTGAACTCTCTTAAGAGAGATTTCTGAACTTGGGAGTGACGTGACCAGAAATACAGAATGGTGAGTGGATTTGGGGTGAGGGCAGCAGCAACAACAGCTGGGAACTCAGGGGTCACATGGGTATAACAGATTAGTAGCTTAGCCTAGAGTGCTGAGGACATGCTGGTCAGATGGAATTCAGGAATCTCTTAGGAGGAAGGACATAGAAAACCAGGTCACATTTTGAAAGTGAGAAGAAAAGAGGGACAGATCCGAAGGCGGCTTCTAGGCTTCCACTTTGGACACTGCCCTTCAGCCAGTGTCACTCACTGAGAGTGGCACTGGACAAAAAGGAAGTGTGTGGTGAGGACGTGCTGAAGTCGGCATAGAGCGTTCAAGGTAGCGTATCCGCAAGACACGTGAGGCTAATGCCTAGGAGAGGAAGGCCCATGTGGCTTCCATGTGAAAGAAAGGGCACACAGGCATTTCCTAACCTGGAGGTGGTCACTGTCCAGCTCTCTTTTCTCTGTGGCCTCCTTGGGATGCCTGGCACTAACTCAGGTTTTGGCTAAGAAGACGAGACTGCCACTAGGTGGCACTACTAGGTTGAGGCTATAGAAGGTCATATTAGCCAACAAGCTGGTCTGGCTGGACCAAAGGATTCTTGGGACTTGGAAACAGGCCTAAGTGACATGGCATCTAAATGCTTATATTGTTATGATGGCAAGGCACTCTAAGGCAAGGCCCTGGGAACCTTGGTGTACACCCATAGGATAAGGTTTAAGTTTCCAGGAGCTCAGGTAACCAGGGTCTAGGCTGAATTTCTAGGCAAGTGTTCTACCACTGAGTAATACTCCCAACCCCTCTCGGTTGAATTGCCATGCACACCAGGACACAGCCTATACTGAACTCCCCTAAGGCATTCTTGAGGTTTGGGAACTCCATTTCCTGACATTATTTCATCCTGGGATTGTTTCTTTCATCTCTTCATTCAACAATTATTTATTGAGTATCCAACACTTTGCTGAATGCTAAAGAAAGGATAATGAATAAAAAAGCCATGATTCCTGCCCTTAGAGGACTTACAGGCATGCAGAAATCACATCACTGCCCACACAAATAACCGTAGGCTTTTATAAAGCAATGACTTTAACAAGGAATCTGGAAACAACAGATCAGAGGATCCAATCTGTTATTTAGGACAGATGGGCATTCTTTGTTGAAAGAGAAAACTAAGGCCCAGTACAGGGTAGGCACACCTACTATATATAGTGAATTAGGACTGCACTATTCAAATCTCTGAATAGAAAACCTGGGTTGACCAGATGGCTGGTTCCACCAGCACATTCTTCCTTCTACCACCAAAACTAATCCCCCAAGAAAATTAGTTTTAATGTGCATGTCTGATATTTGAGGACCTAAAGTCAGCACACCCCATGACAGGTAAAGTGTGATCTAGTCAGGTTGGTGGAACCTGCTGGTCAGAACCGTATGACCAAAAAACAGAAGAGAACTGCCAGCTGCCGGGCCAGGGGCGACAGCAGAAGAGTCAGACTACAAAGAGCTGGGTCAGAGAAGCAGCATCTTCCAGTACAGAAAGGGACGGAGCTCAAGAGCAGGCATCCGGAGGGAGACAGAGAGGGAGGCAGAAGGATGCTCTAATGCCAGGAAGTGACGTTGAGGGAAAGAGGTCAGAGGGGTGCAGGATAAAGAACGGAGGGGAGTACAGAGCTGAGCCACATGGATAGGAGAGATGAGCTCTTGGCCCTCAGCTCTCTCTCAAACCCTGCTTCCTCCCCCCACCCCCATCTCCTTCAGTTTCTGCAGAGGGTTGAGAACACAGTAAAATTTGGAGACTGCTTCGCGGGGAACAAATCTTGCTGCTGACCAGAAGCTCCTACTAACCCGGCTAACATCCAGGCCAGACCCACATCTCTGGAAAGGGTAGAATGACCCACAAAATAGCAAAGACGCTGTAGTCCCCAAGGGCTTTGAGAGGTCATGCAGTCCATCCCCCTGTCTCCCAATACCCAGAATTCTCAGACAGAAGGAAATCATATTTTCTTTACTCATCTCTGGACATGAAGAGATAGAGTCTCAGCTCTTCTCCAGACTCTCTGCTTCCCCATAATCCCTGGCTGTGGTGAAGTTCGCCCAAAGACCTAGACCCCATCCATCCCTCCTGCTCAGCCTCTGACTTGGTTTCTTCTATCCTGGTTTCTGTGACTAAAGAGAAGCCTTTACTAGGTGATCTCAGACGTTCTTTAGGCTCTCCCTTCCAGCACTCCTTCCTTCTCAATAGATTCTTCCTAGCAGGCAATCATAATCCCTCCTACTGCGGTCCTTGCATCCCTCTCCCGTGTCGCATCCTACGCCTCTAAGGCAAAAAACACCCTTTTCCCCAACACACAGTTAATAGAGCTGAGGGAGAAGGAGAGGTCCAGGATGAAAGGATGAATGAAGGAGATGGGAGACTGAAAGTGGATGCCCAGAATAGAAGAAGGAGGTCCGGGACCCCCACCACCACCACCAAGGCGGGGTAGGGATAGGGACAGAGGGCCTCACCGGTATCCGGGTCTCCCAGGAAAGCGTCCTCGTCCTTGCGGCCCCTCAGTGGGGCGGCAGGGGCTGGCTCGTCCTCGGGCAGCCGCGGGAAGCTGGTGATGCTCATGTAGTCCACCGGTGAGTAGGCGCCTAGGGCACTCTCCTGGCTAGCCTCGTTCTCTGCCGCCATCCTCGCCCTAACCCCCAGCAGCGCAGCGCCTGCCGGAAGTGGCAGTGGAGGGGGGGGTGTGCGAGGGCGGAGGGCGGGGTCTGAGCTCCTGGACAGCCGGGAGGGGGCGCCCCCACCCTCAGCAGTGTCCTGGTCTGACTCGCCCCCGCCTGCTTAAAGTCTCCTTGCAGGCTGCGCGCTGGTGCAGGAGGATGGGAGCCCGGAGGGCAGTGGAAGGTTGCCAGGAAGAGGATGCAACTCTGGGCTCCTCATGCAATCACTGGTCTTTCCTTCTTCCAGTCTGAGTCCTGCTCAGATCCCATACGCTCCTAGGACCACAGACTGACTTCTGATCGCAAACTCCACTTTGACTCCAGATCTTTTTTTCTGATCCACTCTCTTTCTTGGACCCAAACCTCTCTGTGGGCACCAAGATTCTCTTCCTCTGATCTCAGACTAGCGCTCCCACCCAGCTCAGACTACTCACCCCAGACTTACGACTTTGACTTCACCTTACCTCCTAGAGTCCTTTCAAAGCGCCAACCCCTACTCCATCCCGACTGCTTTTTCATCTGCAGACCTCTCTTGAGCCCCTCTTTCAATCTCACATCCTTTTCTGCGTCCTGACGTTTCCCACATTTCTCTTTTAAACCCAAACTCCTGGAACCATCCTAATGTGTCAGCATGGAAGACGGCCTCTTACCCCAATTTTAGGATCTTTAGAAGCAAACCCTCGAGTTCCACTCCAGGAAACGAATTCAGTAGACCAGAACACGATCTTTGGAACCTTAATGGTCTTCTGCGTTTTAAGAGCTCTTGATGTGGTTCTGGAACTAAGGTAATAGAAGTTCTGACGGTGCGGCAAAGCAGACGGGTGGATGGGAAGGATAAAGGTGTAAGATCGGGGCTTAGGCCGGGCGGTGGTGGCGCACGCCTTTAATCCCAGCACTCGGGAGGCAGAGGCAGGCGGATCTCTGTGAGTTCGAGGCCAGCCTGGTCTACAAGAGCTAGTTCCAGGACAGGAACCAAAAGCTACGGAGAAACCCTGTCTCGAAAAATCAAAAAAAGAAAAAAAAATCGGGGCTTAGGAAGTAGCTCTCTGGTAGAATGCTTGCCCGTGTGAAGGTTTGACCTCCAGCATCAGGAGGAAAAAAGAAAGGAAAGAGAAGAAAGAAAAAGAAGGGGAATGTTAAGAATGAGAACACATGCCTGCACTCAAGGTGCCTGCCAAACTCATCTTGCAAACGTCTGCTGTTCAGCCCACAGGCAGAGAAATAGGGCTGGTGAAGCCGTGGATACACAATAATCCTTTCTTTCCCAATCCCTAGCTCCAGGCTCAATGTGAGTTGAACTGTTTTAGTATTTACTACGGACACCAGGAGCCGCAGTGCCACTTGTAGACAGCAGGAGGCAGCAGTAGATAGCGAACGGCTGCGGGAGAAAGGCTTAGGAAGGAGTGCAGGATAGAACTGAGCCCTGTTGTGGAGAAAGGGGTACACTCATCCATTGCTGGTGGGAATGCAAACTTGTGCAACCACTTTGGAAAGCAGTGTGGCGGTTTCTCAGGAAATTCGGGATCAACCTACCCCTGGACCCAGCAATACCACTCTTGGGAATATACCCAAGAGATGCCCTATCATACAACAAAAGTATATGCTCAACTATGTTCATAGCAGCATTGTTTGTAATAGCCAGAACCTGGAAACAACCTAGATGCCCTTCAATGGAAGATTGGATGAAGAAAGTATGGAATATATACATATTAGAGTACTACTCAGCAGTAAAAAACAATGACTTCTTGAATTTTGCATGCAAATGGATGGAAATAGAAAACACTATCCTGAGTGAGGTAAGCCAGACCCAAAAAGAGGAACATGGAATGTACTCACTCATATTTGGTTTCTAGCCATAAATAAAGGACATTGAGCCTATAATTCGTGATCCTAGAGAAACTAAGTAAGAAGGTGAACCCAAAGAAAAACATCTAGGTATCCTCCTGAATATTAACCTTCATCAGGCGATGAAAGAGACAGAGACCCACATTGGAGCACCGGACAGAAATCTCAAGGTCCAAATCAGGAGCAGAAGGAGAGAGAGCACGAGCAAGGAACTCAGGACCGCGAGGGGTGCACCCACACACTGAGACAATGGGAATATTCTATTGGGAACTCACCAAGGCCAGCTGGCCGGGGTCTGATAAAGCATGGGATTAAACCGGTCTCGCTGAACATAGCGGACAATGAGGACTACTGAGAACTCAAGATCAATGGCAATGGGTTTTTGATCCTACTGCACGTACTGGCTTTGTGGGAGCCTAGGCAGTTTGGATGCTCACCTTAATAGACCTGGATGGAGGTAGGTGGTCCTTGGACTTCCCACAGGGCAGGAACCCTGATTGCTCTTTGGCTGATGAGGGAGGGGGACTTGATTGGGGGAGGGGGAGGGAAATGGGAGGCGGTGGCGGGGAGGAGGCAGAAATCCCAAATAAATAAATAAATAAATAAATAAATAAATAAATAAATAAGAACTGAGCCCTGGAGGTAAGAGATGATGATGATGATGCTCTTCAGGCCTATAGGCAAAATTATATGTGCCATCTTCCCCACGGGAAGGTTCTTATCTTATTAGTGAGATCTGTAGGGAGCATTGTTTCCATGATCTCCTACTCTCATGAGTGAGTTTGTCCCCACTAAGTGAGATCTGTCACCCAAGTGTTGTCTGCTCCTTCAGTGAGGATTGAGCCCTCTCATCAAGGTTAGTGAAGTCTGTATCTTCTAGAGGGAAATCTGTGTTTCCAATCCCATTAATGCCATCCATGTCCTGTAAGCAGGGGCAGAGCTCTTCCATAGGATTTGAGACCACCAGAAAAAAATCTATGCCTCCTAACACAGTTCGTGCAATTTCAATTAAGTATGTATCTATTCAGAGGAGCTGACGTCTCTTTGATGAAGCTATCTGTTTTCTCTTTGAGATCTATGTCTATTCTAATAGGTCTGTATAACTTAGTGGGCCCCAAGATTCTCCCCTCAGGATCGGGTAGACTCTCAATCATAACTGAGCATGAGGAGATATTTTTCTGACTTAGGGTGTGTTACACTTATGACTAGTTGGACAAAGATCGAAGTAGCAGGTTGGTAGGTGGGTCACAAGCTCCAAGTATGGATCAAAAGGCAGGAGCTGCCTGCTTCAGACCACAGATTCACTGGTGTAGTTAGATATTTAAAGATCCTGGTCTTGACAGCAAGTCTGTGAACTGTTAGATGAGGTGGCCCCTTCTTGGTGATAACTGTATGTAGGAGATAGAGGGTGTCCTACTGGGTTAAGAGGATAGAGGGAAGCCAGAGATAAGTAAACTCAATTTGTGGCAGATGGGAGTATACTTAGGTGACTTAAAGAATGCAAATGATTCCTCTTTATATTTTTATTATTTTATTTGGCATTTGGCATTTTCAAGATCTAGCGTCTGTTTGCTTTGTGAAATTTCCTTCCCCAGTTTTTTCCCTTCTTCCTCCCTTTCTCCTTTTCTTTCTTTCTCTCTCTCTCTCTCTCTCTCTCTCTCTCCTTCCCTCCCTCCACCCCTCTCTCTTTCTCTTTCTTTCTTTCTTTCTTTCTTTCTTTCTTTCTTTCTTTCTTTCCTTCTTCCTTTCTTCCTTTCTTTCGTTTTGTGGTTTTTCTACAGGGTTTCTCTGTGTAGCCCTGGCTGCCCTGGAACTCTGTAGATCAGGCTGACCTCCAGCTAAGAGATCCCTCCTGCCTCTGCCTCATACATACAAAAACATGCGTGGCTCCTTTCCTTTCCTGAATTTACCTTTTGTGCAAAGAGAACTTGTACTTTTTGGCAAAGATCTGAAGGATCCTCCTTGTCTTCTTTAGAGTTTTGTGCTTTAGATCAGGGTGGAGGATTTATGGAGACAAAAAAAAAAAATGACAACATGTCCTCAGAGGCGGGAGAGGATCAGAATGACCCGAGTTGGCAGGAAGGGCCATATCCGGGAACTGTGCCCTCAAGATCGTTGGAGGAATTTTTCCATGAGAACGGAATAGGGGTGTTGCTCAGCGGCAGACTTGGAAGAGTGTTACTCAGAAGGAACTGTGCTCCACCTGGTTATCCAACTCGGTGGAGTGACAGAATTGTGCAATCAGACCACGGTTGAGTGCACAACGGGATGACCCAACGCCTCTCATTAGCCAGCCGTTTCCGTCTCAAGCTGCGCGGTGCCCTAACCCAACCCCCACCTGTCACTCCAAGACCCTAAGTTGGTCACTCCACAGCCCTGCCTCCTCTCCTGTCACTTCCAGCCGGGCTACACCCCATCACTCCACGACCCGCCTTCTCGCCTGTCACTTCTGGCCCCGCCCCTCCTCTGTCATTCCAAAGCTCCACCCCTCTCCTGTCATTCCCAGACCATTCCTTCGACTTTCACTCTATGGTCACACCCCTTCCGGCAAGTCAGCTCCGCCCCTACCCCGACTTTTCCCGAGAGGTTTCTGTTGACCCCGCCCCTTCACGCACGGCCCTACCCACTATTGGATGCTTAAAGAGCGGCCTTCAGCCTCAGGCTCCACCCCCGCCCGAGGCCCCGCCTCTAGGGTCGACCTGTTTTTTCCCCGCCCCGGCACCCGCAGCGACCGCAACGGTGGCCAAGGTGCGCAGAGCTTGGCGCGATGGGGCTGCCCGAGGAGCGGCGCAAGAGCGGTAGCGGGAGCCGGGCTCGGGAGGAGACCGGCGCCGAAGGCCGGGTGCGGGGCTGGTCCCCGCCGCCGGAGGTCAGACGCTCGGCGCACGTCTCCTCTCTGCAGCGCTACCGCGAGCTGCACCGGCGTTCCGTTGAGGAGCCGCGGGGTGAGGCTGGGCCCGGGCTACTTTTGGGGGCTCCAGTGAGCAGAGCAGCGGGGCTCCAAGGGGCACTTACCGAGCTCCCGTACGGAGCAGAGGAGGCAGGGGGGGGGGGGATTCGAAGAGATGGTGTTCCAGGAGAAGAAGAGGGTCTGGGAAGTGAGGGTTCCTAGAAGTTGGGGGACTCTCTGGCCACTAGGCAGTTTTGTGAGATGGGTGTTTTCACAAGGAGATGTGGGTTCTGCGAGGAGAAGCGGGGTTCGGTGAGGAAAGGACCCTTTGGGGAGACTAAGGGGTTTCCGTCAGGAGAAAGTTCCATTTGAGAGTCCCTGAGGTAAAAGAAGGACTCCAAGGAGCAAGGGCGCGTGCGCCTTGAGGGAAGGAGAGCCCAGAAGAGAGAGAACCTTTGCCTCCGATTCAACAGTTGCCTCCCTCAGATTTTTAGCGCGCTCATCTCATTTTGCTCAGCGGCAGTGCCAAGTCTGGCTCCCTTCTTGGGGTCCTATATCTATTTAACATAGTAGCAATCCCAAAATACGATTGAAAAAGCTGTAAATATGTTGTTTTGTTTTGTTTTTTTTTTTTAAGAAATAAATTTGGACCTAAGTTGTACTAACACCGATTCTAAGAGATAATTCTGTGACCTTAAAAACGTGTCAGGCCAGGGGGCGAAACCACATCCTGATCAGGCCTGGTGGCACACACTTTTAATCTCAAGAACTGAAGAGGAAGAGACAGGTCTTCGTAAATTCAAGGCTAGCCTGTGTGTATAGGTAGTTCCAGAACAACCAGTGCTACATAGTGAGACCCAGCCAAAATAAGACAACAATAAAACCCCACTACCACTTACCGGTTGAGGGGCAGCATGATAAACATAAATCACACTCAGGAAAGTACATAAAAAGCTATTCTTGCAGTCTTAGGCAGATTTAAAAACCTATCTTAAATTTCCTTATCTCCAAGATAGGGATAATAATACTAGCTTCACAGATTATGAGAACTAAAGTGGGTAATAAGGGATCCATTATCAAACGTTTGATGCCCAGCCTCCATTAAATAAGTCATGATTTGTTTAACAACAACAATGAGGAGGAGGCAGATACTAAGCAATGCAAAATCGTATTAAATCAAGTGTGAAGTTGTTCATTGTTACAAGTAGTGTCCAACTCTGAGTCCTTAGGTGTCTTCCCTTCTCTTTCGTATTTTCTTCCATCATGAGTTACGTCTGTTTCCCTGGGGTAAGCTAGCACTACCTTAGTAATTACTAGTCTATGTATCTAACCTCCTACCTTGTATTTCACTTATATTCGGGCTCCAAATTTCATAGGACTATAGACCATTTGTATTTCACACACCCTGAAGATTTACACTGAACCAAACAAGACTGTGAGTGATGTTTCCCAGTTTCTCTCCCGAGCCTGCTTTCTTCCCCATTATCTTTCTCTTTTGCCTTAATTTTCTGTTTTCAGTTGGGGTAGTGTCAGTGGCACTGCCCCAAACTGTAAACCTCTTGCATCATCGTCTTCTCTGATATCTCTTTTATACCTTACGAATTTATAGAACTCTTATTGTTTACTAAGCAGTGAGTGTTTCAGTTTGATTTGGCCTGAGAATGACCCACATTTTACAGAGATAGAAATAAAAGCCTAGAGAGACTAATTCACTTACACAAGGTCATAAACCAAGTTTATGACGGTTGGGGTGTAAACCCACATGATCCTGACTAGAGAACTATACTCTGAATATTGTGCTATTCTTCTCTGACTCTACAGTTTGCTTTTCACCAAATTCTGTCAAATACTACTTTAAAATCTCTCTCAGACTGACCCTTACTACCAATTTCCATAGATACTTTAAGTCGGGAAAGCAGGAGACAATTTTCTAATTTGTCCCTTCCTCCCTAGTCTTAACGCCTTCAGTTGCTCCAGCAGACTTATCTAAACATCATTAGATTGATATCCTGGGAATGCTCTTTTATATGGTATTGTAAAAAACTAACGTTCTTTCTTTCTCCTTCCTTCTTTTCTTTTTTCCTTTCTCTCTTTTTCTTCCTTCTTTTCTTCTTCCTCCTTCTCTCCTTCCCCCCTTCTTCTCTTCCTTCTTCATTCCTTCCTCTCTCTCTCTTGTGACAGGGTCTTGGTATATAGTCCTGACTGGCATGCAACTCACTATGTAGATATAGACAAGTCTTGACTCAAACTTGTGGTGATCCAGCCTCCTCCTGAGTGCTACAGTTATAGACAGATGCTACCATGTCTGGCTTTTAAAATTATTTCCCCTAATTAAGATTTAGTTTTTTTTCCAAGCCTCTGGGTCATCACCTCTTCAATCTTATCTCTACCATTCTCTATTACATTCTTCATTCTAGATAGATCTTCTTGATATCCTAGCTGCACAAAAGTCCCTTTCCATGTCTTTGGTTTTGCCCAGTCCCTTCTGTGCCTATTTACTTAACTAAACCCCACCTGAACTTACCTATAAAATTAATATAATATATATACTTCATAAATCTATGTCATAATGATTAAATTAAATTAATCCAGTCCTAATTAGTTTCATCTTCCATCTTTACATATAATCACTAAATGTCAGTTTTTATTTTTTAAAATGACCATTCAGTATTTTGTTATATTGCAATTTACACTACTAGTTTTTACCAGTTTTTAATCGTTGGGCTTTTGAGTTTAAGGTGTGCGTGTGTATAGACTAGCGGACAAGCTTGGGCATCACAGCAAGCCCAGAAACCCACCTGTCTCTGCCCTCAAAGCACTAAAATGACAAATGAATGCCACTACGCCAGATCTTCACGCTTGTGTGGCAAGCACTTCGTGAATCGAGCTATTTCTCCAGCCCTGGTTTTATTATTTATGAATTTTTTAAATCAGGGTTTCAGGTAGCCCAGACTGGCCTCAAATTTCCTGTTGAGGCTAGCCTTGAACTCCTGATTCTCTGGCTCTCCCTTCCAAGTGCTAGGATTACAGACCCACATCATTGTACCCTCCTCTAGTTTCACTTTGTAGTGTTGCTATAGAAACCTTTTTAGTAATGCCTTCTTTCCTTCTTTTGGATTATCTTCTTGGAATATATTACCAAAATTGAGTTAGCAAATAAAGGTTCAAAAAAGTTTCATAACTCTTGCCAGACAATTCTTATAGTGTTGTTACTGTATAAAAGTATCAGATTCTCTAGACAGATCTCATGTAGTGAAAGCATAGAATTAAATTAAAAAAAAATCTTTGCTAGTTTTATAGGTATACTATAGCACCTTGAGTTGATTTCATTTTTATTTCCTTAATAGACCAAAGGGTGGTATAACATGTGGTTTAGCTTTTGATTTTATTGTCTTGTTCCAATATACCAAATTATGAATTAGTTCCTGCTGATAAGTTTCTTTATTTTCGGTCTGAAATAGTTTCTCAAAACATAAACCCTTGGTTTTCTCTCATACCAAAATAGTCACTTTCTTTTGGCGCAGGAGTAAAGTATATGCCTGTCTTTGGAAAGTTAGCAAACATGTCTTCTCAAGGAAATTCAAATCTTGATTTAGTAACCTGTGAAGTCTTGGCAAACTATTTAATGTCTCCAAGCCTTGATTTTCAAATCTATAAGAAGAAACAAAATAATGCATACCTCTTAGGGATGTAGTAAGGACTAAATAATAATACATATAAATAGCTTTAAGTAACACCTGGCACACAGGAACACTTGTGCAAATAGCAATAAATAATTGCTAAGTGAGAATGAACAAACTAAGAGATGATCGTGGAAGACTATACGGGTAAAGAATTTCCTAATTATTGATTACCTCCTGGTTACTGGTCATTATGCTACGTACTGCACGGATATGATACTTTCAAGTGTGTGTGTGTGTGTGTGTGTGTGTGTGTGTGTGTGTGTGTGTGTACTGGAGATAAGGCTGGGTTTAAATTCCCTATGTTAAGGCTAGTCTTGAACTCCTGATAATTCTGCCTCCACCCAAGTGCCTGGATCATAATAATGTGTGCTACTACACTCATATAGACAGCTTTGGGTATAGAAGGAACAATCTGAATTGAGATTCAGGAATAAACTGTAGGCAGGAGAATAGCAGGCAATTAGATAAGGCAGATACAGAGTCCTGGGACAAGATGATTGTAACTTGGTCCTGTGCATATGCTAGTAACCCATCTGATGATAAATATGGTTGAGATACCTAGTGATATGTGGGCATCTCTTTTTGTTGCAGAGTTTTGGGGAAACATTGCCAAGGAATTTTATTGGAAAACCCCATGCCCTGGCCCATTCCTCCAGTACAACTTCGATGTGACCAAAGGGAAAATATTCACCGAGTGGATGAAAGGAGCAACCACCAACATCTGCTACAATGTGCTGGATCGAAATGTCCACGAGAAAAAACTTGGCGATAAAGTTGCTTTTTACTGGTAAAAATATTTATAGTCTGTGACAGATAAATATCTCATGTTTATATAGTGTTTCATAATTCACAGCACACTTTATTTTTAAATTGAAAATTTTTAAATTAATTAATTAATCAATGTGGGTGGCATGTTAAGGTCAGAGGACAACTTTCAGGAGTTGGTTCTCTCATCCACACTGTGGGTCCTAGGGATTGAACTCAGATCATCAGTCTTGGGGACAAATGCCCTTTACATGTTGATCTATCTTGCTACCCCCAACTCCTATCTCCAGATTTTTTTTTCTTTTTTTTGGGGGGGGGGGTTTGAGACAGGGTTTCTCTGTGGTTTTGGAGCCTGTCCTGGAACTAGCTCTTGTAGACCAGGCTGGTCTCGAACTCACAGAGATCTGCCTGCCTCTGCCTCCCAAGTGCTGGGATTAAAGGCGTGCGCCACCACCGCCTGGCCCAGATTTTTTTGAGACAGAGTCCAACTGTGAAATTCTGATTGGTCTGGTATTTGCTATGTAGTGAAAACTGGTTTTGAACTTGTAACAACCCTCCTGCCTCAGCCTGTTAGCCGATGGAATTACAGTTGTTTGTTATCCACACTGGACTGTTGCGAAGTACTGTAAATTTCATCAACTTACTTGATCCTTACATCACCCAAGAAGAGTAAGCAAAATATCAGTGATTTGATATTTCAGTAAGGAATAATGCATCAAGGAAATTAGTTTCTTTAGATCACACAACCTCTAGTAACAGAGTCACCACAAAATCTTGTTCCTGGTTTACGGTTGGAGGCGAGGAGAGTGGGCATATAGAAGAGAGAGAGACTAGGACTAGGTTGCTTTTTTTTTTCATTCTTACTTTGGAACAAAAAATGACTGTTAGGTTTTTCACCAGATCTATCATTGTTATCATTATCTTTTATTGAGTTAAGGGTTAGATACTATGTTTAGGAGCTGAAGAAACACCTTATTTGACGCCCACAGTAGCGACAAAAGCCACTATGCATGGCAAGATTTCTTCCTTTCTTTTTCTTTTTGGTTTTTCAAGATAGTTTCTCAGTGTAGCTCTGGCTGAACTGGAACTAACAATATAGACCAGGCTGGCCTCGAATTCAGAGATCTACCTGCCTCTGCCTTCTGAGTGAAGGAATTAAAGGTGTGCGCCACCACCACCCGGCAACCTGGCAAGATTTATTTTTAAATTAAATGTTTTGTTAATTTGTTGATCCTTTCTTATATTAGTATTCAACTCCATCCTCCCCGTTTCCTCCTAGATCTACCTTCACACAACTGCCCCCTCAAACTTGTCTGTGCTGGAGCCCTAATGTATGTTAATACTCTTTCTAAGAACCAGTGTTCAATGGAACACCAATTTGAGAAGCACTGCATTGTGTAATCTACAAAGTTACTTCCAATGCAAAATTTTATAACTTTGTGGTAAGACAGTATTATTTGGCTTTTACATGATCACTTGTTCAACAAGAATTTTTAAAGATACTGGGTACTGGAGAGAGATGGCTCAGTCGTTAAGAAAGCATACTGCTCTTGTAGAAGACCCAAGTTTATTTCCCAGAACCCACACTGGGCAGTTTAAACCACCTATAATTCCTGCTCCAGGGAATCCGATGCCCTCTTGTAGATGCCACAGGCATCTGCACTCTCTGTCTTTCTCTGCCTCTGTCTCTGTCTCTCTCTGTCTCTGTCTGTCTGTCTCTCTCACACACACATTTAACAATAAAAAATTGTAAAAAAATATTGGATATTCATCCTTGTATTAGGTGTTATTAAATAAGGTGATATCAACTGGACAATTAATTTTCAATTCTTTTATGCTTATAGTAAACTATGGACAGCATTTGTTATAATAAGATAAAGTGCAAATATGATAGATATATAGCTGCTTCCCTTGTTGAGCCCCATATTTATGAACATTCTTACACTGCTTTCTCTTCCTTCTCTTTCTTTTCTTCCTCTGCTGCTGTTGCTTTTTGTGATATTGGGGATTAAATTTTTGCACATTGCACATGCTAAGCAACTGCTCTATCACTGAGCTACATGCCCTGCCCCATTCTAGTCTTTTTTTTTAGAGGTCAGCTTTCCAGGAACAGATCTCTTTCTTTCTTTCTTCTTTCTTTCTTTCTTTCTTTCTTTCTTTCTTTCTTTCTTTCTTTCTTTCGATTTATTTATTATGTATACAGTGTTCTGTCTGCATGTATGCTTACAGGCCAGAAGAGGGTACCAGATCTCATTACAAATAGCTGTGAGCCACCATGTTGCTGTCACCAAAAAGCAAACAAAAAATTAAACAGCAGCAACTCAGAGGTAGAGGCAAAAAGATGAGGAGTTCAAGGCCAGACATGGCTCCATAGAGGGTTTGAAGCCAGCCTGGGTTGCATGAGACCCTAGTTCCAAAAACCCAGAGCAAAAAATAAAATATCCTTAAAATAGCTTTTATATTATGGAGTTGTCAACTGAATAAGATTAATAGGATAACAAACTCGTGTCCGATATACTGGCATGGTGAAAGAGCTTACTAGATATTAATCACTATTACTATGTATTTGGATGGTAAAAACACCAAGTCTCACCAAGTTTCAGCTCTGAAACTATATCCATAAAGCAATACTAAGCAGACTCAGCAGGTTGTATTTATATATTTATTTACATATATAAAATAATAATAATTTTTTAAAAAGAGACTATGAATTTGACAGAAAGTAAAGAGAGGATTTGGGAGGGGGTTGGATGGAGTATAAATATGTAATTATACTTTAATTTTTTAAATGGCAAAAAATAAAAATAATTTGGATCAGAAACAAAACAAAACTCATCAAGTCTCTTTAGACTAAAAGGTTTATGCAAGGAACAATTTATTTCTTCAACAAATACTTCTTGAGGACTTACTGTATACCAGGCACTGTTCTGAGCAAAACACAAAATTCTTTTTTTATGCAATGTAAAGAGACAGACAGTAAACAAACAAAGTAAAACAAATGGGAGTTGAGGAGATAGCTCGGTTAGGGCTTCCCTTACAAGGACTTGAATCCAGTCCTCAGAACATACACACAAACATGCAGACACACAAATGTACCAGGCAGTGACAAATGTTCTATAAAAATGCAGATCACTGGGAAGGGATGACAGCACAGAGTGGGGCTGGAAAGGGAAGATCCTTGCATAGTGACATCATTTGGGCAGAGATTTGAAAGAAATGATGCAGTATGCCATGTAGATAATGTGAGTAGGGGGAGGAATGTTCCAGACAGACGGAAGAGCAAGCATGTGCTGATGCTCGGTGTATTTGGAGACAGGTGAGATGATGGATGGAGAAACACTGAGGCCCACAGACTGCTGGATCATTTAAAATAATGAAAGTCGATGTCGAGTGTGGCTTTTTGTGCATGGTGAAATGGGAACGCACTAGACAGTCGTGAGCAATGACTTGGATTGTACTTAGGACCTCGATTTTAAATTGAGAATAAAACGTAGAAGCTGTGAGACCAGTTACAAGGGTGGAATCTAGGTGAGCCATGGTAACTTAGGAATCGTGGCAGTGTGAAGGTGGTTAAAAGTGCTCAAAATCTGCATCTATTTTGAATCAAGAGTCCATGGAATTTGCCCCCTGGGAGGTTCTGAAGATCTAGCAGCCTGCTGACTGCAACGCTTCTTTAATAGCAGATAAGGTTCAGGAATGGGAGGTCACAACTCTCAAGATATGTCAAAAATATTCTTATAAAGAAAAATGGTGTGGCCACAGCTAGATTTAAGAATGTTAATCTAGAGCTGGGCAAGTGGCACAAACCCTCACATCTGAGCAGTGGAAGGAGCATCAAAAGCTTGAGGCCAGCCTCAGCTACACTTGCTGGCTTAAGAAGGCCCTGTTAAAAAGAGCTAATGCTTAATCTAGTCATCCTAGTTTTTATTTGGATTTCTTTTACTTCCACTTAAATTGTGAATATACTGATTACAACTTCAAAATTCCACATCTAGGGTCTTTGAACTCTAATTTCTTTGAACGTTTTCCTTTAGGATCGCTTTTATTGTCCATGGATTCTCCCTGCTCCTCACATTCTAACACTGTCCCTAAACATTAATAAGTTCAAATCAGATCCATTCCTTAAGTTATCATACTCAAGAAACATCCTTGTAGGATATGCTATAGGGAAGGCAAAAGAAATTATTAGAACTTTCATATTTTTGTTAACTGTCTTGTAGTTCCTTCTGACAAACCTGGAAACAATCCTGTAAACAAATTTAAACCAGAGTCACTCTGCAAGGTGTTTCTAATAATGTTTGGCTACTGGAGGAGACCCATCAACAGAGACATAAATAATTCTTACCTCCTTAAGTCTTAGTTTTCCCATCTGCAGAATGGGAATAATGACTATTTCTATCACAGATTGTTGTAAGAAGCCACTGGGGAATCTTTGTAGACGCACAGCTAGAAGCCCAGAGCCACATTACACTGTTTCCTTTCCCGTACTCCTAGGGATTCTGATATGTGTGTGGGAACATGCTGAGTTCATGGGAGATCTTTGATCTACTAACGTGTTCTTGTTGTTCTATGGATGAGGTAATACTGAGTCCACATTCTCTGGTTCCTCACATGATACAGTTTCCTAAATAACCCTAAGATCCCTCATCGTCCAGCTGTGGTCTCCCTCACACATCACATGGCTGCCATGCTTTGACTTCATATCCGCGATGATATTAGCTACTCAGACAGCTCTGCTTGACAGCTCAGCTTCTACCGCTTTCCATGATACCTAGGGCTGACTGACAGACTGATTCTTTTCTTTTCTCTTTTCCTTAGAAATAGGGTCTTGTGTAGCCCTGACTGGGAAATCCTCCTGTCTCAGCCACCTAAGTGCCAAGAGTACAGGTATGTGCCAGCACGCCTAGCTATAAATTTCTCCATTTTTTATAATAATAAACTATGTCTCCCACTTGCTGCACTTATGTATTTGTTCCTTTTTTTTTTTAACCTGGGTATGGTTCATAGCATTTGACAGATGAGGGGCTTGTGGCTCAGACTTGGCCAGGGTCTTAGAGTAATTGTAACTTATTCTAGACAGGAAGACAGTTTACATTCCTTCCTCCAGACACCATGCTTCTACCTTCACAGCTTTTCTGACACTTGGTCATTTGTCTAGTCAGTAGTTTATTAGAGGGTGTAGGGCTGCTTTTGGAAGTGTCAACTACTGTTTATAAAGCCAAAGATGTTAAGGTGCAAGCTTAATAAAGTAATGTCTTTTCCTTAACTGAGATATGCTCACTCATTAAATAATTTTCCATGGGATATGTGCAAAATATAGTCTACATAGTAACTTAACTTGAGAACAAGCTTAGGGCAATACATATGGGATCAGCAGAGAGGCACTTTTATAGTTCAGGAAAGAGTTGACAGTAATGATAATGGTAGAAGTCAGGGAAATGGTCAGGTTTTATCTATTATGAAGGCAAAGTCAATAGACTTTACATTGGCTTGAGATAGTATCTAAGAGAATGAAGCAAAAAAGTATCTCCACGGAGAACCTGCAATATGGCTCAGCAGGTAGTGGAGCTTGCCACCAAGTCTGATTACCTGAGTTTGATGCCCAGAACCCACAACTTGTCTTCTGACTTCCATACATATACTGTGGCATGCATACATGTACACATACACAATGAATAAAAAAGTAAATGTAAAAAATACATAGAAAAAGAATATCTCCCAGGAGCTAAACATGGTATCTTACGTATAATCCCAGCACTCAGGAGACTGGAACAGGATTATGAGGATAAATTACATAGAGCAACTATGTTTCAATAAAAATAAACAACAAAAAGACACATCTCCTAAGTTTTTTTCCCATCTGTCTTATCAACAGGAAAAAATGAAATTTCCATTATTCTATATGGATAAAATACTTGAGGGATGCCGGGTGGTGGTGGCACACACCTTTAATCCCAGCACTCAGGAGGCAGAAGCAGCTGGATCTCTGTGAGTTCGAGGCCAGCATGGTCTGCAAGAGCTAGTTCTAGGACAGGTTCCAAAGTTACAGAGAAACCCTGTCTCGGAGAAGTTCTGGGAAAAAGACCAGGACTTTTTGTTTCATATACAAACACACAAATTGTAGTTGTGACAAGTGCTAGCAAGTCATTGAAGTATAGGTATGACAAGCCAGATTTATATTCTGAAAGAAAAAAAAACATTCTTTTAACATTAGTATAGCTGGTGGTAGTGGTGCACGCCTTTATTCCCAGTACTCAGGATGCAGGTAGATCTCTGTGAGTTCAAGGCCAGCCCCGTCTATAAAGTGAGTTCCAGTTCCAGGGATGTTATACAGAGAAACCCTGTCTTGAAAAACAGAAAAAGAATACTTTGAAACTATAAAAATGAAGAAATAATGTGAAAGAGTTCTATGACCCATAAAGTATTGCACAAATGTAAGGAACTCTGATGTAAGCACAGCCTCAGGTCATTTTCTCCTTCCACTAAGGGGGTAGAAAGTGGAAACAACATCATTTGACAAATTAGCAACTTAATGTTCCCTGTGGGTACTTCTGCTCTCACTGCAGCAGAAGGGCTGAAAGAGAGGCGGAGGGAGGCATACCTCCAAAACTGAATACAGTAATCACCAGAAAGGTTAAAGAAGAATGGAGCCTTTTGACATCTATCATTTTTACTTACCCTAAGGCACGGGAATAGGAAGTGATGGCCTTGGGGTTCCCAAGCAGATTACATTATTCTAAAGTACTGCTGTCCAACACAGTAGCCATTAGCATATAGAACTATATGTGATAGTTCTATATGGTGTGTGTGAGTGAAAAACAAAGTTTTCTTCCATTTAATCTTACTTTAAATATAAAATAGCATGTGGTTAGCAGTCATCACATTAGACACTGCAGCATGATATTCTATCAACAGCCATTCAAAACATTTTCTTCCTAAACAACATGGCCTTTTCCAAAACCAGGGAGGAAAGGCATGGAAGAAAATCAGTATGTTAAAATCCTGAAAACTGTATGGTTGAAGGAACTCAAACAGAGATTTGCCTGCTTCTGCCTCCTTGGTACCACTAATGTACAGCCAAGAAATTTTAAGAGACTAAAAATCGAGTTCCTCAATTTCTGTATGTCATCTTTCCTAACATTGATATATTAGGAAATCTGGAGAGGATTTTCTTTCCCTACTTTATCTCACAATTACCCTTTCTCTTGTGTTTTAAAAAATGCCTGTTTCCTATCCTATACGTTATTATGAAGGTAGTTGAACCCTATGCCTTGCCCCACATATTCTAGGTATATGATTTCAACTGATCTATAACCTCAGTGCCGAAAGAATTTTCAGGGGCACTCCATTCATATATAACAACTATTTGAGAAGCTTATAAAAACAGATTCAGGTATTTTATTTCCTAGAGATTCTGATTAAATAGGTTGGCAAGGCTAGGGAGATGGCTTAGCAGTAAAGAGCACTGTCTGCTCTTCCTGAGGACACAGGTTCTGTTCCCAGCATTTACATGGCTGTTCACAACCATCTGTGAGTCTAGTTCCAGGGTATCTGAACCCTCTTCTGCCCTCCACAGCTACTGCACAGATGAGGTTCACGTATATACAATTCAGGCTAAAAACCTATACATATAAAATAAAAATAAATAATAGGCTGGGATGGAGTCTTAGACTTCTAACAAGATTTTCAAGTGCTTATATTTGCATGGAACAATGAATATCCTCTGGTTCTGAATATGGAGTTACTAGACCTAGATTTACTGTTTATCCCTAATTCAGTATATGAATTTACACAAACTCAGACTCTATTTTTTTCCTCTGTGAAATAAAACATGGGAAAAGGGAATTAAAAAAGGGGAAAGGCTGGTGTTAGACAGGATAATCTCTAGTGTATCTTAAATTTGTTGATTATTTTCAATTCTTTAAATTCTCTAACTCAGTTTCAAAGAAAATATGTAGACACAGGAAGGATAGAAACAAGCAGAATTTGGAGTCAAGTCAACAAATGTGCCTGAGTTTCTACAGTGGATCTGTGGGCTCCTTCATGGAAGATCCAAAGTATGAAACTTACCCAGAAATTGAATACATGCTTACAGGGGGTAGAGGGAAAACTTAGCCGATATGAAGATCAAAGAAAAGTAATGCCATACCTGCTCACATGTTAAGTGAGTCAGCACAGGTGCATCTCACTCCCCACAGGACCACAGTGTGAAGCCGCTTAAAAGGTCACCCTCAACCTGATCCTCACAGCTCCCTAGCAGCAGGTAGACAAGTATTACTATTCCCATTTTAAAGTTACACGTCCAGAGGAAGAGGCCTGCCAAGGTCACACAGGGGATTAAATGTAAGCCTGTGAGTAGGGCCCAGGATTTGAATTCCAGACTATTTACCCCATTGCACCAAATGAGCATGGAGAAATCACTCTCCTGAAAACCTCTAAAAGCACTGTGGGAAGTCAAGAACACACCCATCTACTTTGAACTTGAATTGTGGCCAAAAACGCATTTAACATGATCTTTTCAACTGCTTCACAATTTCCTGAAAGACTCACAACCTCAAGCAAAGAAGACCTCATATGCCAACTTGAATAGTCCTTGGTGGCTGGTGAGAGAGCTCAATAGGCAAGGGTGCTTGCTGCCACACCTGCCGACCTGAGTTTAATTCTTAGAACCCACGTGGTGGAAAAAAAGAACTGCCTTCGACAAATAGTCTTTTGGCCTTCACACACACATACACACTAAACAAACTAATTAATTAGTTAATTAATGTAAAAGAAAGACAGTCCTTGGCATTGTCAAGAATCATGGGAGGCTGGGCGGTGGTGGCGCACACCTTTAATCCCAGCACTCGGGAGGTAGAGGCAGGCGGATCTCTGTGAGTTTGAGACCAGCCTGGTCTACAGAGCTAGTTCCAGGACAGGCTCCAAAACCACAGAGAAACCCTGTCTCGAAAAACCAAAAAAAAAAAAAAAAAAAAAAAAAAAAAAAAAAAAAAGGGGATCATGGGAGACACGTAGAGTTGTTTGCTCCTGGAGACATGCCCTCCACATCTCCACTTGAAATATTTTTTTTTTATATTTGTTTCCTTTTTTTCCACATTGATCCTAACAATTCATTCTTTTTTTAAGAAGATCACAGCTGACAATCATGTAAGCCCCATGAGGACAAAGACCTGATTTCTCTTGCTTGTCACCTAAATATTTACTGTAGCATCTGAAACTTACCTATGAATATCAAAAAGTTTAAAACCTGGTGCTAGAGCAGTATTTATGGATAGATGTTCACTGAATCTAGATACCTTATTTAAGAGTCTCTAACTTAATATACACTGGTATGCAATAAATAGCAACCAATTTAGTGTGTAGGTGACATTTTGTTGGCTCTTAAGAGTGAAAAGATAGTCTTATAAAACCATGATAGTCAAGACTAAAGGACTACTCTAGACTAAAGAAAACTAAAAAGACATAGCAGCCATATGTAATATTTTAATATTGTATGTTATATGTTAATTCTATTTAGCTCAGCCCTCTTGCTATAAAGGACAGTACTGGAACAATTTCCACAAAGTGGCAATGGAATCCAAGGGTTAGATGGCAAGTAATACATGAATATTGATTTCCTTGTTTTGGGAGTTGTATTAGTTATAGAGGAAAAAGTCCTTGTTTATCTTACTCTTAAATTGTTTAGGGAAAGGTTATTTGTATTGTATTTGCAACTTTTGCCTAACTCAGAACATTTGCATAACATGTAGAAGGCCCTGAGTTTGATTACTAATACTACTCAAATAAAATAAAGTAAAAAACAATTTGGAAGGCCATAAAGTTAATTTTAATAATCTTCATGGGACATAAATTATATGGTGGGGGAATTTGTTTTTTTGTTTTTTTTTAATATTTATTTATTTATTATGTATACAATATTCTGTCTGTGAGTATACCTGCAGGTCAGAAGAGGGCACGAGACCTCATTACAGATGGTTGTGAGCCACCATGTGGTTGCTGGGAATTGAACTCAGGACCTTAGGAAGAGCAGGCAATGCTCTTAACCTCTGAGCCATCTCTCCAGCCCATGGTGGGGGAATTTGTAAAATGAGAAATCCAAGATCGTTGTGGTGGCACACACCTTGTAATCCCAGTATTCATTGGAGGATTACTGGGAGTTTGAGGCCAGGTGAGTTACATAGCAAGATTCTGTCTCAAATGCCAAACTCTAACAAAAAAATACCAATGCCACATTCTCTGAAGAAGCATGTAGTACAAATAGGTACATAGTTTCACTGAACAATCCTATTCTTTTTTTAAAATATCTTTTATGATTTATTTAACTTTTTTATGTGCATTGGTGTGAAGGTGTCAGATTCTCTGGAACTGGATCTTCAGACAGTTTTGAGCTGCCACGTGGGTGCTGGGAATTGAACCCAGGTCCTCTGGAAGAGCAGTCAGTGCTCTTAACCACTAAGCCATCTCTCCAGCCCCAACAATCCTATTCTTATGTGTGTTTAGGGAGGGTGTTTTAGAATCTGCATTATTGGCATTATTTGAATATACTTTGAGAAAGGCTGATTTTGCTTGGTTCTCATGACAGAATTTGATTTTTAGTATCTCTGCAAATCTCAGATTCCATGTGTTACCTCCAGAGTTAGAAAGTTCCCAAAGGAGCACATCCTGTCTTTGGGCTCTCTGTATACCCAGCTCTCTAAAGAGACTTAACTACTTCACTTAGAGTTACATAGTGCTAACCTGCTTCATTCCCATAATAATCTTTCAGAATTATTAGTTCATCCAGAAAAAGAAATTAAGTACCTACTATTGAAAAAAGGTTCTGTGCAAGACACTGGGGATTTAGCAGTGAACAAGACCAACTTGGCCTCTGCCTTCAGGAGCTATGGGAAACAGCCAATTTTCTTTCATTGATTTGTTATTAGTTTTGGTGTGTGTTTCACGTGTGTGTAGGTAGGTATGGAGGCAAGAAGTTGACATTGGGTGTCTTTTTTTCTGTTGCTATCTTATTTTTTGAGACAGGCTCACATATTGAAGCTGGAGCTCACCAATTCAGTAAAACTAGCCAGCCTACAAGGCACAGAGATCTGCATCTCTTTGACTCTCCAGCACAGGTATTTCAGGCACAGGCTGCTACACCCAGCATTATTGGGGACTGGGGATCCCCGCACAGATTCTCATGCTTGTGCAGTAAGCACTTTACTGACTGGCCCTAAAACAGCCAAATTTAAAAGCAAGTCACAGAAGTATAGCTTGAGAAAAACACAAAGAAAATAGGTAGAATGTGATGGTAAAAACAAGAAGGGATGGTGCTGTTAGGATGAGTAGAGGAAATCTCACCTGGTAGCTGACATTAAACTGAGGTCTAGCATAAGCTAGAACAATCTAAAGAACTACAGGAAGATAGTGAATGAACATGGAGTGTTCTGTCTATCAGAAGCTGGTGTGTGTGGAGCCGTAGGAAGCAGACTAGGAGAATGGCACAAGATGAGGTAGAGGAAGATGCAAGGTTTAGGAGTTTGGTTTTTCTTCGTTATGTAATGGAATCGATTGATGAGTTTTAGGTAGGAGACTCTGTGGTCTGATTTATGTTTTTAATTGAGCATTCTGAATGGTGTGGATAAAAGGGGGCAAGAGTAAAATGGGAGACTGTGTGGAGGCCATTATGGTCATCCAGGCAACAAATGAAAGCAGGTGTAACTAGGTGAAGGCAACAGAGTGGCTAGGGCATCCCTCAATAGCTTCTTCCCCCAAGATTAACATCTGGCTAGTGCTCCTCTCATAAGAGGTTGGAGGATCTCAGTGCATGCTAGGCAAGTACCTGAGCCTGCCACTCACCTTTCTCCCAATCCTTTGGCTCTATTTCAGGCTTTACTTGTAGTTGTAAGGAATTAAAATCTCCAATCTGAAGCCTTTCTTCTGATAGTAAGAAAGGATCTCTAGTCTTCTCTGTTGTTAATCACTTAACAGCCTTCTGATGTTTTGACTATGACCCTGAGTACCCTATTGTGCTGACCTTAGTTGGAAGAGGCAGAGAACTAACATGACCCTTGCCCTCTGGGTGCAATAGGAAAAATAAGACCCATATAAATGCAGTACAAGGTTGTGTGTGTCAGGGAATCACAGGAAAATAAAGTGAAAGGCACTAGAAGGGTGAAAGACTTTTCAGCTTGGGGGTTAGATGAGGGAAAGAGAAACTATGAATGATCTCATGGAGGATGTTCATTCTGAAGGATAGGAGCGTTCTTCCATGGGATAGTCAAGGATAGCCTCACTGAAAAGGCAATGTTTCCTGTAATTCCAGCACTTGGGAGGCTGAGGCAAGAGGACTGCTGTGTGTTTGAGGCCAGCCCAGGCTACATAGTGGTTCCACCCCAGCTTGAGCTACAGAGTGATACTCAGTCTAAAAATAAATAAAACAAGCCAACATTTCATCAGTGCCTTGAAGAGAAAGAGCAAGCCACGTGGGCATCTTGAGGAACAGTGCTACAAGTGGAGGTTGAGGATTCTGGGAATAAGTGTGTTTGCCAAGCACTAAGGCAGTCGAGTGTATGGAGCAGGAGGGAACAGGAGAGGAAGCCAGAACAAGAACATGTGAGTACAAAAGGGACTAGATAATGTAAGAATTAATAAGACTATTGGAAGTACATGGACTCTGACTAAAAACTGCACGAGAACCAAGCAAAAAGAATAACACCCCTGAATTACCTAGTGGTGATTTTGACAGAGACAATTGAAATAATTGTGAAAACACATATACATATATGCATAGACATATTTAAAATTTTATTATTTATGTGTATGAATGTGTAGTTGTGCATGTGCCCAAAGAGGTCAGAGAGGTGTTGGCTCCCTGGAGTTGAAGTTCCAGGCAGTTGTGAGCCGCTTCGTATGGGTGCCGGGAATCAAACTCAGGTCCTTTGCAAAAACAATATGTGCTCTTAACCGCTGAGCCATTTCCCCAGTCCCTAAATATATTTTGAATTAACAGTGGACTAGAGTAAAGTTGGAGGGTATATAAAAGGATAGTTTAAAAAGACTCTCTGCAGAAGAAGGGCTATGTATCCTGTGTTCTCCCACTAACTGTGACCTCCAAGTGAGGCAGGGAGTAAAGGTCCATCAGTAATCTATCAGTTAAATCTCTCACTAATAGTTCTGTTTTGCTTATGGTGTTCTAAACTTTTGAAAATTAGCTACCAGTTTTAAAATTTTTGACAAAAATATATTCCAGACTTTAAAAAAATGACATCATTGAGCCCCATTGAATGAAATTTAGCAGGAGCTAAGTTTAGGTACCGGATGCCTCCTTTAGCCAAAGCATGGATTGTGTTTTCTAGTTGATTCCTCTATTGTTGCCCCTAAATTGAAGCTAAATATCATTTACATATATTATTGCTCTCATATAGAAAGCTAAGAGGAGGGAAAATAATTTCCTATCTCTGTCAAGTTTTATTCATGTGATCTACTTCACTCCCTCACCTGCACATGCTCAGGTTAGTCATGTGATCTACTTCACTCACCTGCACATGCCCAGGTTAGTCATGTGATCTACTTCACTCACCTACACATGCTCAGGTTAGTCATGTGATCTACTCCACTCATCTGCACATCTCAGTTTTTTCCCATTGTGCTGATAATTGAACCTGAACCTTGCACGTGCTTGAAAAATGCTCTGCCACTGAGCTGCACCTCAAGCCCCGTCCCTCTTACTTTTTGATCTTACAATTCCCCTGTGGAAGAAAGAGGACTGAACTCTGAGTCCCTGTACTTGTTCTTATGCAAACCACCCTTTGATTCCCATCATAGCCAACAGTCTCTTTGAATCTCAAAATTACACCTAATTAATTTTTCTGTTAAAAGTTCAAGGATCCTGGTGGGCTTTGGATCTTGAAAAGGCCAAGTTTTGTTCCCTTCCCCCTTCTAAGCAGCCAGGGTCCCCAGTCCGGTGTCTGTGACAGGGAAAGAAGACACTGGAATGAGTAATGCACCTATATCAATAATGTATAGCTTGTGCGCACAGCCAGAGAGCTCTGCATATGTGAGCTGTGCACATCTGTTCCCATTCATCATGCACATACCAGGCTTGTTTTCAGTGCTAGAGATTCAGCAGTGGACTGAATAATAACAAGCAGGTAAAATAAATGAGATTATTTCAAAGGTTTTATTTTTTAAAAAAAAGCAGAATGATTTGATGAAAAGTTTCTAAAAGGCAATGTGCATGTAGGTGGGTATGTAAATGCACTTTCAGGCAGACTCATGTTTGAATTCTGCATATATATATATATATTTATGCTTATTTGTGTTTGTGTGTGTAGCTCAGTTTTTGTGAGTAGACTGTTCCTATATTAGTATATATGACTTTATTCAAGTGCATATACAGAGATACACATTGTATAAGTGTATATACGGGGTACACATTGGGGATGCACACATGAGGACACACATATCAGCATTCCGCTGCAGCTGGAGATGTTTTGAAGTTTCTGTAGCATTTGTCAGTGGGCAGCTTTTCTGCTTGTGGCATTCAGGGACATTTGCCAGCTTCCTCTCTCCTTGTGCTGTCCCGTTTTAGTAAGCTTGCTATGCTTGGCTTCTCTCAGCCCTAGGAGGGTTAAAGCCAAGGAGAAGATAGTAACTGACTCATCAAGCCAGAAGCTGGAAAGACTGATAATTTCTGTGTGACTTTTCTCAGTAAGAAAAGCCCTGAGATCCTTGCCAATCCAGTTCCTTCCACTGTGAGAAAATAGTCCTGACTTGAAAACAGAAGATCTGAGGATCTATTCCTGGCTCTGTCACTTATTGTGTGACCTTGGCTGGCTAGTTCTCCCTAGGTGTCAGTTTCCTCCTTCATAAATACTCTGGATATAAAGAAGGGGAGGGAACACAGATGGCTTGTTGAGGTTGAGGGGTATTATATAGTATTGCATCTGGAAAAGGAGAGCAGAAGCAGTGGCATGGTAGGAAGTGTGGAAGAGGCTGGGCAGATGGTTCACCACCAAGCCTGATGACCTGGGACCCCCGTGGTGAAGGGTGGAACCAGCTGCTCCTGATTGTCCTCTACACATATGCCATAGTATGCACCCTTCCAAACAAGCAAAGAATATAAAATGGAATTTTAATGTGGAGGTAGACATGAACTTTGTGGATCAGGAAGCCAGAGAGAATACACTCAATAAAATTTAAACTTACCACTCCTACAAGGGCCTATCAGATTTGACTGATGCCTAGCTCTTGTTCTCATCTAATCTCTTGTTCGCTATATCATAACTTAAAAATATCTTGGTTTAATTGTTGCTTATATATTACCTACACTGTCATTAGTCTATAAGCTCTGTGATGGCAGCTGTCTTGTTCTACACATGCATATAGCATATAAAATTGTAAATAAGCAAAGAAGGAATTACTAAAAGAAATCAGGCCAGACTTAGGGAGTCAAGAGATAGGAATTATGCTATAGAATGTGGGTGACATTTTCATTGCTGTTTTTTGAGTTGAAAATTATGTACTCACCTTTAATCCCAGCTCTTGAGAGGCAGAAGTAGGTGAATCTCTGTGAGTTCAATGCCAGCCTGGTCTACATAGCGAGTTCTAGGCCAGCCAAGGGTACATGGTGAGACCCCATCTCAAAAAGAATAAAATTTATTTTATTCATTACTTTCTTTATGTATTTATGTATTCATAGGTAAAGTCTCACTTAGCCCAGGTTGGCCTGAAACCTACTATGTAGCAAAGGATGATCTTGGACTTTTATGCCTCTACCTCTTGAGTATTAGGATTATAAGCATGTGCTGCTGTACCCATTTTATACTGTGCTGGAGACTGAACCCAGGGCTTCATGCATGTTAGGCAAGCATGCTACCAACTGACTATATTTTCCGGCCCCTAAAATGTTTTATTTTTAAGGATGTTACCTCTGGAATTAAAACTAAAATTTCATTTTAGAAATTATTTTATTTTTATAAAAAAAAGTAATTAAAAATTGTGGATAAAGGGTTTTTACCAAAATGGTTTATCATGTAAAAGTGCCTGTCACTAATCTTGATAACCTGAGTTTGATCCCAGAATCCACATGGCATAGAGAGAGATCTGATTAACAATTTTTGTTCAGCCATCAAAAAAATAAAGGTTTATAAAAACCAACCATGTTGGTGGCTGGAGAGATGGTTCAGAGGAATAGAGCACTGGCTGCTCTTCCAGAGGTCCTGAGTTCAATTCCCAGCAACCACATGGTGGCTCACAACCATCTGTAATAAGATCTGGTGTCCTCTTCTGTACTGCAGGATACATGAAGGAAGAAAACTATGTACATAATAAATAAAAACCTTAAAAAAAAACCAACCATGTTCAGTGAAATCAAAGTGATAAAAAATATTCCATCCTATGATCATCTTATCTAAGAAAAAGAAAGATTGGAAAAACAGCACGTGAGCCAGGTGTGGAGGTTTATAGCTGTAATCTCATTGCTTTGGAGTCAGAGGCAGACAGGAGAACTGGACACTTAAAGCCAGCATGGTCTGCTTAGACAGACCCTGCACCAAAAGACAAATGAAGGGAAGAGGGAGGGAGGGAAGGAGGGAAAAGAAAAGAGCCAGTGAGATAGCCAAGTGGCTAAAAGCGTTAGCAGTGCTAGCCTGAGGACCTGGGTTCAATCCCTGGTCCCATATACGATGCCAGATGTGGTAGTGGACATCTGTAATCCCAGAATTCTTTCAGTGAGATAGGAGGCAGAGACAGAGAATTGCCTGGAAGCTCCCAAGCCCGCTAGCCTAGAGTACAAGACACAGCAGAAACCAAAGATTCTGCTTCAACAAGATGAAAGGAGAGAACCAACTCTGAGCTCTGTGCCATGGCATGTGTACCCACCCACACGCAAGTAAATATGTAAATATTTTTAAAAAGAAAAAAAACAGTCATGAAAAGCAGGACAAAAGCTCTTTCTGTTCTCTTGGTGCATGCAGAAGCCTGCTGGAAACTGGATTTCTTCTTTCTTTTTCATTCTCCTCCTCTTTTTTTGTTTGTTTTTTTCAAGATAGAGTTTCTCTGTGTAGCCCTGGCTGTCCTGGAACCCCCCACCCTCAACTTGAGAACTTCCTACCTTAGTCTTCTGGATAGTGACATTACAGATGTGAGTCACTACACTGGGCTTTAATTCAGGCTTGATACTTTATAAAAGTCATATATTGCTGGATCTAATGGCACACATCTTTAATCCCAGTACTTGGGAGGCAGAGACAGGCAGTGGGTTAGGCTAGCTTGGTGTATATAGTGAGTTCTGGGTATGAGACCATGTCTCAACAATAGCAGCAACAATTACAAGGCACATCCGCTATGTCATTTCTCTTTAATACAACCCTAGAATAAAAGAGAAGAGCTCAGCACTCCAGTTTGTCAACATAAAAAGATTCAGAGGTAGACAGCACTTTCCAATCTCATAAAACATGCATACAAAGTATCTTGAGAGGCCAAAGTGTCTGTCTAGTCAGTTCAAGATATGGTATCAGGGAACTGGAGAGATGGCTCAGCAGTTAAGAGCATTGCTACTTTTCTAGAGGATCTGGGTTCGATTTCTGGCATCCACATGGTGGCTCATAACAATCTATAACTCCAGTTCCAGGAGATCCAATGCTTTCTTTTGGCCTCTGGTGCAATAGACTTGCAGGTGGTACCCAAACATACATTCAGGAAAAACACTCATACACATAAAAATTTTAAATTAGCTAATTAAAATTTTTTAGAAAGATGGAGCAGAAGATTCACTAACAGGAGAGTGCCAGGCATTGAGATGAGCAGATGGAATTTTGCTACTGCTCCTATCTTGTTTATAAGAAAACAGAGCTGTGTTCCTAATTACTGATTCTTTCTGGTGTATCTCAGGGAGGGCAATGAGCCAGGGGAGACCACCAAGATCACATATCGTGAACTTCTGGCCCAAGTGTGTCAGTTCAGCAATGTTCTCCGTAAACAGGGTGAGTATGGGGTGCAAGAGAGGAACTAGAGAACCTTAACCCTGAGTCCTCTGAGGAACTAGAGAGAAAGAGGACAAGAAATGTGGGGATCTGGTAACAGGACCAGAAAAGTTAGCTAGGAGAGGCCGTCTGAGTGGGAGGGGGCAAGGATAGCAAAACTGGTCCATAGTCCTGTCCTGTGTCTTTCTTTGCTGTAGGCATTCAGAAGGGTGACCGAGTGGCCATCTACATGCCCATGATCTTGGAACTCGTGGTGGCTATGCTGGCCTGTGCTCGCCTTGGAGCTTTGCACTCCATTGTGGTAGGAGCTGGGGCTGGTGACAGGAACCAAGGGTGAGGGACAGGGTTCTGGAGAAGGAAATTGGAACTGGATGGTGAAGGATCATAAGTATAGGTCCAAACCAGATATCCGGTATCTTCTGGAACCCAGTTTTGGAGATGCTGAATTTCACGACCACCCCTTCCTCTATTGCTCAACCCCTAGCCCTCGCCTTCCCCTCAGGTCTTTTTCCCTCCCTAGTTTGCAGGCTTCTCTGCAGAGTCTCTCTGTGAAAGGATCCTGGATTCCAGATGCAGCCTTCTCGTCACCACAGGTGACTAATTCCTCCCCCTTCTCCAGGTCCTCCGATACCTCAAGTTGGTCTCCATTCTGTCTGTTTGTTGATTCGGGGCTACTTGGGATGGAGGGTAGGGACTGCTTGCCTGCCTTCTCCTCATCCTACCTCGGCCGACTCTTTGTCAGCCCAAATCATCTGGAAGAACCAGAATCAAGAGGCCTATTCAGGAAGGGCCCTGTGGACATTAGGCCCACTGGGGAGCATGGTGTGTACTAAGGCCTGGAATGTTTATTGCTCCCCAAAGATGCCTTCTACAGGGGGGAAAAGCTTGTGAACCTGAAGGAGCTGGCTGATGAGTCCTTGGAGAAATGCCGAGAGAAGTAAGTGTGCTGACCTAATGGCTACTAACTTGGGTCGACAGGCCCTTTCTCCATTGCCAGCTTCCCTTTGCTGTATACTCCTAGAGGGGCATGGGTACATCTTGTTAGCTTCTTTTGGACAACCAGACCAATACTTCAGCCTTTTCTTTTCTTTAGGGGTTTCCCAGTGAGATGTTGCATTGTGGTCAAACATCTGGGGCGGGCAGAACTGGGCATGAATGACTCCCCCACCCGGTCTCCCCCAGTTAAGAGGCCATGTCCAGATGTCCAGGTGAGTCTGACACCACTGTACTCTCCTTTGGGCTCTAATTCCCTCTCTTTTCCTACCCAAGGATTTCCTATTTTTTCCCCTTGGCTTCTTCATCATAATACTGAGATCTGGGAACAATTCCAGGAAAGCTTCCTCTAATAGAGCTGGCTGACAGCAAGGGTATGACCTTGAATATGGGTAGAGAAGGAGCCTAGCATGAGAAACTGTGAAGGTTGAGAGGCAGAGGGTACCCTTAGGGCTTAGGCTTGGGCTTGGTTTGGAAATGTGCTGACTTGGGTGACTATATATACCCATTTTGATTGGACTGAGACTTGAATGAGCTACATTTGTGGCTTTGGATCCATTACTTCTGCTGAAGGCTGTAGGAAAGTTCCATTGACAACCTACAGTTTGGAGGGGCATAGGTATGTAAATTCTGTGGTCCAAAAGGAAAAGGGATTACTTAGATTCTTTGATTTGAAGTATCCTGAGCAATGTTGGGACCAGAGAGGCTAGTGTGGGACTAGGGAGATTGGGGCGCCCAATCAGTATTAGAAATTCTGTACATAATAGGGGTAGGAAAACGAGGCTGAGGGCTAGTGAGAGGGCAGGCTGGGAGAAAGAAGGCATCTAGGGGTTTAGGGAACACTGACCCTTCCCTCTCTCACCTCTATCTTTGGACCCTGCTCATCAGCCTTTCCATTCCATGGGCTCTTAACAGGGTAAGCTGAAAGAGAAATCCAAGTGCATCCGACCCCAGGTATCCACTTCTTCACTGCTCTTGATCACTGCTTCCCTGTGTGCTTGTCTGTCTGTTCATCTGCTCTCTGTCTGTTTGCCCCAGTGAGGTTACTGACAGAGCTAAGTCTGTTCCTTTGATCCTGGGCTCCTTGACATCCGTGTTATTTGGAAGGATTAGAAAAGCAAATGTCTGTTCTGTCTCTGTTGACTCACATATAACAAGGATATCAAAGTTAGCAACAGACATCCCAGCTCACTCCTGCTGCACATAGATCCTTTGTGGGAGGGGGACTAGGTAACCTGTCAGAAAGCATATGCTGTGCATTTAGCTGGGTGGGTGGTAGAGCCAGGGAAGATAGGAAGCATATAGAGGAGGTACAAACTCTGATCTTGAGATTTTGCCATCAAGTTGGGAAGTTAGACCTATATTGTAAAAGGAAAAAGAAGTTTTCTATGGGACAGCAGAGAAGAAATTCCTAAATACATTTATATGCAACTTGGAATTTACAACCCGTATATAACTCTGACATAATTAAGTACTAAATTCAACAAAAGTCATGCTGTAGGTGGTACTCAAAGGAAGTTAGCGTGGAGCAATGGCTTATGGTCCAGAGAGACCAGGTTGTATGACTTCAAATAAGTCATGTCTCCTTTCTATACTTCATTTTAAAAAATAAGTAATAAAGACACAATATATGATTAAACAAAATATAAAGGCTACTGTTCCTGTGAGCTTCAACATCTTCACAGGGCACTTTGAACCCTCCGTGGCTGACTTCTGTGCTATGGGACATAAGCCCTTGCCTGACTCTCATGAGTATTTGAACACAGACCAGATTTCTAGGAAACTGTTTTCCTTATAAAATATAGTCAGCACTGGGTTTGGGAATGCAGGCCTTTTATCCCTACACTGGGGAGGCAGAGTCAAGGATCCCTGTGAGTTCAAGACCAACTTAATCTATATGGTGATTTCCAGGCCAGCCAGGGCTGCATAGTGAGACCTTGCTCCAAGTAAAAAGGAAGGAAGGAAACAAAAACTAAATGAAACTTCTTTTGAAAAAGGTAACAAATTTGGTGGTTTGGAATGTAGGCTCCAAAGCCAGACTGCCTGGGTTCAAATCCTACCTACCCTATCTGCTCCAATGTAAGCCTGGGCAATTTAAGCTTTCTTGCTTCAGTTTCTCTCCATGAAATGTAAAGACAATAATTGTACTTACAGGATTTTATCTATATATAGTATTCGGCATGTAGTAACTACTCAAAATATATTAGGTGTTGTCACTGCCCTTAAAAACATCAGATAGACTGGTAATTTCCAGAAAGAAGACTGGGAAAAACAAGCAAACACATAAATATATAAAATTTCTTGTAATTCAGTCTCAAGCAGCAAACTACTGGGTTTTTGTTTTTTAGAGATGAAAGTAAAATCAATTACAAAAACAAAAAAAGTAAAACAAAACCAAAAACAAGCAAGCAAGCAAGCAAAGTGAAATGAGGTACACAATGTTCAGGTGTTTGTGTAAGAACCGCAGCAAAAGCTGCAGAAACCGTGGCAGGCTCCAGGCTCCTGCCCTGTGCGTCTCCAGTGCAGGGCCTGCTCCAGTTTGCGGGTGTTCTTCTCAGTCACACCAGCTACGTACTCCATATTCCCTGACGACCTGGTAGCCTCCGAGACTGTTCTGGTGCAAGGACAAGGGCCAGCTCCTCAGTTTTTATTTTAGAAAACACAGCCCTTTCCTCTTTCAAGGCCATGGGCCTCATAGGTACACACGAAATCCACAAGCAATGTTTGCTTCCCTAACAGCTCCTCTCCTTCCTGATCTCACCGTCAGCTCCGCAGCTGGAGCACCACACCTACCCCACTCCTCCCTACACACAAACACCTATAAAGGAAACAGGGTTTTAAGATTGTAAAAGTTCTCTCATTGCCAAACCACAGTGTAACTGTGTCTTATCTTGTCAATTCAACGTACTATACACTATCTATAAGGAATATTGACACAGCTCCACTCAAAAGCAGAATGCCCTCAGCTCAAGTAATAATTTGACAGGAAGAAAGTATTCATGTGATAATGTATACTCATACTGTATGTAAACTCATACAGATCTTCCACTAAAAGATTAAGGTACTTTATTTATATTTTCTTGCTGGGACAGCTTGTCTCCTTTCCTCCCCACAACCCTTAAGACAGGGTTTCACTTTATAGCCACAACTGACTTGGAACTCCCTGTGCAGACCAAACTGGCCTCGAATTCAACATGCCTCTGCTTCCTGAGTGCTAAGATTAAAGGCATATGCCACCCTATCCAGCCTCTTATTTTTAATGACGCCCTCACTTAGATCATTTTTATAACACTCATTCTCTTGAGTAAAGGGCAGGTAATACAGAAAAACAAGAGTGGTTAAAGAGTCATTTTCCAGTTTATCAAGGTATATATTTAACACTTTGTGATTTTTTAAAAAAAATATTTACATAACAAATTAGCATATGTCTATGTATTAGAGGAAGGAATTCATTTAACATTGCTATATTTACCAGTTAACCAGGGCCATTGCACATTCAAGAATAATGTAATGGACGCAGATGTAATGTCATATACTTGACATATGGAAGCTGAGACTGGAGAATTGTAGCTGGAGGCAAACCTAAAACCTTGTCTCAAAATAAAAAAAAATTACTGACTATGAAAGGGCTTTAAGATAGCCAAAGCAAACCCCAAACATTCCTCACCATCTTAACCTTTCCCCGGTGGTCATTGAACTTCTCCCTAAACTTTCTGACATTAGTTGCTCTCAACCTGCCGCAAAGGCCTGGTGCTATTAGACAACATCTTTCTCTATTGACATTTATAAGACCCTATCAGACCTTTATGGCAAAAGGAACTTGCCTTGTTTAAAACCCCTTAAGAGGTTAGAGAAACTGCTTAGCATTAGGAACACTTGCTGCTCTTGAGGGGAATGGGGCCTCCCATCACTCACATCAAGAGGCTCACAACCACCTGCAGCTCCAGTTCCAGGGAAACCAAAGCCCTTCCAGGCACCTGCATTTACATGGCACACAAACATACACTCACATGCACACATTCACATAAATAAGAAAAAAGAAAACTGAGTGACTTCCCATGGCCATACGGCATAATTTTTGAGACATCTACAGAATCCAACTTCACCCAACAGAAGGGAGAATGGAAAAACTAATTTTCAAAGAGGTGATAGCTGGGAAAAGAAAGCAGTTTCAAAGGAGAGGAAGAGAAACTGCAGGATAGCAGGTCCTGAGGCCATTGTCAAAGGCAATGCAGCATAGTGGGACACCCCTTCCCTGAGAGGAATTCACCTTGGTGCTTCTTTGCCAATTTAAACAAGACTTCCTGCTGAATGGAACCTGACTCCTGAAGTAGGGGCTGCTGTGGGTTCTACATCTGTAAAGATACCAGAGAGCACCCCCAGAATGGAATGGAATCCAAACACGTGGGAAAAAACCCAGAATCCAAATCTGTTGGGTTCTCTTGCTATTAACTAACAGAGTTAAGTGCTCACCTGTAGGTAGTGACTAATTTGTTCTCCTGAGTTGTGTGGTTGTCTACATCCCAGCTGATGTGTGCCACCAGTCCCACAGTACATATGTGTGTATTTGGGCTGTGTACGCATAGTCATATATGCAACAAAAATGTCTTCTGAGTGTCAGATACATTACTAGGTGCTAAGGCTATGGGGAAATGCAGAGATACCACTGCCCTCCTAGAGGTCCCTGTCTAGTTGGGGAGATAATCAAGAAAGCAGAGTGACTGGAAATGTGTGCTGTGTGGGAAAGAAACCAGGTGCTGTGGTGATAGCAGCCGGTGGGATGGAGTCTGTCAGACACTGGTCAGGGATGCTACTTCAGCTGAGTACCGCAAGACTGGAGGAGCCAGGGAAATGGCAAAGGAAAGTCGGGGAAGGGGCGATCTGGAGTAGAGGGAGAGCAAGAACGGCAGAGTGAGACTGTTCTCTCTGCTCCATTGTGCCCTGGAGGGGCCCCTTCTTTTCCTGTGCACCTATATGCAGGGCCCTTACTCCCCCAGATGCCAGACAGGGGTGTCTGCTGTTTCTATCTTGAATTTTTACAGTTTTTCCCTGCCCATTCCTGTTTTCTTCCTCAGATCTCCTGGAATGAAGGGGTTGACTTGTGGTGGCATGAGCTCATGCAAGAGGCAGGGGAAGAGTGTGAGCCGGAGTGGTGTGATGCGGAGGACCCACTCTTCATCTTGTATACCAGCGGTTCCACGGGCAAGCCTAAGGCAAGTGGTGTGTGTGTGTGTGTGTAAGAGTGTGTGTGTGAGTGGTGTGAATGTGTGTGTAGAGTGTGTGTGTGGTGTGAGTGTGCAAGTGGTGTGTGTGAGTGGTGTGCATGTATGCGTGCAAGTGGTGTGCGTGTGTGTGACTGGTGTGTGCATGTGTGCATTGTGTGTGCATGTGTGCACAAGTGTGTGAGTGTGTGCATGTGTGTACAAGTGTGTGAGTGTGTGCATGTGTGCACAAGTGTGTGAGTGTGTGCACGAGTGTGCAAGTGTGTGTATATACAGATGAGGAGTAAGTTTCTGAGGAAGGTTGGAATGACAACAGAAGCCATTAGATGGGGTGCTAGGAATGTGACTCAGATTTCAGAGAATGTAAGTGGTCAATATATTTATGTGACATCAGGGTGTAACAAAGGCAATGGAAGAGAAACAAATGCTATGAAATATGAAAGAGCATCAGCAGGGTTAGAATCTCTAAGAAGGATCTCTTTCCAGCTCTGTGTGGGCTCCATTTATTGGTCAGCAGAGGTGGACACAAAACCCTAGCCTGAGGCTCCATTCTCCCCACAGGGTGTGGTGCACACAACTGGAGGCTACATGCTCTATGTGGCTACAACTTTCAAGTATGTGTTTGATTTCCACCCAGAGGATGTGTTCTGGTGCACAGCAGACATTGGCTGGATCACTGGCCATTCCTATGTCACCTACGGGCCACTGGCCAATGGTGCCACCAGTGTTTTGGTGAGATGGGAACTGGGACATGGACAAAATTCTTCCGGGTGACTACCTCCCAAGTTTCTTAGTCTAAAGATGGGGGACTTACACAGGGACCTACCTCCTGGAGAAAGAGGAATCCCGAGGGGTTGTATATCATACTAAAGAGTTCCTTGGCTTGTGTGATCAGAGGATAAAGACATAATTGGTCAGAAAGGGCGAACGATGAACCTGAGGGAATGGTAGGGGAATGGAAGGACTATTGTGAAGGGCCAAAGTAACCAGATTTCACTGGGGTCAGTTTGAGGGGATCCCCACATATCCAGATGAGAGCCGTTTGTGGAGCATTGTGGACAAATACAAGGTGACCAAGTTCTACACAGCACCAACAGCAATCCGGATGCTCATGAAGTTTGGAGATGAACCTGTCACCAAGTGAGCCCCCTCCCAACCTGCCACCCCATAGGTGTCCTTCAGAGCTGAGCACTGTCCTGTCACCAAGTGAGCCCCCTCCCAACCTGCCACCCCAGGTGTCCTTCAGAGCTGAGCACTGGCCTTTGTGCAGTCTCCTGTTGTCTCAACTTCCTGACCTGGAACAGGGGACGGGGCAAAGATTCTGAATGCATGTGTACTTTGGCTTCTGGTGGTACTCAGAATTGTCCTCTCTTCCACTCTCCTGCCCAAGGCATAGCCGGGCATCCTTGCAGGTGCTGGGCACAGTAGGTGAACCCATCAACCCTGAAGCCTGGCTATGGTACCACCGGGTAGTAGGTTCCCAGCGTTGCCCCATTGTGGACACCTTCTGGCAAACAGAAACAGTGAGTAAAGGGGTTCAGGAAGCTACAGCTTGGGGACAATATGGGAAAACCGATTCAACCCCTGATCTTTGACTTCCACAGGGTGGCCATATGCTGACCCCTCTCCCTGGTGCCACACCCATGAAGCCTGGTTCTGCTGTGAGTAGAGTGCTCTGCTGGTCCTCGGCTTGGCAGAGGGTGGGGTTGGGGCTCTGGGCCTATTAGAGAGTGAGTGTTGGGCTGAGAGCTATGAGGAACTTGGAGTTCTGGGGCCCCTTGGAAGTTGAGTCAGAGTTGCCTCATTCCTCTTCTTGGACTGTGCCTCTTGTCTGCTTTTAGTCTTTCCCATTCTTTGGTGTAGCACCTGCAATCCTGAATGAGTCTGGGGAGGAGCTGGAAGGTGAAGCTGAAGGCTATCTGGTGAGAATCTGGGATCTTTGGGAAAGGAAAAGGGTCTGCTAATATACTTTGTTTTAGAGTGTATAATCTTACTGTCCCTGGTAGCTGCTAAGGACAAATACAGTTGAGAGTTTGTCCTCTGCTCAAAGACACCAGTGGAAACCCTTCCTCTTTGTTACGTAGGCTCTAAAGGCCTTCTTGGAGTGTGTTCCCAGGCTCATGAGGATGCTTTTTTAGAGTCAGGAAGGCTTAGTCCCAGTTCTTCCTTAGACTCACATTTCTAGAGACAGGAGTCTTGGAGCATAAGGAACAGACATGCAGGCTCTGGAGTCAGAATGCCTGCCTGACTCCGAATCTGCCTCTTCTGTGACCTCAGACAAGTTGTTACCTAATGCCTTTGAATGTCATTTTCTCATTTGCAAAATTGAGTTAGAATATATACAAATAATGGTACTTTATCTCCTATGTCTTATTGAATTAGACAATGCACAGGAAAGGGCTAGCCTGGAGCTGAGCAGTCAGTGCTCACAGATGTCGGTGGTGTGGTTTCTGTGCAGTACCTGTCAGATCCCAGCCCATGTCACTTTTCCAAGTTCAAGTGGGAAACTGAGGCAGGACTTGAATCTAAGCTTTCTTACTCAATCTAGATCTCTGCTGACACAGAATACTATTGATTAGAAATACTATGGATTATTCACTCATACAGGCTCCATTTTATATGACATTTTTGCCTTTAATAGGACCTGCTTTCCTGAGAAATCACCCAAAAGAAACCCCAATTTTCTAGGTGTTCATTATTCACAGAACACACTGCTAGGCAATTTTCACATACTATTAATTTAACCCTTATAGTAACTTTTAAAATTTATTTAATTTACAGATGAGAAGTTCAGAGAAGCAAGTTTACTTACCTGAGGTCATACAGAATTGGGATTCCAAGCCAAGCTCATCCATCCCCCAAACCCTACACTTTGCACTCTTCTCAGGGACGGCAGTTAGAGTTTTCCTTCAGGTTTAGCAATGCAATGGTCGTCTTCCCGTGAGACAGCCCGGAGGATCTGACCACTGTACCTTCTGCACTCCTCAGGTGTTCAAGCAGCCCTGGCCAGGGATCATGCGCACAGTTTACGGAAACCACACACGTTTTGAGACCACCTACTTTAAGAAGTTCCCTGGCTACTACGTGACAGGAGATGGTGAGCCTTGGCTGTCCTGCTCAACCCCTCTCTCCAAAACATATACCTTCCCTTTCCATTTCCGGAAGAGTTGGCCAGGGGTGAAGAGTAGAGAAAGGAATGGGCCCCGATGTCCACACCTGGTGTCCAGGAGAGCTACAGCATGGCTGGAAGAGTAAGGACGAGGGCTCACAGCACTTGTTGAGTAGTTCAGAGCACTGGCTACTCCTGCAGAGAACCTGAGTTTGCTTCCCAGCACCTACGCCAGGAGCTCACAACCATCTCTAGCTCTACCTCCAGGGGATACAATGCCCTCTTCTGTCCTTGGAGGACACACACACAGACACAAACACACACACAGGTGAACACACTCAAACATAGATACACATACATATAAATAATAAAGAATATTTTTTTTAAAAAAGAGCAGGGATAAGTGTTGCAGGGAGAATCTCAGCATGGTACCATCCGAGAATAGATTCTAGGGAAAACAGGCTCTTATTTTTACTCTAGTATTGACAGAGATGGGACATGTAGAAATGGGTATTACTAGGTCATGTTGGCCTCACGTCTGGAGCCTGCTTGTCCACTGTCTGTACCAGCTCATCCGTCCATCAGTACTTATTGTGCCTACTATGACCAGGCACTGATCTGATGAGCACATGGGATGTTCCTGTGAATAACACTGTTAATTTCTCTAATCTTATGGGGCTCACATTTTAGTAAGGAGGGGCCAGACAATAAACCAGTTTTATTGGTTACAATTTAGTCACAGGTAGAGATAAGTTCTGTGAAGAAAACAGTGAGATAGTGCCTCCAAGGGTGGTCAGAGAAGGCTTCTCCAAGTGATCCTTGAGCAGAGGCCTGAGGGTTGAAAGGGGGTCAAGCATGGAGAAATCTACAGTAAGAGTAGTGTAAGAAACCACAATCCCGAGAACTTAGACAACAATGCGGACACTAAGAGAGACTCACATAGATCTAATCTACATGGGAAGTAGAAAGTAGAAAAAGACAAGATCTCCTGAGTAAATTGGGAGTATGGGGGCCTTGGGGCAGGGTTGGAGGGGGGAGGAGAGAGGCAGGGAGGGGAGCAGAGAAAAATGTAGAGCTCAATAAATATCAATTTAAAAAAAGTGGATACAACCTTGAACTTCACAAGGAATGAACTGAAGCCTGTGATGCTGAGTGAAGTAAGTCTAGGGAAGAATGCTTCATTAAGTTGGAAGATGAGTATTAGATAATACAGAGTCATGTAGACGGGGTAAGCAGCCTAGATTTTACTCAAAGCATAGTCGTAGGGCTGGGATATAGCTCAGTTGACAGAGTGCTTGCCTAAGCATGTACAAAATTCTGGTTTCTGTTCCCAGCACATTAAACTGGGCACAATGAAATTTCATCACTCAAAAGGCAGAAGCAGAATTAGGAATTCAGTGAATCTGAAGCCTGCCTGGGGTGCATAAGAAGACCTTGTCTTAAAAGGGGAGGGGAGGTAGAGCTATAAGTCGGTAGTAACATAGGTTTGCCTAGCATACCTGAGGTCTTAGGTTTAGTCCTCAGTAACACAAGTAACACATACACACATACACACACAATGGGGGAATGGCTAATTAGTATCTGGAAAGTAATTTTTAATGTTCTAAAAATATACATGAGATTGGGTATATTACTTATTGCCATGGAACAAATTATACCCAAAGTTGGCAGCTTCAAATAACACATTTCTCATAGCTTCCTGAGGGTCAGGATCTGGGAGTGTCTTGGTTGGGTGGTTCTCAGGGTGTCTCATGGGTTAAAATCAAGCTGTTAGTGGAGGCTGTAGTCACCGGGAAGTTTGGCAGAGCTTGGAGGGCCTATTTACATGCTGGCTCACATGGATTTAGGCAAGAATCCTCAGGAATCCACTTGATGCGGGTGCTGGGAATATGGGTGCGTGGGTTCTAGGGCCTCTGAAAGAACAGTAAGTTTAGGCAGAATCTCTCCATAGGATTACTCACAGGACATCTGGCTAAGCCACAAATGACCCAAGAGAATATGACCAAGATGGAAGCTAAAATGTCTTCAATAAGCGAATCTCAGAAGTGACATCTATCATTTCTGTCAAATTCTGCTGGTCACATAGATTAATGAATGCTGTGTAACGAGAAAGAGAGCTGTAGGCTATAAATACTAGGAGATGGAGATCAGTGGGCCATCCTGTAGGCTGGTTGCCAAGGTAAACAAAAGTGGAAGTAGGAAAACTTGTTAAAAGATTACCATAAGCTACTGTAGTAAGTTTGCCAGTTTTTATAATATAAATCGTGTACCCTGCTGTAGGGTTTTACTGTGTTGAATATTTCTTTCCAGGCTGCCGCCGGGATCAGGATGGCTATTACTGGATCACTGGCAGGATTGATGACATGCTCAATGTATCTGGTGAGAGCCTGCATCTCCTCCCATTTCATTAGCTCTTTCCCCTTGCAAATCCTAGCAAAGACTTGAAAGAGAGAGCAAGGACTATCCCATTTTGAGGCTGTGGTATAGCATTTGTCATTCAGTCCTGGCCCCGGGTTGTGGAGGAAAAGTATAATGCGTGCTAGGATATGCCAGGCAAGGATCTAGGATGGTCGAGACAGGCTCGGAGGTGTGCCATGGGGAACAGTGAATGAAAGCCTTCCTTATTGGACCAGATTAGATCAGGCCTGTGCAGATGGAGCAAGAGCTGGGGCAAGGAAGGGCTGAGATCCCTCTCACGCATTTCCCTTCTCTTGACAAGGACATCTTCTGAGTACAGCAGAGGTGGAATCGGCACTTGTAGAACATGAGGCTGTGGCAGAGGCAGCTGTGGTGGGCCACCCTCATCCCGTGAAGGGCGAATGCCTCTACTGCTTTGTCACCCTGTGTGATGGCCACACCTTCAGCCCCACCCTCACCGAGGAACTCAAGAAGCAGAGTAAGGAGCTTCCTTGGGCAGGAACTGAAGGATCTGCAAGTTACCGGGGAGAGGCTACAGCAATCTAGAGACCCCAGGAGTCCTGTGGGGTGACTGGTGTCTTCCCACTTAGTCTCCACACACTGGGGTAATAATAGCCACGAGTTTCAGAAAACTCTCTGTATCACCACCAGGATCAGTGCTTTAAACGCTTTATCCCTTTTAACTCCTATAGTTACCTTCACAAAATAGATCCTGTTGTTGCTCTAGTTCTAAAGGTGAAGAGACTTCAGGTGCACAGAAGTTAAACTATTTGCTCAAGGCTATGCTGCCAGAGGTCTGACTCAAACTTTAGCAGATTCTAGGGACAAAGTTCCATGGACATGGATTAAAATAAAACAAAGGAGTAAAGAGACACCGTGTTAAGAGAGCCAGGAACAGTAAGCTTCAGAGTGACTCTAGGCAGAACTTTGAAGAAGAAACAGCTGGGGAAGCAAAGCCATAGCTTCAGGAAGTCTGGCTAAAGGCACTAAAGAAATGCTTGATAATTTGTTGGTTCCAGTTAGAGAAAAGATTGGCCCCATTGCCACACCAGACTACATCCAGAATGCACCTGGCCTGCCTAAAACACGCTCAGGTAAGTTCAGAGTCCTCCAGGGACTGGGACGGGCTAAAGCCCAGTGGTGGCTGGTGTGTGGTTGAAAGTCCTTAAAAGAGCAGGGATCAGTCAGCATTGTTACCAATTAATAAGAGGTGTGTGGGTTACCAGGCAAAATCATGAGGCGAGTACTCCGGAAGATTGCTCAGAACGACCATGACCTGGGGGACACGTCTACAGTGGCGGACCCATCCGTCATCAGCCATCTCTTCAGTCACCGCTGCCTGACCACCCAGTGACCATGACTCTTGTCCAGGATGTCCCTGTGCTTGGCTCTCCGAACTTCTGCCCATCCACCCTGCCCCCTGCCCAGGAGTATAAGAGCCAACGCTGGCTGACACTTCAGCTGAAACTAGGGAGACAGTTTCCTAGACTAGTGGGTAGAAGGGACAGGGCGCAGGTCAACTTCAGACTGATATGCTCCTAGACCACAGAGAGTCTCCAAGCCCAGGGCAGAGACTTGACACCTGTCCTCAACCACAGTGAGCTATTCAGAGTGAGGGCCTCCACAGAAGCAGGGAAGTAGCTCTAATCTTTTCAGCTTTCTGGAAAAGCACCAGTTCTTTTCTTGGGTAAGCCCAAGCCTTTAGAAATGACAGTTTGTGAGTCTATGAATAATTATTTTTTAAAATTCCTTGTTGTTTCTGTTCCATGTCTGAATTCCTTGCCAGATGGTAGCACTGTCTGCCCATTTGCTCTGGAGACTGTCCAGGTGGGTTCAGTCTGCAACGTGTTTTCCTATCAGCTGTTTCATTGAAAGAATGAGATATGCTTTGTTCCCAGAACCAAGGGAGTAACCTTCCCCGTCCTGCCCCACGAACAGAAGAACCCTGCCCACAAGGGGCACTCTTGGTGAAACTCTTCTTGTACCCTTTTGTGCTCAAGACTCACTGTTGAAGGAATAAAGTTTATGAGCTCAAGAAGAGAACTGGTTTCCAGGCATCTGTGTGTTCGTTAGCTGCTCTGATGTGTGTAGCAGACGGGAAGAGGATTTCAATTCTACAGACTGCCCCAGAACCCTGTGTTTGGGCAGAGCTGGGCGAAGCTTCATTCTCAAGACTTCTGATAAACCCCAAGCCAAGAGTATTGAAGCCAATTCACAACTATGACGTCACATCAGGGGTGCTCTTCCAGTCTTGACCTCACTGTCCTCTGAAAGCTTTAGCAAGTGACTAACGATTAGGACTTCAGGGTCTCTTCTACAGGAGACCCCCAGTACAACCCAGTCACCTTTCCTGCATATCCACCCAGGGCTGCCTCCTCCCAGTGGTCCATGAGACAATGAATCACTGAATCAGCATTGTTGCTTTATTTAGGGCAGAGCTGGGGAAAGTCTATGCCCTTCTCCCCCGCTCCTCAGTCCTACTCCAAGCCAGGCACTGGAACCCCTGGAAAGGCTCACGAGAGGGTAATGAAGACCTGCAGGGCTTATGGCCTTTACCTCAAGCAGCTTCTCCCCACACTCTCCAAGATCTGGGGACCTCCAGAATCATAGCTTTTATAGTCCTCAGACAGAAGGCCAAGAGAAAGTACACAGATTTTTCCTTCCCTGAAGACCCTGGAGGTCTACAGAAGAGACAAGCTTCCTTAAGGTGGGGACAGGGGTAGACCCTCAGGAATTAGGAGAGGAATGCCAAGCACAGGGGACAGAAGGTCTCAAGTGAAGTTCAGGATGTGCCTCACACAGGGTAGGGGTTGTCCAGGACTGCTACTCCTGCAGCCACGCCTCCATCTGCGTGCTCAATGGCTTTGGTGCGAAGCAGGTGCCCCACGTGCTTGTTCATCACAAGGGTCGTTCCCTGTCTGTAGAAATGGGGTCAGGAGACACAGCATTAGGAAGCCAGGCCTTCTCTGATTCTACCTGGCTGGCAGACTGGACGGGGCTACGTTTAAAAAGTGCTGTGACATTAGAGTCAGATTGGAATTGCATCCTAGCTTAGAAATTATTAGCCTTGAAGTTTCCTAAAAATGCCCTTAATTTAAAATTGAGAAATACCCCTTATATACAAGATGGCCATTTGGATTAAATAAAGCAAGCAAAGCATACAGCATGGTTCAGGTGTACATTTACGTCCTGGGCTAGACACTTCCCGTGATGACAGTAAGAGCAGGGTAGGGAGAGTAGCAGGTAAACGTGGCAAGTGGTTAGAGGGTTTGTGGAAGGGCAAGGCTGTGGTAGAGGGCATGGAGCATTTGCTGTCTTTACCTTGCCCTGACCTTAAAGGATTTTGCAGGAAGTTGCATTAGGGCCTTGATTTTTACCAATTTCAAAGTTCTCTTTTCTTTTCTTCCTTTCTCTCTTCTTTATTTGAAATAGGGTCTCACTATGTAGCCTTTGAGGTCCAGGAATTCCCTAGCCTCTAACTCATAGATATCTGCCTGTCTGTCTCCTAAGTTCTAGGACAAAAGGCATGCACTACCGTGCCCACTTTCTTCTTGATTCTTAGTATTCAAGTCTAAATCCAGAAGCCTCTCAGTTCTTCAAAGCCACTGAACCCCCTCCTCTCTCTCATCTTTCCCTGGAATCCCTATTGGTTTTAGAGCTGGACCCAAACTTTCATATTTCCTGGAGTCTCCTGTTCCTTCTTGCCAGTATCTTTTCTCAGTCCTCTTCGTACCACACACAACGTCTTTTACAGCTTAAAGCATGTCTCTCCCAGGCTTCTCTTGTTAGCTCTGTGGGCTGGGTACATCCTGGGTCTTTGGCCTTACTTAACAGACAAGGAAACACATAATAAAACTAGGACTTGGCAGAGCTGAAACTGCAACCCAGGACTCACAACTCTATTCAAGGCTCATTCTGTGCTTTCTTGGCTGGCACTCTTTGTAGGGAAGTAGTAGGAGGAGCTGCTCCTGACTGGCTTACCTGACATAGACTCCAAAAATACCCAGTTCTGAGATGCACTGGACCACGCAGGCAGGGCTGCCAGGCCGCAGGAGGCAATTCCCAAAAGGTTCAGGCTCAATCTTCTCCATGAGGATGTAGGAAGCCCTCTCCTCGCTGTCCTTCAGCTGCTCCAGAGCTTGCACCATTTCCTCCCCATACAGGTTATTACCTGCAATTAAAACGGCCCGTCACACAGACCAGGAAATGTCACCTTAACAAGAAAGTCCTTATGCAAGTGAACACACCCATCACCACACTGTTCTGCCGGCTTTGCACATCTATGGACATTTCTCTTCAGTCACCATTACTGGTTCCTTCTCTTTCTTAACTGTTGGGGTTCTCTGGGCATGGGGAGATGGCTCAGTCTGTAATGTGTTTGTTGTTCAAGCACAAAGACCAGAGTTCAGATCCCCAGCACCCACATTAAGCTAAGTGTGTGTGTGTGTGTGTGTGTGTATGTGTGTGTGTGTAACACTCTCTCCTAGTGCTGGGGAAGTGGAAGGTGGAGACAGGAGGATCCCCAGAGCTTGCTGGCTAGCTGCTAGACTAGTTAGCTGGTGAGTTCCAGGTTCAGTGACAGGCTATTTAAAAAAAAAAAAAAAAGGCAGAGCGCAATAGGGAAGACACTGGATGTCAACCTCTGGCATCTACATGCATGCACATATGTGGGAATATGCACACACAAGTGCACACACACATAAACACAAAGATGTTGAGGTTCTCTAGGAATTCTCTACCCTTGTTCTGTCCACTATGTACTTCTGTTCCTAAGGTTTCATCCAAACTGTATAAGTTATATCCCAAATCTTTAATTCATGCTCTTCTAGAAATCAAAAGCATATATCTCAGGTCTCTACTGCAATATCCACATGGAAATCTGTTTCTGCTAGAACTTGCTTCTCCTGAATCTTCCTACTCCTAATAACATGAAAAGCATCCCTGAGTCCTGTTTAAGTTCACTCTCCCTGTTACCTAAGTTACTAACTCAGAAAAGTCTCCATCCATGTTCTATATGGTCATAACCCTAGTCTGGGCCTCTACATGGGCCTTCTTGACAATGGTGTCAGCCTCCTTCCATGGCCCCTCTCAGCTGAAGCACTAAGCAGTACAAGTTTCCATCACTGCTAAACTACTTGTCTCCTGGATGGCCCACGTGTCCCTTCCCCGCTTGAAACTTTAATGGCTTCCTACCTCAGTTCTGACAAAATGCAGTCTATAGCCCGTACCTGTGTCTACACATGTGGAGACAGACACCAATATTGAAGCCTCTTCTTCAACTGCTCTCGACCTTATGTTTTGAACAGGTTCTCTCACTGGACCTGGAGCCCACTGTTTCAGCTAGACTGGCTAGCCAGTGAGCCTCAGGATCTGCCTTTCTCTGCCCCGCACCCCCAAGTCCTAGAGGCAGAGATGCTTGCCACTGTGCTGGGCTTTACAGTGGGGGCAGGGGTCCAGTGCTTGCACAGTAAGCACTTCATTGACTGAGCTACCTCCCCAACCCCAAATTTCCCCAAATATTTTCAGTATTTCTTATAATCGGGTCTCCAATACCTATGCCCAGTCCAACTCTAGCCTCACCATTCCTTATTAACCTCTAGTCCAGTCCGTGTTTTCATGGCCTACTGTTTTTGCTTAAATGGTCTTCAGTTTAGAATGATCTTTCCCCTTTCCTACCAAGAAAACTCCTACCTGTCCCTTCAGACCCAGGTGGAAAATCAAGTTTGTATGGCAGACATGATCCCTGCCCTCGAGAAGATGACAGTAAACAGGAGTACAGCCAGGTAGTCCCTTAGATCTCAGAATGCACCCATTCTGTTTCTCTATAGTCTGCCCATAGGCATCTCAAACTAAGGTTGTCCAAATTCTCCAGTGTGGTTCATCTGGGCCCCTTGTACTCCACAGGGCTCAGACCAGGGTGCTGGGAGATATGCTCTACTCTATGCAGGGATCTGTGTGGCTTTCTCTTGTAACCATTAAGCCTGAGACTGTATCCACTAGCAAATGCCCTTCACTGGGCAGTTCTACAGAGGAGATCCACCTACCTCCACCCTCTCTCTGGGGCTTCAGCACAAAGTGGCTAGGAGCAGCAAGGGCTTCAGCAATGGCCCGGTCCCCTTCTTCACCCTGAGAGCAGGCAGAAAGTAGTCACTAGAATTCAGACTGAGTCAGCCGAGGTCCGAGTGGTCATGCAGGGTGGTATCAGCGGGAGGGACAGCAGGGGAAATCATCTTAATTCCTGTAGGCTAGACACTCCAATATGGATGTGACCCTTAACTCCCTTGCAGCACTAAACATAGAACAGGCTCTTTAGGACTCTGCAGAGAGCCTGGAGAGTGGGTACCAATGTTCCCTAATTCACCTTAGTTGCTTCCCTGGGTTTCCATCCTTATCGTCATCATTGCTGAGGAATGGATTTTAGCTCCCACATTCTGGTCTCAAGGTTCAAGTGTTCTCCAGAGCACCAAGGATGTGAGTCATGCCAGCCATAATGCCAACTGCACTGCACCCTTCCCAACACATTTGGGTGCAGATCTTTGCTATACGGCCTAAGGTAGGAAAAAACACTACATACCATGTCCAATGAATAGAGGCCAGCAAAGGTGGCACGGAGGCGGGCCACAGCCTCAGGCTGGCCTGGGAGCAGCATTTCCAGCAGGCCCACCCTGCTCAGTTCCTGCTGCACCTTCTTGGTCCCAGCCAGCTGTGTGGCAATGTCCGGACACTTGGCAGCACATGATCTCTCTAGCAGTAGGCGTGCTTCCCAGTTCTGCAGAGGTAATAAGACCAAAGGGCCTTTACTGAATAGGTGCCAGACACCATGCCTTTTAATCTTCAAGCTGATTATCATTGCAACATCCTTGGGAGGCAGATATGACCTCTCGGTTCACAGGATTCTTGCCTTTAGGGAGTTTGTGATCTAGCAAACTAATGCAAGTTCATAACTAAATGGAAAATTACTAACGAGGAGGGATAGGGGCTCACTGTATAGCTTTGTCTGGTCTGAAACTTGCTATGTACATAGAACAGGCACTAAAGGCACAGGCCACCACATTCAGCAGAAGACATTTTCTAAGAGTATAGAAAAATTGGTGAGTTTTTCTCCCCCCATCCCTCCCTCTCTCCTCCAACCATCCTATCTCTTGAGACAGAGTCTCATTTGGTAGCCAGGCTGGCCTGTCTTCCTACCTCAGCCTTCAGAGAGCTAGGACATTTGTCGTTTTTAACAAGATTTGGTTGTGGAACCTGGGACTTGCAATCATCCGGCTCCAGCTTCTGGAGTGCTGGGATTATGAACACGTGCCACCACACCTGGCTGGAAGGTTTGAAGGGCACGGGGCACTTGAATATACTTAGCTTCTCATAATAAAATCCAACACTTAAAAATCCGGTTAACATATAATCTTTAGCCCTTTATCAAATAAAAGTCCATTCCTTACCATGACCTACAAGACCCTGTGAGACCAAGTTCCCCATGGTTTTTCATTTCATGCTGCTGCTTCCAGCTACTCCCCCTAACTATTGACCCCCATGTTCTAGCCAAACAAGCCTGCAATTGTCAAATTTCATTCCTTCTTCAGAGCCTTTTATGTATGCTTTTCTTTTGCCCAAAATTCTCTGCCTTTGGCTTTTCCCATGGATAGTCATATCTTTCTTATTTTCAAGTCTTCGTTCAGTCAATTTCCCCCTGACTATTCTACGTAATGTGGGGTTCCCCACAACATCTAGCTTTTCATCCTGTTCTTTCGGTCAAAGCCAATTACCTCTCAACTAGGGATTCCCCCGCAAGCTGGGTATAGCATTACATATTTGATTTGTAATGCTAACAACGCAGGGTATAGTATTACATATTGGTAATGCTAACACTCTGGCGCTTCAGCAGGGTCCTGAGCCCAAAGCAGGTCAGTTACAATAATGAGTTCCAGGGCAGCCTGGGCTATAGAATATGAGTCTGTCTCAATAAACATAGCAAAACCAAATCTCAAAAAAAAAAAAAAATCATTTGTCTATTGTTTTTCTTCCTGACCCAGCTGTGTGTTCACCATAAGAACCAGATCCTTGGTTTCTGCCTTGTTTTCTCTTGTGTCCCCACAGAAAGGCAGTTTCTGACACCTCCCAGGTACTCAGTATCTGTTATTGTTGCTCAGTGAAGTGAAATTTGAGTAATTTCCTGACAACAGGCAGCCTGACAGGTGAAACTCCCTGGAGAGTGGGTCCTCAGGCAAGCAGGATCAAGCGAACAAAGGCCTGCAGCTGGCTAATCACAGGTTGAATAGTCTTGTTGTGTTAGGAGCTTAGAATACAAGAGACATCAGAGGATTGTGCCTCTAAGCTCTGGTTCCCATTCTCAGGCACTGGGTAGAAAATCTTGTCCAGATTACAGGCACCTGTTCACAACTGGCTCAAGGCTGAGCCCCCACCCAATGCAATGCTCTCCACTGGAGCGGCTTCACCTGATCTTCACCAGTCAGCTAACTAGTGGTTTGAGTACCACTAGAAGCCAAAGTACACATGCCAGAAGGCCCTGGATCTCCTTCCTGGAACTGGAGTTACGGAAGTTATAAACTGCCAAGTGGTTGAGAAGCAAACCTGCGTCCTCTACAAGAGCAGTAAGCGCTCTTAACCGCGGAACCTCTCCCCAGCCCTTATTTCTTTACATCCGGGAAAGCAGGGCTGTGCAGCCTTTCCTCCACGGCACAGATGCTAGCGGGGCGGGGGGGGGGGGGGGGGGGAGAACGGCATATTCAAAGAGCAGTGGTCTGAGAGTCGGAATCCGGGGGAGTTCTTGTGGGGTTTTAGACAAACCTCTGCATGGCTCCCAGCCTTAGTTTCCTCATCTGTATAATAGGGATAATTATAAATCTCACAGGATAGTTGTTAAGAGTTAAATAAAATGTGTAGAAAGTAATTTTTGAAACTACATGGTGGTTAGCAGGATGAGGTAATATCAGGATTGCCATGAACATAAATGAGAACATGATAAAACAAACAAAAAACCTTTCTGATTCAGATAGAGGAGAGATAAGGAAAATAAAAGTGGTCAGGAGAGCTGGGGATGATGACTCACGACTAGACCGTCAGTGTCTGCACGGCTGAGATGGGAGGCTGCCACTCACTGGAGGCTAGAGTCGGGCTGGGCTACAAAGGAAGACCTTGCTCCTCCCCATCCAAAGAAAAAAGCCACAGAAAAGAACAAAGAAAGGTAGGTGGGTGGTTGGCCTGGAACTCTTGCATCAGCTAGTAAGGGCTTACTGTTCCAATCTCTTCCCAGATCTTTGTTCAAAGCTGTGAAACTCAACATTGCACCAAGGAAGTCAGCAGTGCTATAGATTAGGGGTCTTCCTCTTAGGAAGATGTTTGTTCGCCAACACATCTCCAGAAAATGTGTGAATGGCTAACACACCACAGACAGACTCCAAAGGACTCAGAGCCTGAAGATCCAGTGGAGGGGAAGGGAACGAAGCCTACAAGGAGAAAGGCGTTCCCAGGAGCCGTCCCCTGAGCAGAAGGCAAGCAGAGTGGTGACGCCCGAGCTGGGTTTCTGTGGAGCTCTGGTAGGCTTCTGGAGGGAGAGACTGGCCTAATAGAAAATACCAACCTGTGGATTATACTGACTGGGCATGTAGCCATCTCGGAAGTAAACCACAGCAACTTCCTGGTCATCCCTGTAACACAGGATAGAAAAAGCTTCTGAGCGAAATCCTTACTGATATGTTCGGTAGTTCAGTCTATTTCAGGATACATCAGAGTACACGTGGCAGTCCGTAAGGCGAGCCTGGGCGGGGTTTGCTAGAATTAGTGAAAGCAGAAAGCTAGTACGTCTATTAAAAACAGGTGTGCAGCACACAATGCTTTAGAATATTCTGGACCTAAAGTTATTTTAAGACGGCCACAGGGGCCAGACAGTGTAGTACACGTCTTTAATCTCAGTACTTGGGAAGCAGAGGCAGGTGGATCTCTGTGAGTTCAAGGTCAGCCTGTTCTACAAAATGAGTTCCAGGACAGCCAGAGCTACACAGAGAAACCCTGTCTTGAAAAACAACAACAACAAAATGGAAACAAGAAGGTCAGTATAGGTAAAACTAAAAACACGTGTATCCAAAATTCTGAGTGAAAGAATCATATTGCCATAACCAGCAAAGCAGAATTGTATTTCATATTTCTACTGCTTAAAGAAGCAGAAACCGGACAGTCTAAAATTTCTTAAACCAGTGGTGGGGATGTGCAGAAACTTGACTCTAATTAAGATAAGTTCTTCCCCTTTCCCTTGGCCTATTTTATATTATCTAGTTTATTTAAAGAGAAAACTAGGTGCTTTGTGTTGTTATGATAACAGCCCATTTGGAAATATCTGAAGTGGGATTGTGAAAGTCCGTGGAGGCTCTTAACATTTGTGTTACTTTGTTTTTTGAGACAGGGCCTCTCATATCCCAGGATGATCTGGAGCTCACTTGGAAGCTCACCTGGTACCTGAGAATGACCTGGAACCCCTGATCTTCCTGCCTCCACTTCTCAAATGCTAGGATTATATATGTGTGCCATCAAGCCAGGCTACATTCTTTTAAGACAGGCTCTCACTATGTAGCTTTCTAGGTACTTAGAACTTTCTATGTAAACCAGGCTGGCCTAGAACTCAGAGATCTGTCTGTCTCTGTCTCTGGAGTGCTGGGACTAAAGGCACGTGCCAGCAGGCCCAGCCCTGACTAGGTCTAACTCTGTAAACTGTAGTGCACCCAAATATGTTGTACTAAAGCTACAGAGTGGTGGCCCATGGGAAAAAATAGGGTCTGGCTTACAAGACAAATCCAGGCTACAGACCAGACGGGTGAGAATGAGCCTATGCCCCTGCCTGCCCAGCCTAACTGCTCTGGCCTGTCTTGTCCAGTCACAAAGAGCAGCAAGAAAACTTTGAAAACCTCAGGGTGCTACAGGAAAGACTAAGGTCGTCTTTAAGGACGATGCCCTTATCTAGAAGGTCAGCAGCTCTGACATACCCCGTTAGAAGCAGAGCGCGGCTATGCATTCCTAAAGTTTCCTCCAAGGATGAGGTATTTCAGAAATTAGGAGAAAAGAAAACAAGTTATCATATTCCCAAAAGGAAAGCTCATTAGTGATAGGAGGAAGCAAGAGAGGTTCTTCAGCAGCTGTCTAGTGCCTCTTTGGAGATGCTCACATGAACAGCCTTCGGTTCTGGTCTAGGGAACCCCTTTCAGCAACATCTTCAAATCTTCGCCGGATTACATGGATGTTCCTGGGAAAGAAGGATGAGAATCAGAGGTAATGGGTGCAGCGTTTAGAGTGGCCCTCCCACTAGGGGCCACACCCGCACGTCTCTTCCTTTACTTGCCTGTCCAGTAGCTCATTCTCTATGGCACGCTGGTCAAATATGTTCCTTTCTTTCTCTTGAGCGATCAGTAGTACCACAGCACTGGAGAGAGAGCATACGTGAGCGGGGGCTGCTACCCAGCTGGTCCTTCCTGCACTCCTTTAGAGCAAGGTCAGAGCACAGCTGCTCAGGTAGCCCTGAGGATGCAGGCTCTAATCCCAGCACTTGGGGTGGGATGGGGCAAGAGGATCGTGACTTTGAGGTCAGTCTGGGCTACACAGCAAGAACCTGTGTCCAAACAGAAAGGAAGGAGTGAGGAGGTGACTCGGAACCCCCCCCCCCACACACACACACACAAAGCTAAGCAGCCTGTCTGTCATCCCATCACTGGGGAAGCGGAGACAGGGGACTCCCTGGGGCTTGCTGGCAAGTCAGTCTAGCCAGATTGGTGAGCTCCAAGTTCAGTGAGAGGCTGTCTCAAAACTAAGATGAAGAGATATTGAAGAAGACAGTAGACATTGATCACAAGACAGACAGACAGACAGACAGACAGACAAACAGAATATAGCTTCCCTGCAAGAACAGACGCAGTCTCAAATTAGGATTGCCTGAGGCACCAACACATTTCTTTAAAACAGGAACTGGGGTGGGGAAAGGAGGCATCTCTTATCTGTTCTCTAGTGGGAGATGAAATATTGTAATGATATCAAATATCTGTACAACTTAAAATTTAGATTTAAAACCATCTAACCGGGCTGGGGAGATGGCTCTGAGGTTAAGACCACTGACTATTCTTCCAGAGGTCCTGAGTTCAATTCCCAGCAACCATATGTGGCTCATAACCATCTATAATGAGATCTGGTGCCCTCTTCTGTTCTGTAGGCACACATGCAGACAGAACACTGTATACAAAAAATAAATAAATCTTAAAAAAAAATAAAAAAAATAAAACCATCTAACCTCACCCATTTTTTTCCCTAGAAGCCATCTTGAGCCATGTAAGATGGCACACTCTTGTGATCCCAGCACTCAGGTCGTGAAGGCAAGAGAATTAGGAGTTTAAGACTGGCCTGGGCCAGTAATGGAACATGGCTTTAATCCCAGCACTTGGGAGGCAGAGGCAGGTGGATCTGAGTTCGAGGCCAGCCTGGTCTACAAAGTGAGTTCCAGGACATCCAGGACTACATGGTGGGGGTCGGGGGGAAACAAAACTTTGTTTTACAAACAAACAAAAACAAGAGAGAGACAGAGACAGAGACAGAGAGAAACTGGACGGGGCTGCGTGAAACCCTATCCTAAAACAAGCAACAGAAAACCTAATACAATAATACAGCGATTCAAAAATCTGTCTAGGAGAATAAACACTGAGGAATGTTGGGTAAATGAACGACAATGCTGGGGTCAGAGGCTAACGACTCGTTATCAGACAGTAAAGAATATGATCCAAGAGTGGAGTTCTTACATGAAAAAACAAAAGAGCTAAGCGGAACCCTCCAGAGGCAACTACAAACAAGGTATCACCTCTGGGGACCACTCAGCCCTTCGGTGATGTCCACAGAGCCACGTTTGGTCTCACAGTATTATTCATGGGATCACTAAGGTATATGGGCCTCTCTGTTTATCTAAAAGTTTCTTAAAGAAGCAGAGGCTTGAACACTCAGCGAAAAGTTTATACCAGTTAAGATATCCTCAGTGTTAAACACAGGCTCTTCCTTCCCACAACTAGAGTCATGAGACTGGTGTCTTACAGTACCAAACGCCCTTTCTGCTATGGCTGCTCTGTTTTGTGCCGTGGCTTTTTACTCAGGCATTGGGAAGTCCAGACTTTGACTTAGTATTCTAAGCGTATATTCTGACCTATGAATTGGCCCTTCATCCACCTCTGCTCTTTCCAACCTCAGCTGAACGTCTTAGTCTAAACTGTGTTCACCTGACCTCTTTCTACTTGGCTAAATACTCTTCCAGCCTGCCTCAATTCAAGAGGACAGATAGGACATTTAAACTGAAAACTGACTTTAAGCTAGGATATGCAAGACAACATGGAAGTGGTTTCTCAGAAGCCATCTTGCCTTGAGAGGTCCAAGGGCCAAAGGCCTTGCTCTTCCATTTTGTTCCCTGAACCACTCTGCTTTTAGGTGTTTGGGGTAAGTGGGCAGGGTGGCACCTGGCCCAGGATGGCTCACCTCCAAGAAGAGGCAAAGGAGGAAGTTAAAATGGAATTTCAAACTCTGGCCAATTAAGCCAGCCTTTCCACTTGGCAGGCAATGGGAGCCAGGTTCAGAAAACACATTCTACCTCCTTCGATTCTGAGAAATGCGGGCTGAGCAGACTTGGAAAGCTGTCGGTTGAGGAAGGTGACCTGGAAATAACATGCTGGCCAGGAGAGAGGGACAACAATCTCAGTCCCAGCTCTGCCAGTGATTTGTGGTGTCCTTGAGCAGGGCAGTTAACTTTTTCCCTGAGTTTTAATTGTCTCCTCTATGAAACAGAAGTGTTAATATCAATAACCATCCTTCTGCTCATTCTAACTCTGGGCCCTGTATTTTACTGTTGTTTCTTAAAGACTTAATTCTAGTTATGCATGCTTAACTGTGTGGTTGTATGCCATGTGCATGCAGGTGCCCCCAGAGGCCAGAAGAGGCTACCTGATTCCCTGGAGCTCGAGACATAGGTGGCGTAAGCGACCCCATGTGCTGGGAGTCAAACCAGGTCCACTGGAAGATCAGGAAGCACTCTTAGCCTCTGAGCACCTCTCTAGCCCTAGGCCCTTAGTTTTGAAAGCATGTGTTTAACTGAAATCACAATTTTACAGAATGTTATAAGCAACCCATCTGGGAATTGAACTCAGGTCCTTTGCAAGAGCAATAAATGCTTTTAACTGCTAAACCAACTCGCCAGCCCCATTGAAATCAAAATTTTATAATCAGGACAGGTGGTACAGGTATACAACTCCCTACTTTGGAGGCTAGAGCAGAGGATTGTCCTGAGTTCAAGGCCCATGTAGGCTATATAACAAGACCCTGTAGCCGGGCGGTGGTGGCGCACGCCTTTAATCCCAGCACTCAGGAAGCAGAGGCAGGCAGATCTCTGTGAGTTCAAGGCCAGCCTGGTCTACAAGAGCTAGTTCCAGGACAGGAACCAAAAGCTACAGAGAAACCATGTCTCGAAAGATCCAAAAAAAAAAAAAAAAAACAAGACCCTGTCTCCAAAAAGCAAGCGATAATATAGCTGGGAGGCAGAGCACTATTCTGGCACACACAGGCCCTAGATTCGATCCTCAGCCTGACAAAAAAGTTTTTAAAAAGGTAAACAAATGCCGGGCGGTGGTGGCACACGCCTTTAATCCCAGCACTCGGGAGGCAGAGGCAGGCAGATCTCTGTGAGTTCGAGACCAGCCTGGTCTACAAAGGGAGTTCCAGGACAGGCTCCAAAGCTACAGAGAAACCCTGTCTCGAAAAACCAAAAAAAAAGTAAACAAAATTATAATTTAATTCTCAGATTTCTTTTCTTAAAAAGATTTCTTCTCAGGCAGAGTCTGGTCTGTATTCCTGGTATGACTGACCCTGAACTAAAAGAAAGGCCTTCTCCTATTTCAGCTTCCTGAGTACTGAAATTACAGGTGTGTTTTGTTTTTTGAGAGAGGATCTTGATATGTAGATATATGGAACTTGCTATGTAAACCAAGCTAGCCTTGAACTCATAAAGACTCACCTGCCTCTGCCTTCTAAGTGCTGAGATTAAAGATACATATCACCATGCCCAGCTCAAGAAAAAAAATCTCAGAAAAGACATGCCAAGGTCATGTGCTCACTCCACAGACGAGGCTTACCCACTCTCACAGTGGGCAAAGCCAGTACCTGCTCAGGGCCACAGAGCCCTTACCCACCAGTGCCTCACTCTGGGTGCATGACTTTCTCCCCACATTCCTCTTGGCCTGGCCAGAGACTCCCTTTGCAGTGTTTGCCACTGGCAGTTTCTCAGGTGACCATCTCCTGACTTCACCTTCTTAAAATGGAACCTGGCCAAGGATCTACTCGACATCCTGTTTGTCTACCTTGTAAACGCTCAGAACTTGATGGAACCTAGAGAGGCGAGCAAGCCCAGAAAGGCTCGCTTGCAAGCAGCAGTACCATTACATATGTGGGTTCCAGGAGTTTATCACTGGGTTCTACTACCGACTCACCATCTGACTTCGAGCAAGTCACTGTACTTCTCTGAACCTCAGTTTCCTGGTCTGTAAAACAGGGAAGAGGAACGGCACCCCTCAGAGCACTCGTTCTGGGGGCTCAGTGGGACCCTGGGTGTAAAGACTCAGCAGGGGAACTGTGCTCACAGCACAGCAGCTAGCAGCGGCCTCTCAACTATCTGGAAGTCACTTACCCAGCATCTTCACACATCTGGAACATGGTTGAGAAATAGGAAGAAAGCAAAGAAAACACTTCTAAGCAGTTAAAATGGACACCATAAAGTTCCCAGATCAAAACTGACCTCATCAAAGAGGTCCTCACGCTTTTTACGCACGATTAGAACAACCAGGATCCCTGTTTTCCCCCAAACCACAGCAAGTGGGGAGGCAGAGGGAGAGCAGCAGAGGATCCCTATGGCAAGCACACTGAGAGCGGTGAAATGTGAGCGCGGTGACGACGAAGCCAGCATTACAGAGAAAATGGATAGGAACTGAAGCCAGCAGCGCAGGCTCCTTCCAACCCTCGGTGGCACCCCTGCTTTACAGCGATCACCGTCCATCATCACAATGACCCCCCACTCCACAAGGAGACAGCAAGTTACAGTCAGCATCTCTTATTTTAGACGGAAACCCAGAACTCCACTAAAATATTTTTGGCACTTAAATGTGTAGGTTTCTATTCCTAGGAACACCCTTTTGTCTCCTACTGACGTCCAGCAAAGGAGAAGCTGCCCCACCATGACTGCTGACTCTAAAGGACACTGATGGCACCTTTCCACATCTTACTTAGCTGAGCCATAGAGCTCCCAGGCTTTGGCGATCCCCAGGGCCAGGCCCTTGCTGGGATTATTGGAGAGGATCTTGGCAGCTTCTTTGGTCTTTTTCAGGACGTTGAGAACATGTCTGTTGGAAAAAAGATGGCTGCTCAGTAATTTGGCAGACCAGCACACCATTCTACCCGTGACCTCGCAGACACCTGTAGGAGCATTATTCTGAAAAGCAGCCAAGTGCTTAAAGGCTCTTTGCCGCCATTCCTGGAGGACCCGCTATCGCTGGGATGTGCTGAGCTGTCCTTACCTGGATGGACATGCCCAGAGGAGCCCTGAGACCCTGTGTGGTCACTCCACCCCAACTCAGCTTCTAAGGGAGTAGGAGTACCTCACCTTGGGCTCCCAGGTACCACGTGGCATCCTGAGGCAGACCATATAAACTTGTAGTGACCGGGAGCACCCTGTGGCTAAGAAACCATTACTATGGCCTACCCCTCAGATGGAAGCTTCTCGAACCCCTCTGCTTTGGGTTCTGAGCTGCTCTCAGGCTTCAGATATGTGAGGCCTCTCGAAGGCATCATTCTCTGAGCCTGGAGTGTTAATTTGCATAGTGAGGGGCAGGGCTAAAATGCCATGAGCACTCCTCTTTCTGGCACACAAAAGATTTGATTTCAAGTAGGAAACTGTTCTGAGGAGAAGATGGTACCCAGGAAGATACAGTCCCAGAAGGAGATCCTTGGCTTAGCCAGTGACCAGAGGTCCATTGAGCTCTTCCCCACAATGTGCTCACAGCTGCCCTAGGAACCCACCGGTGCACAGCAGGAGTCCGGGAGGCCAAGCCCCCAAAGCTGGCAGAGATGGTGTTGATTTCAATCTGTTTCAGGGCTTTGGATCCATCTGCACTGCACTGGAACATGTAATCTGAGCGGTTCAGGCCCAGGAACACAGTCTGTGGAGAAACTGAAGGCTGAGGATACTGGCCCAGGGCTGACTTGGGGGTCTAGCCACAATGCACTCTGTAGAGCTAAGGAGGACCGCCTAATACTCCCATGCCCAGAAGGTCCATTCTGTCTTCCTGGACTGGCCTCTGGTATGTAGGCCCAATAGAGACCAGTCCAAGGTAGATTCCTATGAGAAGAGACTGAGGCCAATTCTATTAAGAAAACAAAAACAAAACAGCAGAGATAGAAGAGACAAGTTCCAGATGAAGGCTAGGAGTGGTTACCTGGGCAACGCCCTCTTTCAGGACTTGCTTGTAGATGTCAAAGAGACGGGCAGTATAGTCGTCCTTTTTGATGGTGCTAGGGAAGGAAAGACCATTTTTCAGGCTACACAAGACCTGCAAGCTGCGAGTCCCACCCCTACCCACTGACTTCTAGATACTTTCTGGTTTTGAATACCCATTCCAACCCAGCAGAAAATAGTGTCCAATAATCTACTCTAGAGCTAGATGACCTGGGTCCAAATCCAAGCTCCACCAGGCAATCTCAGGGAATCCTATCTGCTCTCTGTGTCTTAGTTTGCTCAACTGTGACAGGAAAAGATGACAGCCTTGTGGGGGAGAGGCCACGACACAATATGGTTTTTAAAAGTTCACACATCATGAATAACTGATAAGTGTTCTGGCTGACCTCACGTTAACTCTCCAGAGCTCCCCCTGTACTCTGGTCACCTCCCAGAGAAGTCTCCCCTCTTTCATGATGGCTCCCAGGGCAGTTTGCTGTATGCCTGTGGGTTTTTCAGGCCAGAGTACATATCCTGGTTTACTGCGTAGGTTGATCCTCGCGTGATGCCATTTCCTTAAAGAAGCCTCGCTATCCGTGCCAGATCCCTTATCTAGGTTCTCCCTCAGCACTGCGAATGGCTCCTTGACAGAGGTGATCAGAGATGCAATGTTCACTTATTATATGACAACCAATGGCATCCCTCCTGTCGGGCTAGAGACCGCATGGATGTGGGGCTAAGTCTAAGTGGGCTCATCGTCTTAGCCTAGTGTGCTGCGGTGGTGGTGACACGTGCTACGGGCTCATCCAGGATGGTTTTCTGGAGCCTTAGGAAGAAGCACAGCCAGGAGGAGTCTACCAGTCATTAACATCCATTGCTGCGTCTCAAGACTCAACAAAGTCTGTCCCTGGCCAAGCCAGGCTTATAGTTTGACCTGGTTACAGAAGTCTGTGGTGGAGCAGTGTGGGGTGGGCAAGTATAGCTGTCCTGAAGGCTCTTTAGGAGGACGACTTCATTCACTGGGGCCTTTCTTAGGCTTTAGCCCCCATGGAAAGTAGGACACATTTTCTCTTCTCTGAAGAGGAGATGCCTTTACAGCCAAGGCTATTTTTCTCTCTTAGAGGCTAGCTGTGATGGCGGTGGTGGTGATGGAGGTGGTGGTGGTGTGTGTCTGTGTGTGTGTGTGTGTGTGTGTGTGTGTGTACAGAAAGGAGAAGGTCTCCCACATAATCACATTGTCAGGTCTAAATGGGCTAACCCAGGCTGCTTGCAGTGAGCACAAAGCAAGCTCGTCCAGAGAAAGAAGGTGGCGGCAGGGTTCACACGTCACGACCCACTTGGTTGTTGGCTCCAAGGCAACGGTTTCCACACTCCCTATGACTATTGCTCCTCCTCACATTCAGCCTGTCCCCAATGAGTACGTCTGAGAAAGAGTTGGTCTCTAACAAAACAATCTAGCTCTCCATTGAAAACTTAATCATAAATACACAATTAGATACATATAGCACATGTATAAAACATTTATATATACATTTATTTCTAAAATAAGCAATTTATACTTAATTCCAAAATTAACCAAGAAACTTCACTTGCCTCAGGACCTGAAGTGGGGAGAAAAAGATCTAGCAAGAAGAGAGGAAGGAGTGACTACCTACTTGTATCTTGGGTATGGCTCAGTCTGCATTTTGTCCTACCCAAAGATATGAGGTTTTAGGTGACAAGAAAAGGTCATTAAAAACATTAATTGTGTTGGGCAGTGGTGGCGCACGCCTTTAATGCCAGCACTTTGGAGGCAGAGGCAGGCGGATCTCTGTGAGTTTGAGGCCAGCCTGGTCTACAAGAGCTAGTTCCAGGGCAGGCTCCATAGCTACAGAAAACCTTGCCTCGAAAAACAAACAAAAACAAAACAAAAAACATTAAACACATCCTTCTAAAGGAGAGATAAAGAAGGACCTTTGCTTAGAAGTTAAAGCCCAACAACCTCTCTTTTCTCCCAAACCAGGTCGTTTCCATAATTCCAAATGGAGACCTTTTCATCTTTGTTTTTGAGACAGGGTTTCTCTGTGTAACAGTCCTAGCTGTTCTAGAACTAGCTTTTGTAGACCAGGCTGGCCTCAAACTCACAGAGATCCACCTGATACTGCCTCCTAAGTGCTAGGATTAAAGGTGTGCACCACCACTGCCTGGCTAAAATGGAGACCTTTGAAAGACTTTATTTTATATATATGAATGTTTCACCCATGTGTGTAACTACACTTTGTCTAGTCCCCAAGGAGGCCAGAAGTGGGTGCTGGGTCCCTGAAACTAAACTTCTGGAAGGCTGTGAACCACCATGTATATGCTGGGACCTGAACCCTGGTCATCTGCTATAGCAGCAAGTGCTCTTAACCACTGAGCCACCTCAGCCCTCCCTCCCCAATGGAGATTTTGTCATCAAAATCGGGGTGGGGGTTACTGATGACAGAATCACAGCAACTGTAGGTCTCAGCCAACCTCATTTTTCAGATTAAGAAAGCAAGTCTCGGAGAAGAAGGACTTTCCTTTTGCTTGTCATACAAAGAGCAGCAGAGCCAGGATTAGAAGGCAGCTCTCCTCACTCCTTTTCTACTTTTTATTTCCTCTGAGGGGCACCTGCTCCCCACTCTACCAAGTTAATGAACACAGCAATAAGTCTGGCTTCCCAACTTTCCCATTCCAAGCTTTTAACATCTCTGGCCTCAGAGGCCTTAGCACTCAGTACCTAGACAGAGTTTGCTCCAGGAAGGCCACGTTTTGGCTGACAGCATCCACCAGCATGTTGAAATCCATCTGCACAGCATAGGCCTGCTCCAGCAGAGCACTAGGGACGAGTGAGGGGAAGAGCGTGAACGGGGCGTAGGTCACCACCTGATCAATGAGAAAGTGGGGCAGAGGGAGGGCACTGTGAATGGGGTATCTTCTTGCAAAGTCAGGCCTATGGATAACTGAGCACACAATTGCAGAATGGCAGTTACTTCAGGACAAAGTCGGATCCATGCATTACTGAGCACACAATTGCAGATCAGCAGTTACTTCAGGGAGGGAAGGATGAGAAAAAGCAGGAAAGGGTACAATGACAGCTTCTAGGTTCTGTGATGATTCTACAGGATTTTCTTTAAATGAGAGGCAAACAACAAAATAAAAACTCCCACAAAAATTAAGTACTTCCTGCATGTAAATCATTGTGCTGAATCCTTAAAGGGCCCATCATGTAACTCTGTGCAGAAGGTACTACTGCCATCCAAACTTAGTACATAAAAGACTTGAGAGAGAAATTGTGCAATGGGCCTGAAATATATTCAGCTGCTGGTGTTTGGACTTGAGCCAGGATGGTTACTAAACCACTCTGACACGCTCAAACGACATGTTCATCCATAACCATGCTCCCCTCCTATGCTCCTGAACGATATTTAAGCCAAGTCTATCCCCACATCAGGAACTCACACCCCAGGCCCCTGGCCTTCTTGCTGGGGTAGAGGGGAGAGCCTACTGGCAGGGCTGCTGAAGTTACTGAGTAGAGACCACCAGTGCCATGCCCTTGTCCTACTGCTAGAAATGACGACTCAGGTTAACAGGCTGGCACTGAGTTACACTCTGCGTTCTTTGAACTTTGACATAGTCATGAAATCAAAATGTCACGTGGGACAGTTACTCTAAAAGGCAAAAATGCCTTCTGAGATTTCTAACAATGAACTGGAACTTTGGAGATAATAAATAAACCCTGTGACTTGAATGACTTACCCTCTGAGTTAATATTAATTTGTCATTTAAGGTAGAAAGGGTTTATGGTGGTAGAAGTTTTATTAATATGCTTACTTAAAAAATTGCCTTGAACGAGATAATACAAACAATCACACACATTTTAAAAGAGTTCTAAATGGCTGGCCAGTGGAGGTAGTGGTGGGAGGCAGAGGCAGGCATATCTCTGTGAATTTAAGGCCAGTTTGGTTTACATAATGAGATCCAGGACAATCAAGGATATGTAGAGAGACCCTGTCTCAAACAAACAAACAAGCAAACAAAGAGTTTAGGGTACGTGGTAAGAACTGTGTCTCAATCCCACTTGAGCCTGAATCACCCAGTCCTCTTCCCGAGGACGAGGTGTATCTGTGTCAGTTCTCTTTATAGTGATATTTATGCTTTCAGACACACCATCTCCCTTTACACATGTAGAAAGATCTGGTCTCAAAAACACAGGAGCGGGATTATGCGGCTCATGAGAAGGGTGACCCAAAACACATGTACAATGACAACAGGTTTTAAGACTCGGGCTCAGGAGACTGTTTCTCTCAACGAGTCCATCTAATCTGAAAATTTCCCAGAGGTTTTCTGCGAAGACTTCTCTCTGTCCTGACCCCAGAACTCACTGTACCACTTGAACTTAGGATGAACAGCACATAGCTGTTCTGTGCCGTCCACAGGCCAAAGGCTGAGACACACAGCCTCTCACTTTTTTTTTTTTTTTTTTTTTTTTGGTTTTTCGAGACAGGGTTTCTCTGTGGCTTTGGAGCCTGTCCTGGAACTAGCTCTGTAGACCAGGCTGGTCTCGAACTCACAGAGATCCGCCTGCCTCTGCCTCCCGAGTGCTGGGATTAAAGGCGTGCGCCACCATCGCCCGACCAGCCTCTCACTTTTTAGAGAAAACAACAGCACACACATGGCAGGACCACTGTGCTTTGTCTCCAGGGAAACAGCAGGAATGGTGAGATGATGAAGAGCAGCAACTGCATCTTACCCCAGGCTGGCCTCACTATAGGCTGGGTGAGCTTGAGCTTCTCTCTCTCTTTAGTTATATAATTTTGTGTGTGTGTGTGTGTGTGTGTGTGTGTGTGTGTTTTCTATGGCATGCATGTGGAGATCAGAGGACAATTTCTGGGAATTCAGTCTTTCCTTCTACCACTAGGTCATGGAATCAAACTCAGGTCCTAAAGCTGAGTGGCAAATGCCTTTACCCACTGAGCCATCTAGTGGCCCAGTCTGGAACTTCTGATGCTTCTGATTCCACTCCCCAAGTGCTGGGATTCCTAAGTGCTGCTACCATAGCCTCCCAGTTTGATTTGGATAGATAAGCTAGCTAACTTTCCAATGCGGTTGCTGCTGCTGTTGTTATTATTATCTGCATGTGTGTGTATGGTGTATATACTTGCTTGTGTAGGTGAGTACCCGTGTACTGAGAGTTGTGTGCCGTCCACGACTGATCTCCACCTTTATTTTTTGAGACAGGGTCTCTCACTAAACGTGAAACTCAGATTTGACAGGACTGGCTAGCCAGCAAGCTTCAGAGATCGGCTTGTCTTCTAGTCCTGGGCTTCCAGGTGCCTACTACTGACTCAGGTGTGGATTTTGGGATCTGAACTCAGGCTCTCATGCCTGCTCAGCAGGTATTTCACAAATCTATCCATCTCCCCAGCCAGCCCCTACTGTTTAATGCTCAGTGGTAAGAGCACCAACTGCTCTTGCAGAGAACCTCAGTTCAACTCCCAGCACCCACATGGCAGCTCACAACCATGTGAGACTACAGTTCCGGGGGAGCGGAAGCCTCTTCTGTCCTCTGTAGGTCATGAGCACACATACACTTGGGCACACACAGAGAGCCATAAAATAGAAATAAATATTTTAAAATAAAAATGCTGGTAAATTTAAAAAGAGAGAGATGGAAGACGACACTAACAAAAATGTAATGCTGGCTTGCCTCTGCGGGAACAGCAGCGGGAGAGGGGAGCCTTCCTCTACATGGAATGTGCTTTTGAACAGCGCACCCAGCGCGTGTTATCATTTCAAAAATGAACTCATTTCTGAACCCTAAGATCTGGCTGCAGGAGCCAGATCTTCAGCCCGCATGTGCCTGGTCTGCCACGCTGATCTACATGGTGGAGGTCACAGTCCCCTCTGCCCAGTATCAAAAGCCTCTTTGGACGTCTGACTTCACCCACTGAAAAGCCCTGCCTAGAATACTTTTGGCCTCTCCCTACTTTTGGGCCCCATCTTTCTTTTACACCCTAATTTAACTAACCTTCCCCATTTTGCCTCTAATCAAAATGAGTCACTACTGCTACCAGGCACCCCAAGAGCATGGCCTCAGGAGCTAAACTCTAAGGGATCGGATTCTGGCTCTGCCAGTCTTCCCACCAATGACCTCAGTCAAGTTACTTAACTTCTCTGAGCTGTGATTTCTTCATCTCTGCTGTGGCGAAGGTTAAATGAGTCAGCAGTTCCCGTGTTGGGAATAATGCCTGACGAGCAGCGAGAGTCAATAAGTGACAGTTAATGTCACACTGCACACTGCCTGCACCTCCTCTGGGGACAGTCCTTAAGTTTATACTCTGGCACATTCTCCACCTAAGTCCCGGCTGACTCACCTAGTCTTCCATGTCAGGGCTGTGCTAGCATGGAGCAGGGTATGTATTAGAGCAGAGTCACACACATGCGTGTGTACATACACACACGCTATGTATTAGAGCAGAGTCACACACATGCGTGTGTACATACACACACGGTATGTATTAGAGCAGAGTCACACATGTGTGTGTACATACACACACGGGGGGGTGTTTTCTTCTCTTTTTAAAAAAATATTATTTTATTTTAAGGGATTTATTTGTATTTCATGTGCATTGGTGTTTTGCCTGCATGTATGTCTGTGTGAGCGTGTCCAATCCCCTGGAACTGGAGTTACAAACACTTGTGAGCTACCATGTGGGCACTGGGAATTGAGTCCGGGTCAGTGCTCTTAGCTGCTGAATTATCTCTCCACTTCATCTTCCTCTTGATTAGGACTCTCACTGAGGAGGGCAGGGAGATGGCTTAGAGGATAAACACAAAACAAACAAACAACAACACAACTAGATTTGGTACTGTACATATGTAACCCTAGCACTCCTAGACGAGAAGGCAGGCAGAGACAGGAGAACTGCTTGGGAGCTCCCAGGCCAGCCAGCTTGGGATGTGCAGTGCAGTAGCAGAAAGGTGGAAAGAACTGTCCTCTCGCCCACACATGCATACTATGGGACGTGGGTGCCTGCATTCACACACATACTTACATACATACTTACATACACAAACACATACGCACATACAAATAATAACAAATTTTTAAATAAAGAGAGCAAACTCCCTGAGTCAGGGCAGGTGGTACACATCTAAAATCTCAGGACTTAGAGGCTGAGGCAGGAGAATTGCGTAAGTTCCAGGCCTGTCTCAAACTATCTCCATTTCCCCAAAGAAAGAAATCTCATTGAGGACTGTGCCTTTTGTAGGCCCCATTGAACCCCAGAAAAACTTAATATTAAACTTTCACATGATTCCCATTTATTAAAGGAAGAAATAAAAACTTGAACAAGAAAACATTCCATCTTGGATTCTGACAATTCATAAACTGAAGTTCCTAGACCAAGCAATACTATTTCCAAAACCAGAGGCCGACCTTCCATGGTATCAGCCAGAACTCAGAAATGGCCATTCTCATGTACCTGAGCCTCAAACAGGTACTTCCTGAGTGTGGACAATCCACCAGGCCCAGATCTGAGCCACACAGAGACAGCAGCAACAACAACAAAAGAATGTGGTTAGGTTAAAGAAAACAATGCTGGCACCTCTTCAGTAACCAGCATGTGGTGTTAACGCAAATGGCAAAGAGAAAGAGAAGAAGAAAGGAGGGAGGGAAAGAGGGGGGAAGGAAGGAGGAAGGAAGGAGGAGGGAGGGAGGAGAGAGGGAGGGAGAGGGAAGCAGGCAGGGAAAGAGAAAAGGAAAGAAGAAAAGAAGCAAAACACAAAAGGGCTGATCTAGTGCATGCCTTTGCAGACAAAGAGGGAGGGGCTGGGTGTGGTGGTATCGTAAGCACAGCCACTCAGGAGGCCGAGGCAGGAGAATAGAGGGTTTGAGGCTGGCATAGTGAGACCTCATCTCAAAACAAACAAAAATTCGGAGAGAAAATAAACATCTAGTTATTTACTTGCTATTCGGGAACACCCTGAAAGGATAAGTAAGACCCTAAGCATAGCTGCCTTCAGGAGAGGGAGGTGGGTAGACAGGGGCCATGGAGGAGAGGGTTAACCGACTCTTGCAACCTTTGAATTTGGACACAGGAAAATGTTTTCTGAATGTATTATCTAGTTGCAAAATAAACAGATATTTTTGCTTTTTAAAAATTATTTCTTATATTTTATGTGCACTGGTGTCTTTGCCTGCATGTGTGTCTATGTGAAGGTGTTGCAACTGTAAGAGTTCCAATTACAGACCATGGTGAGCTGCATGTGGGCGCTGGGAACTGAACCCAGGTCCTCTGGAAGAGCAGCCAGTGCTGAGCCATCTCTCCAGCCCCAGTTTGTTTTGTTTTAAGGACAGTGGTTTTTGCTTGGTTGCTGTTGTTGTTTTGAGATACTATCTCAGTATGTGGTCAAACTGGTCTCAAAGGCCTGCTTTCAAGTGATCCTCCTGCCTCCGAAGCGTGACTGAGTCCAGTTAAAGTGTTTATGTCTGTATACAGCAATTCCACATTTACATTGCAGTCCTGGAGAAACACAGACAGCTGCCCAAGCATGCATGATTGATTCCTTGTTGTGCTATCTGCAGACATAAAGTTCCCTAAATAACCATTGGTACCAGAAAGTTAAACTGTAATTCCTCCGTGCTGGAACACTACAGCAGAATGAAATTGTCCCTGAGTAGTTATGCATAAGCTAAAATGTGTCAGTGTGCAGCCAGAAATTGTCCCTTAGGACAAGCAGTGAAAGTCGGTTTCGGTAAAAGCTGGGTGATGGGAACACGAGCGGAACTGTGTGGAGTTCTGCTCGGCACCGAAAGTATCAGCAGTTTATGGCTGTAGGGCTAACTGCAGGTGTCAGAAAAGTGTGATAATGAGGACAGACTCAAATCAACATATCAGAGCTTCAAACACTGGGAAAGTATAGTTAATGAGAAGCACATTTGGCTAATATATAAATGAACTGATAATCTGATTAACTCCTTTTGACCATATAACATTCTTATAATTACAAGACACTTGTCTACCTTCATACTTATGGTAACAAGTGTAATACCAGATGATATGTGTGGGCAATGGTAGGTATCTCTAACAAAGCATTTCTTAAAAATGATACACTAAGCTGGGTGGTAATGGTGCACACCTTTAATCTCAGCACTCAGGGGGCAGAGGCAGGCGAATCTCTGAGTTTGAAGCCAGCCTGGTCTACAGAGCAAGTTCCAGGACAGCCTTGGATATACAGAAAAAACCTTATCTCAAACAAACAAAAAAATAAATACACTAAATTTCTTTTAAAGTTAAATATTTGTGGAGTGAAGGCTGAAAGCTAGAGCCACCCTTGAATTTAAACAAAATTTTGCCTTTGACTGTCTTCATCAGTTTATTTAATAATCTATTTTAATTTACAAAACATTTATAAAATATGCTAGAACCAGTGGTGGTGGTGCATGCCTTTAACCCCAGCACTTGGGAGGCAGAGGCAGGTAGATCTCTTGAGTTTGAGATCAGCCTGGTCTACAGAGGGAGTTCCAGGACAGCCAGGACTACACAGGGAAGTCTCAAAAAAGCCAAAACCAAAAATTGCTGCCTGACAAATTAGTGTACCAATGAGTGTTTACTCTGCAAAACAGGTATGTTCAAATAATATTGCGTGTTGCCACATGTTTACACAAATGTGACATAATTATGACTTTAGGAAACAGTATTCTTAAGAGCAAATAGAATAAGCAACTAAGTGAGTACTTTTTTTTTTTGGTTTTTCGAGACAAGGTTTCTCTTTGTAACAGACCTGGCTGCCTGGACCTCGCTTTGTAGATCAGGATGGCCTCAAACTCACAGAGATCCACCTGTGTCTGCCTCCCAAGTGCTGAGATTAAAGGTGTGCAATACCACCATTCAACTTTGGCATTTACTTTTAAACATTTAATTTGTTATAACCCTTGGAAATAAAAATAAACTGATGGGGGCTGGAGAGATGGCTCAGTGGTTAAGAGCATTGCCTGCTCTTCCAAAGGTCCTAAGTTCAATTCCCAGCAACCACATGGTGGCTCACAACCATCTATAAAGAGATCTGGTGCCCTCTTCTGGCCTTCAGGCATACACACAGACAGAATATTGTATACATAATAAATAAATAAAAAAAAAAAAAAAAAAAAAAAAAAATAAACTGATGATTGTTTTATCAAAAAATGAAGCTATCCCTCACAGAAGGCTAATTCCTTAGAAAGAATTGAAACAGACTGCTAAACAAACATTAAAAAAATCATAGAATAATATATATGATTCAACTTGGATTTTGATTTATACATACATGTATATTTTATATTTTAAATTACATACATGTTAACATATACATGCACATGTATATATTAAAATATACGTGTGTGTGTGTGTGTGTGTGTATGTAGGGAGAAGCAGGAGGACTTTCATGAGTTCAAGGCCCTCTAGGTCTACTCAGTGAGGTTTAGGCCCTTTAGGGCTCTATGCTGAGACTCTGTTTCAAAAACAACAACCAAAAAAAGCAATTGCAGAAAAGACATGTGATTGGGGGTACTTGATATATAATAGGTCCCCTGACAAAATGCTTCTGGGGAATTACCTCCTAACAGTCCTACATGGTCAATTATGTGGTCATTTTGTGTCCACTTATTGGAAGAAAGTACATCTTACAGAAATTAAGAAGCTGCCTTCAAATCCCAGATTTAAGTTTGATTGCTCCAGCCTGCTGCTTTTTACTTTATATACTTTTAGAAATCATTTTAGTTATTGAATAAAATAAAGGAAAGAGACATAGTCTTTGACCCAACGGGGCTGCCCCATCCCGAGAGGGTGGGCTCAGAGCAGCATGATGAAGCTTACGTCCGAGGAGCTGGGATTCTGCGCAGTCCTCAGCAGCACGCCCTCAGCCAAGGCCCGGTCTATGGCCTGCCGCGCCAACTCTTCAAGCTGCTTCTCATCCTGCAAGATGCTCCCCCAGCTGGTGGCCATCCCAACCTGTGAAGACAAGAGGGCGTGGTGACAGAAGGCCGAGGGCATGGCAGCCACTGAAGTGTGGCAACATCCAGGACTGTGGGACTTGAGCAGTCCCCACAGAGGGGCAACCGTGGTGGGGAGAAAACTCCCACTTCCTCCACGTGCACAAAACAAGTTGACACACGGCTTCCATGGCTGCTCGTTCTCTCTTTGGATTCCCAATACATCAGGGTCACTCTCACAGTGAGGAAGCAAAGGCTCAGAGAAGTAAAATGACTTGCTCAAGACAATGGCAGGTCTAGCGGGTGTTTAAGCCTCTGGACTTCTCGTCAAAAACTCTTGAGGTGATATTTTGTTTATAATCTAACAAACTAAGGTTGCCTGAAGATCAGAGTGCAGAGCTAAGTCACTAGTCACAGAGGTCAGGCAGTAAGGGCACACACCTTTAAACCCAACATTTGGGGAGACAGAGGCAGGTGGATCTCTTTGAGTTCAAGGCCACCTGGGCTACAGAAGATTAAATCTGTCTAAAACAGAAACAGCTCACATCAAAGGTGATCCCAGCACTTGGGATCACATGTCTTTAATCCCGGCACTAGGGAGGTAGACGGGAAGAGATATAGCTGGGCAGAGAGTGATATATAAGGCTGGAGGAGACAGAAGCGCAAATGCAGTCTGAGCATGCAGTCTGAGGATTGGTAGAGACAAAATCACCCCTTTAGTCTGAGGATTCGGTAGAGGTAAAAGGTCCCCTTAGTGACTGGCTGCACTACTTCTGTCAACACCGCTCAGTACCCCTATCTGGGAAAGTGACGGATTGGGTCTGCTAGGCTTGCACAAGCAGGAGAGCATGGCAGATTCCCACTGCCATACACAAAGACATTTGCAGGCCATGCAGTGCACTGCATGGCAGATTTAGCTTTTACTCAGATAAAAAGGGTTTATATGCTGCACGGTGCTACCCAGAGTTGAGGTGGTGAGGACGGCTCCCTCCTGGTGGTCCCCGAGCTGGCAGTGAATTGTCTCTGCCATGTAAAAAGGCTGAGAGAGGCAGAACCAGCATCCAGGGCTGCTGTGACCACACTGCTTACCATTTTGAAATGTGTTTTGTTAGAAAAGGATTTCAGATACACAATAGGACAGATTAAGACATAAAAGACCTCTAAATGAGTCAGTGTGCTTAAAAGATGTAGGTAGGCTTGGGAGAGAAGAAAAAAATATAGTTATAAAAGAAGTAAATCGTTTTTTAAAAACAAAAAATGAAGTCTTTAAAGAGACAGAGTACAGACAGTTATAGATTAAAGAAGTAAAGAAAAATAAGCCATGTAAAGATAGAAAATACACAGAGAGTCTGGGATTATGCATATTATTGTGTTTAATTTGAATTTTTTGACTACTGAAAGACATTTGATTCTGATTTGATTCTGGAGACTGCAAAACTACACTAATATATATATTAATTAATATAACACTAATATAATACACACACACACACACACACACATATATATATATATTAAAGTACCTTGACTTCAAAATTTGGGTCTAAGGATATACTGCTTTGGAAAAGAGGTTCTGCTTTTGTTTTCACAGAAGATGCGAACTTTTGGATTCCTTCCAGACTAATGTAGTTTGATGGACCAAGACCCCCTGTAAGGTATCTGTAAAACCCCAAAAATATATCGCCCAACAAAAAACAAAAGCAAGCAGTTTGGAGAGAACTGTGCCCAAATTCTCAATAATTATTTATAAATGTTTGTTTACATTTAAAAAGGAATATGCTATAGAGATTTGCACTGGTATGGATCTTGGTTTATTGATACAAATTAAGGCCAATTTTGTTATATGTATATTTCTGCTCTTAAGGTATTGATTGTGTTTGTGCAGCTCATTTAAAAAATGTAATGTATAATTAAGAAATATATGTTAATAGATAATCATCTATAATAGCCATGCTTGCAGTCATGCTAGTTAGGTTTTCTAGATGTACAGAAATATATTTCAGATGGATACTTATTCTTCAAACCTTTCAAAGACTAACAGAATATGACACTTAAAATGTTTTAGGAACTTAGGACTTTTCACGACAGTGAGACACATCTGCTCCTGGCAGCACCAATCTACTTCAAGAGAATGATGGGCATCGAAGAGGCTCCTTATTTGAGCAAGAAACTGCTCTTGGCTGGGCTGCTTGATGTTATGCTGTATGAACTGGACATGCAGAACCCACAGAGAAATGATGGATAAACTTGCCTAAAAGTGAGACAGTCCTTTAGGGTTCCTGCTTCAAGAGAGAACGATCAGATATTTTCCAGAACACAGAAGAAAGCAACTGATGAACTTTGCCAGTACAAGGCATAAGAGGTCTTCAAATTTCCTGCCTCATGGAAAAGTCTGTCAGATACTATGGGCTTGTAGGCTGAAGATGGATTCCCCAACATTACAAAAGAACTTTGGGTGACTATCCAGGCAGCAAGATGTCTCTGCCAATTCTAGAGTTTTGAATATTGCCTACAATGCACTTCCTGTTAACTTAGGTAATATATCTTTCTGGGGTCTTTGATGGAGTTGAAGAATAGATAATTATAATTACAGTTTTCCTTAAAAGATAAAGTAGATATAAAATAGATATAAATATTATAACCATAATTCTTGCTTGATAACTGTCTGTTGAATATTCTAGGCCTGTAAGGTGAAGACAGATGCCTCAACCTTGCAGAGGAACTTTGGCTGACAGTCCAAGCAGCCAGTTGTTTCTGTCATTTCTCACATTTTTTGGAAGTCGCTTGCTCACACTTCCTGCTTACTCAATTAATATCATTTCCTTCTTGGGTCTCTGAGGGAGTTGAAAACTAGATAGCTATAGTTTTTCTTGTTCACCAGACTCAAAAGAAACTCACTAAAGGGGTGTAAAGTGTCTAAGGGACTCACCACAGAGGTGTAAAGTGTCTAAGGGACTCACTACAGAGGTGTAAAGTGTCTACGGGACTCACCACAGAGGTGTAAAGTGTCTAAGGGACTCACTACAGAGGTGTAAAGTGTCTACGGGACTCACTACAGAGGTGTAAAGGGTGTAAGATTGAAGACATCAGAAGGTAGTTTTAGATGGTGCAGGTTATGACAGAAATTGAACTAGGTGCAAGACTTGGGACTCATCAAAATAGGATAGATAAGGTGTGTTTTCTCTGAGTTTGTCAAATGCAAGTGATCTAAACATTATTGACTAATTTATTGCCTATATATTGATATATATTGTATATAATTGTTGTACTTATTGTATATAGTCTTTCTAATATTAGTTATAGCCTTCTTTTTTTATTTTAGACCAAAAAGGAGAAACGTAGTGATATTTTGTTTGTGATCTAACAAATAAAGCTTGCCAGAAGATCAGAGTACAGAGCTAGCCACTAGTTAGCCAGAGACCAGGTAGTGGTGGCACACACCTTTATTACCAGCACTCAGGAGACAGAGGCAGGCGGGTCTCTGTGAGTTCAAGGCCACCCTGGGCTATACAAATTAAATCTGTCTAAAAGAGAAACAGAGCTCACACAAAGGTGATTCCAGCACTTGGGATCACACGCCTTCAATCCCAGCACTAAGGAGGTGGAGAAAGGAGTGATATGGCTGGGCAGAGAGAGGAATATAAGGTGAGAGGAGACAGGAACTCAAATGCAGTCTGAGGATTCAGTAGAGGTAAAAGGTCTCTTTAGTGACTGGCTGCACTGCTTCTCTGATCTCTCAGCTTTCCCCAATGTCTGACTCCAGGTTTTTATTTTTAAGACCAATTAGAATTCGCGCTACAAAACTCCTCAATGGAGAAAGAGGCAACAGTGCCACCGATATGTGACTGGACCTAATAACTCCCCTCCCAGAACTACAGATTCCCTACCTGTGAACAAGTGGGAAGGGATAAGCGAGTGGTTTCCAAGCCTGGCTCAACATTCTGGGTTGCTTGGGAAAAATACATACTACTGAGCCCCACCCCAGAGATTATGATTGAAGGGGCTCAGCCGGAGGAAGGAATTGAAATTGCATTTTAAAATGCTTTCCTAAAATGGAAACTATTGTAGTAAATTGTTAACTTCCCCTCTTTAATTGTTTTATTACATTTATTTCTTAGTGTGTGTGCTGCCATGGAATGCTTGGTAGAGGTCAGACAACAATCTGCAAGTCAGTTCCTGCCTCCCATTATGTGGGTCTCAGGGCCAAACTGAGGTCATTAGCCTTGGGGGCAAAGACCTTCCCCTAATGAGTCATCTCTTTCGGTGCTATTGCAGGGGAGGTCAAGAGTTGTGGAATATTCCTTTACACTGTGAAGATGTGCCACTGTGATTGGTGTAATAAAGAGCTGACCGGCCAATAGCTAGGCAGGAAGTGGTTAGGTGGGACTTGGGACAGAGCAGTCTGGGGAAGGAGAAAAGAAGGGTCACCAGCCAGCTGGGAAGAAACAAGATGGGAAGTACAGAGTAAAGGTAACCAAACCATGTAAAAGAATGTAGATTTAAAAATATGGATTAATTTAAGCTAATTTCAAGACAGGGTTTCTCCTTAGCTTTGGAGCCTGTCCTGGAACTCGCCCTCTGTAGACCAGGTTGGCCTCAAACTCACAGAGATCCTCCTGCCTCTGCCTCCCAAGGGCTAGGATTAAAGACATGTGCCACCACCACCCAGCCTACAGAAAATATTTTTAAGAAATCACATTATCATCAATCCCAGCGCTCAGGAGGCAGAGGCAGGCAGATCTCTCTGAGTTCAAGGCCAGCCTGGTCTACAGAGTAAATTCCAGGACAGTCAGGGCTATTACACAGAGAAACCCTGTCTCAAAAAATAAAAACAAAAAAAAAAAGAAAGAAGTCACATTGTCAGGGTGCAAATACCTGACACCCAGCAGCCCAGCCCAAAGTGAAGGAGAAGTCCTCTGCCCGGCTGCCAGAGGTGCTGAGAGGGGCACTAACTCATATTGGGCTACTCATTCATTTTGCAGCAGATTCAGAATTCAGAGGATCTGGATAAAAATATGGAGACATCTGGTCACTCTTTCTGTTCTACCCTGCTGTCATTTAAGTCTAAGAAACAAACATGGCTGCCCACGTCAGTGGTTGTCAGGAAGAGAATTAAACAACAACAGACCTCCATCATTTCAGCCTGTCTCCTCACGGATGAGCTGGTTCTAGACAATCCATCCGAGTCTGCTGGCCTCAGCATAAAGCTTTGCCAGAACCAGCATGTGACCTCAAGATGGCTCAAACAACCGCCCTGCTGGGTGAGAATGGGAGACAGCAGTCATTGAGAACAGACAGCAGCAGACAGACCTGGGTAAGGACACCGCAGGTTGAATGAGAAATGAGTGAAGTTTCTCAGCATGGTCAGGGCTTCAGTAGTCAGTTCTCTGCTCCTATAGAGAAAGGCCTGAATCTGAAGAACTTTATAAAGAGGTTTATTACTTAGCATGGTGGTACATTGTCTATGATCCTAGCAGAAGCGGGGCCATTTCTGAAAGTTCAAAGCTAGCCGGAGCTACATGTTGAGTACCAGGACAGCTAGGACTAAGGTACTGTCTCAAAAAAAAAAATCTTTTTTTCTTCCTTTCTTTTTGTGTTTATTATTATTATTATTATTTAGACGTGGTTTCTCTGTGTAGCCTTGGCTGTCCTGGAACTCTACAAACTGGTTAGGATCTTGCTATGTCACTCAGGTTGGCCTCCAACTCAGCAATTCTCTCCTCTCTCAAGCAAGAGCATCGCGGGCAGGAGCCGCCACGCCCAGCTGAACAATTAACTAATTAAGCTCTCCATTTTGAACCTGCAGGGCATGGCTTTGGCGAGGACTCCCTGGCTGGCAGCCTTTCTATGTGAGCAGGAAGGACCCAAGTGTACAACTCCGTCTCACTTATAACAGCTCACTCCTGTCTCAGTGCCTTCCAAGGGCAGCTTCTTAACGATCTAGGGACATCCCACCAGGCCTCACCTCTTAAAGGTCCTACCACCTCCCAAAGTCACCACACTGGGGACCAAGCCCAACTCATGAACCCTAGCAGAGAGCTATGCATAGGAACTTGTCCCAGCTCTAACCACTTCATAAGCAGTGGGAGACTTGTTAGCGGTCAGATAGCAATTTGTTAACCGGGTCTATGGCTCCAACATTAGAGCAGCCGGACCGCCACTACTCCCATCTACACACTCGGAATTCCAGTAGCTGTCCGTTGCAGGGCTTTGCTTAGCTGACAACACTGCTAATGCCAGGCCCTTGGCTAGGTGCTGGGGACACAAAGAAAGATAACACATTGAAAATAATTACTATGGATAGGTGCGGTGGCACATGCCTGGAATCCCAGCACTCAGGAGATAAAGGCAGGAGAACTGTGAGTTTGAGGCTAGCCTTGGCTACACAACAAGACCCTGTACCAGTAATAATAACAGTAACAGGGTTGATGCAATGGCTCACAAGCGTGAGAACTTAATACCCAGTACCCACATAAATGCTGGGCAGGTGGGGGTGGTCTATAATCCCAGAACTTGAAGGGCAGAGACAGAGATAAGCGGGGAGTGATCAAGGAAGACATCTGATGCTCAGGTTCCACATGTACATGTACATACAGACACACCCTCACACACACACACACACACACACAAGCTCCAAAATAAGGTGTAGCACAACGGAGGAAACTAGAACGTTGACACCGGGCATCCATGTATACCCAAGCACACAAACACTATAGTAATAATAACAATAATTAGAAAACTGCTAGCTGGGCCTCTTGTTCTTCTTTCTATAGCTTTAACCGTTCTGTGACTTGTCTGGCTGGCGACACTTCAGTTTGTATGTTCACAGTAAGTATTTTCCTGATTTGCAAACAGAACATTCAGCTGCTCCCTGGGACGCGCCTCCTCTGGCGACTCTCACCCTGGCACCCAAGCTTCCCAGGCACGTTTCTCTTACATGTCATCTCTTCCAGGCCTGTGGATTCTGCTGACTAGATGCAGCGCCTGAATTCCTCTGTGTCTGCCTCTACTGATCTAGCGGAGCACTGGCCAACCCCCTCCTCTTCCCTAAGCGCTAAGTGGATTCGGACTAGGAAAGGCATCTTAAGGGACTGAGACACACCAGCCTCTCTCCCACTTCCAGGTCTTGGCTGATGCTGGTGTCCCAGTGACTTAAAGGCTCTCCCGCAAAGCTACATTCCCCAGCCGCTGTGTTCATTCTGGAACACTCCCCCCAACTCGGGATTTAGTTTGGGAAGCCATCCCTGGACTTCGTACCTCTACCATAAATACTGCGTTTGCCTTGATACTCTCTGTTAGTACCAGATCATAGTAGTCAATGAAAGTTAAATAAGTAGTGATGAATGAATCACCAAAACTTTAAAACGCCCACATAGAAATCCGGCCGGACTTTAATCCCATGGGCGAGGCCAGTGAGGGTTCAGGGCCTCAAGCTACGACAGGGTCGCCGGCCCAGGCTTGTCCCCCATGACGGGCCCCGTTCACTCTCCGTCCCTGCACAAAGTTTGGTGGTGGCTTTTAAAATATTTTTCCTAGAACTCTGGCTCTAGCCTCGTTGACCGCGTCCGAGCTGGAAGCAGGCGAGCTAGAAATCTAGGTTCGGCACGCGCCAGCCCAACCCCCTCACTGGACACAAGTTTCCCCGGTGCCGGCCGCCGTCCCAGCCGCCGCGTCTGCCCGCTCGCCCGCCCGCCCGCCGCGTTCCAATCACTCTCAGACCCCTCCCTCACAGCTCTCCTCCCAAGGAAACTTGACCCTCGCCAGCCGCCGTCGCCGAGCCCCGACCTACTCGTTTGTTGTCCAACAGCTCGCCAAGCACAAACTCCGCACGCCGTTACCCAGGCTCAGGGGGCGGGGCCTCGGCACGACCCAGTGCGCCTGCGCAGACCGCCCCGCTGGGCTTAAAGAGGAGGGTGGGGAAGGAGCCCCGCGGCGGATAAGCTGGACGGCGGCCGGGAAGGGGCACTCCGTGAGAAGCGACCTGAGCTTAGGGATACATCGGTATCCTGGCTTTGGGAAGCAGGGAAGGGGTGTGACATGGGCAGGACGCTGCCCGTAGGCTTAGATCCCAGAGTCAGAGCCAGTGACATGTTGAGAGATGGGGACACTCCGTGTAGAATAGGGCGTTGGCTCTCCTGAGAGCCGAACTGGGCCTTCTGCAAGAGCAACAAGTACCCTTAACCGCCCTCTCCTCAAGCCCCGTGGAACTGTTTTTAAATATGCAACTTCATGATTTTCTTAACCCCAACACAGACCCCTCACCCTCTGGCAACCCACAGCAATTTCACTTTCTTAATCCTAGATTGTGAGAGGTTTGTTCAAAATCTGAGAACCTGATTTTTTTAAAAAAATTACTTAAATGACGTGTGCCTGACCAAACCCTAGGGAATTAATTACGACTAAGATACCAGACTCCTAATTGGTTTGGTGTAAATAAAAAGTGAGCCCTAGAGTGTGGGGCAGGCTGTTCAGAGTCCTTGGGACTGGGGATTTAGCGGAGAAAAGAGACAGTTTACTATGTTAGGTTTGGGCAGATGCGGCCATATTTTAGGTGGGAGACGCTGAGACTGAGTAAGCCATGGTTGTGGAACTAGAGAAAGGGGATGTCAAACTGAAGACAGATTTAGAAGGGAGAATTGTTACTGACTGTAAATCAATGTCCCAAGCCAGGGACCAGAATCCTTCAACTCCCTAGATAAAGCATGTACATCTCTCCCTAGGACATACAGCCCTCCAAACTTTTTGTATAAATGGGGCAGAGTTGGTGGTCTGGTAATTGCCAAATCAGTGTTTGCTGTCTGATACCTTTTCCTTGTCGCTTCTGTACCTAACCAGGTAGGAAGCAGCAGTTCCAAGTGACAGCAAAGAAAACCATTTCTAATACATAATGAGATTACAACAAGCAGGGAGTCCTGGGCTTGAGTCTTTAATCCCGGCCCTTGGGAGACTGAGGCAGGAGGATCTCAGTGAGTTCTAACCCAGTCTGGTCTGCATAACAATTCCAGGCCAGCTAGAGTTAGATTGTGTGACCTTGTCTTAAAACCCAAACAAACAAAAATGAAATTATAATAAAAACAAAGGCACCATGGCCCCAGGATTCCTGTACAGGTTCTTCTCAGGTAAGACGGATCAGCAGTGACACACCTACCTGGTGATTGTGGGTGAAATATGGGCAGGATTCCAGGTCTTAACAGCCCTTTGCTTGAGTCTCCTCACATGGTGGCTTTGTTTCCATTTTGTAGATGTGGCCGCTAAGCCTGAGAAGTTACCTAATTTGTTCAAAGTGATATGGTGTATAATGAGAGTGGGAATGGAGGGCCAAAGGTCATCCCAGCCAGGCCTTGCCCTTCCTGCTCCTCTTCTAAATCCTGGCATCACTGGCTCCTTGTCATTCAGATGTTTGCCCCTTAGAAGGCACCCGCCTTGTCAGTCTGACACACAGCAGTTACGAATGCCTGAAACTCCTTCTGCTTGGTTATTGTTTCCATCTCCTGGTGTGAATTCCATCAGCATGGCCTCTGTCTTGTTCACTACCCCCTGAAAGGCCCAGGAAAGGAAAAGACGAACAACGTCAACAATAAAACAGGTTTAGCCCGAGAGAAGATCAAAGCCTTTGGAAGGGAGAGCTCTAGATTGAGAAACCAGAGGACTGGTGCTGAAGAGATAGCCCAGCGGTTAAGGGCACATGGAAGCTTACACCTGCTTGTAACTCCAGCTCCAGGGTTTCTGACATCCTCACACAGACACACATGCAGACAAAACACCAATGAATATAAAAATAAAGGAAAGCAGAAGAGCTCACTGTTCTCTTACACCTGTGGGTTGCTGCCTTTGGGATTCAAATGGCCCTTCCACAGGGGTCACCTAAGACCATCTGCATATCAGATATTTACATTACAATTCATAACAGTAACAAAATTACAGTTATGAAGTCCCAACAAAAATAATTGTATGACTGGGGGGTCAGAACACTGTATTAAAGGGTCGCAGCGTAAGGGAGGTTGAGAACCACTTATCTAGACTCTGGAATGGTGCCTGGAATGATGATCTAATAGGGTGGGAGAGAGGGAGGTGGATACTGACATTAATTAGTGAAAGCTAAGATATCTCAAGGGCTTCTCTCAAGTTCCCGTTTAATCCTCCCGCAGCCTTTCAGGCAAACATTGTCTCCATTAATTGGTTTGTTTCTTTAGGACTGAGGCTGTAGCTCAGTTGGTAGAGTATTTGCTGACATACATGAAGTCCTGGGTTCGATACCAGCACCACATAAACCAGGCATGGTGGACACCTGTGATCCTACCATTTGGAAAGTGGAGGCAGGCAGACTGAAAGTTCAAGACGACCCTAGGCTATGTGAGACCCTGTCTCAAAAAACAAAACCAAACCTATTCATTGGACAAAGACGTTTGTGTATACCATGTGGGAGAAATTAAAAGATCTAAGATCACAAACCCAGGATGGAGGATTGGTAGCGTGGTTGCCTAGCAGGTGTGAGGCTCAGGGTTTGACCCTCCGCCTCCCCTCAAAAAGGCTTTACCAGGCTCCCACTGTGCTCCATCACGAACACTTCTTTAGAAACTGGCCACGGTGATGTGTATCTGCAACTTGAGAAAGGTGGGAGGCTGAAGCGGTAGGATCGTGGGCCGTCCGGGGCTGGACATAGATGGACATCCAAACAGAAACATAGGCCCCATGCCTTTGCTATTGCATTAGTAGACACCAGAGAACCTGCTGAAGCTTCTACAGAGGAAGACGAGGATTCAGTGAGCCTTGGTATCTAAGATCTGAGTTCAAATCCAGACCCCACAACCGAGCACTGTGACTACACAGAGCAGTCTGGCGTCTAAATCCTACAGTCTGACTTCCAATGTGGAGCTATTTTTTCCTTGCCTAACTGCTTTATCTCACTGGTCCCAAGTGCTAGGAGCTTGGCTAGTTCCTTCTTACACAGAGTTAGTCCATTTCTCCAGGGGGGATGTGGAGGCATGAAGAGGTGTCCTGGTTTGCCAGAGTCACCCAGCTCTGCACTCTTAGCCATTGGTCCTTTTCCTACACTTTGGGATGAGGTCAAGCTTCTCAGAACTGACTGTTGAATCCCCGGCAGTCTACGCTGAAGGGTTTGTGGGAACATTTTAATATGAGTTAGAAGACAAGCAAGGCCACCTTTAACTTTATGATTCCTGTTTGCCCTGTGATGGCCTTTCCAAGTCTCAGGTAGCTTTATGGAGAGTGAGGTTGAGACAAAGTCTCATGTATCTTGTTAGTTATGGATCCGAAGATACCCTTGAACTCCTGATCCTCCTGCCTCTACTTTCCAAGTATTGGGATTACAGGCATGTGTCATCACACCACACCGAGCTTTGGGCTGGTCCTTTGATTGGGAAATCCCGCTCCCACTGCCCCAGGATCTGGGCAGCACTTGGCTGAAGTCTCTCTTTAGCCATGACATCACCCCTTCTGGCACTACAGTTTATGAGGCTATGTATCTGTCCACCTGACATCACCCCTTCTGGCACTATGGTTTATGAGGCTATGTCTCTCACTCCCTGGCTGGGGGCCACTGCTTCAGCTATACAGAGTGGAATTCCTCTGCCTTCCAACCTCTAGATGGGCCTGGCCCAGACTTGCTGCTCAGGAAATGCCTGCGGAATCAACGTGGGGCTCTTGCATATCTTGAGGATTTGCCACATGCCAGACCTGTCCCTGACATTTCACAGGAGCGATCTCGTTCCCACCCCTGCAGCAATCCAGCGATCCTGGGAGGGAGACACTCTTGTCCTTGTTTTACTGGGAAGAAACAGAGAAGCCCACTTGCCATTGCTGTCAGGACCAAAACTGGCCCTAGGGCAGCAGTTCTCAACCTGTGGGTCGCGGCCCCTTTGGGAGTCAAATGACACCCTTACAGGAGTTACCTAAGACCATCAGAAGTCAGATGGTTCCGAACAGTAGCAGAATTACAATTATGAAGTAGTCATTTCATGGTTGGGAGTCACCACAGCCTGAGCAACTGTGTTAAAGGGGCGGAGCATTAGGAGGGTTGAGAGCCAGGGCTCTTGGGCACCCACGCTCACTGTCCTCCAGAACTGGGGAGGCTGCTACTTCCAAGCCCCAGGATCCTCAGAGACCTATCACAAATTCTGGTCAGCTCTAGCCTCATTTATGAGCAAAGAAAAATCCCAGAAAGGAGAGAAAACTGAGCTAGCGAGAAGGTGTCTTGGGATAAGGCTTTCGCCACCAAGAGTGAAGATCTGAGTTCAGTCCCCAGGACCCACATGGTGGAAGGAAGAACCGAATCCCACGAGTGTGCTGTGACTCCTGCATGTGCACAAACACAGCTAATTAAACGCAAAAAGATTAAACTTCGTGACTTTTCCTGTTATGAATATTTTATATGAATGGAATTGCATCACACGTGAATTCTGTGGCTTTCCCTTAGCCAGCGTGATGTAGGCTGGCTGCTCTTGCAGAAGACCACTGTTCAGTTCCCAGAACTCACAGGGCAGCTAACTCTACTTCCCGAGAATCCTGAGCCCTCTCTGGTTCTATTGGCAATAGGTATATATATGGTATACACTCATACATGCAGGTAACACGAAGAAGACAAACTCCATTCCTTTAGGTTAAATACTCACATTTGTGAATATACCACATTTTTGTTCTTTAGTTTAACACATTTGAGCTATTTTCCCTTCTTAAACATTTTTCCCCCTTAAGACAGAGTCTCATTATGTATCCTTGGCTAGCCTGGAATTCACTCTAGACCAGGCCTGCCTCTGCCATCCAAATTCTGGGATTAAAGGCATGTGCCACCCTGCCTAGTCTGTTCTCACTTTTTGCTATTCTGAATGTTGTTGATATCCACATACATGCCTGTGTGTGAAGTTTACATCTTATAGTCCATTTGAGACGCCTAGGAGTGAGAATGTGGGTTGTGTTAATATAAGTTAAATCATTTAAGGAATTGACCACTGTTTTCCCAAATGGCAGTGGTATATGAATTATGGCTTTTCCATCTTCTCTAGTACTTGTCTGTCTGATTATAGTCCTCTCAAGTAGGGTGAAGTATCTCATTGTGGATATTTTATTTTGTTTTGTTTTTGAGTCACGTAGCTCAGGCTGGCCTCCAACTCTTATGTTGTTAGCATTCCTCTGTGGTTTCTGTTTCTGTTCCTGCCTAGGCTTCCCTTGATGGTGGACTTTGTGCTGGCTAGTCTTAGGTCGACTTGACATAAGCTAGGATTGTTAAATCTCACTAAGAAATTGCCACCATAAAATCAGGTTGTAGGCAAGCCTGGAGGGCGTTTTCTTAAGAGTAACTGACAAGGAAGGGACCAGCCCACTTTGTGTGGTGCTATCCTGGGGTGCTATTAGAAAGCAGGCTGAGCCAAACAGGAGAAGCAAGCCATGGCCTGCGTTAGTCCTACCTCCAAGTTCCTGCTCTGTCTGAGTTACCACCGTGCTTTCCGTCAATGGACTATCACCCACGAGCTACATAAACCCTTTCCTTCCAAGCTGCTTTTGGTCAATGTTTACCTCAGCAACAGAGAAGCAGATGAGGACACCGAGACTCAGAATTGTCCATTTATTATTATTATTATTTCTAATCCACTGGTTGAGAAGTGACCGCTCACCATGGCTTCCCAGATTAATCGCTATTAATAGTGAGACCTTAAATAAACAAAAAGTCACCAGGAAAATTCAAGTAAGTTGATCATCTCTCATATCTGTGTTGTCACAGAGCAAACCTTCCCTGTCTTTTGGGGGGTGGTTTAAGATAGGGCCTCCCACTGTAGCCCAAGCTGGACTGATATTCACAATGTTGTGTACCATGGCCTCAGACCCATAGCGGCCCTCTTGCCTCAGTTTCCTGGGTGCTAGGATTATAGGCATGAGCAACCACAACCAGTATTAACAGCTGAATGTAAATATACCAAAATAAAATACAAATTAATAAGAAACACAGTCTGGCAGGGGGTGTAGTTCAGGGGTGTATGGCTATCATGCTCACGGCCTTGGTTCAATTCTCAGCACTACAACCTTTTTGAAAAATAGAAAAAGAAATTTAAGCCATAAAACCTCTAAGGGCTCTGCTTGAGTCCCCCTGAGCTTGAGCTGATGAAGCCCAGCTTTAGAGACGTGAGACTGAGGTAGGGTCACCCTCTGGGTACCCGGAATGGGGCTATGGCACCATCAGCCAGCTTTCTCAGTTTATTCTTTTGAGAGAGTTTCTGCTCTCAGCTCCCAAACTTGCTGACCATGACCACAAAGCAAGGGCAGAGCCAAGCCTTGCCCACCCCTTCCCCTTCCTGCTTGGCCTTTTACTGAGGATGGTTAAGTGCTCCTTCTCTGTTCTCTGTTCCCACTCCACCAGATGGGGCTGTCTCCATTCCTTGGAGGCCCCAGGTTTGTCATTAACCCTCTGTCTTGGGTGTGCCTTCCTTACTAGTCTGATGACCCTTAGGAGTGAGCCAGGTCCCGGACTGGAGATCTTAGCATCTGATGCCTTTAATTAAGTGGGCAGTTCACCCATTCTGGATCAGTCGTCCTGATCCCAAGACCCAAGGCAGGGCCTGAGCTCTGGCACAGGATTTGGGCTGCTGTGGTCCTATAAGCTCGGGGAACTTCCCTCTTGTGTGTTGGGCCCCTTAGGGCCACTCTTGCAAAATGTTGACTAACCTGGGCACCATCTTAAATTTCATCCCCAGAGTGTCAGACTCAAGATTTCCCTACCACAGAACCCCAATTTATCCACAGCCAGAGCCACAGTCACAGCCATTCCTGCTCCAGGGTAAGCACTGTGTCTGGCTACTTCTCTCAACAACTTCCGTTGAGAAGGGACATGAGGCTCAGAGGCAAAGCAACCAACTTGTAAGTGACAGAGCAAAAATTTGAAGGAAGCCTAACTTGTCTCAGAGTAACCCTTGCAGATACTCAAAGAGAAGCATGGCCAGCCAGGCAGTGGAGGCACACACCTTGACTCCCAGAACTCAGGAGGCAGAGGCAGGTGAATCTCTGTGAGTTTGAGACCAGCCTGGTCTATAGAGCGAGTTCTAAGACAGTCAGGGCTACACAGAGAAACCTTGTCTTGAAAAAACAAAACAAAAGGAAGGATTGCCTTCTCTGCAGGAGTTGATGCTGCTGTCGGCATACTGGGTACTGTAGAGCAGACACAGGCTCGGTCTTTTGCATAGATCATTTAATTGAATGCACACAACTCAGTGCACATAAAGTTATATCCACTTCACAGCGGAAATCAGGGCTCTAAGAAGAGACCTGTGCAAGATCACACGGGAAGTGATTTTCTTCTGCCATTTCTTCCCTAAACCTCCTGTTGTTGCTTTCCTCCTTCTTCCTGCACTGACTTCCCAGCCCCTCCCTAGTGCTATGGCTGCTCTTTCTTCATCCTAGGACTCCTGGCTAACCCGTGTCCATAGTCCTTCATTCATATCCTTACCATGGTTTGGGGGTATCGGGCCAAGCTGTATGGATTAGCTGTATGGGGGTAATTCCACCTTTGGGCATTCTTTAGCCCTTACCGCTTCCTGCTGCTGGGCAAGGGGAGGGACACATCGCCCTCTGAGATGTCTGCATATTTGTGACTAGAAGGGTTTGGAGGGTAGAGTCAGCAGAATGCCCATACCTGGCAGGAAGGTCAGATCCACCAAGGGTGGGGTCAGGATTGGCCTCTGGAGGCTGGGTGCTTCCCAGGATTGGGCCTCTCAAGCTGGAAGCTGATATGAGCAGCAACAACTGCTGGCATTATCTGGCCTCTAAGAATAGTTTGAGGTAAAGATCAGAGGCTGGGGCCAGGGAGGACAGGGTCCTCTGTCTCCCTCTCTATCCCCTCTGCTTGACAGGAGTCATGCCTCTGGTTTATTCTTTGTTCTGGGAGGTTTCAGATGGACGTACTCTGGGCTCCCAGACCTCAGACCCAGGATGTCTGACCTGTGGCTAGAGAGACTGAACACAGTGAAGGGGCTGGTCCTCACCCAGCCATCCTCCCGCATTATAAGGTTTTTTTTTTTTTTTGAGACAGGGTTTCTCTGTAGCTTTTTTTGCTTCCTGTCCTGGAACTAGCTCTTCTAGACCAGGCTGGCCTCGAACTCAGAGATTCGCCTGCCTCTGCCTCCCGAGTGCTGGGATTAAAGGCGTGCGCCACCACCGCCCGGCCATTATAGCCATTATAAGGTTTTTCTTCGCTTAGCAAACACTTTCAAATGAACCTTATATACATATGTGATTAAAAATTCAAAAGGTATTAAGAAGGAAATAAATCAGTTTCTCCCCTTGTCCCTGCGACTGCTTTCATCAACATCCTGAGGAACTAGTCTAACCCCAGGTAAACGCATGGCCATACAGGCCTCCCTGACACACACAACCCATTTCTGAATTTTTGTTTTTTGTTTTTTGTTTTTTGTTTTTGTTTTTCAAGACAGGGTTTCTCTGTAGCTTTGGTGCCTGTCCCAGAACTAGCTCTTGTAGACCAGGCTGGCCTTGAACTCCCAGAGATTTGCCTGCCTCTGCCTCCCGAGTGCTAGGATTAAAGGCGTGCGCCACCACCATTTCTGTACATCCTTTTTTCCAGTGCTGGGGATAGAACCTAGGGCCTGTGCGTTCTAAGCAGGAGCTCTACCACTGAGTGTACCCCCAGCTCCTCACTTACTTTTCCTAATGTTCTGCCTTAAACAGAGTAATATATTGAGTATCCACTCATACTAAATGCTAGTCTCAGCACTTTGGATGCTCCAACTCCATCGTCATGTTCAGGACTATGTTGTGGATATTCTGCTCACTGTTAGAAGCATACATAAGTGACTTCTCAAGATGTCATGGCTGGTAACGGCAGAGACAGGATTCAGTAAGGTGTTCTTCCTCTTAAGTTTGAGTCCTATCCCTCTGCCATGCCTTCTCTCTCTCTAGGGCCGAGGTAAGAAATGAAGTGAACATTTGCCAGGCATCAGGCTGAACTGGGACACAGCAGAGCACACAGAAGACCAGGTCTCCACCCTCGTGGAACTGGTACCCCAGAACTCACAAGTGCCTGTCAGCTAAGGCTGCAGAGAGGGGAACCACACACGTCTTACATCCTGTTCAAGTCTTCTGTTCCTCTACCCACGAGTCCTCCAGTCTTAATGCTCAAAAGAAAGATGAAAGGTAGAAGAAAGATGGGGGTCCAGACAGAGGTGGAAGATGGGGGTCCAGACAGAGGTAGCTGCCTATGAGGTCACCATGGAGCCCCGGAGAGCCTCAGCGCATTCCCTCTGAGATCCGCTTCAGCAGGCCTGGTGGGGGTGTCTGTAATCCAGGGACCAGCCATTGTTTGAAGTTGGGAACAATTGAAGGGCAAGAGAGCTATAGATAGATCCACAGCTGCTGTCACCTGTCCCAGCCTGGGCCTAGGGCCCTGGCATTGTCTTCACTAACCACTCTACCAGCGAGAGCCCCTGGGGGTGGGTGGTGGAACAGGCCCAGCTGAACCTTACAGAGACACCGTCAAAGGCCAGGAGGAGGAAATGCTAAGTCTCAGAGGGCAGAGAGGGGCAGGTAACGTGGAAAGACCAAGTCTGAACGGAGCTAGTGATGGGAGCTAGAGACCCTTGGCACCACATGAGCCTTCCGGGAAGCCTGCGCATGCACTTTTTATACCTTTTATAACTTTATCTTTTTTGCTGGGTGACCACATCCCAGAATTCTTTGTGGGGAAATTTGAAGGATCCTTATGAATGCTCTGAGAGCCCCCCCACCAGGGTCTTTAGAAACTTGAGGCTATACTGCTAGGTGATAGCTTCACAGAGACCTTCACCCCCACTCTGTGCCTCAGTTTCCCTGACTTCAATGAGCTCATTTGTGCAACCATTAAAGTGTCTTTTTGTTCTCTGATGCTGGTAGAACGCCATTCCTCATGTGTCTACCCTCCCTTCTCTTGTTGCAGATGAGGCCACAGTCCCTGTACTTAGTCCTTCACGGGGATGGGGGACAGCTGGCTCTCTGCTTCCTCCCCCCAGTAACCTTTCAGACATAAATCCATGCCGAGACATCTCTTCTCTGGATAAACAACCTCTATGCCTTTGGCTCCCCTCATCCTATTTTCTGCTTGGAGCATCAGAGCTGGGGCCAACTTGAGCCCTCTGCAGCTGCCCAGGGCCCCATGAGGAGGACAAACCTGGGACAAGCAGGGGCCATCCACCCCCAGGGTGCCAGGGTGGCGGGCCCCTCTTGGGGCCTCACCACCTTGCATGTGGACCATTATGGCAGCCTCCTCCTGAAAGAGTCTTCCTGCCACCGGTGGGGCTCGCCCCTTCAATCCATCCTCCACAGCAGCTGCCACAGGGATCTGGTGAACACATAAATCTGACTGCACAGTCGGATCTCATGCTCAGGGCTCTTTGATGAAGAAATAAATAAAAACGCCTTTGATGGTGCCCCAATTTATACAGGAGAAAGCTCTAAATCCCAATCTTGCTTTTGAAGTTCTCCACAGTTCTATCCTAATGACCAGGTCCAGCCTTACCCTCTTTATGCCCCGGGGCCTAGCCTCAGGCATGCAGTTGCTCAGGCCAGATCCTCATTCTCTTCCCCCTGGGACAGCGGGCTCAGGATACCTGTCTCATCTCCTCTCTCCTGCCTTCAGCACCCTGAGCCATGCCCTTCTACCTGGGTGACTGTAGCAAACTTCTCAACTCTTCCCTGACCGGCTCAACCTCCCCAGTCTCTTCTCCACATGGCAGCCGGGATGGCCACTCTTGAACTTTAGGCCACTTACATCCTTGCCCTACAAGGTCCCTATTGCTCTTGCCATCAAATCGTGTGCCTCAAGTGTTTTGAGATTCTGAAAAATCTTGCCTGTTTTCTACCCACTGTTAATCTTTGGTAAAACTCTCCTTCCAAAACATACACTTTTTAAAACCATACCCAGTTTTGTGGTTATGTCGGTGGCAGAAATAATTTGGAGCTGGGTTCTAAAATCTTGGAGTCTAGCCTCCTGAAGCTGAACCAGACTTCAGCCATTGCCCACGCCAAAGTGTTGAACCCTCTGCAGCTATTGCAGGCTCAGTTTCTTCCAAGGTTGGGTCTTCAGTCACAGGCTGGCTCTGAGATTTTTCTTTTTTCTTTTTAATTTTATGTGCATTAGTGTTTTACCTTTATGTATTTCTGTGTGAGTGTGCCCAGTACCCTGGAACTGGAGTTACAGACAGTTGTGACCTGCCATGTAGGTGCTGGGAATTGAATCTGGGTCTTCTGGAAGAGCAGCCAGTGTTCTTAACCACTAGCCATCTCTCCAGCCCTGGCCTCTGAGCTTTAGAACCCACCCATGTATACAACTTTGCTTCCTTATCATTGCCCTGCCCACAGGTCTATCCTCCCATCCCAAATGGCAGGGATTAACCCAGGGCCCCGGACTTTCCAGAGACGTGTTCTACCATGAAGTCATGCCTTCAAGTCACAGCAGATTCACCTGTGAGACTGCCCAAGTTCCACAAACTCCCTTTGCTCCCGACAGCATAAATGTATTTGAAATCAACACCTCAAGTCCTTGCAAGTTGCAGGCTACCTTGGATCTCTCAGGACATGGGTTTCTTTGTTTGCTATTCTGATCTGGATCCTCAACTTAGCAGGAAGATGTGGCCCAGGTGGCAGAAGAGAAGCTAGCAGGACACTTCTAGGCCTGTATTCTGGGTTTTTTTCTAAGCATTTGGGTGTAACTCTAGAATTTTACCCACATTTTATTTTTGGTATAGACAACAGTTATCAAAAGTTCTGATTCTTTAAGTTAGTTCTGTCGCTCTGTCCTGGGGTAAAAAGCCCTGCATGCTGAGCACCTTGGAGCATTAAAAAGTTGTATCTACTCTCTATACTTGTGTGTGTGTCTGTATGTGGAGTGTATTTTATGTATTTCATTACATAGATATGTACACACATTTAAAATGTATAGTTTGCTTTGGGTCACGTGGTGACACAGCTGTACAGCTATCACCCAGGTCTGTGTCTAGAGCATTTCTTATATTCTAGAAGTCTCTCCAATGTCCCCTCCTCAGAAGCCCTCAACTTTTGACCCCATAGCTTAGTTTTGCCTGCTCTGAAAACATATGTGGTACCAGTGTACAGAATTATTTTGTGTATTTTGTTTGGCACAGCTACATATCTGGAAAGGACTGCCTATTCTCACAGAGCATTCTTCTCCTGAAGTCTGTTTGGAATGCCCTAGGTCTGTGTCCACTGTCCAAGGATCTTGAATCCTTTTATTCTCTGCTTAGCCTGGCGTGTGTTTGGAATCCTGGTCCTCGGTCCTTCTAGCTCTGTGTCCACTGTTCTGGGATCATTTGAGCCCATAACTCTAAAATCCTGCAATGTCACCAAGCCCTGAATAATTGATGGGCAGAAGAGTCTAGAAGTTTCATGACATATTCTGGAGTTGTGTCAGATGGACTGAGTTGTGAGCACCCCACTCCTCATGAAAGTGGGGTACAAGAAGTTGGCTTTCTCTAAGTTCATAAATTAAGTTCATAAATGTCAGAATATGGAGGCGTGCCTAACTAGTTTAATTTTCTTCTTTCTTTTTACTGTATGATCCCAGTTCTGACCTTTCTTTCTTTCTTTCTTTCTTTCTTTCTTTCTTTCTTTCTTTCTTTCTCTTCCTTCCTTCCTTCCTTCCTTCCTTCCTTCCTTCCTTCCTTCCTTCCTTCCTTCCTTCCTTCCTTCCTCTCTTCCTCCCTCCTTTCTCCTTCCTCCCCCTCCTTCTCTCCTTCCGTACTCTCTTTCTTCTAAGGACCGCACCTAATGTCTTAAGCTTGTTAGGTAAGCACTCTGTCACTCAACTATATCTCCAGCCCCCTTTCTACCTTATTCTTTTTCATTTTGAGATGGGGGTCTTGCTAAATTACCTAGACTGGCTTTGAGCTTGGCTTCTTCCTAACTCATCTTCCTGAGTGCTAGGTCTCAAACTCAGGACAAATGGCTAACTAAGGTGCCCCAAGTGTGAGACCTAACACTGAGTACCAGGAGCTGTAGGTGTCTGCCAAGCCCAGGGAGAGGCGGAGGAGGAGGAGGAAGGTATCCAGGTGCTGCAGAGGGATGTGTATCTCTTCAGTGCTGTCTCTGATCCGCTGAAATGCAGTTAGTGCTCACTTGCTTTCTCCAGACTTCATTCTTCCTAGCGCACTTCCTAACCAGATAGGCAGTTTCAGTGAGCATTCTATGGCTCCCTTCCCCGATCTCTTTACTCTCTGTTTCTGGAAGTACAGATCTTTTTTCTGCATGCATGAAACTCCATGTGACTCAGTTTCCCTCGAGTGCCTTACTGCCTTGTCCCTGTCCCTGTCACTCTCCGAATCCCAGCTTCCCTGATGAGTGGACTCTCTCTTTCTCTCTCAGCCTTTGTGATCCCCTGACAATGGGAGGTAAAAATAGCCCAGGGGCTGAGCTAGAGGAGATAAAAGGGAATTTGCCTTTTGTGTCCTGTGGCCAGGCTGGGGGGGGGGGGTTGCTGTGACACGTGGAGATTGCTGACATAGTTCTCCTTTGCTGACCTTGACAGCAGCAATAAAAGGGGTAGCAGAGCTCCCTGCTCTTACTGTGGTGCCAAGGTGGGTGATCAGGGCTGTGGGGTGATCAGAGCTGGGGTGGCTGCTCAGGGCTGTGGGGTGATCAGGGGTAGGTTTGGAGCTAGAGAGAAGGCTGGAGGGAGCCCATTGGAGGATCCAGGTCCTCAGGACCTGTAGCAGAGGATGCTCTTATGTTTGGAGGTGTGCGTTTGCAGGCGCACCGGGGAGACCCACTATCAAACTTTGTGGATTAGAGGGTCATACTCCCGTGCGGAACCCGGTCCCGGTCCCTGAGATTTCTGCCGTTACCATCTCCCAGTGCCTGCTGCCTAGGACTACTTTGAATCACCGCCCAGGTTTCCAGACCTCTTCCTCCACCTCTCACCACCATGATGGATGTGAGTGAACTCGGAGAATCAGCCTGCTATCTCCGCCAGGGCTACCAGGAACTGATGAAGGTGCACACTGTCCCATGGGATGGTAAGTGGGAGCAGAGAGGGCCACACTCATGGAGAAGCCTAAGAGACTAGGAGTGAAGAGGGCAGCCATTCTGCTTGATGGTACAGGGGCACCGTGGCCTGACACCTGGGACCTTCCCTCAGTTTCTGGGTGCCAGAGGCTATACATTGCAGGGACCATGTGAACATGATTGTGTGGCTGCAAGCAAGGTTTGGTTTGTCCCTCTGTAAAATGGGGTAATGTCATTTTGCCCATGACATCTCTCTGAAGACTCAAGCTGGTCCAGGGCTTCTGAGAAGAGACAGATGTGTGCAGGTGGCCTCCATGTCCACAAAACCTGTGCTGAACTTATTTTTAGTGTTTTCCATGGAGCCGAAGCCGCTGTTTATTAGGGACAGGAATAAAGACTACTATTTATGACTTGATTGGCTCATAGTACAATAATAACATAGGAAGTGTGTCTAGGGCTTTACTGTGTGCCGGGCCCAGAG